>NC_139350.1:128450320-129050320 GCF_055883805.1 Amblyomma maculatum
CTTCTGCAGTATATCTGCAATACTGCAGAAAAAAATCCAAGGATTTCGCCAATGCAGCAGAAGAAGAGCGGATTTTATGAAAACAAAGTACGCAACCACCAGTCTTCTAGTTTTACTTTGCACGTTTCTTGCGCTGTACCGCGCTCACGGGCCTAATGCTTCAGCCTGCCCAATGACAGCTATGTTTTTCTTATCGACTTTTAAACAGTTTGCACGTGTCTCATGCGAGTGAGACCGGCGAATCTAGTGTCAAGTCCACGCAGATACAAGGTTCGTGCTCTGACCTGCAGTAATTTAGATTGAATCGAGAAAGCCTGGTTCATTATATCGTACTTGACTCGAGGATTAAGCAGGTTAAATGTAGCATTGGCAGCGCACTGCATGGCGAGTTGCTTTAGACTGAGTGCACATCAACTCTGGCCCCCAGACAACCATGCACAAGTATTCCCCAAAACTGAGATCACGCCGACACTATACAGGAAGCCTCGCCGCACAGGAAAGCTGATTGTTCACGTGTACAGCGCTGAGTGGATTGAATTTGCCGATATGCTTTTTGCGGCCACTGTCATAGAATGTGATAGTGCATTAATGCATGCGCCACAAACTTTAAATGATTTCCTGAAACCGAGGAAAATATAAGGGATTTCTGATGTGTGTGATGTTATTATATAACGGTAAATTAGTAGTGCAATTATTTTGTTTTGCAATGCGAATAAATTTCACCGTGTGAGAGAACTTTTACACACTTGACAGAATTTACAATAATCAGCGATTAACCTTCAGTAACGTTAAACTGCAAGCTACGAATTACTCGCTGCGAAGACATCGTTATAAACTGCGCATGGGCACTGTCATGTTCTGGGAAGCAATTTTACTGGCTGAAAATTTCTTTATCACTAATTATTTAGCAGTGACTAAATCTTATGCGAAGTAAAATATTAGGGTTGCTTCCAAGACAGACGCTGGATATAAAACTATTCCGAAAGAAATGGAGGTCATCTTATCATGCGACTATAAAAATGTATTTATTCCCGAACTAAACACTGATATTTAAGCCCACATGAAGCTGTTTTACTCCCCTTGTCAGAAATGACGAGTTTTGTCGGAAAACAGCACTTGGACAAAAAGGGATTATAATGATTATAATAGGCTACCAGTAAAGTACATTGATCTAGGTGTATTATGTAATATTTAGGGTAACAATTAGGTGCAGGTCCCAAACATTCGAGCATTTCTCTAAAGAAAAATGTGCTCACTAAAACTTTTACGAATGCACAGAAGCCTTCGACAACAAAAGCAAAAGAAAAAAAAGAAAAGAAACGCATATTAGCCCGGGTTTAACGCATGAAAGCGGCATCGGCTATGACGGATGATTGCAGAGGCTGGTTTTGGAGTCGTTTTTTTTTTTCATTATTATCACCACATTTACCATGCGGGATTGTTTATTGTGCAGTCAAATCCCACAGCAGAGGAACGCCTTTCGAAACGGTTGTGATTGAATCCCCCGTTCTCGAAATCAGCAGTCGAGCGCCCTTACCACTGAGACACCGCGACAGAGGTTTAAAAGCAAAAAAAAGTAAGTACTCATACAACTCTATCGTGCATACAAACGGCATAGTAGGCATAGAGTGGTCTGTTCAAACTGCATTCTTCTATATGAAGCAGTCTGCGGTGGCATACGTTTTAGTAGCTGTGGTATTCCAAAGAGAAACGGGAATATGCGATTTTTGAGCGTTTGCATTAACTTTTATTGACGGCAACGACCTGTTTTGCTTTGACACGGCGGTAACGACAGTACCACTTCGTTGGAGACATTGCATGTCAAAGGATCTCAAGCGCCGAAGACCGCGATGGATGATGTCCTTATCCAAGCATGACATGCTCGATACGGACAAATATATTTTTTTTAATGAAGCGTGGGGTTATAGACTGTTAATATTTATTTTGCAAGAGGCATATAGGTAAGCAAAAGCTCACAGGAACTGCGAAACAAACAAAAACACTCCTGTACACGCCGCATGCGCGCGCGTAAATCACTGCGGGCTGGCACGCGACGCGAAAACGCATCCACCCTGAGTAGGTTTCGCCGCTGAGCCGCAAGGTGGCGACTCTGCTGGATCTCGAGGCCAATAGACCACATTGCGTGGGAATTTTAGGGCAAGCCAGGTATAACACAGGTATGCACTTCTCGAGGGCATTTGTAACCCCCGAGGCAAAGTACTTTGATAGTTGCCTATTTATCTGAACATATTCAGATTCAACGCTCATTTTAGGGGCACGTTGTATTCTCAGAACTGTACATACATGCCTCGTCCTCCAAATAGCATAACCTTGGAAAACAAATTCTTGAAAAAAAAATTGTAGCGCGCGTTACCATGCCCTCAAATGTCACCCTGATATCAGTCCCACAGCACATTTGACGTATGTATGTACTATTCGAGAGCAAAAGTAACAGACCCCTGAAAGCGTGTGCCCAGTCGAACTAAGGCTCCTCTATTACGCCGAACTGCACGCGAGCGCTACCTCTCTCCAACCAGCGCTAAGCTCTCCAACCATGCTGGTGTGTACAGATGACGTGCTTGGCCGAGCATACATGTGGTCGGCTGCGACAGCAAGAAGTAATGCAAGAACAAAATATAGCTACAGCGTTCCGAAAGCGCAGCCAGAAAGCAAACAATGCACAATTTTGTTCTAAGCCAGTAAAACAAAATCATCAAATACAATGAATTTCTGTCAAGAGACTGTCGTGGGTCCGCGGTTGACTCAGTGAAGAACCCTGGGCGCCTGCATCCGTAAAGCACACAGTCAAGATACTGTAGCGTAATTATGCGCCATCGCTTCTTGCACTGTTTCAGAAGACTGGAAATAGCAATCACCTTCTATGTTAAGTGGCAGCGTTTGGGACTGCTGCTGTGCATGCACCCCTTTGCAACTGCTTCCCTTGGCATGGCGCCTAATAAACAAAGAACGATTTGCCCCGGATTATCACCATTTCCCAGAGAGGTGCCCGCAATGCTTACAATCCTTCCCACCTAACTCTTCCTTCTGATGCAGTGCTGAAGTTTCACTTAGTCTGGACGGTGAAGTACCCATGTGACTGCTGCTTTCATTCCAGGCATCTGGAATAGAATTTCCAAGTAGGAAGGAGACACATCAGTGCCCTAGTAGTTATTAATCTGCAAACAACTGTAACTTCCACACCATGCAGTTAAGATACGACACCACTCCTGGAGGAAAAATGTTTTCTGTTGAAGTTAACTTCTGCTTAGCACTTTGATTTGTTATGCTACAATTTCAATGAAATCAGAAGGTATAGAGTGTGCATAAACCATTATTAATTTGTTATGTGCAATGCCTGCTTGAAGAGGGCACGATATTGTTCGCAAACAAACAGTGACACCTCAAATAAAGTGATTTGCATCATTAGGCAAACGGGAAAGCATGTAATCCATGCAATAAGATGCAATAAGATGAACTCACAGACAATTGTCGAAAAAGGAGAAAACCATGCATTTGCTACCATGGTTAGCGATATAAAGAACAAGAACAAAGGTAACGAGTATTGCTCTTCAATTATTGTAGTGATGTGCATGCTCTGATACGCTACAAAGGAGTGTACAATATCTCAATAAAATGTTTCCACCCAGTGCAACTTTATCTATGTAGGCCTACAATTTCAGCTTTGTAAGACGCAACACTAAAGCCTTTATGGACACAAGGAAGAAAAATCCCGGAATTGGAGTACTAAAATACTCCGCACGTGAAAGAATGGTGGCACATTTTTTTTTAAGGTATTTGAGCGCTTGTTTCACATGCTAGCCTTTCTAGCCCCCCCCCCCCCCCTCCGTCTTACCAATCGTTTCTTCAATCGTTAAGGAATGACTACAGTGGCCTCTGATCATAAGACACAAGCCGTTCATGTGACAAGCTATCATGGTCAATAGGAAAGATTCGAATCCTACCGACTGCCTAGCCATGTTCAGCTGCCTCATTTCGTTGCTGAGATGGTACCATGATGGTACCATGATGGCACAGGCACCAAGCAGCAAGAACTCGAGGCCTCGCAGGCTTCCCGTCAAGCTCCACTGAAAACCTATGCCGTACCAGACTTACCCGGTAATCCAATTTGTATTGTCCTTTTTTTCTAATATGAAACATCAAGCAACAACTTTCACATGGTCAGTGTACTTTTTCTTCGCACTGACTGCCTGCTGTCGCATGCCGCCTTTGTCAACTGAAATATTAACCAAACTTCTTATGTTCTACTCACGAACCTGATGTACCGTCTTTGCCAAAAGTAAGCAGGCTGCTCCTTAGGCTGCCGGAGCAAGCGCACGGCCGTGTGGCGGCGTTGCGCTCGCTGTGGCTTATCGGGGCTCGTCAGCTCCGAGGGTACAGCAGCTGACGTAACTTCGTACCCTCACTCTCGCCAGTTGGATGATAAAAACTAGGCGCGTATGATGTGCGGGCTGCGGTTTCAGGCGTGCGAAGCCTGGTTGTGCCCAGCGAGGGCGCTCAGTATAGCGACGGGCCTATTCGCTCTTCTCGGCAACTGCAGAAACAGAAAAGCAGGTGATAGTAGACACGGTGGGCTCTGGTTGTTCGTTTTTAGGACGAATACATGCTAGGTTTGTCTGGCAGTGTTACCCTGGAATAAGGGTTTCGCGAACGAGAAAGTAATCATATGCATCTAATGGCTAAGCGTGAGGAAGGATTCATTATAGTTCGTTACTTAAACCAAAACACACCTACAAGCAAATGCAAGAATTTGTTAGAATCAATCATTGCATTTATTTATAGACAGCCTCCCCAAGGGGTTAACACAATTTTACAAGCCTAAAAGAGAGATAAGGTGGCTTGAAATGAATATGAAAGCTTTCCCATATCTTTGTACCGGAGTCACGGCCCTTAAACTGGCAGTACGCAAGGCACCTCAGAGAAGGCATATTGAAATTTCGAGGTGTGTTATCATTCTCTAATGTACAGGTGCATCAAATACGCAGGAAAGCGCAATTGGGCTGGTACGTTTCAGCAGCGGATTACAGAACACAAGCACGTATAATTATATAGCAAGAAACGCGACTTATAATATTAATAGGCTTCAGGGCAGTTGCCGAGAAGAGCGAATAACCCCGTCACTATTACGAGCGCCCTCAATGGGCACAACCAGGCTTCGCACACGTGATACCGCAGCCCACACATCATACGCGCCTAGTTTTTATCATCCAACGGGCGAGAGTGAGAGTGCGAAGTTACGTCAGCTGTTGTACCCTCGGAGCTGACGAGCACCAATAAGCCACTGCGAGCGCAACGCCGTCACACGGCCGCGCGCTTGCTCCGGCAGCCTTCGGAGCAGCCTGGTTACTTTTGGCAAAGACCGTACATGCAGTGCTTTGCGGGAAGAAAGAACTGCTCCCAACAGCGGAGTACCACAAGGAACAACAATGTCAAAAATCAGAACTCATGACTCCGCACGAACCAATGCACTAACCTTGACATGCATTGACGTACATGAAGAAAAAAAATATTGACGAAGAATGAAAGCAATGGCGTACACCAGCACCCTCTACCGATAGTTTTCGCGGATATATCCCTAGTGAAAACACCATATGAGTCACAATAACCTCATACAGATTTCTCATACTAAACTCATACAAATCTCATTAATTCTCATATATTTCTCATATGATGAATGAGTTTAGTATGAGATATATGAGATTTGTATGAGATTAGTAGAGTTTTATATAAGGTTTTTTTCATTAGGGATTACTCACACCATGCAGCGTATTTCAATAACATGAGAAAAAAATGAATAAACTTGCATATAACGAACGCGCATATATTATACAGGGTGTCGAAGCTAACTTTAGCCAAGGGTTAAAAATTAAAAGTTGGGGTAGGCCAGAAAAGCCACTTGCATACAGGTGCCAGCTATCTGGCGCACCACAGGCATATTTTTATTTTGCAATTAACTGATTAGTAATTAAGACATTTTTTCGAATTTGCTAACTATTGGTGTTAGTGAGTAAATGTAATTGTAAAATTGGAGAGTACCTTCTGCAACCCCCATTCCATTTATTTCCGATAAAGAAAGCCTCACGTGTATCGCTTTTTCAAGCTCTAAAAAATATCTGCGAAATATAAAAAAATATCACATGACTAACGCATTCGTGCGCCACGATTGCCCTGGGGCCCGATCCTCGAAAATCACCTTCACCTGGCGGCGCCATATTGTCTTTATGATTGGCTGTGAAAAGAGTCACGTGCTTCAAACGTGTGGCGCGAAACCGTTAGTTGAGGCAAGCACTTTTTGCGGTTGCGTCAAAATGACGTAGCCGTGAAAAATGATTTCAACCAGAGCTATCCTTGTTGCTTGGATGACAAATCATAATGATTTTGGAGTGGAAACAAAGTTACTGAACACTTACACTCGATTAACCAATGTGATGAAAATAATTGCATACTGGGAAGGAGCGGATGCTCAAATGTGATTGGCTAGAGTCATGTCACGTGAAACACGTGATACGCAAGCATATTTATATGACGTCAAATTGACGTGTAATGACGTCATTTATGTGCCACCATTGCCAAAAATGCTGATGTCTGGCCGCCATTATTTCGCCGAGCGACGACGTACCCGTATTATGCTAATGAGATGACGGCGACAGGCAAGCTGATTTATGCAGCCGTTAGCTCACCGTAGTTCCTTAGCTTCTTATATGAAGTAAAAAGATAACTTTATAAACACTTGTTTGGATTTTAAAAGCAATAAAACGGGCAAAATATGAGCGCGTATGAAATAAAGGACGCTTGAGACCGTCTGTAACGGGGGCAGAAGCGTGCGGCAGCGTGACGGCGCCAATTCCTTTCTTATTTCAAACTATTTCTTCCCACGGTAAAAAAATCATTGGTCTGCGCGGTTATGATAGTCCGGTAATGGCGGCGGTCATGGTGGAAGGCGCGCTTGTGAGTGGTCTTCGTGCTATTTTTCACCCGCAAGTGGTGATCAAGGATTTGCTGCAGCACAGCAATGCTGTCTAATTGTCTTAAAAGATAGCTCGTCAGTACAGTCACCTGACGAGGTGTGTAGTGTGGTGGCTTTGCAAGCTCCGAGGCGAGAATCACCCCGCTCTCGGAGCTAGCAGTGTTGAACTGTTGAGCTGCAGGTGTTTCTGGTGCGATCGCCAGCGGTGAACGCCTCTGAACTAACCGTCTTTGTGTGCGTGGTGGTTGGATGGCACAAAGGGTATTCGTGCGACCGAGCAACGAGCTCCCGTAATGTGTTGGGCTTCCCGATGGGTGTCGACCAGCAAGGTAACGCAGTCAGTATGCTGGAAATGATGCAGCACGTCGAGCAAGGTCAATAGGAAAACCTACAAAGGTGACTGTTCATACAGCGTCATTCGCATTCAAGTTGTACGTAGGCAGGAAATGACTGAAGATTAAAGGAATAGTTACAAGACGCATGCGGCGAATCCGGCCCGGCATTTTTAATCAGTATTTTACGTTGCTTTTTGCTGCATATTTCTACGGCGCTTTATAATTTTCTTCAACTTCTCTGCACCGCCCGAACTTAAAAAAATATTGAGTGGGCTCGTAGTCACCACGATTTCTTGGTTTGTGGTTTCGAAGAAAAAAACAAGTGAAATCGCCTGATATAAGTCGTTCCTTTAACTGCCAGAGACACGTTAACCATAACCATCAGTCTACAATGTCCGCCACCAAGCCGTCTGTATCTGTTACGGAAATTGATCACTTCGGTGATTGCTTTTGCATTGACCATTCCTTTCAGTGACCATTCATAGTTTAAACTTTACCGCAGCTTGGCTTGCAGCTTTGATGATTTTGAAAGTTCCTGAGTCCTGTGTCATGCTTGTTTGAAATATTATTTGCATATAATTTAGGCACTGAACAATGCGTTAATTAGCAGGTGATTGTGTGGACCTTGTGCAGCCGTTGCAGCACTCCCAACCTTAGTCATCATGTGGTGAGAAGTCCTGGGGCCATATTCAGCATCATTAACCTCTCTGCTAGGTCACGCCTTGTCCCTGGACGGCCACATCAGATATGAAGTGCTATGCAGTATGAACAGAAGCTCTTTTTGAAGATTGTTACAGCTTGTAGTGTGTGGCAGATCACATGACATTGACGCCACCTGAAAATGGTGATCGCAGCAGGAACACCAACAAGTACAAGGAAAAGAACATGCAAACTTTATATTAACTCGAACAGGAATAACTTGATCACCTTCACTTTGGATTTGCACTCGCTGCCATGATTTTGATATATACCACAAGTGATCAATGTGCACATTCTTACTGCGTCATGTTCAATAGCACACTGCTGAGAAGCCGTCGAAGTCTTAATTGTTTCTGTGGTTTCGGGATATAACCACATTTTTTATGTACAGAGTCATCCACTTCTAGATATAACACGGTCACTGCTTTCAAAGCAGCATTGCGTCGCACGCAGACGCATATCGATGCAAAACGATATAAGCACAGAGGGAGCCGGATGTGCTGCTTCACATGGCCTGCAACTAGCTTTATCGCGCGGCCGGGTCGGACGTAATGACGATTAGAAAGCAGGGACCTTGTTATAGCTAGAAGTGGACGTGGCTGTACATTTTGTTGACAGCATGTCCAAGAACCAAGTTCACCTTTCTTCACTGCTATGATTTTTGTCTACCATCTGTAGACATACTCAGTGTATTCTTCTACAAGTGATATGGCCCTCGTTAAGAGCTGCCATTCTTTGTTGTATACTTTGCTTTTGTGTATTCTGCTTGAACTCAGTGTGGATTTTATTAGGTGCTCTATGTTAATGATGCACAGGAAGGTACAAAAAAGTTCTCTTCTACCTCCAGAAGGGCCATTCTGAGTAGTGCATGCATGCACCAATACTTCGCAATTCACTTTAGTGCTTGTGGCAAGCAGGCAGTCTGCGGTGTACTACTTCAGTGCGAATATTTGACATACACGAACCCTGGTGGATGTGTCTTCAGTCGTTTACCATAGCAGAGTTCATTCCTTTACACCGATCTTGTGTGTTACTATGGTAAAATGTGAGGTGCCCACTGTGTTTTTCCACAAACTGCAGAGTGAAGCGAGCTGTGCTTCTTCGTATTTTGTTGCCTTTGAGCTTGTTTTTTATTGCTTCTTTCATATGCTACATGTAGTTAAACAGCAATTAACTTGTTATCCCAAGGAAACTTTGTACACCTATTTGGTGGTCATTGTCTTTCATTGCTGTATGCACGAAAAATGAGACACCCGCCAACTTGTCGGCTCATTTTGGCGATGCTAGATTCCGTTTTTGCGAAATTTGACATTTTCACTTTACTTCACTGCAGTTACTCACGCTGTTTGGTGATTTGAGCAAGATTCCAGATAACCTGTTTAATCTCTGCACCATTTGTGTGGCTCGGCTATCAATGAACATGTTTGTATTCAGTTTTTTTACAAAGGCAACTATTGATTGCTCTGTTTTGTTAATAGGTAGTATTGGTGTACCTGTGCACCCAAAGTTCTTGAAGGCGGCTCCGCTGGGGAAAGAATGCATTCATTTGTGTACGAGACAAATTGCTTGACATTTCATGTTACACTACTTCACCCATAGTCACAATAGTGATGTACAAACGCAGGAATGAAATAAGCATTTTTTGATAAGGTACTTTACAAATTTTTGACTGCAGCTCAAGAACATGCTTCGCTCCTTTTGTGCATTGCAAAATATCTTGTTCCATGAAATATATCCCTCCATCCTGTTTCATAAAATATCCCCCTCCATGATAGCATCGTATGCAGGCCTTTCATACCCCTATTATGTGGCTGCTATCAGGGACAGTTGCTTCTTGACACATTGCTGCTGCTCCCACATGCCCTCTGACACTCACATTATTGTGAAAAGAGGGTTGGTAAAGCTTACATATTCATGCTCGAAGCTGCTGGAACATGGCTTCATCACTCAAGATGTTTATCGAGTGATTGCAGCTGTGTATAACTGTTTCTACATTATTTTGCTTTCTGTTAGTTGCTTTTGTAGCCTTGTCTTGATTGTTCTTTGTCAGCTTTAAATTGAAAATTTTAATGAAGGGACACAAAGTTTATACCAATCCCTAACTTCAATTTCATTTATACAGAAACACTTTCAAGGACATTTTTGTTTTATTATCACTTTTCAACATTTTGTACCACTGTGCTAGTACTGAGGTGGATAACTATTTGCTCTCATTAGTGACAGCTCCACTAGTTTTACTTACACCTATCCTATTGTAACATTTGTTTTCTACCTTATCTAGTACCCCTATGCTTTCGTTACTATATCAGCTTCGGTTATCCTGTCTGCACTGTCTAGTCTGGATTTAACCCTCAGAATGTGTTCCACATTTTGCACGTCTGTTATGTGTACAGCCAAATTGAATTGAACACAACAATATATTTTTAAGAAGATTGCATTAAAAAGATAACTTCATGAAGGTACAATCCTATTGAACACAGTAGACATCATATTATTCATAAGTGAGCCTTTCTTTTTCATGATGTAGTGAACAATTTGTGAACAAAGCGATTTCATTTTATTTTGCCCACATTCATTTGTTGTTTCTGTGGTACAGCCTCTGCCACGGCTGCATTTATAACTTGGCTGTTGGCAACCTGGTCACAGCTCTTGTGAGCCAGCAGAGCCTAATGTAGCGTATATGTTCAGCTCTTGGCTTCTTGCTTTTTTCAATGCAGCAACGTTAAAGCCTTCCTTCTGCAGAAAATTCGACATTATCTTGGGCATGTTTCTGGCAGATGCATGGCCGAGTACTCAATGGTCAATGGGTTGTGTGATGTCTCTGGCTTCACCTTTGAGATGAATGTGTGAGGTTAAAATCCTTGCAGGATCTTTGGGTGATAAGTAGGACAGGCTACCCTTAGGCCATTAAAACGCATCCGTACGGCTTGGTTAGAGTGAGCTTTGTAGGTTATATAGGCAAGTGGTCTTTCACATATTGGGTAGCTTACAAGTGTATACTACTGAATATGTATCATATAATAAAGACTAGGTGTTAGCAGAAGCAAAGTCGATTCACACGAACGAGTGTCTGCAAACAGGAGCCATAAAAGCTGTGATGTCATAGGCTCATAGCCGTAAATGCAGAGCTTGTGTGTCCCCCCAATTGTTTTTAGAGCATGAAGTTTCCAGGTGCTCTGCTGTTTTGCCTCATTGCTGTCACATTGAGTTACTTGCTGAAATAATGCTTAAGGCTTGTTGTCTTCCTGAGAAAAACAGTTTTGCTTTTTGGTAGACTGCATAAAGAGAGTATTCTAGGCGTGGCAGGTATTTATGCACAGATAAAATGATTCTCACGCACTCTATAACTATCATTGCCCTGTAAATAACAGAATCAGGAATACTTCCTCTGTCCCAGGTGCCGACTACCCTTTAAATGACGTTGAGTTCCATAATCTGTCATACTGGTAGTACTGCAGAACGAATAGCATTCCTTGACAATAGTTGCAGCCTAGCGGTTTGAGCATTTGGAGACCAGTCCTCAGTGATTTTTGGGTACTCATTGGTAAAACAGTGGGGGCTTGCTTCGCTGGTGCTGAGGTTAACTTGTGTGAAACACTTGGAAAATGGGGTTTTCACCCTATTTTGTGTTGCCTTGCTTTGTATAACTAATTTCTCTTCTAATTGATCTCCAATGCCATGCCACCTTTCCCATATGGCGATGAGCTGTACAAGTACAATACTGTAGTTACTTGAATGTGTGACACCCTTTCATTTCAGGCTGTGTATTGTATAGTTTGGAGTGCTGTAAGGAAATCGACGGTACCGGAACCATGGAAGAATGCAAGCATTATCCTCATTCATAAGAAAGGGGACTCCAAGGTCCTTAAAAATTACAGACAAAACGGCTTACTGTCTGTTACGTATAAGGTATTTACTAAGTTAATCGCTAATAGAGTCAGGACAACCTTAGACTGCAATCAAGCAAAGGATCAAGCAGATTTTCGGAAACGGTACTCTACTATCGATCATATCCATACCATCTACCAGGTGATAGAAAAATGCTCGGAATATAACCAGCCCTTATACATAGCATTCATTGATTACGAAAAAGCATTTGACTCGGTTGAAACCTTGGCGGTGATGCAGGAATTGCGAAATCAGGGGGTATACGAGTCGTACGTGAAAGTGCTGGATATAAGTGCGGTTCATATCTGAAAGATCGCACATTTCCGATGACCTGCCCAAGAAACCAGCTGTACGACCGCTGCTTACGAATAACTAACTCTAGAGGGTCCTCAATCTGTGAGTATCAAATGAATCGAAGGAATTGCCTTAAGACTAGCCTTAAACACAACTGAGGTCTAGCATATCATGTTCAGAAAGTTACGCGTTTGTCTATATAATTCAGGCATGGTGCTAGCGCACAAGGAGGACACACACGGCGGGTAGGCGGACAGGACGTGTGTCCGTCGTGTGTGCCCTCCTTGTGCGCTAGCACCATGCCTGAATTCGTTCACCAACTAGCCCAGTTAAGAGCACTGATGTCTATATACGCGCTCAGAAATCGGCTATAAAACTTGCTTCGCAGGCGATGTTCGCAAGAAGCAGAATCGCCAAATGGGCATCAGCAACATGATCGGCGTGCATGATCTTTTCCTCTTCCGCTGTATACTGCCGAGAGTATTGTAAGCACTATATCCGCTCTGCTTCGCAGTAGTGCCGCCGGAGCTCGAGCCATAGTTTTAACAAAGCGGCCGACTGTACATAAGTCACGATCGGGAATTAACTATAGGTTAAATAATTTACAATTAATTTTTTTCCGTGCGATTTCAGTTTCGGTTTCAAACATTCAGCTATAGTTTTGACGTAACCGACGAGTCAGCGTCATGGAGTTAAGAAGACCCGCAGTATATTCACTGTTCATTCATTTATCGAAATTCCAGCTCTTGGGTACGCTCGCCTAAGAGTTAGTGTGAATTAAAAAAAAACAAAGCAGAGACCATAGTATAGGCTTTCCCTCGTCCGTGACGTCACAGCATTTTCTCTGCAATGGAAACTGAAACAGAAGAGAGAAAAACTATATAAATATTACCGCTTTTTTGTGCAGTTCACGTAAGGGTAATCTGCTGCGTATGACCCCAGAGAAAGAGGCATCCAGCTGAAATTTAGTGTCTTGACAAGGAAGAGAACAAAGATCATAAATGGCAGCGGAGCGTTCGAGCGGCGTCAACGGAAGCACATCGGGAATAAGCGCAGCTGAATGGCCCTCCCCAATGACTACAGGGTATTTTTCCTTGCCAAACTTGCACGTGCAACGCCTTATCGACAAAGGCCAGACGGCCTCGGCTGTGACACTGAGCACCATAGCGCCTACTACAAGTCTGAGCCAAATGACGATTGAAAATTTCCCCGTAGAGCAGCTCCACTGCAGGGGTGTAAACACCGCGAATTCAATTGCAGTTAGTAGCCAAACGACTCCATCCACAGCAAAGCGTTGCGCTTCGCTGCCACTGACGAAATGGTGGCAAAAGCATGGCTCAAAGAAGCCAGAACCCCAACCCTTGTTGCGGCGCTTCGCTGCCGCTACTACCAGATCCGTGAGAGGAGTACATACGGCCGGGTCCCAAGAGGCCAGTTTCGGGACAATGGAGTTCTCGCCAGAAACGACCTCCCACTTTTCCGTGACACACGGCGGGCTACAGACAAATCCTCCAATGGATGGCGACCCCGAGACACATGGGCACCCAGAGGCGCGTCGCAATGAGTTGGTGCAGCACTTTCCATTGGACGGCCAGCCTCGCGCTGCGGTGCTTCCGCCACTTCCGGCCGCGCTTTTCGGCCGAGTCGTGAGGGCCGCCGAGAACGCACTACGCTCAGGACGTTCCTCCCTCCAACTGTTGGCGCCGCAGGAGCGCAGCGCGGATCCAGAGGGGGGCACTACCTCGTCGAGTTCCCTGCCGACGAGTGAAGACTCCTTGAGCCGGGAGCACAGAGGCGCCCGCGGCGACCGTTCAGAAACACAGATGAGGCTGCTGTACCTGGGCTTCTTCTTGTTCCAGGCAGCCATGCTGGGAGCGATGATCTTTTTCCACTCGGTGGGCGCCGCTGACACCCTGACTGACAAACCAGAGACCCAGGCAGCGACAAGCCTGTCTACGGTGGCCGCCGAAGAAGACTCGGTCAGCTACGGAGAACAGCATCCGTCCCCCATTGCTGCACCTGTGGGGAACCTGCGGCCTCCTGAGAGCTCACTGTCTACAGATGGCGTGAGTGTAAACACACCACTGCAGCCCACTGCAGTGGAAACCACCGCCGCTCGGGAGTACTGAATGCATAACTTGGCATTCTCTGCGCCGGGAGGCAGCTTCAACAGTAAATAAAGTGCTTCCTGAACGAAATGCATGTTTAGAACGCACGCGTTTGCTGATTTTTGGCATTGGTAATCTCAGGCATGATGCTTTTCACGCTTAAAGATCAGGCTTTTAAGGCGTTATTGCCCACTCTGCTTATAATTCTGTAGGCAGGATCAGGTGATCCATTCAACGGTTGGCAGACGCGACACATGCCAATGCGTGCGCACACATCCGACCCAAAATATACTCCCTCCCCCTCCTCACACACATACACACACACACACATTCCTCATATATATTTAGAGGCGTCAGAAATAGATGACACCATTGATGTCATCGAGCGCAAGGGCCCTAACAGGCATTTGGGCAATGTAGCACATGACAAACGGCTGCAGATACTATCGCTCTCAAATGAGCTACAGCGCTCTAGCGCGTGGTTTAGCGGCACTCGGTATAGTCTGCGACTCGCTACCATGTTTTGGAGAAGACCTTTCAGCAGACAGGTGCGCCTCAGATTGGCCCCACTGTTGCCTCTGCCACAAGCACTAAGCTAGTGAAGTCTTTTAGTTTGGTTTGTGTGGTTTAAAGTCCCAGTTTAACGGCGCCGGTTTAACGGTGCCGTAGTGGAGGGCTCCAGAAATTTCGACCACTTGGGGCTCTTTAACGTGCGCTGACATCGCACAGCACACGGATGCCTTGCGTTTCGCCTCCATCGAAAAGCGGCCACCGTGGCCGGGATTCGATCCCACATTATTGGGCACAGTAGTCGGGCATCCTAATCATTGCACCGCCACGGTGGTGGTGTAATGAAGTCGATTGTCCAAACCCTCTGATGACCGAAATAATTCCTATGCCAGTCGTCTTCTTTTGAACACATCGAGTCCAGTGTGACTGCTTCGATTGTGTCAGCAGCGGAAAAAAGGACTCTTCTTGTTGCGATTAAGCACATGCTGATCAAATTTTTTTTAGGCTCATGGCTCAGCATGCAGGCATTTTGTGTCTATATACAAAGTAATCTATTCCGCCTCTGTAGCTATATCCAGCTTGCGTGCGGTATAGTTCTAGCCATCCTATGTCGCCTCTTGATGCATCCCACGCACCACCTGCCATAAGCGATCCTGCCAATGTCTCTAGCACCATGTCCATCTCTAAGATGTCGAAATATATACCTTTCACAAAAGCATCTAGCTTCTTCACCCAAAAAGTTAATTCTTCTACACGGGAAAACCCTGAAAGGGTCCCCAAAGTCCTGAATAAGGCTGTTGCTGCCTCTTTAACCTGTAATAATCATGACTTGTGCAAGACCACAGCTCGTGTACGGGCTAGCTATCCTAATTACACTGATTTGAAACCAGCGTAACCCTCCGGACTTGGCAAAGTTTGTTCCAAATGATCGTCTCCCTGCGCGCGTGGCCCAACAGGCATACACGAAAGAACTGAATTTATTTACCGGCTTAACGGGTCGTTGCATGATCGGTTTCTGCGCCTTCAGCACCGATGTGGGAGACGGACCTAGATGGGTCTGCAGACAATAGACGCCTTGCCGCCTCCCAATTCGCTCATATGCTGGCTGAAATTGAATTTTCATGCGAGCGCGCGGGAACCGCATGATGACTGGATTGCAGTTATTGTCTTCTTTTAGGTGACCTATCAGCCCCCCCCCCCCCCCCTCCTTGATGTCGCCAGGTGTAAGTCCTTCCGTCGTGGTGAGACGTAAAGCCTAGATGTTGGATGCTGTGTCGCGAAATATATGATATTGAGAGCACGTCGATGCTGCGAACTTCGATTCGCGACGAGCAACAGTTCCCTCCATTTTAAGTTCTGCATGCGATCATCTGCTCTCAGCTGACACAGCCTACCTTTCAAGTCTTGAAACTGACGAAATGTATGCGGCGGTGGCATCACGAAGTGTTCATTTAGGACCATTTGTGGTTGTCGCTAGTGTTCCTAATACCCGAGAGGATCTTCACGAGCGGCGGCGAGCAACAGATGAATTTCCTGTACATGCATTAGCTCCTCAGCATTGACAATAAATGCCCACGCATGTGTTGCGAATGTTTACGATTTGAGCTAGTGGTTTTCCGTCAAGTCAGTGAACTGTCCATGTTTGAAAAGTTCGCGATGCACACTGTTTTCCAAAATATGCAATGGCCTAGGCGCTTTTCAGCTGGTCGCACCCGTTCCGCTGGTTGCAGTGATTGCGACAGAAACAAGCGAACGACGTTGTCTCGAGAAATCGAAAACGGCAGAATCACCATGGTTGCGCGCCGGATGGAGCATGCTATTGGACGGGCCATCCAGCCGAACCCCAGGTCGCAAGCTGATCATACAACAACCATCCGCCCTAAGCCACCACCTCCTAGAGGTGTTGCCTAAGCCAACACCTCCTACACTTGATGAGGCCTGTTCCCAAATCCTGACGTCACTATCCGCCGGCCGACTAGACGGCGCAGAGTTATAGGGTTCGTCGCTGGAACTGAACGTTGTGCCTTTCTTGTGTGAATTGTGCTGCGCATATGCTGCGACCGTATCGTCTACGATGATTATGTGCACTGTACGCACATCTGGTATGAATGTCGCGGAGTTCGTTATGTCGTAGGTGACAGGTGTTCTTTTCCATGTCACCTGGTATAGTTCTTAAAACTTTTGCGCGAGCTTTTCAGTTCCGCAAAGTACTGACTCTTGCCTTCGCACTCAGATAAAGACTCCGACGTCAAATGAGACGCTGCGGTGAGTGCGGTCATAGAGTGTCTTGCGGTTTCGTTGAGCTTTCTGGGAGTTGCGTGCAGCCTCGCTGCAAAGCTCTGGCAAGTTCATAAGTCCGTCGCGAATGTCGGCAGCTTGCGCTTCGCGGTCTTTCTGATATGATATGGGAGTTTTGGCAGAAATCCGGACAGAAGCTCGAATGGAGAAAATCATGTGCTTCTGGAGGGTTACATTGACAGCGAAAGCCGCTTCTTCGAGCCTGGAGACCCACAATGCTTGGTCAGTGTTGCACAGTTTTCGGAGTACAGTCACAATTGTGGCATTGGCATGTTCCACAAGTCCGTTGCTAGCTGCCCTATAAGCGACTGAGAAGTGTATGTTCACACCATACATATGCATGAATTTTCTGAAATGGTGCGATTCAAAGGATTTGGCATGGTAGTACAATCATCAGGTGCACCGAACCTGTAAAATACAGAGTGCAGGTGTTTCAAGGTGTCTTTTGCAGAGGTTGGGGGCACGACAGTTTGAACAATATATCTCGTCGAGAAGTCAATGACATTCAGTATATATTTGTCCTCAGATGGGGTCATTGTGATGTGATCCAAGGCAATTGCACTGAATAGTTCTGTTGTCGGCATAAAACACATGGGACCAACTGACCGTGATATAGGGCGATTGTACACTTGACATAGCTGACAGGCCTGGACGTAATCCCGTGTTGTGGCTGCCATGCGCGGCCACCAATAACGTTCTTGCAGCTTTGCCAACATGCGTGGGGCATCCATGTGATCGCTGGCATCGTGTACGAGCTCAAAAACCTGCTGCTGCATCTTGGGAACGACGATGGTTTGTAGCTCTGAAGTCACAACGTTGCACCGAATACCGTCAATAATGACAAAGTCCTGGGTGTCTTCAACTGAAGCAAGCCTGGCACGGATGGCCTTGCAAGTTTCATCATCTGCTTGCATGGCAGCAATAGTAACTGTGTGGGGGACCATGGCGCAGGAGTACCGTGATAGCATGTCGGCCACACCGTTCTGGCGTCCTGTTCTGTGTTCAACCGAAGAGTTAAATTCAGACAGGTCACGCAGCATTCTAGTGAACCGCCGTGAAGGTTTGAAGTTGGTCATCCGGCATGCTACTGACCAATTGTCAGCCAATAAATGGAAACGGCGGCCCAGCAGGCAGTGTCTAAACTTGTCAGTAATGACCCAGTGTACTGTCAGAGCCTCCCAAACATTACTGTGAAGTTTTCCTTCCGGTTCTGTTAGTGACCTACTTGTGCACTCAATCACCACATCCCTGTCGTCTTGGCGTTGCGCGAGTATCGCTCCGAGAGCTGTTGCTTATGCGTCTGTGGCGACTGTTGTAGGTGCCTCATTGTTGAAGTGTCCCAGTATAAGTGCCGTTGTCAGTGCAGCGCGAAGGGCTTCGAAGGTTTGCTGACACTCAGCTGTCCACTAAAAGTCAACATTTCGGATAGCGGCTTGAAGAGGTACGGCAACTCTCGAAAAGTTCGGAATGAAGCACCTGTAAAAGTTAGCTGTCTGAAGCCAAGATAGCAGGTGCTTTGACGAGCGTGGCGTTGACATGCACATGATTGCAGCAATCTTTGAAGGGTCTGGTTGTTTTCCTTGTTCGGATATCATAAATCCAAGAAACTTCGTACTGGGGACAGTAAACTTGTATTTGTTCAAAAAAAACCTTGAAGCCGGCGTGTAGAAGGAGAGTGAGGGTCTCGTGTAGGAGATCGAGAAACTGGAAAATTGTCACCGAAGATAATGATGTCAAGGTATGTGCGTACACCACTCCTTCACTGTCTGGCTTTGAGTTGCGAAAATATTCGGTACATTGCTTTCTGGAAGGTAGCTAATGCGTTTGTCAACCCAAATGGCATTCTTGTCCACTTGAAAGTTCCTTAGTGCGTGATGAAGGTAGTTTTTTCTTGGTCTTCATATTTTACTTTAATCTGCCAATAAGCGCAGCAGAGGTCAAGCATTGCAAACAGAGAACTTCCGGCAAGGTCATCAAAATATTATCGGCGCGGGGTATTGGTTGGAGTACGTTCATCGTCATCCTGTTTAGAGGTATGTAGTCGACGCATAACCTCTTTTTGTCTTTCTGCGTCACGGCAATGGCAGGGAGCCCCCAAAGTCTAGATGGACGAATGATGTCATTCTGCAGAAGAGAGGCTGTTTGGGCTTCGAGGAATTTTCGATCACTGGCTGTGTAGCGGTACGGTTGCCGTCCATAAGGCTTTGAGTCCGGCAATAATTTGACCTCATGCTCAATGCCTTCATACAGAACGATGTCATCAGGGATGGTAGCGAAGAGACGTGAGTGTAGGTGCACTATATTTGCTTTACTGCTTCCTGTTCTTCAGGCTTGAGGTGGATCCCGATGGCGATTACAGAGAGACCATTGTTGAGCATGGATGGAAGGGGCTCAGAAGGAAATAGGTTGCATGCGGCTGTCTGGGCTGGGCTCTTGAAGTCTGCTGGCTGAGTTTGAGACTTGGCTGCCTTATTGAGCTTGTTCCACAATGGCTCGTGTTTGTCTGGTTGAAAATCCACTTGTAAGTGTTCGGTGGTGGTATGTGGCGGGTCGAAGCGAGACAGCTGATGCTGTAAGTATCACTGCATTCGACATTCGTGGAAACAGTTCCTCTTTGCACATCACAACAGTTTGTAGAGGGTTGGCAAATAACAGGAAGATGTGGAGGCCTGAAATGAAGTTCCGCTTGAGCAGCATAGAACCACTTCTCACCCAGGGTAAGAGGAAAGGCATTCCTCTGAAGGGCAGCTGCTTCCAGAATCGCAGAGAGGAGATTTATGCTGATTCGCAAAAAGACTGATAGCTAAGGCACGACAAAGCCTCCCCCGATAACGAGAAGGGGTGGCTTCATCCGAGGCTTTACCTTGGAATTTTGGGCCATACTGACAGCGAGGATAGCGACGTTTAAGCCACTGTCTGGAAAGGCGCTGATCTCTCCAAGCCCCTTGATGTGAGCAGTGACAACTACACACCTGAGCTCGGATCCGAGCAAAGAGTCCTCAGTGCGGCCGACACATGCTGTTGGCGCTTTTAGGATTGTTTGAGTCTTGTCTCGGGAGGGCTGTCCTTTCTCAGGGCATTTGCTAGCCAGGTGGCCCTTTTTCTTGCAGATATAACTTATCGCTTCGCTTAGGTCTGAAAGCAGGTGCACCAAATTTGGAGGAGATTGCCTCGTTATAATATTCTTGATCAGCGGATGGCAGGCTAGAGATTCTCGGAGGTGCCTAGCACAGTTTGGTTGCTAGTAGGTGATATATATATAGGTCGGGAGGTCTGGCAGATGTCTGCAGTGGCCTCGATTGTGGCTGTAGCACTGGAGGTCATAGAACGCGGCTGTCGACTCTAAATTGGCTCAGATGTTTTTTTTCTCAGTCTAGTCATACGATAGTGGTCCATGGCGTGATCAACTTCCGAAGCGATGCTAACGAAATCCTGGACTGTCTTCGGTCGTTGAACAACGATCGATGTAGCCACTTGTTAGTCGCGGATGCCCTGAATTAAATAATCGATGCGTTTTTTGTCCGTCAATGACAGTGGACACTTTACAATAATCTTCAGTTTGGCGAGAATGTCGGTGACGAGGGTATCACTTTGGGTTTGCTACCGGGCAGTGACAAACTCCTGCCACTGTATAAGGGACGTTAGTTAGTTTGGGCTATGTAAAATAAATTGCCCTGCCCGCACCGTCTTGTGACACAACGGGGTTGTATAAGGGACCGTCGTCTTCGCCGAATTGGGCTATAAGCACTTGCTTCCGTTCGGCCCACGTTTTGCGGTGGCGGCCTTCCTTCTTGTCGGCGGCTGGGCCACAAAATTTAGAGAGGGCGATTGCCAGCAGAGTAGAGGGTTCCCACGAGGAAAGCTGTTGGGTGCGCTCGAGGTCGTCTGTCCATCGGGTCACGAATAATCCTCCGTCGCCACGGAACGTTGTAAGTATTGATAAATTCGGCAAAATTGTAACATGCATTGCTCTCGGAGAGGCTTGTGAAAGTGCCAGGGCAATTGATTTCGAATATGGTTAAAATTTGTTTATTCTATACGGGGTCTGTGCTGAACACTGGCATAGACTGGAACAACTGGTCATTTTGCATAGGCGCGGGCTCTGTCTCGATGGATGGTGCAGTTGTTTCCGGTGGCAGGGCTCGTTTTTTGGCAGTATCGGCAACGATGGGTGAAATAATTTCATCCTTGGAGCCGGTGTTGTCCAAATTGCGTTGCGATAGTTCATCTCATAAAAAATCCACTGTAAATACAGTGAGGTCTGAGGCGGTGGCTTTCTCCCAATTGATGAGCTGCATGGCGGCGGCGGAGACGGATGGTTGACATTAGCTGCTTGGGCTCGACACACTTTGGCTCTGGCTTTCGGTGAAGTGGCTGGCGGCTACGAACGCACAGGCTGCACCGTGGTTCGGGACGTCGACTGCGCCATATATGAGCACGGATGCATTTATTTTATACGCTCAACAACTGGATTACAAACGTTACAAAACAAAATTCTTGAATCGCGGCTGAGTCTCATGGCGCCGCCGAAGCTCTTCCTGCCCCGCGCTCCCGCTCAAAGATCCGCGGAACCAGGCAAGGTTGCCAGACTGCTCCTAAGCTTGGCTGCTCCTAGTGGCGAGAGGCTTACATCTCCCATTCCAGAGATGAGAACACGCAAAAGAAATGAATGCGTGCTATTTACCGGCAAGATTTCACACCAACTGCATGTACGAAGGTAAGACTTTTGTGTCAATAGTATTTATGCTGCTATATTTAGTGAGTCCGCAGTGTTATTTGTTGGAGAGTGTCATTTGTGTTCGTGCAGTTAGCAAACGATACGAAGTGTTGCAAATTTATCGTGCTCCTGATATTTTTTTTTATTACCGGTGTTTTTCTGTGTGCAAGCGAATGTTTCCCTGAAACGCAGAATTTTGTTTGTGTAGATATGCGCTGATCAGTTCGAACCGAAATGCATCGAGCAAAGTACGTCGTACACCGACTCAAAAATGAGGAAGGCAATAGAAGTACCACTGCCCGTGTATTGTAATTTGTATTGTAAGCTCCTTACTGTAACTAAACCCTGCGCTTATTGTGTATGATTGAGTGCCATCATATTTTAACTGTGTATAGACTTTTTCTTTTCTGCTGTCTGAATTAATACATACTATGTGAACTTTACTATGCATGCTGGGGTATAATGTTTGAAGATCGAACGCATATGAATGTTATTATTCTGAATAGTTGATAGCTGAACATCATGCATTAAACAACTATGTATCTCCTTTGTGTTGTGTAAAATTGTAAATGTTGGCATACGTTCAAATCCTCAATCCTTACCAAAGTATGCATGACCCCAATAATAAAGTAATTTGATTTGCATGTGTTGTAGAGGAGCATTACATTATAGGACACTCATTCTTTTGTGCTTAATTCGCAAATTGTACTCTTCTTGAATACCCTTGCTGCACTATGTTGATGTTATTCTCACCAAAGAATTGTAAATCTGAATAAATGCTGCGTTGTGAGGTTGTGATATAAATGTATTCTAATGAAAGACCTGATGATTATTCCGCTAGTTAGCATGGTCTTTGTTGAAAAACCCTTGGCGAGCGACGCCCCGTTTTCTACAGGTAGTGGCGCACGACGCCCCGTTTTCTAGGTAGTGAGCTTTCATAACTGCATATCCCAGCCCCACTCAGGCACCCTCTGTGCAAGTGTTAATTGGGTTTTATCGAAATCTAAGGTACAATACAACTGGGAGAGTGAATTACTTGTAACTGGAACAAAACTTCTTTATCAAACCAGGCGGTACGCTTTCGACGCATGAATAGCAGCGCACCACGCTCTCGAGGAAGCACGCGCCAGCCGGCCAGCCGCCGCGGCGTGACGTGACATGAGACCTCATGTGACGCAGGAAACGTGCGAACTGCACGCTTGCAGATCAATCCGCTCGAAAAACGATAGTACGACGGCCTTCAGAGGAGCAGCTGTGACACTGTGATAAAGGATAAAATGCGCGTCACAAAAGGATTGGGGAGTCGTTAATGGACGTCGCAATTCACTGTGTAGTAGGATACAGCTCAAGAACACATGGCGTCTACTGGGTCGACTGCAATTGTTATGACATTGCCGCTAATCTCATTACTTACTAGCGCACCTGCTATTGTCAAAAGGATTAACCGCTACGTCATGAGAACCTATCGACATCACTGTCTGGAGAGCCTCCATTGAGGGGCCTGTGCAACTGCATTCTTGACTAGGGTCTCCGAACGTCACGGAACTTCCACGAAGTGATCTCTTATTCGCTTGAGCTGACTTCGCTGAGACGCTGGAAAAAACTAAAGAGGCGGCAAAGGTAAGCGCCGTATCTATAGCGAAAGCCAGTCAAGTTGAAAGTCATTATGTCGTTTAGTTGGAGCATCATTCGGCTGAAATGAGTCCTTGGTGGCACAACGGGTTCGGCGTTGCAATCCAACATGTGCGTTTTTTCACAAAATTCAATAAGGAGAATCATGTCATAGGGTTTAATCAGATTGAGTAACTATACAAGGTACCACAGACTGTACGAATTTAGAACAATATACTTCTTTAGAGTTCTTTGTAGCACGTCTCAAACGAGAATTTCATCTTTGCAATTAATGAAACAATCTTCAATTGTTTCAAGCACATCACACACACGGTAGTTGACAGAATATACAAAAATATTTTCCTATGTAATTATGCTATGCTCACAGGGAGAGCTTCGGTGTAATTTAATGAAAAACGTTTTCGTGCACGAAGGAATTCGCATCTTGCTCACTCACTTCAGCATATCACAACCCTTAAGACCAATATATAAAGAACGATACAATGGCGCTGGAAAGAGCATAGATTTTAGTTGCCCGTATAAGCCCTATGGGGGTTATTCTCGCATGAATACGCCACGGGGGGGGGGGGGGGGGTAGGGGCTAGACGCTATAGTCGCCTTCTAGCCCCGACGTGCCAGCCCTAGCAGACAGAGCTGAGACCCCCAACCCGCGGTGCGAGAAGTCGCCACTGCAGCGGGTTCGGGCCAGAGGGGACAAACACGAGTTGCGCACTCGAACAAGCTTTAATCTGTCCGAGTAATCATACACGGCAAGTCAGCAGCACTAAAATACAACCGCCGTGTAGAGAGCGAACTCCGCGAACGGGGGTGAACTAAAAACCACCTAATGGGGAAGCGCGCCAAGGAGGTGAGAGGAAGAGTCTTCTCACCTGACACGGCTTCGCGCTCACATCCCGTTGTGGTAAGTGCCTACGGTCAGTGGACGATTGTCGGTGAGGGCGGTGGTCTCCTCGGCGGAAATCATGAACCGCGCGCGTGCGCGCCCAACCGCCGAAGAACTCAGGGGAGTTGCGACAGACGCGCTCGTCCCTCGGAACGGGAGAGGAGGTCTCCCGGTTACGTCGGCAGGAAAGAGGGAAACCCGCGGCAACGTCGCCGCAGGAGACCGGGAGGCGGCGGGGGGGGGGGGGGGGGGGGGGGCAGCGTGCCCTCTCCTCCGCCAACCGCTTACCAGCGCGCGTAATCACGCATGTTAATTACGCGCGGGCGTTATAATGGAGGAAGGGGATTGTGAATCCCCACATCCCCCCCTCCTTAAAACCGCCGTGCAGCTAAAAGTAGTCGTGTTCACCGAGGGATATACCGAGGGGGCCGGCTAAACGCCGTTTAACTTTTAAACCCCGAGAGAACCGTTTAAACCCAAAGAAAAGTGCCAATATATAAAAAGTTGCAGACAGCTCACAGCCACGGGTGTCGAGGGGGAGGCAAGGCCGACGACCACAGGAGACGACCTTGGAGCTGGGGGCACACGTGCGGCGGCCGCAGGTCCCGCTTCTTCACCGTCACTCGGCCAGGCTTGGAAGTGTCGATGGCTGCAGGCGCGCTACTGCATTCATCGTCGGTCACCCAGGGGAGCATGCCGGGGGACGGGCAGGAACTGCGCCTTCGCGTTGCGTAGCGTGTTGCAGGCCTCCCTCAGCGGATCGGCCGCTCGCTTCTAGCCGGCCTCTTTTCCATCCGTCGTAGACGCCGCCGATGGCGAGCGCTGCGAGATGCCAAGCTGCTTCCGCTGGTGAAGCCACGGCCGCAAGCACCGAACGGCGCCAAGGCGGGCTCTCTGCTGCAGCTTTCGTCGTGCTGGACGCAGGGGCCAATTCCACGAACTCCGGCCCGCTCACTCAATAGCCGACCGGAAGCCGTCCGTCTTGGCCCGGTTGACGGTGACAGCAGGCTCTGGGTGCGGGAACTCCATTCCTTGTACGGCTTGCTCCTCGATGCTGCAACGGTCGTCGTGGCCTCCGCCGGCTCCCCTTCTTGCTGGCTGTAATGCTGTCTTTTCCCTAGTTACATTTTTTTTTTTTCAAATCTACCCCCACTCGATCTTTTCCAAGAGAAAGCGCGTGCTTGCTCTCGAAGTAAAATGCGCTGAATATCGACAGAGCGTCCCATCTATATTCAGCACAAGAAATTACTCTCTGCGCGTTGGCCAGAGTTACGTCTGCCGTAGGCGCAAGTCGTAAAGAGGCGCGGTGCTCGAAATCCCAAGCCTTGCCTCTCGCTGCAGCTGCCTACTGGTGGGGGAGTGCGTCCTCGGGCCACGCAGCGGGCTCGAATTGCGGTGCGCTTTGTGTAAAGTCTAGCTCCGCCATCTTTGCTTGCAGCTCTGTCGCGCGTCGGCGTATGCCCAACGCAGCAACCGTGGCGTTGTTGCGAACTTATAGAGCAAGTTCTACCCATTCGACAACGTCACCATGCACATCACTAGGCAGCGAAATGACACAACTTGAAGAAAAGTCTTAGGGTCGTTCGCATGCTCAGCGATATAGCTCGTCTCAGCGTGGCGTGGCCAACCTTGAAGGACTCACGGGTATCCTTCGCGTAGGGAAAGGATTGCGCAAGGTGCTATAGGAGTACAGACGGCAGGGATCCAATGCACTCACAACAATACAAGCTGTGTAACGCCCGCGCAGGCAGCAATACCAGCGTGCCCTTTGTGCGCCGCGGCCGCGCCGCTCGGCTCCCAGAGCCCGTCGAACATTAGTCGACAAAAATAAAAAGAAAAAGGATCCTACCGCTTTCTTCCTAAAGCTCCCTTAAGGCTGACTAGGCTCCGCAATTAAAGCGGTCACCACTCAGAGAAGCCGGGTAGGCCGCCCCTTCTCTGAGGCTGCGAGCTATCGCGACGAACTGGCTAACGAGCGCGGCAGAAAGGATAGTAATAACATTGCTCATGCCATCAACGTGCGCGCGCAAAAGTGCATACGTTTCCCGTTCTCCCGTAGAGCATGGTAAGTCAAAACACTACGAGATAATGCCCATCACGCCAGCATCCGCGCGTCACCCTGCTACAGAGCAGTGGAGTCGTGTGACATCCTGCTCTCGCAGAAAATTACAAGATCACAGTGGCTAGCGTCCCCCCCCCCCCCAGCTCCTGATCTCTCGCAATAAGAACAGTTAAGGTGGTTTTGCTTGCTTACCATTGTGCAATCACCACTGCAGTATTAGAAGAGACTGGAAGGTCAGTCCTGCTCACTGCCATGGCTAGTCTATGTGTCGGTGTCGTACACACACAGACACTCGATTTGTCAACACCTCTGGCCCCACGTTGGGCGCCAAAAATATGGAGGTTCATTCTCGCAGGAATGCGCCACGGGAAGGCTAGACGCTACAGTCGCCTTCTAGCCCCGACGTGCCAGTCCTAGCAGACAGAGCTGTGACCCCACACCACGGTGCGAGAAATCGCCACTGCGGCGGGTTCGGGCCAGAGGAGACAAACACTAGTTGCGTACTCGAACAGAGTTTATTGTGCTCGAGTACACGGCAAGGGAATAGCAATCAAGAACAACCACCGTGTAGCGAGCGAACGCCGCGTACGGGGGTGAAATAAAAACCACCTAATGGGGAAGCGCGCCAAAGAGGTGAGAGGAAGAGTCTTCTCACGTGACACGGCTTCGCACTCACATCCCGTTGCGGTAAGTGCCTACGGTCAGAGGCGATTCTCGGTGACGGCGGTGGTCTCCTCGGCGGAAATCATGAACCGCGCGCGTGCGCGCCCAACCGCCGAAGAACTCCGAGCGAGTTGCTACAGTCGCGCTCCTTGACACGGAACGAGAGAGGAGGTCTCCCGGTTACGCCGGCTGGATAGAGGGAAGCCCGCGGCAGCGTCGCCGGAGGGCCCGGGAGGCGGCGGGGGGTGGCCAGCATGCCCTCTCCCCTCCGCCAACCTCTACCAGCGCGCGTAACCACGCGTGTTAATTACGCGCGGGCGTTATAATTGAGGAAGGGGATTGTGAATCCCCAAAACCCTTGCGCGAAATAGTAGTATACTCAGTAGAACACCAGACTATCAAAATCGCACCAAAGCATAACCGCATAAACTCCGTGCATAAATTCTAGTAAATAAGGATGGTCAGTAAATAAGGGGGGGGGGGGGGTCTTTGTGCACCCGTATGTGAGGCAGTTAGCTGCCCCCTTTTTTCTTCTTTCGCGATTGTTCTTATCAGATTCTTGGAGCATTCTTGTAGGTTACATTTATGACTGTGCTTCCGAACTTAATGGTTTCTTCAAATATATATGCTATCGCCGCGACCCATCATACCTATTTGGTACTCTCAAAGCTGCAGCTCGATGTCGCCACGGGTATCACCATCATCACCCGTTTTCAATGTTTGCATCAGTGCAGTGGCTAGGCGGGGGAATTCTTGTAGCTGTAGCATCAGCCACATGGGTGTGGCTCGTTCCCGTAGACACTGGGTTTGTGCTTGCCTACGGGGACTGCACAGCAAACCAAGCAGCAGTCGCAGCCATGCAGCGACGAAGCACCGCTTGACAAAAGTGGTGAAGACTTGTCAAGCCATGAAGTGGTGACAAGAGTGGCACTTTCTCGTTACGACAGGCTGGTGACGTCATGACATGAAGCGTCCCGCAGCTTCCGCACCACAGGTTTTGATGTACACGTACGACAGATAGCGCGGCGCTACATTCCTAAGTCAAATGTTGCCGGAGTGGAATGGAGACGCCGACATGAAATATGAGACAGCGTCACCACATGGCACGGCAAGTAGCCCATCACCGCAACCCCCGGAATGTCACATGACTCAGACAGACCACAAGGCCCGGCCATGGTCTCACCGAGGACAGAATCGCGCCTATCGGGCCCCAGACCCCAGTCCCAACATCACATGTTGCCTACAATTCACTGCCCTCATCAGAGAGAGAGAGAGAGAGAGAGAGAGATATTTTAATGGCAACAGGAGATGTCTGCCTGGTGGTAAGCCTAGCATGCTACTCCTGATGAGGGTTGAGGGATGAGGGTGACAGAGTGTGGGAGGGGAAGGGGAAATAAATGAGAAAAAAAAAGAGAATCGTTGTCGCACACTTTCACACGCACATAAGCACACACAGATGAGTTTTAAAGGGAGCCCTCATCAGTGGCTCCTGAATATCTCCTGCTCATCAAATGCTACCGGTCTTGGATACATGCCGACAGCAATGTGTGCAGGCCCCAACCGAGGCTACCAGACACCAGCGGCTGGCAACATATGGTGAGTTCGAACGTGACTGGATAATAGAACAGGTTAACGCGACCTTGCAACCAGGTCCCGCTCCAGTCCCAGCTGCTCACCCGGCAATATCATTCATAACCTTGCCCTTTAGTGAACCCCGTGTGGTCAAATCCGAAACTCGCTACTGTAGAGTCACTGAGGGCGGCACAGCAGCAGCAGGAGGAGGAACCATCTCCGTATGGGGCGCTCCAAGTACAGGAGTAAGTAAGGGACAGGCAGGCAACGCTTGTGGTACCACGAGCTCAGCAACACAGGACAGCGGTCGTAAGGGGCGTACACTTTCGTGGACAATGTCCTGAACGCCACTGCCAGAAACCGCACCTTCGTCGCTGACACCGCCATCAATGCTGTCGAAAGAAAGCCGAAAGGATTTTTGGGTGGCTGAATATGCGCCGTGCGAGAAAGTGGAACAAGTGGAAGTTACTGTACAGGATCCTACACGCGGAGGACATGTCACTATTCGCTGTAGCTAAAGGCATCAATTCGGCCTAGAGACACCGCCAGTACATCCTCACTGGCATCAGATCGGACGCAACCGTAGCGCAGACGACCGAAAATATGGCGGAATCGGCTTATGGCGACAAGGCACATCCTGGGAAGAAATGCCCTGTACGTACAGTTAGCAATTCTTGATCAGTGGAAATCTCATTATGTGCCATTTGTGAGTGCTGTCTATCTCACAGTCATCTATGGCTACCAAGAAGGTAATGACAGGGTCATGCGATGTGGTACGATCGAGGCTTACCAATACCAAGATTTCAAAGGTGATAACCTGCTGCAAATAGCCAACGCACTATCGCTTGAGATGTTAAACCTTCCCCGGAAAGAGTTCACTAGGTGTGCAAGGAGCAGCTGCAGTCGCATTGAATATATGCACTTGCGCCCTGAGACCTGGCTCGGCGAGTGCACTGAATCCACATCGACGAAGATGGGATCTTCAGTGCAGGCAGCGACCACAACCGCTTGCAGGTGACGCTCACATCTTCCACCTGGCGCGATGCGCGGAGAATCGAGAACAGACGATACCTACCTGTGAGTGTGTACGTAAGAAATGGTCGCAGCGGAACTCGAGATCGAAGGATACAGCATATTCTCAATAGCTATGAGAAGTTCGTTAGTGAGCTACGCCGCCTGATGCAAGAACACAAAGTGCGGAGGAATTCTTGGGGGGGAGTGCGACGCGAAAGCTGGTGGGATGACGAAGTGCAAGCGACGCTGCAAGCGCGCCACGAGGCCATCCGTCTACATCGTCGGGCTGTAAAATATTGGCTGTTTAGCTTCGGTTAAACCAAGTGTGAAGCGATAGCTAAAGAATATATGGAATGCAGATGCGGCGGCGCCAGCGGTCACCTATGCTGCTCGTCGCGCACGCCTTGCAGCATCGTCGCGGCGGCATTTCGCAAGACGCTCCTCACGTCGTTCCAGCATTTCCGCTGCTCTTTCGACTTTAGGCCATTCTCTTCGCCGCAATTTTTCAGCTCTCAGCGCAATGTCCTCCGGATCGTCAGATGCAACCAACTGACCATCATAACGAGTGTGGCTGCTGAGTTGCCTTTCATCCGAATCCATGGCGCGGCTCCGGCAGAGGCGCACCTCTCTATATACTCGAGATTCACGCCAGCGATCATGTCTCTTCACGCAGCTAATCACGCGTTAGGCGAGCCGGATTAAAGTAGCCGGATCTTTGAGTGGCTCTTTCAAAAGAACGGGTGAGCCGCGGCTCACTAAAAGCTAGCGGCGGTTCTCCTGATGAGCCGGCCAAGCCGGCTCTCTCGTTCAGTGATCCGATTCGTGTCAAACGGATTTTTGAGAGCCGGATATTCTCCTCGGTGCCACTTTAGCGCCTTCTATTAGCGATTCGGAAAGCAATTGCCCTCCCGCATGGCCTCCGAGACCACTCCCGCGAGCATGAGAGAGAAACGCAAGCGCGGGGGTGATCTCGGAGGTCATGCCTCCTGCCCTTCTTCACTAGAGTCGCAAACATCCCCTCGCCTTCGGCTCTTTTGAGCCGCTCTTTCAAAAGAGCGAGTGAGTGGTGGCTCACTGAGCTTGCTTGCTTGCATGGACTTGCTTGCTTGTGAAATGTTTTATTTTCTTCAGTGAGAGTACGCGAGCCGGCGAAGATGGTGAACGTCGGTCTCAGTCAGTCAGCAGCCCCAGTCCGGGCCGCCGCAAGTGCCAGCCGCCCCGCAAGCACGGCGGGCCAGGGCCAGGGACCGACGAGCACCTGAGAAGGAAGGCCTCCCAAGCCTCTTCAGTGGTGGTGGGATGGGAAGGAAAGTGGGGACTAGATTGACATGCCCACACCATGTGGAATAAAGAGCAATGACTCATCAAGTGTGGGCATTCTGGTTTAATATGCGGGTCGTACTGCCTGGGCCGGACACCAGAAAGTGTTGGTCTGTAGCTGTCGCAGAACGCTTTCGTCGGCCTTCGACAGCCCCTACGCCGGAGGAGGGTACTGCTGGTGCCGAGCTTTGCAGTCGTCAATAACTTCTTGGAACCGCAGCAGCGGTCGACCCAGCTCGTCATCGAGGGATCGCGAGGTGGGTGCCCGGAGGATAAGCGTGCGGGCAGCGGCGTTTGCCGCTTCGTTCCCTGGGTAGTCCCTGATAGGCCGGAATCCACACGATGCGCCTAGGCTGGGGTACCCACGTCGCGGACCGCATTGTAAAGCAAACGGTGAGCCAGTGTGACCACCTCACCACACATATAACTTTCACAGGCGAACCTCGAGTCGGTGATGACAGTTTGGCATTAGGGGTCAGAAATCGCGAGGGAAATTGCGATTTCTGCAGTCCGAGAGCACTCTCGGCTCGGAGAGAGCCGGTTGGACTGTGCGTTGCGGTGCACTACCGCCGCCGTGTAGTGGCCTGAACAGGTCGGACCAGCCACATCGACGTAGTAGACCCCTGGTTTGTAGCCGTATTTAGAGTGCAGTGCACGCACTCGAGCTAAGCGACGGCCTTCGTGAAGTCCGGATTCATATTGCATGGGACAGAGCCCACCTACAGCTTGTGTCGCCAACCCTCCGGGATACTGCGAGCTTCGTCCTCGGGAACGCAAGGTGGTGCGATTTTCAGGCGCTTGAGCAGACATTGTCCTGACGCTGTCTGCGCCAAGCGTGTGTAACGGTATGGGCCTCCCGCAACTCCCGAAAGGTCCAAAGCACAATTCGGTCCATGGAAGTTATGATTGGGAGGTCCAATGCCCGTTTCACCACTTTCCTAAGGATGATATCGAGTTGTCGCATATTGGCTGCGCTGCGGTGCAGATATGGGGTAGAATATTAGGATGCGGCTGGTAACGTGGGCCTCGCGCAAGACGGAGCGCGTCGTTTCCCCAGAGATCCCGCGCCGGTTCGATACGCGCCACAGCATGTGGCCCCACGTCTCCAGTGCGCTTAAGTTTAGCAATAGACCGATCCCACCGGTCAGTTTCCCGACGCCACCGCTGTTGCGGTGCATGCTGGTACATGTAGTCAACCGGCCGCTCGAGCCGCCCGGACAGCCGGAGAGAGAACAAAATTTAGACTGTGTAATTGGTAAATTAAGAATTGCATTATTTCAAAAAGTAAAAATTAGAAAAAGGGGTTTCAAAGTGTCAGAATGCTCGGAATGAAAACCCAACGCGTGTTGATACTAAGAAAATTTAAAGTGTGTAATTGGTTAGTTAACTGAAATAATTGAAAAAGTAAAAATTCCAAGAAAGCGGTTCAAAGGGGTCAAAATGCCCGGGATGAAAAGTCAATTCTAGACGGTGCTAATAAGAAAATTTAGAGTATGCAATGCACTTTTTCATTTCATACAAGCATTGAAATATTTATTTGGTCACTTATACACTAAATTTTTAATTATCATCATCAAGCATATACCTTTCATTATATGTATTATTATTTCATTATTATATGGTCTCTCTTCATAATTTTTCAGTTTTTCCTTTATTTCGAATAATTGGTCAGTTTCACCCTCTAAATTTTCTTGATCAATCAATCAAGTATTTACTTTTCGTTCTATGGAATTTAGAACCTTTGAGTCCCATTTTTTTTCTTTTTCCTTTTGTTATTTCAAATATTTGAACAATTACACACTTTAAATTTTCTTTATTAGATCATCAAGCATTGGCTTTTCATTGTGAGCATTTTGACGCCTTTGAAACCCCTTTTTTCCAATTTCTCATTTTTTAATTAGTTCACCTAATTAATTCATGAATTACATTATCTAAATTTTCTATTAGCGCCATCATGCATTGGGTTTTCATTCTCAGCATTTTGATACTTTTGAAAACCCCTTCATCCAATTCATTCATTTTTCTTTTCTTTAATTCATCAATTAATGCAATGATTTCTTTACCTCATCATCGCCTATCACACACTATTAATCACCAATCACTAGAGCTAAAAATTACCATTATACAATTTTTGTATGCAGCCCTCGATTACTTTTGACAAGCTCTTCACAACTGAATGAGGCTACTGGTTAAAAAACAAACTTAAGGCCCTTAGAACGCTTGCTTTGCATGTAACTGTCACTGTAAATTTGTGAAATAATGACAACGAATTTTTGTCGTCAGTGAGGTATGGGAGACATGCGTTGAGCTCCTGTGGAGCGGAGATTTCAATAGTGCAGTCGCATGTGCGCGCACTGATCAGCCGACAGCCGACTACAACAAACATGGCGGTGGTTCAACTTCCGGAAAACTGACGCATGCGCAGATCGGTCGGTGGGATCGGTCTATTGTAGTGTCTGCTTGAGCTAACGGTGAATATGGAGGCTCAAGACCTAGACCTAACCCACCTCGCGCACAGGCCTCTCGCGCAGGGAGATGTTTATCGAGGTGAGATCGGTCTTGGCGGCGCGAATGTGTAACAGTTCCGATTTGGAGGGGGCGCAAATGAGCCCGCAGGCATTAGCATATGTCTCGACTAAAGTGGCTGCCTGCTGGAGGCTGTCCTCCATGGCGCCAATGCATCCTGTGTTGGCCCAGAGGGTAATGTCATTTGCGTAAAGTGCATGGTGCAACCCCTTCACCTGCTGCAGTAGTTTGGGGAGGCCCATGTCTATGTTGAACAACAAGGGTGCGGCGGCTCTTTTGGAGACCCGTCATTCAGTGAGCGGCGGTTCTTTGGAGAGCTGCCCGTTCAGTGAGCCGTCAGGAAATTCAGGAACCGTGAGCGGTGGTTCTTTTGGAGAGCCGTCGTTCAGTGAGCCGTCAGGAACTGTTCTGCTAGAGTCAGGTCTTCTGCTTGATGCGACTTCAGCGCCATCTATTAGCAGTTTGAGAAAACAACTCTAGTGGGCCGCCAAGACCGATCTCACCTCGATAAACATCTCCCTGCGCGAGAGGCCTGTGCGCGAGGTGGGTTAGGTCTAGGTCTTGAGCCTCCATATTCACCGTTAGCTCAAGCAGACACTACAATAGACCGATCCCACCGACCGATCTGCGCATGCGTCAGTTTTCCGGAAGTTGAACCACCGCCATGTTTGTTGTAGTCGGCTGATCAGTGCGCGCACATGCGACTGCACTATTGAAATCTCCGCTCCACAGGAGCTCAACGCACGTCTCCCATACCTCACTGACGACAAAAATTCGTTGTCATTATTTCACAAATTTACAGTGACAGTTACATGCAAAGCAAGCGTTCTAAGGGCCTTAAGTTTGTTTTTTAACCAGTAGCCTCATTCAGTTGTGAAGAGCTTGTAATCGAGGGCTGCATACAAAAATTGTATAATGGTAATTTTTAGCTCTAGTGATTGGTGATTAATAGTGTGTGATGGGCGATGATGAGGTAAAGAAATCATTGCATTAATTGATGAATTAAACTCTGCGCCAAGCGTGTGTAACGGTATGGGCCTCCCGCAACTCCCGAAAGGTCCAAAGCACAATTCGGTCCATGGAAGTTATGATTGGGAGGTCCAATGCCCGTTTCACCACTTTCCTAAGGATGATATCGAGTTGTCGCACATTGGCTGCGCTGCGGTGCAGATATGGGGTAGAATATTAGGATGCGGCTGGTAACGTGGGCCTCGCGCAAGACCTCCGCGCGCACGCGCGAGGGTGATCTCGGAGGCCATGAGTGGGCAGGCAGGGGTGGATCGAGCCGGTATGCAAAGAAAAATTAAAAGAGTTCAAAGTTGCTGAACCAAATATTGAGCGAAGCATTAGCTGCGGATGACCGAGCGTTCTCCTTCTTTTTCTTCTTCCTCAGCCCACATATAAAGCCCCGCTTTAACCAAGCCGTATGAACGTGAATGTCAGGGTCCTAGCAGGCTGATTCTGACATAACCATCCCTTGTGAAACGAGAGACCCAAGTTGGCAGCTCCTGCCAACTGAGCCGCGGCTCCGACAGCGCCACGCCGACCGCTTGAGTTGGGAGCCATCTCTCGCTTTTGTGTCACGTGGGGTGTGACGTCACAGCGTCACGTGGGTAAGAGGTGGCTGCCGCCGCGCTACGCCGACCGCTTGAGTTGGTAGCCCAGCTCTTTGCCAAATGAATGAATGAATGAAAACTTTATTTCCACCTAAAAGGAGCCCTTCATCTCCCGCCCCCGGCACGCAGACCGGGGAGCGGGTCAGGAAGGCCCCGCAGGCTGAGGTCAGGTGAGGTTACAAGCACTCTTCACGGCCTCAGCAGCCAGGCGGGTCGCGTGCCGCTGAACGGTGGGATCTCCGCTCCGCAGCCAAACCTCCCAGGCTTCTCTACTATCAATGTTAATTCCGGCGCCTAGGGAATCGGCGCATTGCCATATTATTTAGCAGCTCTCACCCTAGTGTCACGTGGGGTGTGACGTCACAGCGTCACGTGAGTAAGACGTACGTGGCTACCGCCACGCTACGCTGAGCGCTCGAAACCTAGAACAGTATTGCTGTCACAATAAAAGAAATTAGTCTGCTGACTGCACGACCCTCCGCACGCCGTAGGTCGGCATGTGTGTGGCAGCAAAAACCGGAAGGTTGAACAAGTTTGAGTTAGCGGACCGGAGGAGAAACCTGTTGCCAGGTGGAAAGGAAGCAACGGGAGAAGTTGGGGGCTGGGAGCCTTGGAAAACTCCAATTTGTGGTCATCCAGACGATAGAGATTGCTCGAAAAGATTCCCAAGGCTTGGTGGGCTGCTTCCTAGACATTGCCAACGCGTACGATAGCTTCCCCCCCGAGCCACTCTTCAATCGCTTTTCTTCAATTGCAATGCCGCCTGTGGGGATCGACCTGCTTCGCCAACTATACAGTGACAACGCAGTTGTGGCTTGGTTTAGTGGTGCCCACTCAGAGCTCGTGTCCGTGAACAAGGACCTCAAACAGGGCTACTATAGACTCTCGCCGCTACTGTAAGCGTTTTGTGTTGCAGGCCTTGAGCATACATTGTTCAAGTCAGGAGCTTGATTTCCCGTTTCCATATATGTACGAGGTAACACCGGAAGTTTAGGTTCTGCCGGGCCTTGCGTACACTGACGACCTGGTGCTGCTTGCAGATAATCCAGATGCCCTCCAGCAGCTCGTCACCTAGGCTTCCACTTGTGTACATTAACTAACTGGGACTGAAATCCAAAGCCAATAAGTCCTCAGTGCTCCTCGAAGCCCTCGAACACAAACACAGGTGCCGAGATGACTGCCCAACGTTAACACCATATCTTGCGCTACCAAGAAATCCCCAGTCAAAACCAGCACGGCATTCTTACACGGACAGACCACTTATCAGAAGATTTACGGCAGTGACAGTACAATCGAAAAGTTCGGTCAAAAATCAGATGGGCTGGCAGTCATGCAATAAAACACGATAACCACCTCTGAAAAGAAAAAAATACTCTAGGCACTTAAGGAAACCAGTGATATTTTCTCGAAATTGATCACATGGGTATTACAGTGATAATAACCGCATTTTGCCGCAGGTTATTTCTGTTTCAATTCATCTTCGGTGCCAAACGAAGATTCTAAACCAGTTTTTTTTTTTTTTACATTATAGTGCTTGATCTGTGCTACATGAGGTAAGATCTTTTCATTTCCACCATAATCTCACGACATACTTGGTCAGTGTTCTCTCCCTTTGAGATCTGTTGCCAGATTACATACCACTCTCCCAAGATACTCACAATGCCTCAGTCCTGTTTGTCACCCTGTGATCAGTCAGGGCTAGCAAATGAGAGCGGGGCATTGTGAACAGTTTGAACCATAATTGGCTCCTGGGGTTCTTTAATGTGCACTGACATCACAGTGCACACAGCCATTTTCACAGGTCGCCTCCACCAAAATGCAGCCTCCAGTTCTGGAATCAATCCAGCACCTTTGGGCTCAGCAGCTGAATGCTATAGCTACTGAACCACCATGGTGGGCGCTGTCTATGAGGGTCCGCAAGAGTGACAGATCAAGCTAGTTAGTGATTCAACATCATTTTAAGAGCGCTGAAATTCAACATCGACACAGGGAGACAGAAGAGAACCTTGTGTCTATGCCAAATTTTAGCCCTCCTGAATTACTGCACGTGGTTTGTCAGAATAAACAAACGCGTATCATGTTAACCTGTGGATAGCAATTGCTGCACAGCCTTGTCATTTGACAGCACAGAGACCAAGAACGTTCAAAGTTTGGAAAGCACGCAGAAGGCTACTGCACATCGTGTGTAAAAGTGCACACTAAAGTGTGTAAAGTATACAGTGCACAGGTTCTCAAAAAATCTGCAACAGCAATGCAATTGTTGTCGTACCTGGGGCCAAATTACGCAAGGATCACCTCTGAAAAACTGTCAAGTCCCGCCCATTATACCTCGCTCCTATCAGTCACCATGTCTGCTCATCAGAATCAACCAATAAGAGCGAGGCTAGCTCATCGGTTTGTGACATATATGCGAGTTTTTGTGATGTGCTGGTTGCGTAGTTCGGCCCCTGGTCTACAATGCAAAAGTCTTGACAATCAAGTTTTGCCAGCTCCAGTGCAGCATGTCTAGTGGGTGGAAATTCGTTGTTACTGCCCCATGCCTCCAACCAGCAACACCACACATTTTCTGTAGTGACAGTGAAGCAGTCCTGTGTAGAGACAGACACACAAAAAATGAAATTTTCTTCAAAATTTATGTTTCCACTCATTACAAAGGAATAAAGCCCTCACATCAGAGCAAAAAGCAATCAGCACTTATCTTGTGCATGGCAAGTATTTACCTGTGGCAACCAAAGCTCCAAAGCACTCCTCCAAGACATACTAAGGACATACAAAAGATACGAGACAAGGAACTATGAATAAGCACTTTGAAAGAGTGCCTATATCTCTTTCTTATGCCTTCCTATTTGCTGCAGTTTTAAAATTACACCGCAACATAACACATTAATAAGTGTGAAAACTCCCTCTAGGTGAAAAAAAAAAATACAGTGCAACCCTGCAGCATGTGATCTGCACTGCCTAATGGAAATATCAGCAAGTCAGAAAACAGACGACTCAGTCTGCCATTGTTACTGATGTCCCTTGAAGGCTACACATCAGTTTGGTATGTGAAAACACACAAGTATAGCAATTCTAACTCCCACTGCATGAAATAGAATCTAGTCACCTGTATATGAGCATCTAAAAAAAAAAAAAATCATTCTTTAGTAACACCTAAATGTATGGCACATAAAGGCACTGTCTAAAACCAGAAAATCATGCTCAATCTGACTACATAGGAAGAGGAAAATGGTCAAATTACCTTAAAGTTTAATTATTTTATTGCTGCTAGACAACTGCCAAAAACTACTCGCATGATGGCAAAATTATATGCAGAAAAACTAGGCACTGGTGATGTGCTTTTGAGATGAAAACTATGCAGCTAAAAGAATCTTCAGAATATTCAGAAGCAGGACTCTACAGCCTCTTTCACAGTACGAAGCGATAGCAGTGCAGCCTTCTGTGATGAATGTGCCATTTTGGCAAACTGAAGGACAAACGAATGATACAGACGGAAGGAGGGAGGAGCAAATTGATGCTGGCATGGCCTGATGCCTTGAAAAAAAAGGAAAGAACCCACAAAAATCAAGTTAATTCAAGTGCTAAATGGCCATGGACCCTCAATGTAAATGGTATCCAGCCTGGCTTCGCCTACCCTGGCTGATCGACACATGGCCGACATTCGTCGTCACCGTGGCAAAACATGCACAAGCTTCTGGCAGGAATCCTACAGGTTTAACAATGATTGAATTAACGAAGTTTCACTGCATTCTTGGCACAGTTGGTCAGAAGCAATAGCATCCAAAACTACTTTGAGAGGTTTCGATAAGGACATATTTCAGCACACATTTCCCAATAAAAACACACAAGAAAAAATACAAACAGCAAAAACATGAATGGCCTGCACAGGCATGAACACTCCCAAATTTAATAACATGAAGATAATAACATGAAGATAAAGTGGTGACAGTGCAATACCAAGCATGAGAACACAGAAGAGATACATAAACGTAGCACATGTCCCCACAAGCAAAAACAGTTATAGGGCTAAATATCCCAAAGTCACATTGGCTATGAGAGACACCACAGAGGGAGGGTCTGCAAATTTCTACCAGCTGGGGTTCTTCAACGTGCACTGGCACTGCATAGAACACGTGGGCCTTGTGTTCACACTTATACTGCATTTGCTTATATTCTGTACTAGACTATTACCAAAAGAATACACTTTTAATTTAAAGAAAAATTGCAGTGAGTGCTACGAAATAAGTGCAAAGTATGAGAGTGGCACAAAACTACCGTATAGTGCTGCACACAAGTCCACTTTTTTTTTTTTTCTATCAAAACGATCATCTGAAATCGCGGGGTCAACCTATACGCGAAGCCTCTCTATTTTACAGTTTTAAGCAATAGTTTTAGCGGAGCTGTAGATAGTGTCTTATGCTGGTGCCCACTGCTAACAGGACACATGACGCTACAATGTCAAAAAATATATATAATGTGCAAATCAGTTCCACGAAAAAAATTCAAACTGTGTGCAATTTGCCTGGCTCGCCCTCAGCAGCAGTCATTTTTACTGATGAGGCAGACGTGACAGCAAATTTCGGCTACGGAACATAGTTTTGAGCTAAACAACCAGTCTGGTGAAAGTTTGGTTTGCCCTAAGCTGACCATATGCAAATGTGGAAAGCAAGATCGGGTGTCATTCCATTGGCCTGTGACTGCACTGTTACATGTATTTTGCTTCGAGTTGCTCACACACTGCATACAATCCCGCAGAGGAGGGCCATGTGTGTCGACTCATCATCATCACTGCCAGCCAGAGTATACACACCGGAAAACAAAGGCCTCTCCCATATCCCTCCAACCCGGTCCTGTGCCAGCTGCATTTATTTGATCCCTGTAAACTTCCTAATCTTATCTGTCCATCTAAATTTCTGCTGTACCCTGCTAGGCTTACCTTCCCTTGGAATCCACTCTGCTACTCTTGTGGACAATTGGTTAGCTTGCCTTCGCATTATATACCCTGCCCACACACGTTTCTTCTCCTTTCTACTAGAATATCATGAACTCGCATTTGTTCCGTGGCCCATTCAGCCCGCTTCCTACCTCTAAACATTACCATACCTGCCAACCTGGCGAGATAAAAAACCAGAAGATTTTTTATTCGCACCAACGAGAGAGGGGGGGGGGCACTTTCAAGCAGTGCCCAATGAGTACTAATCTAAGCATCCTAAACATACATACGAGCAGCAGCAAGCACATGAAATGCGAGTCATAGAGGTGCGCACCAAGATATCTGCATGCCGCCACCGAGTATTCTCACTACGCCTCCACAGCCGATGCAAACTGATTGGGGCGGCTCAATTGCTGTTGTATTAGTTTTTTTATTAATGTGAAACCACTACTATCCCCTTTACACACAATTCCATCAGCGACCATCAGTGACTACAACGGTTCTGAAAGATAGAGTTATCTCATCGTCATCGGGTGTAAAGAAGCCCAATAATATCAGGCATGCGGCCAAGCACGATACAGAAGGATCAGCCGCAGCAAAGACCCTTGAACGCCAAGCGCACTGAGAGATAATCGAAGGCGAAGCTTCTACATCTACTGCGCTGTACCGACTGCACACCACCGCCGCCCAATTTGCCACCGCCTACAAGGAACGACCATCACGCTGCCACCAGTCAAAACTGGCATGGCATAATTTTTACGCAAGCCACAGCTACTTCTGCTTTGCTCAAATTAGCCTTGATCTGCTGCTTAGCCGATGATGCCAATGGTGCTAGTGCAGCCTTTTGGATTTCGATATGTGTCTTCCCCTTTATTACGAGTGGTCCTTACGAAAAAGCGTTTATAAGTGCCCTAGCCAAATTATGTAGATGACTCTCTCTCTCTGGCGATTTTGATATGGCGACAGATTCCTCAGTGCAGAGTTTCAAAAAAAATACTATACTTACACAGGCAGGGGTCACTTATCAGGAGACTTAGGGCAGTGGTCATTCAGTCAGAAAGTTTGGTCAAAAACCCGAAGTTTTTTCGAATATATTGGAAGGGTCGGCAGGTATGCATTGCACCTACCAGTTTTCTTTGTATGCTCTCTGCGTGGTCCTCAATTGAAGTTGAACTCTTTTTGTTGGCCTCTACATTTCTGCCTCATAGGTGAGTACTGGTTAGGTACACCTATTATATGCCTTCATCTTGAGGGAAACTGGTAACTTGCCATTCATGATGCGATAGTACTTGCGTAGTTATTTCTCTTTCGTGATCCAGATCTACAGCGACTACCTGCCCTAAGTAGACTTATTCCCCTGCCGCTCCCAGCACCTCGCTAACTAACCATATTTAGGGCCAAATTTTTGTCAGCAAAGATAGCGACTGGGGGCACAGCTTATATTCAGAGTTGACTTCATACAGCAATATACGGTAATTTCAGCAACACTGCTCACAAACTTGAAAAAACGAAATATCAAATCAACAGACCTCAACTCTATTTGCAATAGAGACATGCTTGCAGCAATGCAACACATGCTCGAGCAATTATACTCAGCTTTCGACTGCCACAGTTGTGACATAAGCCTAGTACACTGGCTTGCTTGATTAATGATTAACCAGACTACAATGACAACCACCACACAGCAGTAAGCGCCACTTCTGCAAGCTACACAAGATAAAGTACCAAAACACTTCACTGCATAGCCACAACTTTTGGCAAGGCTTCCCAACCCAAAATGCAGCTTGGTTACATATAGATAAGATTTCTCTTGGCTGTTGGTTAACCTCCCTGCCTTTCCTCCTCCTACTCCTCCTCCTTTCTCTTGGCTATGGATAGTGCAAAGTGTTACATGCAAAAAGTTTTGGAAATGGGATAGGCAGCATTCCTACCCATTGTCAAAGGCACTGCAATCCAACTAGGTATCTAATCTGTAATAATCTACTACTATGTAATAATCGAAGTCAGGTGCAAACTGGCAGTCAGTCATTCTACTAAACTAGTAATTTCATACCTCACTACTACAAGCTATCTAGATGTTCTGTCCTCAGAAATGTGGGCAATGATGACTTAAAAACTGTCACACAGTCAGACACAATTTGAGGGTGATCACTTTAACCTACCACAATTAAAGTGCTACAACGCAGTCTGTATTTTCAAGACGGCTGAATGAAATATACGAGCTCTGCTACCCATCTGGTTCTTGTATTGTACTCAGTCGTAATAATTGGTGAAGAAGTGACCAACACACCTGAAAAATCTCTATCAGTCCTGCTTTGCCAAAATAATAGCAATACATAATCTTAAAATCGTATCAAACTCCATATTTCAAGCCAAAAACAAAAATTGGCTCGGCTTCCTGATGACATCCAACGTTATCAAAATGCAATTGCATAGCACCAACGCTAACTGGACAGTTTACAACACTCCAGGCCATACAAAGTAATGAAGCAGCAAAAGCCAGGATTAAGCAGCCACGCTTACATTTCGGTAACGTGAGAAGAGGCCCTGTGTAGCAAAATTGTCTCAGCCACCATCCGAGTTCAGTGCCTAAGGATAGGGGCTGTTGATGCCACAACTAAAATTATGAATCGGTTAGCCCTTAACATGAGAGGGCCCAAAAAGCTACAGTGCTATAAGCAGAGTGGAAGAGAACAATAACTACTGTAGACTTCCTTCAAGACAAACTTGAAGAGAACAGAAAATTTGTTATAACTTCGTCTTGACAGAAGTGCCCAGTATGTGGGCAAGCTAGCTGTGCCATCACGTCAAAACCTAAAAAGTTCCTTCCATGTGCCTTACAGAGAGAGGATAACAGCTATATTTTTGTGAACTGTGGCTGTTTTGTTTTCTGATCCCTCGGCCCCTTGGAAACAACTGGTATGAACTCATGATCATGTTATAATGGTAATATTTCTTCTTCTTTTCCGTGAGGTCTAAAACACTCCACAGCGTTATAGCCATGGTCACATTATTTACATGTAAATACAGTATGCGCTTAGAATGCATTCAAAAACTAATTTTGCCGTATGTGCACTCTCTGGAGTCGTCCAAGCATTTTACTTCATAAAGTTTTCAAAAGGCACCGTCCCACACTGCCTAATTTTGCATGTGCCAGAGGCCCTTTCTTACCTCTGACAGAGCACACAACTGTTTTATAGAAAATAAGTGGTTGTCATTTGAAGCTTCTATAGCGTTGAGCAGAATTAGTAAAACAGGATATCGGAGAGTGGTTTCCACCAGCCTAGAATGCTCTGCAGTGAGAGCCTATGTTACGGGAGTATTCATGTGCACATCAAAAATAACACTGCTTTCCTAGCACTCAAGCTTCCTCCATAAAGTGCATTACGTAGGACTCAAGCAGCAATATTCCTGCCCAAGGGAAGCAAATCTTGCACCGCCCAAGCTACGGGGAGACTCGAAATTAGGCATGAACAAAATAAAGAAAGGAGAACCTGGAATTTGCAAAGGTATTCACACACAGATCTGCTGGCACAAAGGAACATGACAAGTAAAAAACAAACATTAAATCATAAAATCTAAAAGCAGCCACCATCCCATAGTGCTGCAAAAAGTGCTACTTCTTAATGCCACACATGCAATGCGGCTCTCCGTTTCACAGGAGCCTGCAATGATGCCAAACACATTACAGCAGCTACTGCTGAAAATGCAGGCAGAAAACACAGTTTCATAGCAACGCAGAATGACAAGTTTTAACAGATGCATTGTAACCACGTAGGGCTGGCATGCTCATAAAATAAGAATTGCATTATGTTTCATCATCACACCTTAAAATGCACGAGCAATGCCAGAGTCAACACACCACAGAAACATACACAGTGCATAGGTTTTGTGAATATTGGCAACTCGCAAATATACTGAATTAAAATAATGCTGTATTTGACTCGGCTCTGAACCAAACAGTACTGTTCAGAAAGTTGGAATACTCTCAAAATGCTTGCTTACAAATAAACAAAACCACAATTTGGACACTGGCAATGATATGCACTCTTGGAGAGCACCTGGGGATAATTATGAAGCCGAATTCCGGAACACAAATACTAACCAGCATAGGAATAACAATTATTCTCCTACAAGTGTCCCTTCACAGAGTAGTCACACTTTTCTAATCATCGCTCAAGAGATTACAGCCAATCCCATGAGCAAAGTCTTAGCAACTTTTGAGCAAAGCCTCAGCACTGTACAGTCATAGAATTTAAAAAGTAGGCCACACATTATTTATACATACCCAAGGTTGCATGTTGCATAAAACAAACTATGTGAATACTTGACCTTTTTGTGAGAAAAGCCAGGCACTTCTCACCATACCCAAAGGCCACGATTCATACAGTCACAAATCTGGGTTGATTCACACACAGGAAAAAGCCTACCTGTTCATGTGCGTACCTTGATACGACGAGAGCATGGTGCCCTATGAGCGGGCTAAAAACAATGGGTCATATATCCCAGATCACTACATCATATTAAAGCTGCAGGTGACTAGTTCAGCCAGTGCAAGCAATCAAGAAAGAACCACTGTCTCACATGCACGCAGGTTTGATCCCTGCCTCCTTGAAGGTTTAAAACGGGAGGGCTGACAAGCGTGCACAATAACACACAGGCAGAGAGAATGCAGCCTTTTCAGGTACGCCGCCCAAAGTACACTAGCCGTGTAAGTGTGGAAGTGATGGAAGGCACTTGCTTCTTGCGGTCCATGGTGGGATCGCCAGGCACACACGATTCATAGTAAAGAGCAACGCGACGACAGACCACTGTCAACATGGAGAGCAGGTCGGCAGACCTTGCTCGCTCCTGAAGCACTGAGCACAGGGCCTGTACGAACCAGGAACCCTGTGATGTGTTGCGCCACGAGTAAAAGCCTGCACAAATGAGAAAGCACAGGACATCATAATGAACAACAAAAATTAGGGACATTTAAGCTCCGCCGTTAAGGGTATGATGCAATAGCGTTGCACACACACATGGATGATTTTTTTTTGTCTATTTTTTTTATAATAACTTTATTTTTAATGTTTTTATACACTGATATTTAGCATCAGCAAACACTGGCTTCAATCCATTAAGTGATCAATTACACATTTCAAATTTTAATTAGCATCCAAGCTGCCCGATTTTGAAAAATATTAACTGTAGAATGAGGTACAAAGTCATTTAGAGTTGAAACTTTCCCTGCATAAGGGTGTAAATTAGCATTTCTTGGCATCAAGGATGAACAGCTCATTTTTTTTAGTTCTCGTAGAATTCAGTCCATATTTCAGTTGTCCTAAATGTGGATGGGATTCAATAACAAATCTGGTTCGCAGATGACAATGAAGAGCTCAGATAGTTTCCTTGGTTGCTTCCGGATGCCCCGCACCTTTACACAAGTGACATGTGGAGAAGCCTGTAAGCGTGCTGGCTTACAGTTGGCGCATTTTTGCTCCTGTTGTGTCCCCCAGACCCGCCCTGCTCATAAGTAAGCGCATAGTTGTAGTTATCAAATGGTTCATCCCTATGCCCCGAAGGCATTGCAAAGAAACCACCACATTTCTCCTCATGAAGTCGTGTTCATAAAGTCGTGTTTCACAATACCGGGCGCCTTGCATGTTGGCTCGTTGATTTTTTTTGATGCTTTGCTCCTTTGCACCTAGGCACTGCAGGAGCAGCCGCGATGGGTTTGTGCTGCTGTTCAATGTTTTCATGCCACGAGCGCCCAAGTTCGGCCCCCTCACATGTTAGCATATGTCCAGCTGATCGCAAAATGTATTATATGACCAAAATTTGTCTAAATTTTCAATCCAGTAATCGTGTTATATGAGAACGTATCAACTGGGAGAAAAATGCATAACTCTATGGGAGGTTTTTTCACTGCCTGCGACTTTGAGTGTATGAAACGAGAAATCGTATGAACCAAGAACATATGAGGTTCTACTGTACTTCACGACCCCCTTCAAGTACGATATATCTGGGATCGACTGTACGCACAAAATCAAGGCAAGTGCATATTGGTGGCAGAATGGCAAGATGGCTTCTAAGGAAAAAACTATCTGTAAAAATGCAGTCATCATTTAAACAGCATGTAAACAGCCTCTTTCCACACGCCACAGGCTGACAGAGAGACTCCAGAAATGAAACCCATGTGGCCAGACTATATCTCAGCCCGTCGAATGGCAACAAGCCTGCCCTAGCACGTATGGCAAAGCAGCACGAGAAAAAATCTAATGTTTTACTGAGAACAAAGTTCTAATAAGGTAGAAAAGAGCAAGAATAGAGATACAGGTATCGCCGCCACAACTGAAACGGCTGAAGCTCGCAACTGCGAGCCACGTGACGCGCAACAAATCTCGGAGGCTGACAAATTTCAATTACACTGCATGTTTGAATTGGGCAGTAGGTTCCATCTCCAACATAATAACATGCTTTTATCACATGGAGATGACGGCGACAAGTCAACCTAAATGGGACAAGGCAAGGAGAAACATACTTGGCAGCGCCACAGGTGGCCTTGTTTTTAGAGTTTCGGTCATGTTCCGGCACAGGCGTGCTCACATAGTTTCGTTTTCAACGTGCAGCTGAAACAGCTAAGTGCTCTTCGGAAGATCATGTTTTGCAGCACACCTGCGACATATTTTCACTGACTTTACCGCAGTCTACCTTACGCTAGACCGCTGCACACTGCTTTGTGTCTCCGTGCGCACCGCTCACAGTGTTGACAATAGCAGGGCGCAAAGGCCGGCGGTAAATTTCATGCTTTCATTTGGGCAGCTTCTAGACCCCACTGCTTTCCGCGAACCATCAATCACGGAGTCTGTATTACGTCATAGACGGCATCAGTTTATCCAACTATGTAGCTGGTTGAACTGTTTGAATTCAACCGGTGGGAAAAAAAAACTGCTCAACTTCTTATCGCAATATCTCATCAATAAATGCATCTTTTGCTTCAGACATCTTATAGTTGCACGAATGAAGACACACACACGACAGGTTACAGGGATTGCGCTCGTCCTGTACCCTGTCTTGTGTGTGTCTTTGTTCACGCAACTATAAGATATCTGAAGTACTGCACCAACTAGGCCGACAACATATCTTACTGAAGCACCTTGTGCTGCCGGACAAGTGACAGCAATGTCACGAAATATCGCACTGTCGGGCTCTGCTAGCATAAAAATTGTCGTCAGTGTCCTTTTAATTCAGTGCACAGGTCAAGCAATGCACAGACCTAAGTTCACAGCACTCTAAGGTCAGACACATAGAGCAACAGCCCAATTAGAAATGAAACGCTCTCCACTCAAGCATTGCACCTAATACCAGGCATCCCATAATAACAGGAATATGCTGAATTCAACGCTTGTACCATGTGCTGTCAACTAGGCAGACACCACACCACACTGCACAAGCAGTGCCAACCTTGTGACCTTTGACCCTTGCTTACCAGGCACTGTAGAGTAAGCAGCCAGGAAGTCGGCATGTGTTGGAATGCGATAAATCTGGCCAGGTGAATCAGAAGTCTCCAAGACTGCAGGAGTGCCTGCATCCAACCTGTCACCCCGACAGGCCTGCAAAGGATGGAGAAATGCACGGCAGTTAGCAGCAAACGTTCTCTACAATCAAAACAGCAAGACTTCATTCGGGCAATGGCCCCAAATAAAACTAATTCACTTCACACAGCACTTCATTCTGCGAGGCTTCCCTCCACAGCATGCAGTTGCTCAGCTTTGATAAGGGCTATTTTTTTACTGTTGCTTAAAATGCTGATTGTGCCCAGATGTATCCCGCCTTCAGGAGCCCATTAAATTTAAGCATTGCGAGACCCATTGTGTCTGAATAGGCAAGCACAAAGCCACAGCCTACATGGGCATTGGGTGCAGGTTCCTGTATACATTTTTAATTATTTGGATGTCCAAATTAACTCAAATTAGCCAGTTTTTGCTTTAGTTGCAAGTCTTAATAGGTTAAGCGGAAAAGTGAGGTGGCAGATGCCACCACGGCTGCCGTGCCAGTCATGGTGCCAGTTTACGGTTTTGCCTTCTCTCCCCATTACAGAGGCAATGTAATGGCAGAGCTGCCCCATCATGGGGGTGTTTCAGTGCCCGTGCGCCAGGCCTGGGCATGGCGGTACGCAGTTCAAATTATCCATGGCAGAACTGACACATATTCAAATTAGCAGGCGTTTTTATAGTTCATCTGCTTCTAATAAACCTTGGCCAAAGCAAGTCATAGAGTTATGATTATCCAAACATTCGACTTACTGAAGTTCACATTAATGAGCTTTCAAAGTACTATACAGTCAAACCCACTGATAATAATGTGAAGTGCCAATAAAATAACATTGTTACAACCAATAATTGTTATAACCGAGTTATGCAAAAAAAAAAATGGCAAACTTCATAAAATTTAATGATAGGAAAGCAGCATACAATGTTAACTTCTTTGCAGAAAAACTCTATTGGTCAGCTTTGATTGTTTCACGGCATTATTAGTTCACATCTCCCAGTAGGGTGCCTCATTCTGCACCTGCCTAAATAGGTAACCTTTAGCAAAAATGATGCCCCGGAGAAATTCCATCATTTGTAAGGAGTCTTTCGCACAGCCTCCTGATCATCATCCCTATGCATTGTCAACGTGCAAGAATTATTAAAGTCTTGACATCCCACCATTATCATTACATAGTTGGGATATTTGCGGACCTTCACATCACTGGCATTCCAAACGAAGCTCGCTTTCCAAAAGAAATTCTTGACACGAAATCCAATGAGCTTGCAGGACTGAGGAAACAGTGAGAGTGTAAAAGAAAGCATTCACATTATGTGTGTGGTTTGACTAGTGTGGCTGCAGTGTTTCTGTGTTTTTATTTTTATGGTTGGTTCCTAGGGACCAGACTTGATTGTTATAACCGATAACTTGCTAGACAGCATTGTTACAACCAGTTTATTTTACCACAGAAAACATCAAGAAGCTGACAATACCACGTTAGTCCACTGTTCTATCTGATATATTGTTCTAAGCGGTATTATTATAAGTGGGTTTGACTATATATATATTTTTTTAAACCACCATCAAATAGCCTGATGCCCGAACGTAATCAACTATGTTTGCCCTCTAAGCAATGGCACTGTAAACTTCCACATGTTGCCAACATACAAGCAGAAAAAAAACTCGGTGTACATACTGTTACCCCACTGTTACGTTTTTCATGGGACTGAAAAAAAACCTGAAGAGCCAGGAAACCCGAGCAAAAAAATACAACAAAATGAACACTGAGAGTAGTGGCAAACTGAACATGTTTATTGCTGTTGTTTGCTGCATTTTCTCGCACCCAATGAGCACAACACATTACTCCAGAACTTGCAGTGCCAGTGGCTCTCATGACTGTCATTGCAGTGAACCATACACCTTCTGAGCAGGCCTATAATGCCACTACAACCAATGTAAAGGCTGATTCCAGCAGAGGTTTACTGCCCTTTCCATCACTGTTATGTGCGTCACTCAGCCCCAAATCTCATATTTGCAGTTAGCGCAAACGGAATCGCGTGCCGCGCTTGAACGCTGCATGTGATCCCATCTGAGCCAACTGCAAAAGGAACCGATGCGATGAAGCACAAACTGCATGATAACATTGGCAGCACAAAAGAACAAATATATGCAAAGGCACAAAAGAAAAGCCGTAGCCGCTGTTGCTGCTGATGATGGAGCAGTTCACCCAAACGCCCTCTACCCTACGTAGTGCACAATGCACCATTGGAGTGTGCAGATGAACCTATAAACACAGGCCAGGCCATCTTAAAAGTAAGCATAACCATTGGTTCTTTTCACTCAACCCAGCTTTTGGCACCCATTAAAAACGCATCATGTGGGAACATCCCCAACGCAACAGCGGGGTTTTTAACGGATGAAGGGCCATGCTGGGACTTGCCTACAACAATGTAGCAGCCAGGAAAATGAAGCAGCCGAGAACGCAACAGCGGGGTTCTACAATACAATGTCTCCTCGATTTGGCTGCACTTTCTGCTCCAGTTTAGGCACTGAAGCACTCTCGCGTTTGGTTTGTCAGTGTTGCTAGCCCCACCTGCACTTCCGCACTCGATCTGATATCCTTCTGCACTAGCTTCCTTACAAGTTCTCTGCATACAAGTAGTGCAAACTGCCTAGAGCGCTCCATAACAGACAAGCAGCAGATGGGCCCATGGCCATGCTTTCAGTAAACATTTCCTACACTTGCCGTATTTCCCACATGCTAGGCAACCAATGAGGTTGCACACAGAACAATGTAGCGCAATTGCATAAGATGATGAGTGCTATTACATTTTTAAATATGTGGGTGATCGCAATGCTTGTGATGACTAACTGCAACTCATTTCATTTGGCCCAAGTAGCCTCCACATCACCACTCAGCATGTGGAAGCATCAGCGGCACCTTTGCTTACAGTGACGACGGGCTTTGAGGTCGCCAGTCAGCCCACACCTGCCAATTGGTCTCTGACTGCCACTGTCCGCCAGCAGAAGTTGTAGAGTTCAAATAGGTCGAAGCTAAGTTAAGCCAAATTTTTTTTTCTGCTGCAACTGGCGGATGCATTTCGAGTAGAATGGCAACAGACTAAGAAACAGTTCAGCAGTAATTAGAATTATCCAGAATTCCAAACTACCAAGCAGTTACCATAATACGGGAAGTCCACATGCTAGAACCTTCTGGTATAACGAACAAAATTTATGTGACTGTCAAATTCGTTATATTGGGCTTGATGGTAGAACTATAATTTGATGATATGATTATAGGAACACTATAGAAAGACAACAAGGCAAGCAAGACGTAATGCTATGATTATAAATTACATATTAAGAACTGTGCACGTGCGCAGTTCCAAAGCAGTGCCGAATCCGCCAGTATATGATGGGAATGGGGCGCCATCTATCGCCCTCGGGGTGATCTGTGCACATGTTACTGACGGTCCCATGATAGCGGTAGTGCCAAGCTAGAAGTCTCCAATGTCTATCTACCAACAGGTCGCACCACCATACTCTCTATCCCTTGTTATGCCTTGAAGCCCTATTCTCAAGACAAAGTGGCCTCACTGTTTGCGAGAGAGTGAGACCCCTAAGAGTTTGTACTCATCTTGCACTCGTGAGGTTGATACGCATGATGCCTCAAGTAGGAGGCATGCGTAACACCACTCACAGCACTGCTTTCCTCCATTTTCCATGGTACTGGCCCATTGAAATAGCACTGCTCGATAAAGTGATGAACCAATCATGGTCAGCAAAGAATTCGATTTACCAGGCACACTTACAGGAAGGCCTTTTACTTTTTGCAGCCTATCTAACCTCTACTCCAAATAGATCGAGATAGCTGCAATCTTGACACTGCACAGCATTGGAGCTTATCTAGGCTCTACTATGGACAACTTAAGAGAGTTGCTATCATCATCATCATCATCAGCCTGATTATACCCACTGCAGGGCGAAGGCCTCTCCCATATTTCTCCACTTAACCCGGTTCTGTGCTAGCTGCATCCACTTGACCCCTGCGAACTTCTTAATCTCATCCGCCCACCGAACTTTCTGTCGCCCCCTGCTACGCTTTCCTTCCCTTGGAATCCAGTTTTTTATGTTGGGGCCCAAACCTGTTCAGCCTAATTAGAGTCAGTATTTCCATTTAGTATCCCTTTTGAAAAGGGCTGGCAGGAAAATATTTGCCAGAAGGTGAAAGCATGCACATTGTTTGCAGCTACTAAATAGAAAATAAGAAACTAAGTACATTACAATTCCTCTAAGCCAAGGTGCACCTCTACCATCCACCAAATCTGGTAACCATCACCTTTTCAAAGAATCTACCTCCTCTACCCTGACGTCTATGCTTTATAGGCCCGACTGCAGGAGGTAGTCATCGACTGTGGCGAACCATGCACGTGAGATCTTAGCACAGATAGAACTGCAGCGTTTCATTCATTCACCACCCTCATGCATGTGCAGCATGGGTACGGTGCTTTTGCTGTGTTATGGCCTCAAGGTTTTCGGCAGGTGCCAAAATCTGCTTTGTGAAAGTTCTTCCAGTCCCGTGCGTTATGATTCCCCAATGTGCAAAAGGACAGTGCATTTGTACCTGTTAATGAAATGTGAAGCGAGGCATGAAACATAGGCTTCGATTTTCCACACCAGTGCAGCAGCCTGGCTGTCACCTTGGTCTGCTATAGTTTTGCACACTTTGAGGCAAGAACCGTGTATTGTTCATTCATTAAGAAACATACCATCCAGCCACTATTCGAAAAACATTTGACATTGTACTAAGCAGGAGCACATGAGCTGGGAAAGGACAATAAGACACTATGTATTTTATGATGCATTTTCAGTGCCCTTGGTCATGTGTTTCCAGAGCATGCGAAAAGAGCCGGCACACCATAAACTGAAGGATGCAGCCCAAGCCTGAAAACATTCCACACAATGGTTGCAAGCTCCTCGTGTTCCTGCCCACCATGGCCAGGACTGAACCAGGGTCGCTTGGCTACTCAGCCGGAGGACCCAGGTTCAATAAAGGCCATGGTGATTGTGCTTCAGTAGAAGTGAGCGCAGAAAAAAAAAAAAAATGCCCACGTGCTGTGCAATGTCACAATGTTAGTGCACGTTGATCAGCAGGTATTAAGCCGAAGACTTGTACTACAGCACCCTGTTGCTCTCTTTCCTCGTTCAGTCCCTCCTTCATCCCTTCACCACTGTAGAGTTGAGGTGTCCACTGAGAATGAGCCAGTTTGTGCACCCTTTCCTTTCAAAAACTTTCATCTGACAAATGCAGAGTGGCTTACATGCCTATACAGATGCCCAGGCAAACAGTCCATGAAAACCTTAAGCAAGTATGTACCAGTAGCTATTCAGGCAAGAATGCTTTCTCCCACAGGCTGACTGGCCTAAACCAGGCTGTTCTGGCATGTCATATTGCATTACTAGGCCCTAAAGCATTCATGTGCAGCAAAACGCCACTATTAGAAAATACTAAGTGTGGTGCAGCTCCCAAGCTATATCGACTACTGCTCAACTTGGCAATAACAAGCAGGATATGTGCACTCCTCTGGTAGTGACAACACCTTTTAGAGGATCACTACAGCACCCTCAGACCAACAGACTCTCAGAGCACACAGAGAATACCATGCACTGCTGCAAAGCTACAACGTTTTACTACTTCACTATAGTAAATGCAATGATGTGACTGGCAGAAGTCACTTTCAAACATTTTTTGGAGCAGCCAAAAATGCCTCTTGATGCAGAAAGGTGAGCGACCAGAATGATATACAGGGATTGTATAAAAAGTATCGGAAATAATATTTTCCTGAAGCGACTGTATGTTGCAGCAGTAGTGGGGGGGGATGTGACCTTCACGGCGCGCCAAGCGCCAGTAGTCTGCTAGCATTGATTCAGGCTAGATTGTGTTTTTAGTGCACTCCTCTTGAATGACTGAGAGCAAGCACAAAATGCAGCGAATGAATGAACAGCAGTACACCATTCAATTTTGTATCGTACTAAGGCAAAGAAGAAGTGGAGACGTAGGGTGTCATTCGCCAAGTCTTCAAGGATGAAAGCCTGCCACGAACTGTAGCTTTAAAGTGACACAACCTCTTCAAAGATGGCTGAGAGAGTGTGGAGGACAAGCCCCTAGCTAGACGGCCACTGGCGTCAAGAACCGACGACAACGTGCAACTTCTGCAAGAAGTGCTCAACTCAAATCATCGTTTAATTGTGCAAATGGCCGAAGATGAAACCGGCATTGATACGATGATGGTGCGCAGCATTTTTACTGATAATTTGATGAAGCGAAACGTCTGCGCTAAACTCATCCCAAAGATCTTAATGAACAAGCAAGAGCAGAGGTGAGAGTCTAATTGTGAAGACCTTCTGCAACCCGTTGTTCACGCTCAAGAAGACCTCGGCTTATTGGACAATGTAATCACGGGAGGCGAAACTTGGATATTTGAATACAACCCAGAAACAAAGTACTACTAAATTTTCAAATGGCACACTCCGGCATCACCTCGTCCAAGAAAGGTGCAAATGAGCAAAATCCAGAGTGAAAGCCATGCTCATCATTTTCTACAACGCAAAGGGGGTGGTCACCACGAATTTGTACCCAAGGGATGGAAAGAGTGAATGGTTCATTTTACCTAGAAGTGCTAAGAAGTCAGAAGAGAAGGGTCAGCCGGCCAGCCATCAATAGATATGGACAATGGAAACTGCACCAAGGTCGGCGACTACCTGACGATAAACGGCATAGCAACGATTCGCCAACCACCTTACAGTCCCGACTTAGCACCAGCACACTATTTCCTATTGCCAAAAGTGAAATCCTCCCTCAAAAGACCCCATCATGGAATCCAAAGTGTCGTCGAAGAATCCGCCTATCGGGATGCCTTCGAGTCGTGGAAAATCCATTGGCCAAAGTGTGTCGACGCTCAAGGGATGTGCTTTCTGGGTCCACCGGGACCACTGCCTTTCCGAGGCAATTGTTTTACCAATTGAGCTAACCAGGATACTGAGCAGCAGAATGGTGACATTCAGCACCACAGCGTTATGTCGAGAAGCAAGTACTGTTTCTAGTATTTCTATGCAATTTCAGAGTGCAACTTTTGTTTTGAATCAACGTCAATAATACAGCGAATGCATGGAAGCTGTCATTCAACTGCACTCACTTACCTTAGTCTTTTATGCATTTTTTGCTCTGTCTCTCCGATAAGTTTAATATTGCACTGAGCTGAAACAATCATTGTGATTAGGAAAACATTTAATAGTTTCCACCATTGTAATCCTGCTGATTTATTCTGAAAGCCTAAGGAAAAGCTGACCCGAAATCATCTCGAGTTTCAGGAGACTATACTATAAAAAATGATGTGCAAGTGCACGCAATAAGTTGCCATTCCAGTATATATGTTTAGGGAAGAAAAGATAAATGCTTAAAAGAGAAAAAAAAATGGAATCATTAGAGAGGTAGAGTGCATCGTGATCCACTATTGCGATCTGCTTCCGCAGGGATTCAGCTGTCCCTGCACAGTGGTAGGTGCATGCTCCTTGGGACCACCTGTGCATGCACAACTCCCGTGGACAGATCATGTTATACCAAAACTGCATACTGAAAATCTCCTTAATTCAGCCTTGAAGGGACCAAGAAGAACGTTCAAATTATCAAATGGCCCTAAAAAACTACACAGAACAGCTTGCATCGAGTAATCTTACCTAATGAACTGTGGTTTACCATACTTTTGAGTTGAAAGCAAAGCCACAACAATAATCTTTAGCATTTGCGCACACTGCCGGGGGCGCTGAAGGATTCCTCCAAAATCGTAAGTGCCTCCACTGCCCTTTTCATAGTAGCAGCCAGCCCTGTCGCGTTTTAGGGATGCTTCACTGCACGAACTGTGGACTATGCAGTGAAAAATCTTCAAAACGCAACGGTTCAGTTTAGCATACTTGAGAGGAGGAAGCTTGTGGGTGAGAGAGAGAGGGAGAATATGAGTAGGCGCCAGAACAGAACGATGCCATCCCAAAACGAAACAAGCCAGTGACGTGCACAGCATCTGTACCTGTAACTAGCCAATGCGGAATAAATAAACTATGCTGCCAGCCTATATTTCGGCAATGAAGGGTCTACCAATTGCCACGCTTAGCACGGCACGCACGCCTGAAGTGCAAAAGTTTGCTTTTTTGAGAGGGCAATGAAGCAAACCCCAAAACCTATGCCCACTAAGATAGTGTGCCATTTCCCCATTCTACCAAGCAAGGAGATAAATACTAACACCGACACCCTTTGTGAGTATTTGTGCCATGCACATTTCCTGCATGCCCTCCACACCACAGGATGACCACAGTAAATGTGCTGTAAGCCTTTTGCACCTCTTTTTTTCATTATGCAAGCTGACAACGGGCCTGGCCAGAGTAACGTACGCCTGTATACCCCTGTACCACTCTAATATGTACTAAGGACTGAGTGAAGAATTCTCGGAGAAAATGCTTTTTCCACTAGAGCCATCTAATGCACATGTAGGACTATACGCTTCATCGAGAACTTTGCCTTTGAGAAAATATGAACTTCTGGCACAGACTCAACACAGAAAACTCATATTTTGTCATAATGTGGCAGCATGTAAGCAGGCTTCGTCGTCTAGGGCAGTCTGGTACAATTGGCACAGCACGTTAAAACAGTATCTCTGTGCGCTGTACTTTCTCCTACATCTTTATCTGTAATTATTTAGTATTCTCACTTGATTACAGTTTGGTACAGATGCTTCCTCACTAGCACAAAGGACAGCTCCTTATACTCTTTGATGCCATCTCCTTCCTTGCCTCATAGCCACCCAAGGCTAGGCACCCAAAGGCCATTCCCTTTTTTGTCACTCAGTGATGGTGTTTTCTGAGACGGCCATGTTGAACTGCTGCCTCCTCCTATATGATATTGAAGCTTACACAACTATAAACCTTATAAACCTATCATATTTACTCGATTCTAAACACACCCTTCTCTCACGATCGAGTTGCCAAAAGTAAAGGGGGTACATAGATTCGAAAAATCTAAAATAACCTCCCTTTTTTTCATGCCAATATCTCAATGACATTGGTGCAAGAAATAATTTTTTTGGCAAACACCTTCGACAAACGCGACTAAAGTTCACCTAAACTTGAGCCTGTAGGTAACTTATTCTGACCTCCATTACCGTATTTACTCGCATAATGATCGCACTCGCGTAATGATCGCACCCCTGAATTTTGAGGTCAAAATTTCAATTTTTAAATTCCCCGCGTAATGATCGCACCCCGAACATGGAGCCGCCTGGTGGTTGATCTGCAGTCATCCCGCAGCGAATGCATTCCGACGAGTTCCCAACCTAGTCTAGTAACGTTGGAGTTCCCATGCTTCCATGCTTTGCGGCGTTCGCCATTTTGCAATTTGGCAGCGTCGTAGCGTGCTTTGTGTTTTTGTGCGAGTTTACGCCATTTCACCATGGGGCGGTATGCCAGTTACACCGCCGCGTTCAAGCTCAAGGCTGTCGACTATGCACTGGAGCATGGCAACCGCGCTGCTGGTAGGCATTTCAGCGTGGACGAAATGAGGATATGCTATTGGAAGAAGCAGCGCGAGAAGCTGATGGCTACGAACAAGACACGGCGGGCTTTTCGTGGACCCAAAACGGGCAAGTTCCCTCGTGTTGAGGAGGCGGTCCTAGAATACGTGAGGGACCTGCGCAAGGATGGTTGTGCAGTGTCATTAGAAATGATACAGACGCAGGCGCGCACAACTGCCAGGAAGCTGGGAATCGCCGCAAAGGATTTCCGCGCTAGCTCCGGTTGGACGACTCGCTTTATGCGACGGAATGGACTTTCCCTGAGGCGGCGGACGTCGTTGTGCCAGCGGCTCCCAGCCGCGTATGAAAGCAAAGTGATAGACTTCCATCACTTCGTCACTAGGCTTTGCGAAAAATGCGGTTACCTCATGTCGCAAATTGGAAACGCCGATCAAACTCCACTGACGTTCGACATGCCCCGGAATACAACTGTGAACGAGAAGGGTGCTCGGAGCGTCCTCGTGAAGACGTCTGGCGCAGAAAAACAGCGATGCACAGTCATGCTTGCCGTGACGGCCGACGGGCGGAAGCTGCCACCATACGTGATCTTCAAACGGAAGACTATTCCGAAGGGAAACTTTCCCCGTGGCATCCATATACGTGCACAGATGAAAGGGTGGATGACTGCAGACCTGATGGTCGACTGGATCAAGACTGTTTGGGGAAGAAGACCAGAAGCATTTCTGCTTCCCTCGCTTCTGGTTTTGGACAGTTTTAGGGGTCACCTTGTGGACAGCGTGCGTGCCAAGCTGAAAGAGCTGCGCACGGACATTGCAGTCATTCCTGGCGGCCTGACTTCGCTGCTGCAGCCTCTCGACGTGTCTTTGAACAAACCGTTCAAGGACAACGTTCGACGACTTTATGCTGAGTGGATGGCAATGGGCCAGAATGATTTGACGCCGAGCGGAAAGATTAGAAGGCCATCCGTGGAGATGCTGTGCTCGTGGATCACAGAAGCGTGGAGCAGTATCCCCGACGAGGTAGTGGCTAAGAGTTTTAAGAAGACAGGCATATCTAACGCTTTGAATGGAATGGAAGATGACTTCAAGTGGGATTGTGAAGATGCTCCCAGCGACGACACTGCCGTTTCCGATGAGTCGTGCAGCAGTGAAAGCGAGGATGGCGAGGATTCAGACTTTGATTAGAGTACTGACGAAAAAAAATAAATGGGCATTGTGCACTCCATGTGATGCTTAATGTGCGTGTTTATTGCGAAGGTAAGCCTTACTCAGCTTTTATTTTTGGTTGTAATCGAGATATATGTTCTAAGACGTCTGACCTGCAACTTGTTTGCGTTTTCGGTGCTCAAAACTTTTTTGTAGAAAATTTACCCCGCGTAATGATCGCACCCCGAAATTTGAGTCAGTATTTTAAAAAAAAAAGTGCGATCATTATGCGAGTAAATACGGTATTGCTCTCAACAACTGATACTAACCAGGCAAAGTACACCCACAGTGCCCATGAAACATACCAAGTGCCACCTACACCAGGCCTATGTAACAACACCTTGATAGAGTTGTCGGGATCGCTTTTGGCCGATTTTCGGCATTCTGTGCCGCCACCTGTCATGTATTGTCAGAACACACCAACACATGCAACCGAAGATAAGGCTGCGAGCTCAACACCTGTTACATTACGTCAAGTCTCTGACAGCTACGGCTTGACGACAAAGAGAGCAAATGCACTTGGCAGCCTTGGGTACACACAGTTCTTTGCAAAAAAGGGAGTGCTTAGATAAGCTTAGATAACTTTTCTTGCGAAGGGGGGGAAGGGCTGCTTAGATTCGTGAAATACAGTATATAGCTTAAAGGCCCACTGTCCACCCTCCGGTCGAAAATATTTTCTTCCCCGGTGACTGTGAGACTTCGCCCCTAGAACGCAAGGCCTCAAAATGTTTTGAAAAGAGTAACTAATAACGCAGTTACAGCCACCGCAATCACCCGATTCTGTCATGCTTCTCTCCTTCCGTTCCCTCGCATAGGTTTTTCACTCTCCTGCCCGAGGTCGTCTAGCCTCCGCAAGACAAATTCCCCTTCCTCCTCCGCGTTTGGCGGGAGGTGGGGCGTGGCACTCCGCGAGCGCGAAAAAAAAAAAAAAACGGCCGAGGAAGCACGCGCCGCTGGATTCAGTCTGGCCGTGGCGAGGGAAAAGCGCGCAGAGAGCAGTAGACACCCATCCTTCTCCCGTCAGTCCGCGAGACGGACCAATGAACGTTGTTCGCGGTATGTACGTCATTACGTGGCTCGTCGGGCCAGCGCAGGAAACGGGGAATCTGGCTTCCCGAAGGAGAGCATGAGAGAGCTTTGAATTGTATTTTCGGTGCTTTGCGGTGCGCGTGTCACTGTAGCATTTTGCACAGACTATCTCCGGTACCTGATCGAAACACTGGGCTCCTTTGCTTAAAAGGGCCTTCCCTGGACAGTGGCCCTTTAAGTCAAACCTGAACTGGAACTGGAGAGTTGTCTCTGCACCTCTTAAAGCAGATCCTGTCTCCTAGAATAGCCCGGCCACTGAGTTTAGTACAGACTCGTTTGTGTCACTATATTGTTCACTGAGCGGTGACAAAGGACTGAGGATGTCAAAATGAAATAAGGGCAAATTTGTTAAAGTCACTATATACTGTTCACTGAACGGCAACAAATGACTGAGGATGCAAGTTTGGCATTTCTGAGCTTTAAGCCAATCAGCAGCGACAGTGGCTACAGGCCATACATCAGCTATGCATCAGCCACCAACTGCAGCTAACTGTGTGCCAATTAGTGCCCCTCATCCCTCGCCTTCACTTGCACGCCTCTGTGCACTTTTCTCACTTCCATCTGCATGGTTCTTCAAGCGCACCAAGACTGCCTGCTTTTTCCATGCCGTTCACTCTGTGTAGTGAAGCTTTCTCACACATGACGCAGCCACTCATGAGCGGGTCCTACCGCTACCGTGCTGCACCGTGAAGGATGCAGCAGAGGCTAGTTTCATTCCAGAGCTACTCTGCTTTGATGCTTATGAGTGCGCATCCGATAAAGAATTGAGTGAAATCTGAAGCAACCACAGCTGCACAGTTTTCATCTCAAAACAGGCAACCGCTCATCAAATAAATATGTTGTGATGCAAGTGATTCTTGCCACATTCTCTGAGCTGATTCGTAATTTTAACATTTCTTTTCTGGTTCTCTGAAGTTCAAATAACAATCTTTTACTGTACTTAGTGAGATTAGATTAGTGTAAAGAGATTAATAGAGCAGCGCCATATTGTAGTGTTTTGAAGAATCAAAACCTGCTTACCTGAATGAAGAAAAGTTTAGGCTTGCCAAGAAGGGTGGAGCAGACGTCACCACGAAAAGGATCCATCACACTGTCTACAGGAAACTTTCCATCCTTTGCATACAGGACATCACGATCACCATGTGTCAGGATGCAGCAGACAAAACAATCATCATTGGAGTAGTCCTGCCTGCCCACTGCAAGCAAGAAAAAAGGGGGAAGGGTAACAAAACAATAACTGAATGGTACAGAGTGGAATTTTGCTGATATGATTCACGTGGTGATTAAAAATTAAGACGTATTCTTCGAAAATCGTAACATTCAAAAAAAGGCCCCAAAAAGTCGGGAATCAAGCATACATGGTAGAGATTTACTTTTACTGCATTTTGAATAATCTGTCATTTTGCGCTGGACTTATTGTTTCACAATGTCCAGAAGCAAGCTTTTCTGAAATTCATTGAAAACAGTCGCAGCTTCATTGCTTAGCTCTGCACCCACTACAAAGCTGCAAAGAGTGTTTAACAGTTGGCACGCTGCCAACTTCACCAAGAGCATCGCTCCCCAGGTGCTCTCATCGCAATACAGTCGAACCCGGTTATATCGAACCCGGATATATCGAATTTTGGTTATATCGAACTCACGGAATATACCCTTGAAAATCCCATGTAAAAGTATAGGAAAGCCACGTCATATATCGAACTCAATTTCACCGGTCGTTCGATATATCGAACTCCGCACCACGCACTAGAAAGTGTGCCTTCTCCAAAGGCGATCGCATCACCCATGGCCGTTTGCCGCGTGACGTTTTCAAGCCACGCGCGGAAGGAATGAAAGGGGACAGTTCGGCGACCGCTGGTCTGGGCAGCGCTGCGCCCATTCCCCAAAGGCGCGCGCATCTGCAGTTATCGTTTCCCGCGCGCCAACGCCAACACATGACGTTTGCAAGCCATGCGCGTGGGTGTGCCCATTCTTTTGCCTAGCTATCTCTCTCCTTCAGCACGCGCTACGCATGCGCCAAGCCAGCTCAGCCCGTTTTCAGATCAGACAGCCGTCGGACGCTTTCTCCAGCGTGTGTTGCGAACCCTCTGCGCGCGCCGCGCGGCTGACGAGGCTATGGCGCCTGCGGATGTTAAGAAACGGCAGCTCTCTCTCTGGTTTTTTTTTTTTTTTTTTGCGAGTCATCCTTTCTTATCGTTGTGCTGTACGCGTGGCGTAGCGAAAGTTATGGCGGCTGCGGACGTTAAAAAGCGGCAGTTTTTTTTTATCCTTGCATATATGAATCAACGAAAGCACGCGGTCAGCTGCTGCGATCATGACGCCCGCCCCAAGCGCGGCGTGATAAACCGAACCAGGCCTGTGCAATCAAGCCATCACGGGCACTCTGCCAAGTTCGCTCCCCGCCAACGCAGGAGCTATCAAAAGATAAACACGCCCGGACGTTATCGCTTATCACTGCGCAGCATCTTGGCACGCTGCCAATGAGCTGTGGATAAGACGACCGAAACGGACTGACGCGCGCCATCGACATGTAAGCGAAAATGCTCGCGATTTCTGCCGCAGAAACCTTGTTTTGAGCTGCCGCGGTGACTGGAGCGGCGAGAGGGACGCAGTTCCAACAAGTTTGAAAATTTCCGCTCTGTCGCTGCCGCTCGTCGCTGAGATCGCTCAGTCGCTTGCATGTGAGTGGGCTGGCCTTAACGCATTTTTTTTTTTTTCAAATTCTCGGGTGCAAAAGTGGAGGGTGGGTTCATTATGCGAGTGGGTCGATTACGCGACAAATACGGTATCGTTTTTTCGCATCGTAAGTGCCGTCACAAGGCGATTTCTGTATATCGAATTATCGATATATCGAACTATTTCGCGATCCCCTTCGAGTTCGATATATCCGGGTTCGACTGTATAAACACCCCGAGATGGAGATGCTATCAGCATGCAGCATCTTGGTAAGCCACCAAGGTCAAGAATAACTCTTGTTTGGGCTAATTGGTTCAAGAACCACCTTCGCGCTATATTCTTTTGTGTCTTAAGGTTCATGCTGCGGACTGCGGCAGCGAGAAATTAAAAAATCCACAACGAAAACTTCAAAAAAACAAAAACATAGAAAGTCGGCTCTCCACAACAAAAGAGGGAGGGGCGATTCATTACGATAGCAAAACACGGTACTGAAACATTGGCCACAAGCGTTACTGTTGTTGCGGCTACTATCGCTCCCTGCTAGCACTTTTTCGTTGCCTCTAGGAGGAAAATTCGAAACCCTGTGGCTTTTTCGCATATTTTCGCAATTGTGTTATCTAAACCCAAGTGAAAATATAATCCAATAGCCATACGAAAATGCACTGCCTGCACAGGAATAAAAAAAAAAATATTGTATTTTGCCAAAAAACGTTTAAGCGGAATCATATCAATTAGATTTCACCACAATGCTAAGATGAATGTCAACTTTTTTCCTTCGCACTGTTTGACCCATTTGCTGCAATATGTTTCCTACAACCTTCCCTCCACCATAGAATCATATGCTTGCACCAACACCAAAAAGAAACTTCCAACTGCACAGTGCAAGAAGCCTCCATACATGCACGGTTTTCTGTTACCATTTTTCTTTACCTGAAAACAGGCCTATGCCACAAGATAGCAAAGCTAGGCTTTCTTGCAGCAAGCAGTTAAGCCGTAGAATTCTTTTATTTAGGAATGCACACTTATGGTATGCCTAGGCTCAACCCTTTCAAAAACATTTATGCAAGAAAATCATGTACTGCACAGGTGCATCTTAAGCATCAGGCCATGGTAAAAATAGACTCTCTATTAAAATAGCACCTATGCTGATCACATACTCAGTCTATGTCAATGATCTACAGATAGCCCGCACTTCCTCTGACATACCGATGTGTTGGGGACAAATACAGTATGCCGCCCCTAAATGAACAATGTCAGACCATTAGGTTGGTGGGATTCAACATAAAAAAACATCTGCTTGGGGACATGACTCTTAATTTTCTAAATTTTTTACCAAACTTGATAAAACTTGGCATTCTTATTCACTTTCTTGCACTAATTTCAAATATGTAACTATTTTGCCAATTGGTCAGTTAGTTCATACGATACATAAAATTAATTGTTCATATTCTGCGGAAACAATGAAAAAATAACCGCACTACAAAACATGGACACTTTGCTAGGTACTAGAAAGCATAGCGATTCCATTTTTGGAGCTTTTTTTTGATAGAGCAAATATTAGCGACGTTACAGCAGTTCAAAGTTCACTGTTCCAAATGTGGGTGTCCTACTGTTGATCTAAATCAAACTGAAAAAGTTTTGAAATGTAAACTGCAAAATCTGTTCCAAACATTGTGTGCTTTGCACTTTTAGCTACATGCCACAACAAAAATTATGGTTCTACCTCCATTCAAGGCAGAGATATCACTTGTGCAAATGAGCAAGAAGTCAAGAATGGGTGTTTTGAGAAAACGGGAAAAAAAACAGGTTACCTAACTCTCTTTTAAAGGGAGACACCCCTCTTAGAACAATATTTTTTTTAAATTATGGGCCCATTTGCAAGATATGATTTTGGAGCCCAATAGCAGCAAGCGTTTCGCGCAATTTTGTCCCTTTGTTTAACGCTTTGGGTGCACGCTCAGGGACACCAGTCGTGACACGGCAATAGCCTGAATCAAGATCTTTCGAATGAGACCAGAATGATGCCGATGGAGTGCATATTTCTCGATCTGAGGCCGATCAAAACGGCGTGATTTGACCTCAGTTTAAAGGGCCAAGCGTTCAGATTAGATTTGCAACTTTGGAATGTTGTAACGTGCGAAATAGATGGTATTTTTCAACCACAATTTGCAGGTAGTTGCAGAAACGTCTCAGGACCGCGGAAATGAAAAATCGAAAATCCGATTTTTAGCCCAATTTTCAACCACAAAGAGCCGTGTCCCCACTTAAAATCATCTGTTTCAGATTTTCAGTTCAGACTAACTTTCACACCAACCACAAACCATACGACCCCGCCTAACAACACATACGGGGAAAAAATATAAACAGCAAAATCTATTCATACATTCCCGGTTCATAAGGTCAAAATCGTGGACAGTAAAAATATCCTATAGTAGTTATACTATTTTTCTCCCAGTAAATATGTTTCACAATAACACAACTTGCTGACTAATACATTCAAGACTTCGTCAAATAGTAGTCATACAATATCTTTAGCGATTAATGACATGTACACTAACACAAGAGCGGTCCGAATCTGGGGTATGCGACATGCAACATTGGAGGAGAGAAATGGCGCTCATCCACAATGGTGGCTTCTCTGCAGTGCTTTTGTGTAAAGAGGCAAAGCACTGCAGAACGACAACATGCTAACATACGTGAGGGCATTTGCCACAGTTATTAGACATGACGCCTAAAGAACAAATGCAGTATCAAGTCGTGTTCATAGTGCCCAGGGTGATGGAGGTGCAACATCTCAGAACTGGTTTAATTTGGTTTATTGATGGGGTTTAAAGGGCCACTGTCCACCCTCCGGTCGTAAATATTTCCTTCCCTGGTGACTGTGAAGCTTCTCCCTTTGAACGCAAGGCCGAAAAAAAATGTTTTTGAAAAGAGTAATTAATAACGCAGTTACCGCCACCACAATCACCTGATTTTGTCGTGTTTCTCTCCTCCCTTTCCCTCGCAAAGGTTTTTCACTCTCCTGCTCTGTCGTCTAGCCTCCACAAGCCAAATTCTCCTTCCTCCTCCGCATTTGGCGGGAAGTGGGGCATGGCACTCTGCGTGCGCGAAAACAAAACGGGCGAGGGAACGTGCACCGCTGTATTCATTGCATTCAGTCCAGCCGTGGCGAGGGAAAAGTGTCCAGCACAATTAATAGTGTATACCAGTTCTTCACCCGTCAGTCAGTGAGACAGATCACTGGATGTCATTGCCTTCTGACGTCAGCCTAGCGGCCCGACGGACCAGCGTAGAGAACGAGGAAGCTGGTTTCCCGAAGGGGAGGATGAGAGAGCTTTGATTTGTATTTTTGCTGCTTAGCGCAAGCATATCGCTGTAGCATTTTGCACAGACTATCTCTGAAACCTGACAGAAGCATTGGGCTCCTTTGCTTAAAACGTCATACCCTGGACAGTGGCCCTTTGACGTCTCTAAGTAAATTGGGCTGTGAGAGATGCCGCAGTGGAGGGCTTCGGAATAATTTCGACCACCTGAGGTTCTTTAACATGCACTGACATCATACAGCCCACGGGAGCCTTGTTTTTCACCTCCATTGAAAAGCGGCCGCCACAGCTGGGATGCGATCCTGCATCTTTGGGCACAGCAGTCGAACGCCCTAACCACTGCACCACCACGGCAGGGCGAACACCTCAGAACTGTGTGCTTACATAGGAGCTGGCCTTGTCTAGGGAACACAGCATGACAAGCAAAAAGCGTTGATAGTCAGCAATCGCAATGCTTGTCCATAATGTAATGGTGTAAGGGGGCAAAGAATCTGTAAACGAGGACACGATCTTGGCTCGCCACTGCATTCGATTGAGCGGATGTGTTGCGAAATCTCTTCTGTGCTAAAGACAACGCAAATGCGGACTAAATTTTACAAGAACTAAAAATGGGTGCTGTTCATACCTCATGCCAAAAAATGCTAATCGACATTTTTATGAAGTGAAAGTGTCGACGAATGCCTCTGTACCTTGTTTAACAGTTACATTTTTCAAAACGGGGTACTTCGGTTTACGCTTTCACAGGTATGTTATTTCCCGCAATTTTTAACAAACATATCAATGAGTTTTCACTGCATATACATACAACCTGCTTAGCAGCAGGCATACCCCCCCAGGATGGCTTCCATCACCTTTGCACGGGTATGGTAGCACGGGAAAGCCGTGCTGTTAGACTGCACTTTTTTTGTGTGTGGAAAGAGGGGAGGGGGGGGGGGGGGTGCTTTTTTGCCAGTGCAGAAGAAGCAGGCCACAATACACCCTTTTCATAAATCCTTAATTTGGCTTTCCAAGATTGTGCATAGCCCCAAACATGGTGTCAATGGCTGGCAGGGATAAAGTGCTAAATTTGAATGTTACCGCTTCATAGATACATGTAGTGCTGCTAGGGGGGAACTATGCGAGCATGTTCTGCTGCATAAATCTCACGAATTATGGCCATAATACAAAGTTTCAAAAAGTTGTTGTTCCGCAAATAGTGGGGAATACAATGTGGAGGTGAAGTTGACTCAACATTTATGAAAGGGGGGCTTTCTTGCCAATGCAGAATGGTGCAGAGACCAGACATAATCAGGGCTTGGCGTTGCGCCACATCGAGTTGGAACTCTGGGACTGCATGTTCCATAGACGCAACACTGTAAGGGTGCTGTTGCAGCACAGAGGACACCAGACAGCAATGCCACGCACATTGCCTGAGGTGAAGGCAAAGACAGAAACATGGTGTGCCTGCTCATCAGAATTCCAGAGAAGGAGTGATACAAGCGAGAGATGCATGGTTGGGCACCTTCGGTGTGCTTAGGGCAAGATGGAAAGTAACAACCAGGAAAACACAGCCGCTGTGGGACACAGTGAGAAAAGAGGAGCAATGCCATTTTCAAGTAAGACGAAGTGAGCCTGCTTGATGCTCTTAGTCTTGCAGCTTTCATGCACAGTGCAATAAATCCAGTATTTACAATTATCCTTTCTAAAATTTCGGTCATTTTTATTCAATGCTTTTGCGTGCTGTATATAGGGCCGAACCTGGTATACTCACATACTCCCATTAAAAACTAACCAGACAAATGTTTTGGCCTCTTCAAAGGAAGCCTACAACTTACATTAAACAAACTACCAGACTGGTTAAGAAAAAAAATGGGCTTAAAGTCTCCCCAGACAAAAAAAAAGGTGGTTCTTTTCTCATTAACACTTTCCTGTCCGCGCCTATTCCAATCGAGAACCCGTTATCGATAGTTTCACGATCCGCTTTCGAAACGCTCCTTGATAAGCGGCGGCATCCAGTGGGTAACAGAACAACCCTTTTTTCAATTTCGCTTTCGATTTTACTTTTTTCGTCGCGTCACGGCCGTTCTTATAGTTTTCGAGTGACGTAACCGGCGCTCCTTGCTTGCAAATGGTGTCGACGTCGCGTGCTGCTGCTGCTCGAAAGCGGGCCGTTTCCACGGATACTGACGCATCTGAGTGCTCATCTGCGGATGCTAACAGCAACAGTGATGACTAGGAAGACGAATTCAGCTCTTCAGACTTCAGCACCGACAGCGAAACTGCGTCAAACCGACCAGGAATGTCAACGGCCATGCCCCGGTAGGCTTCGTTTTCTTTTTCGAAAAGTTCCGGCTTTGCTGCGCGCTAATGGGTAGAAATCAGAGTGTTTTAAAGTCATAACTGTTATCTGCAGGGTCTCAACATCATTCGGGCGGGACTACTTGCCGATGGCAGCGCAGAGAGTCCCGTTTGCTCCTAGGAGACCGCCAGGGGTCGACTTCTGCATTGCGTGCTGCAGCACCGCATGGCGCTACTCCAGAGCCATCGATTTCTTTCTGCTATTCCTCACCACAGAGATCATCAAGGAGATATGCGTGAATACGAACAAATATGCGTGAACACGAACAAATATGCGTGGATGCATATTTTGGAAAAACCTTCTTACGGCGAAAAAGACGGAACTTAGCGAGCTGTCGCACCAGAAGAGATAAAAAAAAATAAAAAATTGGCCGAGCAACTGCTTGGATTTGGTGAGCCACAACCTGGAGACCCCGATGTTCGCCCTCTGTTTCCGCCTCATGATCAACCTCAGGGGCTGCAGCACAAGTCCCAAAAAATGGAGAAGTATAAGAACTGCAAATTGTGCTATGAAGAAAGAAAGGTGGAACAAGAAACAAATGTTTTCTGTGAGACATGTGCAGCGAACCTCTGTTTAACGGCAATAAGAAACTGTTTTGCGCGGTGGCACGATAGTCATATGGTGTAATGTTTTCTTTCCTAACTTGAGTTATACTGTACTTAGAAAGCTGGAATTTGCAGCATTGTTACCTCGGTCCCTGTTCTAAAAAACGTATCTCTCACATTTTTTTTGGTTTTTGTTTTTATGTGAAGAATTTTTGCTGTTTTTATCAATTTTTTAAATTTTAAATGCAATTTTTTTCAGTTCATTTTTGTTTTATCACCTACACAATAAAGATGTTAATTGTGACAAATACCATTGCGAAGAGAATTTCCTCCTCTACATTTGCTACCATAAACTCCTTTACCAAACAAGTTCTTGTAAAAAAAAAAAAAAGATACCACTCAAAAACCCCTACTTTTCCCGCGGACAGGAGTGTGTTAAATCAAGGCATGCAACTAAATCTCACTCTGTACACGGACAGAGAAACACCATCTCTAAAACACCAACATAGACTGTTAGCAGTACTGTATTTACTGGAATGTAAAGTAAGTTTTTTTTTAAGATTTTTGACTCTCAAAGTTTACCCTCACGTTATAATTGAATACTGAGATTCGGTTGCCCTAAAGCAGCGCCCTGATGTAGCCATACTGAATCCGCCACCACTTAGTTTCGGTGTTCGCGATTTTACGATGTTATGCTGGCCACGTGGGTACCAGGGAAGCCAAATCAGCCAAATCCCAATCCCTCCAAAGTCGAAACGGTGCACTCTTTGCTTGTAGGCTCAAGATCCTGTCACTTTTATCCCACATCTATCTTAGTGGATTAGTACGATTATTTCTGTTGCTATCGCATTTTCCATGGTGGCAACACGCCGTGCACAGTACGACACTCGCTTCAAAGAAAAAGCTATTCTGATAAAAGAAATTCGAAATTTTGCAGCAGCTCGGTGGACATTGACTAATATACCATACATAAGTGGTGAATGCAGTAGGAAGTGAATTTAAACATGAACCTGACCGCAAAGGCTTCCGACGACATCGTCTGGGAGGACGAGAGTGAAAAGGAAGACTCCATTTCTAAAAGGTTGGCCTCCGATGACAGTGACGAATGAGCCCTTTTGTATGAGACTGCAAGGGCCACAATGTCTATTAAAGGTACTTCTTCAAGCGCTTATCTCGCATTGCATTCATGATTTTATTTTTTCCCATTGGGCAATATGCAAAGTCGCCCCTCGCATTACATTCGCAGTCGCGTTACATTCGAGCAAATACAGTAACTTCTGATACAAAGGTCACTTTCCTTCCATGCAAATCAGTTAAATGCTAAAGCCTTCCATACTCCCAATATTCTAAAGTTGTTGTCTATTACAAATTGCTTTTTCTATTGTGCACTCTGTTCTACATTATAGAGGTTTAGTTTGTAAGCCCACAAGAATGGTTAGACCCAGTCTGTATTGCAGGTTTGCGTCCTTCCATCAGTGCATACTGCTCATGTTTTGACCATCTGCCTGATAGGTACCGGACATGCCAAGCCTGCTCCAAATGTTTGATGAGCGGCATCGGACAATTTTTCACTTGCACGCTCCAGTATTCTTTAGCTGACTACACTAGAGTTGTAATGTTGGTTCCAATGAGTCCAAATTTCATGTTCACAGAAATCACACCTTGGCTAAACACTTAAAATGGCATAACACTGCAATTAGTATACACTGCACAACATTTCACATTAAATGAAGCACGATTCAATGCATTTTCACCATTTTTCCAATAAATGACTATTGTTTCCCCATTATGAAAGCCCTGCAAGACTAGTGGTTCAACTTACGCCGTTCAAGCTCCTCCAGCATGTCTTTACGACACATGTTTGGATGAATGACTGTGTCAAAACCCAACTCCCGGAAGCGATAGTAGAGATTTTCAGCATCCAAGTCTGTGCCTCGTCTTTCACTCAGCTTCGTGTGGGACTCAAAATACTGCAAAGTCAGAGAAGAGCAGCACAAAAATACAAGACTTTGGTTTCATAGCCTGAGCTGTAGGAAATTTTATTATTATGCAGTCAAAAAGCTTCTCACAAAAAGGAACAAAAGAAGGCTCAGTACAGAACACGATAATTATCATGGAGAGCAAATAAATACCAAATATAGCAAACGTCAAATATAGCCGTTTGATGTGTTTTTATTTTTAACTATGGTATTTTTAACTATAGTAGGAGTTTGATACTGGCTAAACAATCATTCATTCCCATACCTTACATTCATAATAGGTAGGACCTAATAATATATGCCACCAGCACTCCCACACCCCACACACCAAAGTCACATTTCTGAAGCAGATATTAAAAAATACTATGGTGTCATAGCAAAAAAACTAATGCAATTTACTAAATGATTCACACAGGCCCCTGCATTTCCAGGGTTGGCCACGGATGCACAGGAGCCTCATAAATAATAAACTGGTCTATAGGAAAGCAAAGGCGCGGTACCTGTCACACTTCTCGGCTGACACTTCAACTGCGCCGCAGGGGAAGGGAGGAAAGCGGGAGTGAAAGAGGTGCTGTACTGGAGGGCTACAGAATAATTTTGGCCACCTGAGGATCTTTAATGTGCACCGACATCGCACAGCACAAACACCCCTTTGTGTTTCGCCTACATCAAAACATGGACGCCATAGTAGGGTCTGAACCTGGGAACTCCAGTCCAATAACCAACCGCCCTGAGCCTTAATACAGCAGATAAACCACATCAGTTGTGTATTATCAATATCATCAAACTATCCGCACATATATGAAGCAGTTCCAAGTCTGAGCCCATGCCCATTTCATGAATGGCTCCTTCCTTTATTAACTGCACCCTGCCTAACCATGCCAGACACAGCCCATTCACTTTATGTTCTACATGCATAAGTTTAGATGTTTACCAGTAGAGAAACTGCTCGTGATCAGCCACTCCTGCCAAGTGGCAAGCCCAGAATGCAACTTGTCAAGCAAAGTGTAAACACGAAATGCAAGCCTGATCTCAGACTTGTTCATAATTTACGCAAATGCTGCTGACAATACGCTGTGGCCAGGGGTGGATTTATGAGTCACTCTTGAAGGGAGCAGTTGGGCTTTTGGTAGGAAAAAAAGAAAAGAACTGGCTTCAACACAACCCCTGGTTGTGCCAGCAGCTTGTGAAAGTTTCACACTCACACGAGATTCGAACTGGCCTAACACTTGAGCCGAGATTTGTCACACTATAGATGAGAAGTGCAGCGTCAGTACTCTTCAAGCCCTAGGAATAAATTGGGACAAATAAACCTTCCATAAGTGCAAACTATGAGCTGTGATATGATGACTGAATGATGATTGAATGTGCATGCATTCTTTCTATTTAAACAGCTGGTGTTAGCGTCTGTCCTGGCCCTTGTACGTTGCGCTAAAAAGGATTCCGCCTTGAAAACTATGGCGCAGTCAGTAAATGCTGATGACATGTTCAGCCGGTTTATGCTGTCCTTGTTTGATAAAGCTGTCATAAACAAACAAGATGTTTACTATATAAGGTCATAACTACCCCTTTTTAAATGCAAGGCTCACCATAGTCACCAGTAACCTCTGTTTCACTTGTACAACCCTTAAGTTAAGTTCCTTTTATTTCAAGCAAATGCACACTATAACCTAATTATTGGAAAAGTGGTTGCCTTATGTAAAGACCAATTTTCTCTCGGCTCATTTACAAATTTCTTTTTTTTTTAGAGACTACTGCGCAGCCCACACAACGATAAAGACTCCAACTTTTAAAGAGTTTTAGGTGCCTAGCTTCAAGTGCTTAGTTTAACAAGCACAAATAAGGTTTTCATAACATAAAATGTTTTGGCATTGTACGGGCTGCAATCAGCAAGTTTTAAAAACCAAAACACAAGGCTCAAAATCAGCTAATCAGAGCTGTTATATCTGTGCTAGAAAAGTACAGACAACCAGTCATCATGGAAATAGAAACTTAAATGCAATGAAGTCCATCACATAGCAGGGCTGGGCAAGATACTTCAAAAAAGTATCTCCGATACTGATACTCAATACTCTGAAAAATTGCATTTCTGATACTGATACAAGATACAGAACTGAAATCGATTCATGATACAAATACTCGATACTGTATTGTTGATACTTCGCTACATCACTGAAATATCCAAAATAATAAAGATGGCATTATAATTACCAAAGTTTACATCACAGAAATGTCAATACAGTAAAGGTGGTAATATCATTAGTGGAGTTATGCAATTTATTCGTGGTTTTTGGAACCTTAAATGCATTCCTATAGCACACTTCTAAGGGGAAAGCTCTGAATCGCTATGTTTTAAGACTGTGTCACGAGGTACAGAAAATATGCGAATCGTGTCTACACCAATACTAAAACTACCAGCCTCCTGTGTCCAACCGAGCGCACTAAGCATTCAGATTACTGAGAACGAGTCCATAAATTCTCCTTGTGTGTAAGAACAACAGAACGCTTCATTCCACATCACTTTGGGGGACAACACACCAGTCGTAACCGCTATTTGGGAATGGATGTAGAAAATATGTGCAGTGGTGGTAAAGCTGTGTACTGAGATAGTTGGATTTCACAGAATGTGAATGAAAGATGCAAAACATTTAACACAGCGTCCAACTATGGTTTTGCCTTCACATTTTATTACTACCCCCCGCAACCCCCCTTTTGTATTTTTTTTTTCTGAAAGGGCTTAAACAAATCTGACTGCACCAATTTAATAAAGTTTTGCTGTCTGCGCAGCTGGCCTTGTTAGAACTTCAAATTATACCACAGCCACGGGTTCGTTGAAGCGACTGCTTCCGCGCATAGCCTAGCAAGAAATATTTCAATCTAATGCACCTCATACGAGCGAATTTGTGAGGACCTCAACACAAACGAATAAACCTGAAACATTTTCTGTTGCTTTTTGTTTAGTACATTACTCACTGGGGTCCGGTGCCTTTGCTCTGTGCTAAATAGGGCAAGCTCCGCCTGCTTCAGAAGCTGAGCAGTTATTTTGCCAGTACTGCGATAACAGACTTTTTAAGTTGAACATTATTCGCTAAAGCTAGAAGGAAAACAACAAAAAGCAAACAGCTGAAAGATTTCATTAAGAAAAACAAATTTTTTTCTGTTACTTGAAGGTCTTAGGTAACAGCATTTCGTCAAACCACCGGTCCGAAAGGACTTCGCAATGTGGGCATGCTATAAGTGGAGTAAATGAGAAAAGCCGCTCTACAGGAGCAGACGAGCACATCGCACTGTTTTATTTGATGAAGACGCCTTTTATCAAGCATAGCTGCGTCGACTCAAGACTCAAGGATCCTAGAAACTGAAATTTAACTGCCGCCTCTTGAGAACTAAGGCTGGTTGTAGCACTTTTTTTCTCCAGGAAGTGCGCAGTGTGATGTGAACGCTTCAAGCATGCTATTTGGGACGATTTGCACTTGGACACCCCGCACTAGCCGTTTGAGCAGTGTGCCATGCTTGCAATTAATTAGTGACAGACACTATGTGCACACTGCTTTTAAATGTTCAATCTATTAACATTTTGTGCACTTATGCACAATGGTTGCTCGTGCATAGTTATGTTTTGAACAATGAATGAACACTTGCGTGTGAGCGGTGTGTGCTTTTTTTTTTTTTTTTGCTTTGTAGACAGTGTGCACAGCTCTCCTCCGTCCTTTTTTCGCCAACACTCCTCCCAACACTTCTCCTCACTATCTTATCCCAGTTCCTCTTATTTAAACCATCCGAGCTCAGAGATGCTTAACATATTGAACAGCAACTGCCATGGCAGGCAACTTCTTTTCTTTCTCTTTCTATTTGTTTTAAAATAAACCACTACAACTACTAAGGGAAAAGACATACACTACGTCCTACACGGCACACATGCGCATGTTTTTCATTAGAATGCATGAATTCCAATTCAGCCAACAGCCTGCTCAGTTGTATAAGCCTCACCGGACAGAGAAGGTAGGATGGGAGTAAAGCAACATTACTAATGTTGCTGGTTTGCATAATGCAAACATTTCGTATTCGCACCCACAATCACGAATGCACCTCACTAGCAGTTTTTCTCTAGTGAAAATAAAGTAGTGTGCCAATAGTACTTCCTCAATCATCACTTACTCGATTGTTGAAGATGACACACTTGCCCCGGTTGGGGTGCGCCATGTTGTACTCCTCTGCCTCCAGCGATGTGGGCAGCACTGGGTACTGAGTGGCCGGCCGCCTGGTGAACATTCTGGGCATACAGCAGCCCGAAGACAGACTGCCACATCCGACATTGCGACATTGGGGAAGGACAGCACAGGAACCACCACAACACAGAAGCACCAAACCTACCGCACCCATGACAGTGCAAAGCCAACAAGGGACACCACAAAGAACACTGACTGAGAAAATCATCATACAGAAGATGCATGCAAAGAATACAAAAAACTCAAGCAAAAAAACCTCTCTGAAAATGTCATGTTCTGTTCAACCTTCAACTCATAGGTCATAACACACAAACACGTGCAAAAAAAAAATTTCATGCTCCGTCAGTCTTCACTTACGAACTTAATGCATAGACCGAAATGAAAGAAAACAAACTGGCCTAATTGGTTGCATTATTCTTTAAATCTGCCAGCCAACATAGGCAATGATAAACTCAGGATAAAAAAAGCTTCAGAAAATAGTCACTTCCCATATAGTTTTCTTTTAATGATCATATTACTACAAAGATGACGAAGCGGGCAGTGGCGCGGGGCGGAGCGCTCGCGCCAGGCCCGCTGGCTATTAAAGCATATTTCATCGTCATGTCATCACGTCGTTCTGTTTTTGTTGTGTCGCCGTGTTCCATCGCTTGTCATGCCACCACGTAACATTTGGTTGGAGGTGCGGTTCACCCCCATCCTTGCCTTGCCCCGTCGAAGCCAACCGTACGCCGGGTCCATCGGCCGAGAACCCGTGGAGATCGCCGCCCAGCTTTACCCAAGCTCTTTGTGCTCAGACCCGATCAGCCGCTCTCCCCAGCCCCGTCCCCAGCCTTGACCACAACACATGACGACCAGAAAGAGCCCAAAACCGACCCGACCGACCCTACGACGAAGCGACCTCACGACCACTCGAGCGAAGACAGCACCCCCGCCCAAGCCGTTCGGCGTGTCCATGAGCCTTGGCCTTCCGAAAATGGTGAAGATTGGACCTGATGATCCGGGGCAAGCATTCATCCCATCTTCGCATTCATTGTGATGTCCAGCGTTTCATATCCTAATCCTGTGTCTGTGTTCATCGTCACTTCATGCAATGGATTTCTAGCAATCGATCGGGATGATTGCTCGGTGGCCCCGGGTAGTGCTACGAAGATGACGAAGCGGGCACTGGCGCGGGGCGGTGCGCTCGCGCCAGGCCCGCTGGCCATTAAAGCATATTTCATCGTCATGTCATCACTTCGTTCTGTTTTTGTTGTGTCGCCGTGTTCTATCGCTTGTCATGCCACCACGTAACAATATGTTTCTTTAAGTCTTCTTTTTTTTTTCCGTTTCCTGGCAGTCCTTGTTTCACACTTGTCATGTACACTTGCATTGAAAGCTTTCTGATGCACCCTCTAGCATACAGCAATGCAACACGTTTGGCTGCATTGTACAGGTTGAGCTACAACCGTGCAGCCAAATTTCAGATGAAAATGCAGACACCTGCAGCTGAATGGAATTTATATACCACATCACAGAAACATGCAAGGCATAAGCATACTGCCAAACACCTATAAAACATTATTCTCCAGCTATGTATGATAGCCAACATTTAAAGACAAAATCACACTGTTCATAATGGACTTTAAAGAAATGAGAAAAAAAAATGTTGTGGGGGTTTAAGCATGGCTTGAACCTAGTGATAGAGCGAAAGCTGTGAGTGTTGCAATGATAGCCTCTTTAATATCCACTTTCCAATCCATGGTTCTTCCATAATTTTTATTTAAATTAGGCTTTGGAAAAAGGAAGGAGCCTTATACTTTCGAGTGGACGCCCCAGAATCGTGGACCTACACCTAACCAGGTCAAGATCATGTTTCATATTTTTTCTTGTATATTGTACCTTGGTTTATAAGAAAGGAAAGGCACAGTATCTGCCAGACTTGAGAGAAGAAAGATGGGAGAGGAAGCAGAGAGAAAGAGGCCCCATAGTGGAAGGCTATGGAGTAATTTGGCCACCTTTGGGCCTTTAACGTGCGCGGACATCGCACCCAACCCAGGGCTGCCTCTCCGTTTAGGTTGGGCTTTGGGGAAAGGAAGGCGTAGAATACATTTGGGTGAACACCATGAAATTGTGGACAGCCACGCTTACATTAGGTCAAGGTCACTTGAAGAGAAAATTTAGTGTCACATGATGACCTGCTATAGCCAGCATAGTAAAGCTTTCCCTTCCACTGTAAACTGGCTTATAAGAAAGAAAAGGCGCGGTGTCTGTCAAGGTCACTTGAATGCGAAAACCGGCGCTACAATGACAGCCCAAAAACCTGGCGTAGCAAAGCTTTCACTTCAAAATTGAAACTTTCAAGCTAACCACATTCCAGTTGGTCTGAAATCCTTTCCAGCTGGTTATAAGTATGTTTTTAAAGCTTCTGTTTCCATCTGTTCTTATATTCTGATTTGGAGGATAACTACAAAAAGGTTTCGACCCAAAAGACAACACCAAACTAAGCAGAAAAAATATTTAAGGGCAACTGACTGTATTGATACGAAGGAAATGGGACAGCATCTTTCATTCGCTCACCAATACACTACAATTACGATCCCACCATCTTTCATTCACAAACCTATTCCAATTTCCATGATACTACTTTATCCAATTCTATTCCAATTCTGGTTCTTGTCGTATTCCATTTCTATTTGTAACTGCTTCTCTGATTCATTTTTGCATAATTCTTAGTCATACCTCTCCCTCCTCTCCCTTACAAGCCGAGTGGATAGTTTTAGTCTTTTTGGAGGCCTCACATTCTTTGCTACTCTCCTCTAGGAGTAGAGAAACTTCCCCCTTTCCACATGCCACAGCTGGCAGGGAGAGAAAAGGAAATCCCCCCCAAAACCCCACCTGCCAAGGCTTCACGCACAAGTTGACAACAGGTATCGATGAGGGACAGTTTTTGCCTTCATGGCACTCAGACTGCTTTGTATTAAAAGAAAATTGTGAAGCTAACGCTGAGCCCTCAACTAAAATTTGCAAGTCAGCCTGACAGTTTTAGTGTCAGGGTTTTCAGGGAATGATGCAACCCTAGTGCCAGTTTTCTTCTACCTCCGGGAACAAACACATCGGTTTAATTTTGGTTAAGCATGCGACAGAAGATAACATAGATAAATGGCAAAAGCACATTTTGGTGTCCGTTCTATGTTACTAAGAAATGCTAACGATGCCAGGAACAGACCGAAAGAGACCACTGTTCTCAGTACTTCTTGGCAGTGTCGTAGCAGATCGAATCATAGGTGCACACCAAGCGTGACAAAGGTCTGTGTCGTTGTCACACTCGGTGGACAATACATGTACGCCATTTCCCCACCCCCTTCCTTGTTGGAATTCAGACTCAAGACCCACAGCTCCAGTCCACAGTAGCACACAGCTAACTACGGACCAATCATGTGCAAGGAAGAAGCACTGTCACTGGCCCAGAAAAAGCAAAAACAGCAACTTTTGAAAGAAAGGTGAAAGTGAGAGAAGGAAGAGGGATACAATGACCTCAAATGCCGCTGATGTCAGTGAGTGAGGTTGTGGAAAACTGCCTCAACCTCGAAATGCAGCCACCATCGGAGGGATCAAACCCGCATTCTCCGATTTGGCAGCTGAGTGCCCTATCTACTGAGTCAACAACTGAGCACTAAGGAGACTGCATCAAGACTGAAAAATGCACTTTTGTGCTGAGGACTGGAATGGGTTTTTTTGTTTGTTAGGACTGGCTTCTGCGATGCGGAGCTTATTTTTAAGCATGCAGCATTGACCAAATGGCAGGCTACTAGACGACAGCGTGAACCAGAGATAAAATACCACCACAGGAAAACAGACTGACTTATTTTGCCTTTCTTTCAAGAGTGGTGCACCCTATAAAAGAACCATGTCACTTTGCTAAAATGTTTGTGATGACATACTCTATCTGCATTGCTTACCATGTTTAAAGGGCTTAGTGTGAGCCACTAAAGGTAATGGGCTACTTCGGGGACCAAATATCAGTAAAAAGCAGCCACCTGACGCAAGCCACCCGCTAGCAAGACGCATAAGCACCACATTATAAGCACATGATTTTTTTTTTTTTTTTTCTGTGAGCTCGCCTCCCCATTTACTTGGTTCACAGTTTGATCAAGATTACAAAGTGGCTAAATTTTGTAAAAGTAATTGAACTGCACTTTCTATTTATCACCATTCACCACTGAAAACGGAACAGTAAATAAAACAAATTCTGCAGATTCCACAGCTCTCAATTAAAATTTGCAATATTAATACTTGCAGCTGCACTATTATTACGTGCTTAATACTACGTACAGAAGCTTTGCATTTAGTCAGGTCTTTTAAGCTCCAGTGAACCTCCTTAGCAATGCCTCAATCAAGGCACAAACTGCACAATGTTCATTCATTAAACAGTGCGCTGTGACCCTCAGGGATTCAGCACTGAGCCCCATGCTACAATTATTCAAGTAATTTCAATACTGAAGGCCACTCTAAATGGTTCCTCAGGCTACCCTCCATATAAGGCTCGTCTACCAATATGAATGTCATTCAAATGAATCATAGATTGTTTCAGCAATCTCTCATTGTCTGCTTTCTCTTCCTTGTATTTGATGTTGTCAGAAAATAAACAAAAGCCACTTACCCCCCAAAAATGCTTCTGGCATCAGCTTCACTGTTGCTGTTAGCTGGAGAACAAAAAGCAAAAAACAAATTAATATTTGAAAACAATGTGTGTACCAGAAGCATAAACTACCTCACACTTGTTGCAGAGAAAAGTTTTTGTTTTTTTTTCCAATAATCTGCCACACCATGTACACTTACAATGACTAGCCCACTATGAAGAACTATGTACAGGGTCGTCCACTTCTAGCTAGAACACGGTCACTGCTTTTAAAGCAACATTGTATCTGACGCAGGCAGATATAGATGCAAAGCGATGCAAGCACACAGAGACACGGATGTGTTGCTTCACATGGCCAGCCACTTTAGATTACTGCGTGGCCGGGTCGGATGCAATGACACCTTGAAAGCAGTGACCGTGTTATAGCTAGAAGTGGACGAGGCTGTACAACAAAAGAAACAGTGACCTACAGCAGCACGTCAATAGGTTTAATCAGACAAAACAACGGTTCCTGCATGTCATTCTTGGCCACAGCATAAATCCCTAGTCTCAGTAAAGAGAGAAGACATGGCCAAGCATAACCACAGCCCAAGAAAACAACAAGCGAGAACTTAGTTCAAGACTTTGTACAGAAAAAGTGAAATTGTGCTTGCTTTATACAGCCTATAAACTATCTGCACTAGTCCCCAACACATCCCCCCCCCCCCCTTGTAAAAAAAAAAAAAAAAAATAATCCAGCACCAACTCGCACCAATTTCTGCCCCTCTCTTCTTCTCTCCCATTCAGTCTCCAAAATTTGCATGTATAAAAGTAATTCTAATCCCCTACACTCAAGCAGCATGAGGGACCCAGTACACAATCAGAGAAGTGCACTAAGATACCTGGAGCGCTACAAATGTGTCGCAGATTAAGAGGCAGAGTGAACAAGTGCCACACTCCCTGTGGATTCACAGCACCCCCAGTACCATAAAAGCTGCATATTTTGCTCTCAATGAGGAAAGTTTAAGTTTCTCATAAAGCAACCTCTGTGATTTTCAGTGACTACATCAGTAAAGTATGATTAATTTCATGCAAGAATAGTCACTATACTACCGATTAAATTCAATCCTAAGGGTGAAACTCACACACATAAGCAAAAAAAAAAAAAAGTCACTATAAAGAAAGTGTGACACCTGCATTGTCAGTTTAACAGGTAAGTAGGTATCTGTGTTCACTGACCCAGATTATTTGTGTGAATTCGGGACTTTAATATCGCACACCTTTGACAACAATGATGTCGTACATGCCATTCATAGATAGGTCCAAGAGAAGCGTATGAAGCCATAGGCGTCGGCAGGATTGTTTGTTGGAGGGGGCAAACCCATTGCATTGCGAGTGAGGAGGGGGGGGGGGGGGGGGGGGGTATGGCATTCGAGTTCCCAGTTCCCTTACGTAAACACTCCAGCAGGTATGAGGCACCACTCAATAGAAACTACTATGACAATAGCTTTTTTTTTTTTTTTTTTCCATAAACAGTATAGTTTGGAGGACAACTCCAACATAGCCTGAGTGAGCATGTCAATACACGATCCCCTTCATAACAAGTGAAAATTTTCATTCCGAATCCGTCATCACAGATGATTCTATTGAGCGTACATAAATGGTGACATCTTTTCTACATACACTCGTGCCTCACTAAATCGCACCCTAAGCAGGCCAAGATACACAGAGGTATGGGATGTTCCCACAAGCAACAAAATTAAATCAGAGGTCATTATGCTCCAACATACCAGTAACTGAGTATCTAGACATCTCATCCTCAGTGAAAGGCAGTTAGGCATCCAGAACTGCTTCCATATCTTATACCACAATAGCAGACTGCACCAGATTTGGAAAACGAAAAATCCCTCAGGCTAGTTACTAAAACTGAAAGCCTCTAACCAATGAAATGAAACAAGCAAAAATAAGTAATCAGAGCTGAAAATAAATACCACACTGATTCTCAGTGAATTATTGCTATCTACATTTTGTAATTTCACTATGGCAAAACACTGAATAAAACACAAGCATAAAACACAAATTATTAAATTTAAGTATGATACAAAGACAAATATGCTGTCCCACGGGCACTTTCGATCCTGACTGTAACTAAACTCAATTTGTGCCGAGGTTCCCAAGCACGACCGAAGCGTACGGTGCTATGTTGGCACCTTCAATTTTCATTGGGAATTTGTTCTCAGTTTATTGAACAGCACAGGTTTGCGTCATTGAGAAAATTCCGATTCATCAAACCTTTTTTTTGTTTGTTGACAGACTTTTGTCAGTAGTGCAAGAAGACACAGCTAAAATCATTGCAGCATTAGTAGGCAAACTTGGCAATAGCTTTTTTTTTTTTGTACACCAATGGTAGAGCACGCTGCTAAGATTTATAATAAATAGTATTCCGTTGCAATAAGCAGGCAGAGTGCACTATAAAATTTTATCATGCCTTTAAGTTAATTTTATGCTAATTTTTTATTATTTTATTAAGTTGCTTTTCTTTTAAAGCTAGGAGCTGGCAAGAACGTCAAGGCCCACTTCCAATTACAGTCAAGACCTCAAATACGTTTGGGGAATCATGATCATGCCAAGCAGGATCCGGCTCAATTGGGCCGTGTGACACCTTCTTAGCTGGATTGAGTCCAATCAGCACTGACTCAATAAGGATCAAAAGGCTTGCCCATGTGACAGGAGTATAACAATGGGCCGATTTTGAATTGGCAGCAGCAAGCTCTACATGGCGAGTTCATATCATTTGAGTAAAAATTAGAATGCATATTTCAGGGCTTTCCAACAGTCGTAAGGGAACAAAATAGCAGTGACTGTCATCTAAAGTGCTCTCGCACAATGTGTCATGCCAAGATAAGCTACTGTGCCTGTTTTTTTCCTCCGCACGTACAGACCAGGCTGGTATCATATGACATTGTTACATGGTTACCTCTTAGGTAACCTTAAATTAAACATCAAAAAGTGATGCCACTGCAGCATGGAAATGGCAATGCAGTGATAAGGGGCCACAGATAAGGCTGTTGGAAGCTATAAACAGCGACAATACATTGTCTGACAGGACTTGCAGCACTCCTCTAGACTTGAGACCACATATTTATTTTGGCAACAACACAGGCCACATTGGCTGAACCTTGAATGTGCCGTTTGGTCACATGACTTCTCAGAATAAAGCACTGAGGAGCTTGGAACAGGGGAACTCCCAGGGGCATCATCGGGTGCATACTTTTGCGGGGTACAAGTCCTATATAGAACGACAATATGAGTCAACCGAGATATGCGGCTACATGTTCAGGGTAAAAAGAAATACTAAATTTGCCTTACTTTAAGGCGAATTCCTTTTATTTCTTTTTTTTTTTTTTTTTTTCAAACGACTAAGTGAACGCGCAAAATAAGGAATCCGTGGCAAACATATTACTGCCATTTACAGAACGACCACACGCAAATGAGCAAACCGAACCTGTTGAGGTACAAACGCAAGTGCATTAATCACGGGAAATCGGCTTGCGAACGACAATGCGATGTGGTTGCGAAACTTACCAACAAAATACGCACCGCTGCAGAGTGCTACAATTCTACCGATGGCGTAAAACGGAAACGTATTGTGCAACATCGTCAGCCACGATGAAGCAGCACCAGCTACACCCAGCACGATGTATGGCATCGAAAACAGTCATGCAAAGAACGCCTGAACGTATTACTGCGTTGACAAGAAAAAACGTTCCACAAAAGTTTCGAAAGCAAGCTTCTTTCACCATACGTACCATTTCTGTCGTTCCCCTGAAAGCTGTCTCCACTCATGTTGGCCATCCTGTAAAACCGCTTGCACGCGCAAACTTCTCAAAGTTACCGCCTATGACCGCTCAGCAGCTCCCACCGCTAACTTGGCGAACAACGCACGCGTCCTACCAAAAGAGCTTCGAGTGGTCGAAGTTTCAACAATACACAACTCCTTGAGCAAATAGCACAGATCTAGAACTCCTGAATGCTACTACTACGAACTTCTAAGTTGGCGTCTTTCAGTTGGCGCAATGTAAGTACCAAAACCGTGCTCGCGGATGAATAAGCGCTTACGAGCAAAGATAAAAGGATCAGCCACTTCAAAATCCGCCAGCCACCTCGAGCAAACCTCGACTCAGTGAGTCAGTAACTCCACTCCCCATATCCCTTTCCTCCAAGTACTCCGCACCACAAGCACCGTAGCGCCGCAATCACTAGTGATGTTGATGTATCGGTTTCGGTTTCGTAAAGCAAACTAGCTTTGTTTCGTTGTCTTGTGTAAGTATATTATTGTTATTTTCTTAAGAAGCTTTGCTTGTTAATTTGTTATCCTTTATCTACTATTCCTCATGGGCAGTGCCTCCTGCAGCGACCATATCCATAGTATGGTGGCTGGAAGCAATGTTAATATTATTAACGTCGGCTAGAAGGGGGCAGTGTGACGGACGGGAGCCGGCGAGGCGCACAGGAGAGCGATGCACTACATCACGGTGCAAGATATATTCTTGCACCGTACACTACATGCAACTGGTGTGCAGCCGTCGCGGCTCTTGAAGGGGGTGGCACAGGGCACCAGGCACGCTCATCGCGTGAATTTCGCGTCGCGGATATAAAAGCTTACTCTATGCTCTTTGTTCAGAGGCGAGTGTAGTTAGTGGTTTTACTGTACTATGAAGTTGTGCTGTATTGTGGGCTTTCTAAAGCGTAACGGAAAACAACGCTACCAGGCGAAGAACAAGAAAAAGGAGGACACACAACTCAAAGCGTGCAAGTCGCGTACCATCACGAGCGGTGGGACATTAATAAAGGACTTTAACAACATCAGAACAACGTTCGACTGAAACAAAAATGTAATATTGCTAGTCAGTCACTGCACATCATGTATTGCAGCTCTATACCAGCTAGACTCATTTGTTCCTGCCAATATATAAAGAACCGGTAGAAACAACATTCGTTAAATTTCTGTTAATAAATTCTGTTAATAGGACCTGTCGACAAGTCCGCCGGTCAGAATCGACCAATAGGAACGCGCCTAGCCGATCGGCTTGTGACAGGTTTGTAACAGATATGAGTGGAGGTAAATCGGCCCCTGGTCTCTCGACGTCACCCAACCATAACCAGTACACGACCGACGGTCTCCATGAGCGAAAGAGAAGTGAGCGCCGGCGCGCCGTGCACCTCCAACCAATCTGAGGCCGGCCGTATCACCCGTCAACTATCACTTGTTAGAGACATGCTCGTGTTTTTGTAGCGAAAGCTACACTAGGACAGTGGCGCATTTCAGGTAAGCGTCGCTAGCCCCTACTGCGCATGCGCCATAACCATGACAACTATAGTTTCTCCGATCTGCAGAAGAGAAGCCGGTCAAATGGAACAAGGAGATTCGGAAGACACTGCTAATCGCGGGGGGGGATATTTTTGCAGATTCTGAACGCGCCATCGTGTGACACAAAAGTGACGTAGAGCTACGTCACTTCCGTATGTCTTGTCGTCTTTTTTTTTCTTTTCTTTTTTTTTTTTTTTTTACTGGGGGGTAGTGAGAAAAGCGCTTGGTCGTCGGGTCGCGGCTTCGAGCTGGAGAAGGAAGAGCATCTAGCCGTCTGCACTCAGCAGCACGCACGCTTTCTTCTGTATATTTTTTTTCCCCTATTAGTGCGGTATGGTTGAAAGGAGGGGCGGGCAGAACGTAGACAGCGTGGTTTCAAACGAGTGACAGCTTTGAGCTGCACTCGGCAAAGCAGTATGCACGCTTTCTTCCTTTCTTTTCCCCTAGCTGTGAGGTGTGAGCTGGTTTGGTCTGAACGGCAGCGGAAGGAGTGCTGAAGACTTGCTGTGCGCGTGTACTTGGCTCAATCGGCCACTATTGCACCTTAAAAGTTATGACTCTTATGTGTATATATATATATATATATATATAGAGAGAGAGAGAGAGAGAGAGCGAAGTGTACGCTTCATTTAAAGAAACATATTATTGGACTCGACGTTTCGACGAAGCTGGCCTTCATCAGATATATATATATATATATATATATATATATATATATATATATATATATATTGTAAAAGAAGGCTAGGTCGAGACGGCGAGGTCGTGACGGCAAGGACAGCCAAGCCTTGTCTAGCGTTAATCCGATCACGAACCCAGGCGTGCGCCGGAGCCGGCGCCGCGGGACGATGATGATGGTATGTACAAATGAAAGAAGAAGATCATGGCATGTACAAATGAAAAAAGGTCCACAGAAGGCTCACACAATCTGCCCGGGGGGTCGGAAGCGGCCAGCCTGGTCGCTCCTAATTAACCGATGTACCGCGGCGCACAAACGGTTTCAAGCGAGAAACATGAACAATTTCAGTTCCACGGTGGCGTCGATCGGCTGGGGGATCAACAGGCGTGACTTTGTAGTTACCTGGAGAAGTTTGGCTGATAATCTCGTAGGGACCAAGGTAGCGGTGGTAGAATTTGTCACTAAGACCAGGGGTGCGCAGCGGTGTATACAGCAGTACTTCGTCACCGGGACGATGAGAGACCACGCGATGCGTAGAATCGTAGCGACTCTTGCGGTCTTCCTGGCACGCTGCTGTGTTGAGGCGGGCAAGATGACGGCATCTGGCCACAATATATATAAAGGAAAGAAGCGACAGTCGGCGAGTCCAAGGAAAAAGCATTGGGGTTTGTACTTTTTTTTTTCTCAAGGTTCGTATACAGACAAAATTAATACCCAAGAAAGTCGCAGGTGGGACAGCGGCCGATGTAGCTCAGTTGGAAGAGCACCGGACGCGATATTCGGAGGTCGTGCGTTCGGTTCCGACCATCTGCAAGTTGTTTTTCCTTCTACTTCGTGTTTTATTATCTTTCCCCAAAGCAGATTGCAGTATAATTTATGTGATTACCAAAGTAAAAAAAAATGACATAAAGTACAATCCCCAATGCTTTCCTTGGCCTCGCCGACTGTTGGCTTCTTTCCTTCATGTATTATAACGAGCAGCCTCATTTCCCCTTAATTTATCTACTTGTAGCTTACGGCGGTCTCGGTTCTGGCAGTCTTGAAGCCATAGTTAGCGTGAGAGGGTTCTAACACAGCTTTCGCCCTCGCTCTTGATCACGTTCTACGTGACACTGGCGGTAGCACACGACGTTCCACGTCCACCGCTGTGGTTGAGGGTGGCGCTGGTGAACACTCTCAAGGTTCGTATACAGACAAGATTAAAACCCAAGAAAGTAGCAGGTGGGACAGCGGCCGATGTAGCTCAGTTGGAAAAGCACCGGACGCGATATTCGGAGGTCGTGGGTTCGGTTCCCGCCACCGGCACGTTGTTTTTCCTTCTACTTTATGTTTAATTATCGTTCCCCTAAACAGATTGCATTACTAATTTATGTGATTACCGAAGTAAAAAAAACACAAAGTACAGACCCCAATTCTTTCCTTGGCCTCGCCGACTGTTGGCTTCTTTCCTTGATGTGTTACAACGAGCACCCTCATTTCCCCTTCACACACACACACACACATATATATATATATATATATATATATATATATATATATATATATATATATATATATATATATATATATATAGAGAGAGAGAGAGAGAGAGAGAGAGAGAGAGAGACCTCCTTCATGTTTGCAAACAAACAAGACGATCGAGGTGGCGCTGCTCTCGTCAGCGATCCCACGGTAGGCAAAAAGCACGACCGCGGCCAGGGTACAGTGGCTAGCCGGGGCACTGTGGCCGAGCTTGTCAAGGCCGTGTTATTGGGATTTGCAGGCGCCTTCTAGGTAGACGAAGTGACCATATGTGCTAGTATTTCGTGAGCCTCAGCGGTGAGAACAGAAGCGATACACTGAAAAACTCTACGTACATGGCGTGCAGCGTACGGACCCGCACGCCGTACCGATGGGGATTGGGTTCAAGGCGCACAAGAGAAGCGTTGCTGCCAGCCGGGAAAAATGAGCGACGTTGGCATCTATTTTCTGTTTTCTCCCAGAAAATTATGCATGGAACGCATCGAGAATTACAAAGCTTCGGATGCTTACAACTACTTTGAGTCGAGTAGGCTGACGGCGATTTTTCTCGCTCATAAATAGCGCTCGCAAACCGCGTACGAATAGTCCGCTCGAAGCATCATAGCATAATCGGATGATTCTTCACACCGAGCGGCAAATGAGCGTTCTTGGTAAGCACGAAGCACCTCGCTAGCGTCGAGTGGCTGTATGGTTAAGATGATTTAGGTCAGCGTGGCAACGGTATAGCCTTGACACCGCACGGTTTGCGTATCATTGCGTTATCTGTTGAGATCACAAGGCTGCGCATCTGTTATATTTGCTTTGTTCGTGGGTGGCTGTCATCGTTAAAGGTAGCAATTTTATCACGGGTAGTCGCGCTGTTAGCTTGAATTACAATTACGAGCTGCAGCGGCCACTGTGGTTCCGTGGGTTCCGGTAAAAACGTCCCAGGAAAAAATGGCCCCGGATAAAACCTCTCCAAACAGATGCAATAAAACGTACTGCAAAGTCGAGCTTTCCCCTTGCCTGGTGCTTGGCTTATCAGCGATGAATTACGGTCATTGTAATCAGCTTTCACTGTTTTTATCTTACATTGTGTTTATGGTTTTAGCGAACATTGTGTATATTTTGAACCCCGCCGTTTTATTTTATTTTATTTTTTACGTTCTGTAGTTCTGTTTACTAAAAACGTAGACTGAGTTTCCTTGTGTCTAGCCGTCATAATGTATGCTACAGTGCTTCTTTCTACCCGTCCGCTTGAAATTTGCAAAACATGGCACTGATGCCGTGTGTTCGCAAAGAGAAAAAAAAAACGTTATGGCGCCGAAATTTGTGCTGTCGAGGGCAAACACGTCTCTCGAATGTGTAATATTAGCCGGGTGATTAGACCTATATTAAAGAGCGATATTTCCCAGTTTTGAAACTGGGAACTATGCACTGTATAATACTCGCTGGATGTTATAGCGGTGTTTTTTTTTTTTTTTGCAATGCTTTCTCGCCAAGCCTTCTCCAGTTCCTGTAAACCTGTAAAACAGCCAGAGGGCATAGTGCCCAAACAATAGTTACATCTATTCTTAAAAAAAAAAAGAAAAAAAAAGGCATCCAATAAGATGTTCAATTTTTCGCGGAGTTCCGGGCAGATTTTCAGCCAATTTCTTCGGTGAAATTTTTTCCTAGGGGCCGCTTTCTGATAGGACCTTTCTGGACGATTAATCCGGGGCTATATATTTCAGGGACCTTTTTTCGGAGCTGTATCTTCTGAGGAACTGTTTTCTGGGGCCGTTTTTACCTTCACCCGTGATTCCGTAGTTAGGGCGGCCCAGTTCGGTCTCGGCCAATGTGACCGCGTTTCAATGTAGGATGAACCCCACAACTCTCATTCGCAATCAGCCGCTGTGAATACAAATAAAAGCGCTCGGCATAAATAAAAAATGCAGCTCCAATCCAAATCAGTAGCTGTCAACGTGAAGTGGAAATCTTCATCAGGAAGTAGATTAAAATAATTTGGTGTGAACGCGGCGAAGTTAAGCCATGCAATATGGTACATCACGGATCGAGGAGTGCTACACAGATCACTTGCGTAGCAGCTCACTGCGCTTACATACACAGCGAAAAAACGGGCTTGAGGAACAGTTTACAAAGGTAAAACATCTACGCATGCTCCAACAAAGAAACAGGCCTACGCATTACAACATATATATGACTGCCTCGTGTACATATGTTACCTGCGCACCCGCGCCCGCACCAGCACTAAAACAGTACCAAGATCCCATCACGCGTCGTAAAAAGGCCAAACTCGAGATATTCGCGACCTTTGATCCGGTAGACCGCTCTAGCGTAAAGGTGAATAAGTTTCAGCTTAGCCGTGACGAAGTATTTGCCGCTTATTAGATGAGCAGGCGTCGGTATCCAGCCTTGGCGCTTCACCGCGGCGGCCCACCACTGTTTACGGCGACCATTGTCGCCGTAGTGGTGGGCCGCCGCGGTGAAGCGCCAAGGCTGGATACCGACGCCTGCTCATCGAATATGTGGCAAATACTTCGTCATGGCTAAGCTGAAACTTATTCACCTTTACGCCAGAGCGGTCTACCGGATCGAAGGTCGCGAATATCTCGAGTTTGGCTTTTTTACGACGCGTGATGGGATCTTGGTACTGTTTTAGTGCTGGTGCGGGCGCGGGTGCGCAGGTAACATATGTACCTGCGCGTTTCTTTGTTGGAGCATGCGTAGATGTTTTACCTTTGTAAACTGTTCCTCAAGCCCGTTTTTTCGCTGTGTATGTAAGCGCAGTGAGCTGCTACGCAAATGATCTGTGTAGCACTCCTCGATCCGTGATGTACCATATTGCATGGCTAAACTTCGCCGCGTTCACTCCAAATTATTTTAATCTACTTCCTGATGAAGATTGCCACTTCACGTTGACAGCTACTGATTTGGATTGGAGCTGCATTTTGTATTTATGCCGAGCGCTTTTATTTGTATTCACAGCGGCTGATTGTGAATGCGAGTTGTGGGGTTTATCCTACATTGCAACGCGGTCACAGTGGCCGAGACCGAACTGGGCCGCCCTAACTACGGAATCACGGGTGAAGGTAAAAATGGCCCCAGAAAAGAGTTCCTCAGAAGATACAGTCCCGAAAAAAAGGTGCCTGAAATATATAGCCCCGGAATAATCGTCCAGAAAGGTCCTATCAGGAAGCGGCCCCTAGGAAAAAATGTCACCGAAGAAATTGGCTGAAAATCTGCCCGGAACTCACTCCGCGAAAAATTGAACATCTTATTAAACGCCCTTTTTTATTTTTATTTTTTTTTTTTAGAATAGATGCAACTATTGTTTGGGCAGTATGCCCTCTGGGTGTTTTACAGGTTTACAGGAACTGGAGAAGGCTTGGCGAGAAAGCATTGCAAAAAGAAAAAAAAAAAAACGAAAGAAAAAAAAAGCCCACCACTATAACATCCAGCGAGTATTATACAGTGCATAGTTCCCAGTTTCCAAACTGGGAAATATCGCTCTTTAATATAGGTCTAATCACCCGGCTAATATTACACATTCGAGAGACGTGTTTGCCCTCGACAGCACAAATTTCGGCGCCATAACGTTTTTTTTTTTCTTTGCGAACACACGGCATCAGTGCCATGTTTTGCAAATTTCAAGCGGACGGGTAGAAAAAAGCACTGTAGCATACATTATGACGGCTAGACACAAGGAAACTCAGTCTACGTTTTTAGTAAACAGAACTACAGAACGTAAAAAAAAAAAAAATAAAACGGCGGGGTTCAAAATATACATAATGTTCGCTAAAACAATAAACACAATGTAAGATAAAAACAGTGAAAGTTGATTACAATGAGCGTAATTCATCGCTGACAAGCCAAGCACCAGGCAAGGGGAAAGCTCGGCTTTGCAGTACGTTTCATTGCATCTGTTTGGAGAGGTTTTATCCGGGGCCATTTGTTCCTGGGACGTTTTTACCGGAACCCACGGAACCACAGTGGCCGCTGCAGCTCGTAATTGTAATGCAAGCTAACAGCGCGACTACCCGTAATAAAATTGCTACCTTTAACGACGACAGCCGCCCACGAACAAAGCAAATATAACAGATGCGCAGCGTTGTGATCTTTACCAATAACGCAATGATACGCAAACCGTGCGGTGTCAAGGCTACCGTTGCCACGCTGACCTAAATCATCTTAACCATACAGCCGCTCGACGCTAGCGAGGTGCTTCGTGCTTACCAAGAAAGCTCATTTGCCGCTCGGTGTGAAGAATCCTCCGATTATGCTATGATGCTTCGAGCGGACTATTCGTACGCGGTTTGCGAGCGCTATTTATGAGCGAGAAAAATCGCCGTCAGCTTACTCGACTCAAAGTAGTTGTAAGCATCCGAAGCTTTGTAATTCTCGATGCGTTCCATGCATAATTTTCTGGGAGAAAATAGATGCCAACGTCGCTCATTTTCCTCGGCTGGCAGCAACGCTTCTCCTGTGCGCCTTGAACCCAATCCCCATCGGTACGGCGTGCGGGTCCGTACGCTGCACGCCGTGTACGTAGAGTTTTTCAGTGTATCGCTTCTGTTCTCATCGCTGAGGCACTACTAGCACATGGTCACTTCGTCTGCCTAGAAGGCGCCTGCAAATCACAATAACACTGCCTTGACAAGCTCGGCCACAGTGCCCCGACTAGCCACTGTACACCGGCCGCGGTCGTGCTTTTTGCCTACCGTGGGATCGCTGACGAGAGCAGCGCCACCTCGATCGCCTTGTTTGTTTACAAACATGAAGGAGGTCTATATATATAGACAAGCGTCAGCCCGTGACGTCAGCGGAGATGCGGTGGCGCTGGCGACAGTAGTGACTTTCGTGGTGTAGGCAAAAGCGCGGGCCGTCTGCATTGGATGCGCGGCGATTGCTGTGTTTTCGGGCATAATCCCAATATTTCTACGAGCTGTGGTGCGGTTGATTGCGCCACGAGGCACAAAAAGCAAAATGGCACTTGTTTTAACATGTTTCTTGCGGTAGAATAAAGATGAGAGCGAAGGGCAGCGGCATTGAGCGCGACAAGTAGACTCTTTGGTGACGGATTGCCTTCGCGGCTAACATATATATGCGTTGCAGTTCTTCACCGAAACTAGATCAGTTCGTTTCCAACCCTTAATTATCATGATTGCTTTTTGGCGGCACGACGAATAGCGCAAGAACAAACGCCTGCAGCTCGTGCCCATTTTAAAAGTTCAGACGCGATATATTCCGTGTGCGTATGATCCCGCACGGAAGCTGCACTGTGAGTTCTATTCACTTGCAGTGCTGCCCGTGCATATGTTCACACAGAAAGGACACAAACGCTGCTGTGAAGGTAATTGCAATTACTTTGAGCGCGGTCACTCCAGTACGATATTGCTGGCTATAACAGGCCCGGACCTGTAAAGTATAGCTTTTCTCTGTTTGTACTTTCACGAGTTTCAAACAGTATCTTCATCACCGGTTCTATAGTATACATTGTTATGATCCGGGCAGTCCCGCAGCATTATTTCTCATTTCTAAATTTTATTTTTGGAGGTCATTATAAGATCCTGACGAACGAATTAAATATCCACGTACAATCTATAGCTCTGATCGAGCAGGATATTTAAGTATATATGGTACATGGAGTTCAATGTCTCAAAGAGGAATCGACTATGAGGGGTGCAAAATAAGCAGAATAAGATGATGCGCATTTGAATAAAAAATTTCCATGTATATTAAAAATAAGCTCAGCAGATCACTCAAATTTCGCTGCAAGCGATCGTGGAGAACGTTTCATCTGCACTCATGCGTCTCTCCTATAGAGCAAAGAGAACAAAATTAGAGCTTTCGTACTGGCATACATGTACATATTAACCTGTGAATGACCTTGCTACATCTGTAAGATGAGACAGACGTCAACGTCTTTTTTATCGGGCAGGCGAAAACAAGTTGGCAGTGCACTTTGCCAACATGTTAAAAATATCTAAAAGATTGAGTTCTTTTTAGATACGAAATTCTATGACTTAAGTTGCCGGTAAAGTGAGCTAGAAATGTGATTTCTAGTTTACTTTATATAGTTGCCGATAATATTGTTCTTTAGAGTGAGTGCTTGAAGCAACAGAAAGGCACTCAATAGATTCGTCATATGAAAAACACACTTCCAGTAATTTATATTCTCGTCCTCCTTGCATGCGCTAGGAATAGGCTGGGAGTTGAACAGGGTGAACTATTAGTCTTTCTTATACATTACGCTTTCTCGTTTTTATTTAACTTAATCACTCACGGCCGTCGCCTACGTACCGCAGCCGCGCGCTGTTGAGGCCACGGAGAAGGAAGCCAATGCAGCGCTCTTCACCAAGTAATTCTAGCTGTAATCGGCTGATAATGTGCGGAAATACTTTCCAGGCATAAACCAATCTATTTCTACGTATAAGCGAAGCTTACGTTTCAATATATTCGCACGCGCGAACTGGTTTCGATGGCAGCGTCGCTTTGCGCAGTGTAGGCACGCCGCGCTTTTGCCTACACCCCATGTCGCTGCCGATCGCAGCGCCACCTTTGTTTACAAACATGACGCTTGTCTATATATATATATATATATATATATATATATATATATATATATATATATATATATACATACATACATACATACATGCACACAGTGTTCTTTAACTGCTTTAACTTTATCGGAACCGTCTTTGAAAATTTTCCCACCGGTCGAGGAGGGAAAATTTTCAAAGACGGTTCAGAATGATAAACTTGCAGAGCATTGCATATAGTGACGCAAAATTGTTTGTCCATAAGTTAAGCAACATCTTGTAGAATTTCACAGCTTAATTTCAAACATCAATGTTCACGCGCCCTTAGAAGATGCTCTCATGCAGTTATTTGCTTTTTGCCACTACAACACTGCATGTTTGTGGGCGCGCGTGTGTACGAATAACTCATACGCAGGTATTCAATATATTTGCGGCCCCGCATAAGGTCAGTACTCTTGCACGTTTTCGTTGTAGTGAGGAAGTAAACTCATAATCCCTGCAGCACGTTGCGAAGAAGCAGACTCGCGGCTTCAAGTCCCTCGCCAGACGACCGGAAGAAAAAGAACGAAAACAAAAGACTGCGAACGCACAGAATCTGCGCTCACTGCCCCCGGGAGAGGAAAATTCTGTTTTTCTGCTGCCCATAGTCATGTCAGCTCTGCATGGGGGAGGGGAGGAGACTGTGTTGGAGGAGGAGTCATGGCGGGGACAAAACAAACTGCCGCGAGCGCTTCCTCTCACCAGGAAAAAAAAAAACACATCGCGAAATAGGCATACGTGACGTGTAGGCTACGTCACCCATGTGTCACGTGATTGCGCATTGACAATCTGCAAAAACATTCTCCCGCGAATCGCTAGTCACACCACATGTTTTGCAGCCATGCACCAGCGATGAGGCGTTCGAGTCGGACTTTGTGAACAATTCGTTTAGGCTTAACTGAGTTGAGCGGCCATCGTTTTTGCGAGGCTGCAATGCCTCAAACGGGGGTGCAAGGGTCCCGACTTTTGTCATCTGCCATCCATCTGCCAATGCAGGCTAATGATTTTTCAAGGCTGTGTGGTTTCAAACGGGAAACGCAAATTATAAGGCCTTGCATGGTGTTTGTCATCTGCTAACTTCAACCTGCCGAAGGCATGCTCGTTATAAGCGCGAACTAGAAGTTTGGGCGAAATGAAAGGTGGCGAAGAAAATGGTGTGCAGAAGCGATCAGACGCAAAAGGTAACCGGGTAGAGCCCGCGGCCTCTGGGAGAAGTTAGAGGAACGCTCACTGAGGTATCGTCACTGTTGTCAGTGAAGGAAATGCAGTAATCATGGACGGGATGGCCCTGGTTGATCGAGTAAGGCGATACAGATAGTAGTTGATGCAAGCACAGAGGTGTTGCGACAAAAAAATATATTGTAGGGGTTCAACTGTCCTTGAATCGAGTTCACAAGCGTAAGACATCGGCCGCAGGCGCTGGCGCCTCTTTTATCTTGACACGCTTCCGCTCTTGGTAAGCTTTTTTTTAGAGCGCAGCTCTGGCGCCCGGTCCTGCGTTTCGCGTCGTCGTCACTGTTGCCCCTCGTAACCAGCTCCGAAGCCGGGGCAGCGCGCGCTCCTGCCGCCATCGTTCGCCGCTACGGGCTCTCGTCAAGTGCTGAAACTGGGCTTGATAAATAAGGCGTGGCTGCAGAACCGCTGTCACCAAATGTCGTGCGGCGTGGGAGCGAGCGCCACCGGGTTTAGGAGCAATACGTCTGATTAGGCCGAAGGCCTGCATCACCTGCTTTTAGCCTGAGAAAGACAGGCGGCCTCCGTTCCTGACTGATGGATCGACAATCCCATAAGTTTCAATGTCGGACATTCGTGAAGTGCGCCGGATTCCTGCTTGTTGAAGACGGATCGACGTCGCAGAGAGTTTACGGCGACCCCAGTGGCTGGCGACCGACGTGAGCATAGTTTTGCTCGTGGAAAACTCTAGGCTGACAGATTTAACATAATTGGCAGTAATATCCAAGGCTGACTGTAAGACCACCGTTTCTCGTTGTTCGATGGTCTCGGCAGTCTGTCTGGCACGGCAACGTTCTCTGTCTTTAGCGTGAGTGGCTTGCCGCCTCGCTATATTCGTTGGATGATCGGATTCGGCCTGACGCTTGCGCTGAAGCGAGTGCATAAATGGCTGGCGCACTAGGCATGGCGAGGCAGAGGAGCGAACGCCGCAAAGTTCCATGGCGAAACAAAATATATGGCAAAACGATTGTTAAACACCGGTGGAACGACCACTACAACACCGGATCTTTTTTAAAGAAGTAGGCCGCGGAACCTCTGACGCGTTAGCTACAAATCCGTTCCGCGGTTGTACGAGATTATGCGAAACACTGACAACATGGCGTTTAACCGATGTCACGTCATGCTATGCTCTTGTTCACCTCCGTTCAACTACCGCATCTCCTTCCTCAGTGTCAGCAATGCGCATGACGCTTCGGCACGTGCGCCGTTCACCATGGCAACCACACGCCGCCGAGGCGAGATGGTATACATTGTTGTCCGTCTACCCCTTAACTGGTAACACATATAACGAGAATATTGCACCTTACATCTGTAAAAGCAAAACTATTTTCAGACGTGTCTGGTTGACCACCAACCTAAAAATGTTCTGTTATCTCTGCGGTGAGGAAAACTTATTAAAACCTTCAGGTTTGGCCACACGGCTAGTTGTATACTCGCACCGGGAACGTGCACGCCACAATTGAAGCAAACGAGGAAGAGAACGGTCTGTTGTGCTAAGGATGGATCGGCTCCCGCCGCAAGATACGTCTTCCCGGCAAACTGTTATAAGACGCAAGAGTGGCCCGGAATCTAATGTTGCGGTGGAACGCAAATCCGCACCTCTGAAAAGCGCCCTCAGACGTCCTACGCAGGATAACACTTTGGAATTGGAAGATGGTGTGCAGAGCGCTGCTATCAAGCGGGCTTCCCAGAGGAGGTCAGCCTCAGAATTCGATTCTCAGATGGTAGGACCCCTCCCTGAGGGCCTATTCCTGTCGGCTACCGCCGCGCAGTTAGCATTCACTAGAAGCCCTGTACTTTGCAGTCAATCAAAATCGGCAGTGGATGCGAGTAAGGAAGGAACGACGCAGCTCCCAACCGAAACACAGAGCCGCAACCCATCGTTGAGCGGCCGAATGTTTTCACCTTCAGCGCTGTCATCAGAAGAAGGACTTAGGGAAGGAGAGCAACGGCTTCAGAGATCCCGCGGCAGTTACATAGAACTATTTCCAACGACAGATTGTATGGATGTCGAGGACAACCGGGCAGTTGGTTCCTGGCCCACTTTCTTTCCTGCTTCGTTGCATTCCGCGGGTTCCGAGCTTATCACGGGAAAACCACAGCTATTGGAACCTACAACAAGGCGTATATCAATGGGAAGCCGAGCATCCGTCGGATCAGCAAGTCGCCGTGTCACCATAGACCCAGCCGCCATCAAGGAAGATTGCGAGACACCAGTGCCAAGTGCCGTGTCTACGGAGTCTTACCCAGTAATCACCCCCTTGACACTGTCCCCCGGAAGCTGGCCTGTGGAAAGCGACTACTCTTCGTTCACACAGTTTGGCAGGACATCCCACACCAACGGAGACCTTTCACGAAGCAGGTTCCGGCACCTCTTGGCCGGTCCTCATTTGGTGCCATGGAAGCCCTCGCCACGCAAAAGCAGCCCAGCCAGAACCCTTCGTTATGAGCCTTTCGGCAGCGATCACAGCCATTCCCTGATGGACGACGAAATGCGCCTACGACCCGTGCACGAGTACAGCACGTCGACAGATCGAGGCTCGATCCTGCCGCGGATCTCCAGCAGCACCCGTCGCCGGAGCTCTCAGTGCATCGGCCACGCACCAGGCAGGTGCACCACCAACTGGCATGTAAGAGTCTCTGGTGGTTCGCTTGGATGCTCTAGTCTGAGCGCTTGGCACGAGCTTCGTTACGTGCAGCCATTTTATTTTTGTCTATTTTTCTTTTGGCTGACCATAAACATGACCTATCCACCCTGTGCACCGCTTAGGGGCGCCACAGAAATTCTCTTAGAGGTCGTTTTTGAAAGTCCTGGGATATTATGTGCCGCTGCTCTGCCGTCGCTGCACGAATCACCGATTTTCGCGGCAGTGATTTTTTTAGCTTCTGCCAATTTCTTCTAAGGTGGCCTGATGCATAAAACTAAGTTACCGCTTTGTGTAGAAGCGAAAACATTCAGACGCTACAGCCACCTAGATGACTAATCTTTACACGCGCCAGGTGCCTCCAACAAACCAAAGCTAAATGGCTAACTACAATGCTGAGCCTAGTTTAATTGTGAGTTTGCTTCACCGGCTGATGAATTACTTCAACAGAGAAATTCGGGGTTCTTTTTGTTTTCGCTATTCTTTAATTCACCCTCCCTTTGATTTCTAAGCACATTCCATGTGCGCATACTCAAGCCCCTCGACCGAATGAGACGTGCATCGCCGGCCAATACATAATTGTGCCAGCATATATTTTTTATAGATATCACTTCATCTCCCGAATTCAGAAGACTTTAACACAATGTCGTTAAGGGTCCCGCCTCGCAGAAAATCTGGCGGCGTCATCAGCATCGTTGGCTGTGATCGAAAAATACCCTTGCCTCATTAAAATTCTAGAACAGGTCTAATTGTCTTGATTTTGGGGGTTTAACGCCCCAAAACGACTCAGGCTGTGAGATACGCCATACTGGAGGGCTCCAGAAATTTCGACCCCCTAGGGTTCTACCTAAGGTGCACTCACATCATACGAAAAAGCGGGCTTTTCACCTTCATCTGCTTCACCAGCGGCCGTGAGTGGATCTCGCACCCTCGGGCACAGCAGTCGAGCGCCATATATAGCCACTGCACCACAGCGACAGGGTCAGGTCGAAATGTTCGGAATAATGCTAAATTCCTCAATGAAGTTCCTGTAACCAAAGGAAAGTAATTGGGCGTAAAAGAAAACTGCATGGGTGAGTTTCGAGTGAGGGTGGAAGTCGAAACCATGGGGGCCCGTATTCCGAGTTTGCGTCATTGTTTTAAGTGTCGCTATCTCTCCGACTTCGGGATCTTATTGGAGGAATCGCCGGAATCGGAAATGATGATGGTATCCGGTTCTGGTGTTTCCGCGAATCGGATTACTCGAGGTCGGGGAGATCGCGACCCTTAAAACAACGACGCAAACTCGGAATACGGCCCCAGGACATGAGGCTGCGAGATAGACGCGCTCCTCATAGGCCACAATGGCTTGCTGGTTCAAGCTGAATAAATGTACCTACTGAGTGCGCGATGCGGGCGGTGCCCGGCAAGACAATCGCGTTTTGATCTTAAAAGGCTATGCTTAATTGAGCGCCCCCATGTTTAAATTATCCCTCCTCATCATGTCTACGGTCGTAAATAGTGAAACACGATAAGCGAGAACTTATGTCATTCGGTAAATTCTGCGCTTCGTAAAGCTTAAGGGTACAAGACGAAAAATATTTACAGATACGACCACCAACAAGCACCGTGTATAGAACCACTAAAGGCTTGTAGATCATGCCCTTTGAGCGCATTCATTAAATCCCGTAGCTCACACTCATCATATACATTTTTACTCTTCATTCAATACCTGTGAAATCGCTTGTAAGCGCCACAAAATACCCAGCATTCTACTAAATAGAGGAACTATTACAGGGTAAGGCAGTAGCCAACATATTTTATTTCCGTTATCTAAACTAAAATGGTAGCGAACGCAAAAAATCATTATGACACACCGATATTCTTTCAAATACTTTCATGTCGAAATGTAAACAGGAATAACAAGCGACTTGTTAACGCGAAATGAGCTCAAATAGTGCGCTGTCGGTCGTGCTGCTCGCCGAGCTAGGGCGAGAAAATAGAATCTCCAGCGAGCATTTACCCAAGGAATGCCGTTCATGCAACGATGCAAACACCGTAGATAAACGAATTCATGACGCGATGACTGGGTGTACGGACACACGGCGAGCAGATCAGATGACGCGGCCGGCTCCACTCTCGGATGTACTATCAACTACGCCAATAGCGGTGTGGCTGTCGCATTACTTTAAATACGAGCACTGTAAGACGCACAGAAAAAAAAAAGATACATCTTTCATTGCTTCCCACTAGCTATGTTTCCGAACTATTCGCACTGCACGTGGCACGAAAGCAAGCAAATAAAAAAGTAGAAGCGACGAATTGACCTCTCTGCTGATGGCGCGGCTCGAAGAACTCCAGCTCAATGCGACGGCTGTAGAGAGTCCAAGCATACGTGATGAACACCTGATCTACCCATAGATGGAAGTAGTCGGCCTTTGCACCTTACGTGCACCTTTGTTAGTAAGGCTATGTACTGCCTGGACGTGAGACAAAGCGACAAGCTATGAGCATGTTTGTTTTTACCTATTCCCCATGTCATACAATCTCCACAGCTTATTTGTGAAAAAGAAAACCGAATACACACCATGGACCTCTGTAAAAAATTTCTGAGGAAGCCGATACGACTATACTACTCACAAAATAGGCTGTATTAATCTGAATGTGAAAAAGATTGTATCGACGTGAACAAGCTTGTCTATAGCGCTCGAAATCCCAGACGGCCACTGACGTCCGACGGACAACCGAACTCGGCCGCAACTCGGCGGCCGATTTCGGACGTCCGCCGGAATTCCGGCGTACGTACGAAAGCGGATGGTCGAATCCGTTCGCCCAGCGGACAGCCGCCGTACGTCCGCCACTGGATTTGCTTTCACACAGCTATGATATAGTTTGTAGTCGTCGTGCTCGCCTGAACTGCGTATAAATCAGTAATGCCGTCAAGTCTGCATTATATGATGCCAGAGCGAATCGATGCGATAGAAAGCGTTTCCATTAAACAGTTTTTTTTTTATTTTCCGCATGTTTCATCGTTGAATTCTTCCATCCAAAATTTTTTATTAAAAGTTAAATGACCATTAAACATGTTTCTATCATGATGCTTCGGTGAAATTTTAATCAGTGGCTGAATAGACGCAGCAAGCAGCAAGCTCAAAAAGAACGAAACCGAACCTATCCTCAAAAAAATCTGAAATGAGCCAATCCAATCCACCTGACAAGTTGAAGTTTAGTCATGGAAGATGGCTTCACGTTTCCGTGTTCTGCATTTTCTGCGCAGTTACAAATACCTACGGCTGTAATGCACTGCTAGCATTGTTTTTGCTGTGGCTTAGTGCGGCTGGCACACTTTGTTCACCCGCTGATTCCAAAGTAAGTATTTCACCGAACTTTTGTTTCTTTAGTTGAACTTTTCGATGCACCGATAGTGGTGAGCTTTTGCGTAAGGAAACAGCTCTGTACAGCAGCCGAACGGTCGAGTACTTTTGTTTCTTTAGTTGAACTTTTCTATGCACCGATAGTGGTGAGCTTTTGCGTAAGGAAACAGCTCTGTACAGCAGCCGAACGGTCGAGTGTTTTAGGCGAGACTGACAGGATGGCTCCGCGCCGACTAACTAAAGTGCAGCCTCAAGTCTGAGGGCCATCTTTTCGGCATTACTGGACGCTGCGCCAGTAAGCAGCGCAACTTCTCTGTCTCTGATAAAGGAGTGCCTGCCCGAGCTTTAAAGGAGTTAATTTGTTAACCATGCGCAACTTGCTGAGTTGTAAAAACTATACGAGAAAACTTTTGCGCTCCTCGAGCCTATCGTGCGACATGCCTACACTTGTGAAAACGTCGCGAGTTTTTTTTTTTTTTTTTTTTTTTTTTAATGGACAGCCGCTGATCTTTCTCTTTCGAGCTTTACGGCAACTACAGTTCTAGAAGGAACGGCTGTAGCTACTAAATAACTAAAGGTTTAGTACTCTCCTTCAGCTTTGACAAACCAGGACAGCACCTTGCGCATTTTGGTTATGCATGTGAGACCGAACCGCGCAGAACAACCGGACAAGGAGATGAGAGAAAAAAAAAAGTCAGCACTTGTCTTTTTCTTGACCCGTTCTGCGCTGTTCTGGCACGAATTTGACATACCGCCGCCGCGATACAGTTGGGCTGTGAGCTCTTGTGCCTGCAACGCCTTCTTTTATGCAAAACAGGCGTACTGGGAAACCATGCAAGCCGCGGGCTAAAAAAAAAAAGAAAAAAAAAACAAAAAACGAGTTGAGCAAAAGTGAGATGAAAACAAAATTGTTGTTGCTTTGTCCTTACAGATATTCAAAGGCTCCTCAGAACTTCACTGCATTATTGACAGCGAGATAATGCCGAAGCTGCACTAGAGCCATGCAGCACCTTATAGTGCATGATACTGAGCTTATGTGTCGCACTGAAAGCTCTTACCATGTTCTTAGATTATCATATTAAAGTAGCTTTAAACCCATGCTTTTTAATACAGTGATAGCCATAAATTGAATCTAGGGCATCATGCTCACATACAAGGCTTCTGATAACCGCTGGTCATGATGTGGGCTATAGCAGAAACCTGTACCTGGTCATCTTACAAGCATTTGTGCAATTGATGCTTTTAATGTGTTGTAAAAGATTTTGTGTTCTCTTTCTGTATGGGAATGCTTTCCTTATAGAAGGCTAACATTTGGTTTGCTACAGCAAAACTTCTACCTAGTCATCCTAAAAACAGCACCGCAGTTGGTGCTTTTAATGTATTGTAAAAGTATTTGTGTTCTGCTTCTGTATGGCAATGCTTTTCTCGTTGAAGACTAGCATGAGGCTTCCAAAAATTTTTCAGATGCCATTTGCTGTAGCCGATTTCGTAGGCCAACAGGAAGCAGCACTTTGAACATGGAAAACTGTCATCTACGGGGGAAAAACAGCAACATCCCTTTGCATTCTCATTTCTTTGGTATGGCTAAAAGTGAGTATTGTATCATTATCTATATTATTAATATTGAATCATGATTGTCAGTGTTGAAGTTGTTTGAGCGTGATGATTTTAAACACACAGGACATCCCTTCGACATTAAGGTTTTAGCTTGTTTACATGTAGGATGTAGAACTGGTTTCAACAAACTTTATGCAGCAAATTCTTTTTACATTGTCCACCATGTTACTTTTTGTCATTGGACACAGTCGTCCACTCTTAGCTTGAATGGGATTGTGTGGCATGCAGTTTGCAAAATAGCAATGCATCCGTCACAGCCATGCATCAAGGCTAAGTGGCTTGTGCGTAGAGGGACCAGCCGCTCCAGCTTCACGTCATCTGCCTCTGCTCCGGTGTGCAGACGTGCATTGAGGCAAAGTGGTTTATTTGTAGAGAAACCAGGAGCTTCTTTGTCACATCTGGCTGTTTGTTACGGTGTGCAGATGCGCATTGAGGCAAAATGGCTGATGTGTAGAGGGACCAGGAGCTGCTGCTTAACGTCCTTCGCCTCTTTACTACAGTGCACAGCCGTGCATTGATGCTAAGTGGCTTGTGCATGGAGGGCCCAGGAGCTGCAGCTTCACGTCTGCCTCTTCGCTCAGGTACGCAGGTGCGTATTGAGGCAAAATGGCTTATGCATAGAGGGACCAGGAGCAGCTGTGTGGCGTAGTGTGTATATTTGCTATGGTGCGTATCGAAGTACAATGGGGGGCTCATGTGTAAAGGTACCATGAGCTGCTGCGTCATGTCGTCTGCCTCTTTACTATGGTGCGCAGGCATGCATCAAGGCAAAGTGGCTTATGCATAGAAGGACCAGGAGCTGTTGCTTCACATCTGCTATGATGCGCAGCTGCGTATTATGGGTGGTGGTGGAAAACATTGCCATCAGATACAAATACAGGAGGTTACTAGCTGACCCTGAGGGGGCCTGTCCTGACAAAAACAAGGGGTCCCTAGTTTGGGACCCCAGTGGTGGTAGAGGGACTAGAGGCTGGTACTTCACGCTGTCTGCCTCTTCGCTACGGTGTGCAGCTGCGATGGATGCAGTGGCATCTCAAAAAGTGGATGCCACACACTCGCATGTTCAGCCTGAGTGGACGACTGTGTACCTGCTATAGCTTTGTTATTCATAGAATAAACCTAGGCCAAGTTGGATCAATTATAGCTCTCCTCATATGTGGTCAGCAAAGAAAAGCCACTCCAGAAAATCTGATGCATTTACTGTCATAGGGTTCTTATTCGTATACATGCTACTGACAAGTCAGATTCTTCACCCTCAGAAATGCCAGAAAAATAACCAAGGGTGCGTCTGCAATAGTCTAGCTTGCTCTTTCTCTGCAGACTTGAGTCAGATGTGTGTTCCATTGCTGTGGGTGGGACAGGCGTGAATCTTTGATTTTAAGCTTGCAACAAGTATGTTATTGTAGTTTAAAGGCAAAACGGTACTAATAATCGTAGCCCCCCGTGGCCTTTATCCCCTTTTAATAGTGTTGCTAGACACTGAATTACTAGTTTACTCTGCACTGTTTCTGTCTAGTTAATGTGCGGAGATGTACATATATTTATATGACTTGGAGTTGTCGACTTTGTACTTAGAAACATTGTAGTGTTATCTGATGTGTTGCTTTCATTTCTTTAATGATTTCTGTAAGGGATCGGTGGGTATGCTAGGCACCATTATTAGTCTGCTCTTTTTGGGTCACCTGTTCAATGCCCAGCTGCGGCCGTCTCCCACTTGCCCTCGGACAGGAGGCGGAGAGACGCGCACAGATAGGCAGCTACAGCAGCTACAGTGCTTAACGGAAACGTAGGCAGAGAGGGAAAGAAGTCCCCTCTTCCGAGGACTTTGCTGTCGCACTCAAAGACGCGGGGACAGACAGTTTGTTGTCGTTGCTGTGTCATGTAGGGGGCTCATTTTTATTTAAGGAGCTTTACGAACAGTATACAACTAAGGGGTCCTTAGTACTAAGCGTACTAAGGGATCCTTAGTACGCTGACTGGACCCATCACCCGGAGGCAGCACAGCTTTGAAACGAGCACCTCTTTTGAAAGAACTGCTTATCGTTCAAAGAAAAAACACTGTCAGGTTGAAGGGTGTAAGGCCCTCTTCCTTGTTGGGGAGCCCATAAAAGTGACAATTATTCAGTGCAGGCGCGCTGAGTGGGGTCTCGTTGAGGATTCCAACCCTGGATGTTAACAATGGTGGGAGATAGCGGCGTTGAAAAAGGGCAAGTGTGTAACAGTGACGGTATGATGTGGGTTGGCTCTTCTGATGTGGTCCGCAATGGTGCTGACTCGGACGCCAATAATTGCAATAATTGCCCTGTAAAAGGAGCCGCCAAGGATGCAAGCTTTGGGCAATGGTTGCGCACGTGGGACACCGTTTTGATGGGTTCTAATTATTTATTTTCTTTTTTTTTTTCCTAGGGGAGAGAGTTTGGCATGTGACCTAGTGAGCCAATCATTTCGAGGTCCATTCTCTAAATTCCGTTTGTTGTGAAACAAATTTGTTGTCCCTTTTGCATTGCTTGTATTAGGGAGAGGGTGAAGAACTTATGAAAGTGGAAAGACATGCCAAAATGCCAAAGTTAATGAAACGGCCCCGCGGCCTGGAGAACTCGTTCTGAGCTAGATTTTGATCTCTTTACTCTTCGGCATAGATCATGGTCATTGTTTCACCTGTTGTAACTTGTAAATACGTACATTCATGTATAAAATTTTCAGTTCATCTTCCTCTCCGTGTGCAAGTTGTTGTGGCCAGATGCAGTAAATTCACTATTTTCATTTCTATATAATGTGCCTTTCTGAAGATGGTGAGCTCTTTTGTCCAATCGTGTAAGAAAGCTGCAAAGCGCTCCCAAATCTTCCACTAAACTGTGTGATATCTTTAATACTAACTGCGGCTTGGTGTCACTCAAAACATGTAATTGAGGTAGATTTCTTCCCCCCCCCCCTCTTTTTGTTCGTTCAAATGAGGATCAGCGGACACTAACTCTTGCTTTTGTAATGCCCTAGGCCCCGCCTTAAGGTAGTACTCCAATGTCGATACCATTTTTATAGCTATGGCTGTCCAATAGCACTAATGTCTTTTATACACTTCTTTTACTAATCTCTTACCCAAGTGGTAGCTTATACTGCGGGGGCGAAAGTCTGGACAGTATGTCTGTAGATTTTGGACTAGAATCGCGATGTAAACGAATTGTGACCTTATTTCTCTTGCACACATGAAAGAACTAACGTTCAACTTTCACATCGACAAGTATGGTCCGAGTTTCCTGGTCGATGTGAAAGTTATGTGCTTTGATTGCAGTTTGTGTAGTCCACACACTTGTCCCCGATATTACATAGGGGCAAATTAGGCACCTTTACAGGGGCAGTTTCTTTGGCGCCCACTACCTTCCCCATAAAAAAGCTACAGTGTTTCTTGTGAACAGCTGGCTGCATTTATAAATACCATTATTTTTTTGTAATTTGTTGTGCGCAGTTGAGAAATCCATGACATACATCCATGCTGCATGCTGCCGGTAATACATCAGGAGCTTGTGGTTATCAGCTTTTTGTGTTTTGTGTAACTATAAGCCTTGCTATTGTAATGTCACATATAGCGCTGTGGGTAAACAAATAACTTTACTTTTAACTCTTGTAGAAGCATGAACACTGCGCAATCACTGCGGCGGGCTATGCTTCCACATTGGGCTTTAGCCACATGTCAAATGTCTATCATTATTCTGCTGCAGCAGCTTGCATGTTATCAGATAAGTTAATTCGTCGCAGCTGCTCTAAGGAGACGCTTTCTAGAGGCTTGTAGCCTAGATGTTGATGTCGATATACCCCCGACACGCCCAGGGAATGTCTTCAGTAGAGGGTACATGGAAACCAGCGAAATGTGCAGTTTACAGAACAAAAAGGTAACAATTTTAAATGATTTTATTATTGATCACTTCTTTTCAGAGCAGGAACAATGACTTTAGAAATTGCCTGTTAAACCGCTCAAAATGCAGGTTTCTGCCACCAATGCGTACCTGTGTAATACTGCAATGCTCTGGCTGTGCTTTATGTTCATATACAGCATCCTTTATGCTTAATTTCTCTGCATGTGCACACCATGTCTTGGGCATTGCTGAGGGCGCATAGCAGCAAGCATAACATGCCATGTTTGTTCAGAGTGGCATGTTCAAAGAGACGACATAAAAACATTAAAATACTGAATGCCAGGTTCTGGTCAAACTACGTTTGTATCTTTTGTTATTCTGCATGGGTTTTGCTGCAGTTATATGACCTTTCTATATAGTATGTGACAGTTCTGAATGGAGATGCATGCGTACAGTGCCATCTGGAAAAAGCAATTGAGAGAAACTGGCAGTTGCCCTTGGAGATGGGTAATCAAAGTTCAGCACAGATAACTTGAATTTCATTTTCCCTTCTATTGCAGGAGGAGTCCAGCCTGCTCTTTCCATCTTAGGCCTGAAAGACTAGCAACAGCTGATCGAGCAAATGCACAGGATAGTAACTGCTCCTGGAATCCCGGCCTGCGGAGGCCACCCACACAGAACTCGATCATCTCGCTGATTCCGAAATATTAGGTTTCAATAAATACCTTTTCCTCCACCACCTCCCCAAGGGAAGAGCTGTCACGGCCAAGGATAATTAAAAAAAATTATTCAAGTAGATTCTTAATACTCCAGTTGGCCTGCATTTTACCATGCCATTCCTTAACATCGATATTTTTTTAGTGTAGACTATTTATGCATGCAGTTTTTGCAAAATGCTTTTTTTACAACCTCGCATGCTGGTATGCCTATGCACTTAGCATGTTTTCAGGAATGGTGCATTTGTGCAAAGCTCAGCTAGCATATGTGCCTCTTTGATGGAAGTTTTAATTGCACACTACTGTTCAGTGCTTTGTGTGTGAAAGTAAAGCAGACAACAGGAAACTTGAACCTGTTGCATATTCTATTGTCTGCTTTACTCTCACGACAAAGGCATTGAGCACTAGTATGTGACTGAAATTTCCATGGCACATGCTTGCTGAGCTTTACACGAATGTTATTGGCAAGTTTTTAAACGAATAGCGGGCCCTGCAAGCATGTTCCGGAAAACGTCCGAATGTCCGCCTCCGGCTGCCCGTCGGACGTCCGTGGGACGCGATCCGGATCCACGAACGATAGTCCGACGGACGTCCGCTGTACGTATATCGAACATAACCGGACTTCCGTCGGATGTCCGAAGGTCCGAGAACGGACGTCCGTCGGTCGACCGTCGGACGTCTATGGCCGTCTGGGAATGAGGTCGACGGAGCGCAATATGACAATTTTTAAAGCAGATAGTGGCTTTTATATGTCATTTTTGCACCTAATTTCTGCCGTGTAGCTATATACAGACGCGAATAAACCCAAGTGCAGTTCGAAAGCAACTGCGGAAATATTGCAGACATTCAAGCCTGTTCACCTCCGTACTTGTACTAAATTTATCTCGAGGAAAGCTGTTCACATTTCAAGGAAACTTCCAACTTTTTCATATATCCTATGACTTCAAAATGCGAAGAAAAACTTGGCTGAGCTTGGCACATTGCTAAACTGACTGTATTGTGTTTGTTTTTCTGCGACGCCTACTGCACACTAGCAGATAAATGAAGGGGAAATGAGTACTCGTTATAATACATGAAGAAAAGAAGCCAATAGTCGGTGAGGCCAAGTAAAGCATTGGGGATTGTGCTTTTTGTCTTTTTTTTTTACTTCGGTAATCACATAAATTAGTAAGGTAATCTGTTTAGGGTAAAGATAAACACAAAGTAGAAGGAAAAACAACGTGCCGATGGTGGGAACCGAACCCACGAGCTCCGAATATCGCGTCCGGTGCTCTACCAACTGAGCTACATCGGCCGCTGTCCCACCTGCTACTTTCTTGGGTATTAATGTTGTTTGTATACAAGGAGGTTATATAGAACTTCGGGAGTGGCGGTCCCCCGTGGACGCCAATGCGAGCGGGTGAAGCCGGCCGATCCAGCGGCGGCCATGTTGCAAGGGGCAAAAAGCACGCGGCCAGCGCAAGCGCATCGCGAGCACTTGCGCACATGTGAATTTAAGAGAATCCTAATAAAATCATCTTGTCGTCAAAATCCATTGTTTAGACTGCCAATTTTTTGTTTCATACGTCTTACATTGCGATAAGAGTGGGTGTAATCGTTGCCGAGCTATTATAATGTTCTCCAGATTTTTTCACTGCATCTTGGACCAAAAAACACTCTTGCGCTGCGGCGCACATAGCACATCCGTAAACTGAGTTGAAAAATTGGAGCACGCAGTTCACGAAGAGTGTTTCGGGATGAGAATATGCCCTTAAATCTGCACTGCGGCACGTATGCTTCGCTGACGGTATGGAAATTTTCGGTCCAAATGAACGGCATTCGTTGCCTGCTTTACCAACGCTGAATCAACTAAGTCTGTTACTTTATTTATATTAATAGCATTTGAAAACTATATTAACACTGCAACTTCTAGAACTAGTGCGACATCTTCAAACTCTTTTGGGTAGCATTCTGAGAAAAAATGACAGCCTTTAATAAAAATGTTTCAAGTTGCAAAAGTGTTATTATGATGCTACAGAAATTATGAAGTGCAGCAAAGAAACGAATGATCGTGTCTTCTTTCAGATGTTTCTGTCAATAGCTAACCGAGGGGATGCACGTGCCAACGCCAGATGTTGGTTTCTTTCAAGCGGTCAAAAAAAAAAAAAAATATCGGGAGCCCTTAGCACTCCTTATACGAGCTGTGAATCTGTAAACATTGAGACAGTTTCGCTTCTATCGCGCGTTTATTTTAACCCAGTGAGACCTGCGTTAGCTCGGTTTTACATCGTTTTGCGTAGTTTACCACTTCATTTTGAATCTCGTAGAGAATTTTTAAACGATATATGACGATGTTATAGCGTAAAGTTCAATTGTTAATGAAATAACCTAATTAAAGTTCATTAGCTAATACCAGCAAATCGTATAGTGCAATATCTTGTTCTCGATACAAGCCATTTAACGATATATGACTTGATGCAGTAGCGGAAAGTTGAATTTAATACAAAAAACTAATTTATTTATTTTTATTTATTTTATTATATTATAGATTGCAATTAAGACTTACAAGAAGTCTAGTGCAATTATACTTGACATAAGCTATTCAACGACTTAACACTTGAGGCTCTCATACTCGACATAATCAACACAGCACATTTATACACACTGTATGAATGCGCTGTGCCTAGGATCCAATAATGCTGCTCATTAATATACACTTTTTTTTTTCAGAAATTTTTAGCTGAAGGTTTATGCCATGCGATCCAAAAGAGCATGAAGATATCCAGACAAGTGCAAAGTAAAGTAGAGCCGCAAATGGGACCTTATATATGGAAGCGCCCCTTGGCGATACCTCCTTCTTGCCCCTTGCAAGATGGCGGACGCCGGCTTCACTTTTCACGCACCGCCTCCACTCCAGAAGTTGTATATAACCTCCTTGTCTGTATACGAACCTTGAGAGTGTTCACCAGCGCCACCCTCAACCATAGCGGCGGACGTGGAACGTCCTTTGTTACCGCCAGCGTCACGTAGAACGTGATCAAGAGCAAGGGCGAAAGCTGTGCTAGAACCCTCTTACGCTACCTATGGCTTCAAGACTGCCAGAACCGAGACCCCCGTAGGCTACAAGCAGATAAATGAAGGGGTAATGAGGGTACTCGTTATAATACATGAAGGAAAGAAGCCAACAGTCGGTGACGCTAAGGAAAGCATTGGGGATTGTGCTTTTTTTACTTTTTTTTTACTTCGGTAATCACATAAATTAGTAAGGTAATCTGTTTAGGGGAAAGATAAACACAAAGTAGAAGGAAAAACAACGTACCGATGGTGGGAATCGAACCGAAGTAATAAACAAAAGACAAAAAACACAATCCCCAATGCTTTCCTTGGCCTCACCGACTGTTGGCTTCTTTCCTTCGTCTACTGCACACTAGTATTTTTAATTGTTACCCATTAGGAGAATCCAAATTTAAAGCAGTTGCGTGCAAACCATTGTTCAAATGTGATGCTGAGCGCTGCGCCCAGAATCGTGAGTCACAAAGTATACCGCGTTAATAATCGGCCCAAACCATGTCTCCAGTTTGGATAATTATATGTAATAAATTAACACAGCTGTTAGACGAGTTCGTTTGTTCAAAGCGTTGGTAACAGAACCGCGACCACTGGCCGAAGCGCGTTTTCAAGTGACGCGCACTGCGGCACGGTTCACTTTCGTTGCAAGTGCAAATGCATTTGCAATGTCAGTTGAAGCAGCACAGAGATGTCGAGGAGCTGCGACCTATCTCAAACCTCACATGACATCATCATTCATATTTTGTTAAGCGCAGGTCTTGGATCCGGAAATTATCAAACGCCGACCGTACCGACGCAAGATGAAAGCATAGCTCTCGCCCGTATACCTGTCAGGTAGCAGTGGCACCTCGGCAGGCGATGTGCACAAGACGCAACACCCCTGTTTCAGCCGTCGAGACGGCTCGCACCTAGTGCGCTTCCACTCAACGGCCGTGAATCAGTTATGCTTTCGTACGAAAAAATTTTGGCGGAATTTCTCGAATTCATTGCATTTAGGTGTAGTGTTTTTATAAGACTCAAAAGCTAGTACGACATCGCCTTGCCCCTAACATAAAACCCCCAACTAGCACATAACTATCTAAAGACATTAACAAAAATTTAATTTTATTTTTAATAATTACACATATAGTTAGGACAATTTTGTAGCAAATAGTGTGCGTCGTGGCCTATAGGTGCGATACCAGAAATATTTTTATATGACAAAGCCGTTATTTTTACGGATTTTTGAAGGCACTCGCTGAAGCAGCCCGAATATTGCAAACTCAAAACATCTGAGCTGCTGAATACTTTTGCATTAGGGTGTACCGTAGCCGTCTGCAAATATTTATGATGCCTAGTCAAATTTTTTGAGAATGTGCTGTGTACCGAAATATTGTGGCGAGCGAGTGAAGGTAATGCAGCAAAAAAATTCGTGATGTTTCAATATCAACGCCTTTCTATCCTTTTATTTGCCGTTATTAAATTCGGATTGCCCGATTGTGATGGTCACAGGGGCGACAAAGTTTGCTTTCACCGTACACCAAGACGTTCTCCTACAAGCGACATATGGATAATATATATCCGGAACGTGCGCCCAGGAACGTGCGCCAGGAACGTGCGCCAAAGAGCTGCGCTCTAAAAAGTAAATCGTGTAGTCAGCACACACAGATAGCCAGGAACGTGCGCCAAAGAGCTGCGCTCTAAAAAGTAAATCGTGTAGTCAGCACACACAGATAGCCAGGAACGTGCGCCAAAGAGCTGCGTTCTAAAAAGTAAATCGTGTAGTCAGCACACACAGATAGCCAGGAACGTGCGCCAAAGAGCTGCGCTCTAAAAAGTAAATCGTGTAGTCAGCACACACAGATAGCCAGGAACGTGCGCCAAAGAGCTGCGTTCTAAAAAGTAAATCGTGTAGTCAGCACACACAGATAGCCAGGAACGTGCGCCAAAGAGCTGCGCTCTAAAAAGTAAATCGTGTAGTCAGCACACACAGATAGCCAGGAACGTGCGCCAAAGAGCTGCGTTCTAAAAAAGTAAATCGTGTAGTCAGCACACACAGATAGCCAGGAACGTGCGCCAAAGAGCTGCGTTCTAAAAAGTAAATCGTGTAGTCAGCACACACAGATAGCCAGGAACGTGCGCCAAAGAGCTGCGCTCTAAAAAGTAAATCACGTAGTCAGCACACACAGATAGCCAGGAACGTGCGCCAAAGAGCTGCGTTCTAAAAAGTAAATCGTGTAGTCAGCACACACAGATAGCCAGGAACGTGCGCCAAAGAGCTGCGCTCTAAAAAGTAAATCGTGTAGTCAGCACACACAGATAGCCAAGAACGTGCGCCAAAGAGCTGCGTTCTAAAAAGTAAATCGTGTAGTCAGCACACACAGATAGCGAGGAACGTGCGCCAAAGAGCTGCGCTCTAAAAAGTAAATCGTGTAGTCAGCACACACAGATAGCCAGGAACGTGCGCCAAAGAGCTGCGTTCTAAAAAGTAAATCGTGTAGTCACCACACACAGATAGCCAGGAACGTGCGCCAAAGAGCTGCGCTCTAAAAAGTAAATCGTGTAGTCAGCACACACAGATAGCCAGGAACGTGCGCCAAAGAGCTGCGTTCTAAAAAGTAAATCATGTAGTCAGCACACACAGATAGCCAGGAACGTGCGCCAACAGAGGTGGGCAACCTCATGAGGTTTCGACCTCATGAGGTCAACCTCAACCTCAAAATGACCTCAACCTCACGGAGTGAGGTGAGGTTGAGGTGAGGTCGGCAACACCTGAAATATTTTTGAGTGAGGTCAGCAAATGAGACCTCAACCTCATGCGTGAGTTTGAGGCTGAGTGAGGTCGTAACTTAGTGAGGTCGGCTTGTGAGGTCGAAATTATTGTTTCCCACAGCGATAAAATAGCCGGCAAAACACCTTTCATAATGCCTGTCGTGTACACTCTTTTGGCTACCAACGCGCACGTAACAAACAGTTTGCGTCTGTGCGTTTGCGTTCGACACGAAAAAAAAGAGGGGGGGGGGGGGGCGTATAGGGCAGCGCGGCAAACGAGTGGGGTCGGACGACGGCTGCAGACTCCAAAGAAGGTGAAACAAGATCCCGCCACCATTCCGACCGAGTTTGGGAAGTAAAGCAAGTCTGCGCAAACTCGAAGGGTTTCCAGACCTACGTGGGTGTGTCGGCTTCTCGGGAAAAAAAAGCTAGAATAGTAGAAAATAGGGAAGCCCAAGATCCAGCAACCAAGGAATTGCTTGGGGAGGATGGCACGAGAGAGGAGGTTTCAGAGAGGCATATGGAAAGAACAAGGATGCAGAAGAGACGAGAGATTAATGGCTTGACTAGAAGTCACCCCACGAAGGCTGTATTTTAGTAAATAAAATCTGCTTTTGCTATTGTATATGGTACGAGTTAAAACGAAAGAAAGCAATAGGACGGTAGATCGTAGTTGTATCAGTGCAATCTACTCTTTTATTATTATTATTATTATTATTATTATTATTATTATTATTATTATTATTATTATTATTATTATTATTATTATTATTATTATTATTAGTCACTAGACATTAAATTAGCCCTTACATAAAAAGACAAATTTAATTTGTCCTTCTCGAAGAATCATTGAACAGACAGGTGACGGGCGACTGCTTGCAGTCATTCCTTTCTCATACCCTACATGAGCATGCGCATTTTTCATTTACATGTTTGTTTGTCGAGGGCCTCCCCTCCGTTTTACAGCTTGCAGCCAAAGTGGCGGGCGCGCCATTTGTTCGTAAGCTGGCTTCTGCTCTTCGGCTCCGCAGCCGGTGTCCGATCTCAACTAGCGGACAAAGCGCGGACCCGGGAACCCCTCGGCCTTTCTTGGAAAGTAAGCCACTGCACATATGCGCGCCTGTGGGAGTTTGTGAGTTTTACGTATTTTTAAGTGCGTTTCTGTCAACGGGGCCGAGAGTTACAAGGAAAGTGGCACTGGGCGAGAGAGCGAGATGTGTGCGCGGTGCTCGAGCGTGTGAAAGCGCGAGTGAAGGTCTGCGTCTCCTCTTCTCTTTAGTTTTTCAGTACACTTGCACCACCACTATTTTTCCTCACTTCTTATTTTCGTTTTGTGTGGTCACTTACCAGTGCCCCTCTCGCGTTTGTGCACCCGCGTTTACTCACAACCGGCCGCTTTTCCGCGGTACGGCCAGTCGTACCCTCCCCCCCCCCTTCCACCTAAGAAAAAAAAAGAAAAAAATCAGGAGACAATTTTCAGATTCTTCCTTTCGCAACGTTTTTTTTTCTTTTTTTTTTGCTTCTTTAGCTTTTGGGTGTGCACTATACCTCCGACTGGCGTATCCCTGTTGGTCTAAAGAAATATAAAGACAGGCCCTTCTCGCTTCTCGGAACACCGCGGCGGCTGCGCGGACTTCTGTCGCTTGTTGTCGACCATGCAGCCATCTCATCGTTTCGCAGGGGGGACACACGACAGTCAGTGTTCTGCTCTTCCCCCGTGTAGACGCGTTGCCACCCTGCTACCCACCCGCTAGTCTTCCTCTCTTGACGGATATTGTGCAGTCGAAGAAAAACGAAACAACTCCCGTAGCATGGGTTAAGTGTTCGCGCTTCATTCTCCCATTGGGCGTGGTTCTCTCGTCGCGACTAGAAGCTGGTGTCTCAGCCCCACGTTCTCATCGACACCAATCGTTCCTAGAACGCGTCTGCTTGGAAGTCGCCCCCAACCGGCGTCGGTGAGCCGCCCGAAATCGGCAAAAAAAATAAAAAAAAAAAAGGCAGCATCTAAACAACATGCTGTGTTCTTCGCCATTTACCGTGGCCGTCTTTTTCAAGCGAAGACACGCAGCCATGCCGTGGTCGGCGACTTGCTGTAATTTATGACGGAAGTTTCCGCCCTTTCCAGCTGAGGTCTGCCCTTCTTCTTCGAGGTCTATCGCATTGTTGCGTTCGGCGTCGAGGGTGCATGACATGGTTGCGGTTATGGCAGGTGTGGTTATGGCAGATATAGCGAAAAAATCTGAATATACCGACGATGATGTGTGCGCGCGCAGTTGTCGAATTGACAAAGACATCGAAGACCATTTCCGTTACATTAGCCACGCAAAAGAAACGAAAAGCACTGTAAACTTGGAATGCATTCACTGCGACAAGAAACTGTGTGGACAAGGAAACCAGCTTTTGAGCTTCTCTCGGCATCTCAAGGTAATGTGCGAATTATCCCTAATCCAACGTATTATTTCTTTAACTTACATAAATGATAAAAGGAATGTTTTGGGGCTGCAAATTCACCGTTAGTTATTATAAGTAGAAGGGAGGGTAATCATTCCAATAATTTGTCACGGCGTTTGTTCCATACAGCACAACCCACTCGTCAGGATTATCGAAAGTAGCGCAATGTCAAAAGTCAAGCACGCTTTACCTTTTCGTAACTAAGCGTCTCTGCATATGGCAACATTTTGTTCTGTCCGCCTCTTGTGATAAGTCCCACGTCAAAAGTCAATTTGATAAAAGAATGTTATGGTACTACAACTTTCATATATACGTAAGTCGCCGATCTCCTTTTTTTTTTTTGTTTTGTAACAGAGACGTAACACTGAAGAAACATTAGATTGCTTGTGATTTTGTCATCCGATTCGATCTCAAATCGAAAGAAAATGTCTTCACCAAGAAATTATGACTTGCTTGTTATCAGGAAACACTATTTGACGGTCACAGATATGTGCGACGTTTCACTGCAGACCTTCGGGGGTTCGTATCCAGCAGCGCCAAGGACACACAAGCATTACAGCTGGAATTATGTCAAAAGTGACCATATCAAAACAAATAAAAATAAAATTTGAAGATTGAAACTGACCAATTATACTGCCGTTATTAGGTCAGCCTGCTATGAATCAGTAGCCCCGCTGGCAAATGTTCATTTCAATTTTTTTACTTTACAAGTAAGCCTCATCATATTCAATGTTGTTTAAAATTTATGTCGTGATTCTGGCGTGTCACCGCACAGGGCTTGTGCCATGACGTTTTATAGTTAGTGTTCTCAAGTGAAAAACCTTTTCTTTTTTTTTTCTTTTTTTGAGGTCGAGCGACCGACCTCAAACACACAGTTTGAGTTTGAGGTGAGGTTGAGTGAGGTCGGTGGTGGCATCAGAAAAATTGAGGTGAGGTCATCTGGTCAAACCTCAACCAAAGCGTGAGGTTGAATTTGAGTGAGGTCAGGAAATTTCTATTGAGGTTGAGGTGAGGTTGCACTTTTTGAGGTCAAATGCCCACCTCTGGCGCCAAAGAGCTGCGCTCTAAAAAGTAAATCGTGTAGTCAGCACACACAGATAGCCAGGAACGTGCGCCAAAGAGCTGCGCTCTAAAAAGTAAATCGTGTAGTCACCACACACAGATAGCCAGGAACGTGCGCCAAAGAGCTGCGCTCTAAAAAGTAAATCGTGTAGTCAGCACACACAGATAGCCAGGAACGTGCGCCAAAGAGCTGCGTTCTAAAAAGGAAATCGTGTAGTCACCACACACAGATAGCCACGCGAAATTTCAACTTATGGACTTGTATAGCCTGTGGATTGTAATCCGGAAACATCGGCGGGCACTAGAACAGCCATGTCAGCAGGTTCCCAAATACGCCCCATTAAATGTACTTTCTCCAGCAAAACAATCGCTTCAATTTCGTTTGTTTTTTTTCCCCTAAAAGTGGTTATGCCAAAAGTATGAAATTTGACCGCTGGGGGCCAGAGCACCACGTGCACCCTGCTCACCTTCGTTTGTTCCCATCCCCATTCTGCCCACGCAGGGACGAAGGAATGGCTGCCGGCGGCTGTCCTCTTCCTCCATGCGCGAGAGAAAGCGCTGCCCAATCAGGAAGCGTGTCAGCTGCTTCGTCCTGGCCGGCCTCGCCGCAGTCGTGGTCAGCTACACCGCCTACCTGCTGCTCCGGGTACACAAAGCTACTGGACCGGTGTGTTCCACCGACGACTGCATCGAACACGCCCGAGAACTGCTCCGCACGCTTGACACGTCGGTAAACCCGTGCACAGATTTTTACGGGTACGTGTGCGGAAGTGACAGACGACCACCGCATCAGATCACCGAGGATCAGCTCTACGCGAAGTACATCATTTCAAGCCTTAGTAGAGCAAATGTGTCACTAGACGATGCTACCTCGGCACCTGCCAAAGCTCTGATGGCGCTGTCGGCTTGCCTGGGTCGGAGCTCTGAAGTCGATTCTATGGAGGCATTCGTTACTTTTATGACTGAGAGAGGAATACTCTGGCCTGCGATGAGCACTAAGCTGCTTCTGGTGGACGTTCTCGACATTCTGTTTGACCTTGCAGTCAACTGGAGGGCGGCGCTGTGGTTCGACCTCAAGGTCCTCTCCGTGAACGGCCGCAGTATTATAACCTTGAGCGAACCCGGACCCCTGCAGTTTCTGCGTATGGAGCAACTGTCTATACTCGACGAGCCAGTATACGCGCACCTTGTAAGACATGTTTCACTCCTCCTGAGCAACGGCACGGTACGACTCCAAGATGCGGAGGTTGAAGAACTGCACCGCGACGAAGTTGCTGTCAGGCAGACTTTTCTAGGCGCTGGTGCAGAATACGACATGTTTATAACACTGTACAGGCTTCAGAATTATTTAAAGGCAATGTCTTCGACAGACTGGAATCGGCTCCTCGACAAGTACATAAACACGACCATCAAGTCGCCATTTAGAACACAGATAATGATCGTAAACTACCGTTCTTTAACGCAATTACTCCGCCTGATTGATGATCTTCCTATCGCTCGACTGTGGAACGTTCTAGGATGGATGTTCTCGTACGTCTATATTTGGATTGCGAATACCGGCTTTGACATTTTCGACACAGGTACCTCGAGGAGCGACATGACTTACGCACTTTGCTTCCTGGCCGTCCACGAGTCATTTGGTATCGTCCAGGCTGCACGCCTTTTCAATGAAAAGCTTGACGCTGGCCAGCAGAGTAAGATATCACACGTGCTCAACTGCACATCCGAAACGCTGCTCGGCAAAGTGGCCGCTTCCACGCTTCTCTCAAACTGGACAAAAAATAAGGCCCCCTCAAAGCTTCGCACACGTCTCCGCGCCAGCCTCTGGCCGCCGGAAGGGTTCATGGACGTCGAGCATCTCAACCTGCTCTACGCCTCCTTCCCCCGCAGCCGCAACGAAACATTTTTCCAGACGTGGCTCCTGTCGAAGGAGGCCCTAAAGGCGGCGCTTCACAACCCGCACTACGGAAATTTATTGGCCGCCAGGTACCAATGGCGCTCCGGAACTGCTGTCTACTTCTACTCGCTCAACACTGTCCAGCTGGGTATCGCAGCGCTGCTGCCACCGTCCTATCTCAGCGGGGGATCCGGCCTCATGACTTTCAGTGGCCTCGGCTTTCAGCTGGCAAGGCAGGTAGTGAGAGCTGTGGACGAGCGCGGAAGGAGCCTAGACCCCGAAGGGCACAACACTTCGTGGTGGGAACAGCAGACACCGTGCGCCCTGGACAAGGCGCATTCCAGAGCTGAGAAGTCGACCGTGGCTGACCTCTTCGCCCTTGAGGTCTCTCTGGCCGCTCTAAGGCGGAGTTCCGGCGATGATCTCTCTGCAATGAGATTGCAGTCGCTAGAAAAGTTTTCGCCAGCGCAGACGTTCTACATTAGTTACTGCAGTCATTTCTGCGGGCATCCGAATGGCCTTGACATGTGCAGCGTTGCCGTCAACGCCTCAGACTTCAGGAGGGCCTTCAATTGCGAACGTGGAAAAACTACGAAGTGCTTATTCATGTAAATTCTGCCATAGTCTATAGGGCTAGTCATTTTTGAACCAGCCTCGCCTTAGGCAGCTGACGCGATTTACCCTCAAGTATTTTCCGTTAACAAGGATGTATTCTTGGGTTAAAGCCAGAAAATCGGAACATTATTGCCTCTACCACGCTTCACTTAACCGCAGTGAAGACTCGGTGCAAGTTCCTGCGTCTTGTCTGTATCGGACGGCAGACGCATCTGCACCCAAGAAATGCGCTTTTGTGTAACACGGAAACTGGACGTCTCTTGAACATTAGTAAAACAACGCATCCGAGAGGCACTGCAGGCGCTGCAGGCACTGCACGCTCGGGTTTCGTCTTTGGGATACACATAAGGCTTTCCTTATCGAAAATAATTGAATAGTGAAGATGCTCTTCGATTTTGCAGATACGGTTTATTGTCTAAAGAGAATATTTAGTAATTTAGTTAATTAAACCTGAATAAATAATTAGTTGCAAAACAAAAAAAAATGCCTGTGGTAAGCAAGGTGGCTACCAACACTATGCAACTGGTTTCATTCGCCTGTCTTTGGTATTTTATTTTTTAGCCCTTTGGTCAAGTTAGCTTGGACACCCGGCGTCAGGAAACAAACAAGCAAACTACACCCAGCGTAGCATTACAGCAACGTTAAATCTTTGTTTCGGATGAACCGTTATTTAGATGTTCTTAATGTCGTTTTTTCCAAAGCTTTAGCAATGTTACAAATATACGTTGGAATAACCTTTCATTGCACATTTAAACAACGCCTATGCAGACACGTACGCAACATGAATGTAACATTTCTAAACATGCTAAAACAGCATTGTTGTCCTACCACTGGCGATGGCACGCCACTTGAACGCTTTAGGAAAGGTAGAAAGGAGAGTGATATCTGAGCTCTGGAGTACAGCACAGAACTCACCTCTCAACAAACACCATATAAGATCAAGCTTATATATTCATCATTGAGGGGTGTTATGAGTAATAGTGGCGAATGGGCAATAAGCAAAGCTTTCTAACAAAGTAATGGTTCTGTCTGTGCACTTTATATGACAAGCATCGCATCTCACACATTTAGTTACAAATGATAGTTAAAATCATCTTTACTATAAGAAAAGGAGGAAAGTGCTGGGACTCAGTGCTTGAAATATGTTTGCAATGTTGTTTGTAGATATTATTCAAACATTATAACTTACAGATGATTATTAGAGCGTGAGCTCTACTATTCGGAGTACAACTTACAATCGTGTCTAGGTTTGTCGAAATAATCTTGACATTTGACTACAAACCCCTTCCCATCCTTTATGGCGTTTTTCAGCAGTCCACCGAAGACTGTGACAGATACTGCGCCTTTCCTTTCCTTATATGTAGTCCAATTTACAAATTCTGTGGGTGTTCACCGAAAAGTGAGACATATACTACTCTTTTCATTTCCTATCAAACTATTTACAAATAAAATGCATGTGTGCGCCGAAAAGTGAGACAAAATAAATCTTCCTTCCTCAAAAAACAACTAAAAGTTATATTTTAAAAAGTCGCGGTATGAAAAAGCGGTGTTAAAGGCGGTATCGCATCTACTGTCTACTTTTAAGGAGAAGCTTGAGCGGGCCTCCTTCGTTCAGACCGTCAAACTGCATACATCCATGCTAAACCATGCGAAGCCATGCTTCGTATAGCTTTCGCTCGTCTAAGTTTAAACCACGCTTAGACCACATCATTCTTATTAAACCACTGTTTATTTGTAACATTAAAATATTGTTTATAATACAGCATAAAACATTATTAGTTAATTCATAACACTGAAAAGACTGCATCAGAATATACTTCATTTTGAATGTTATACATTTTTTATGTCACACAAACGTTATGCAGCTTGCATTTTATAACATTCTAATGTTCGGTGCATCTGTGTCGAGACGCGCATTGGAGAAGCCAATATCTCAATTATCTGCGGGAGTCTGAATTCCGGCCCCCAGAGCGTCGCACTGCGGTTGGTCGTTGTGGGGCGGATGCAGTCACAACGTGCTCGCGCTTGAACTCCGTATTGGCTGTTCTAATTAAAGCCCCTCTATTTCGGCGTTGCAGTGCCGCGCAGCTGAATCTCTAATGTATGACGGAAGAAAAGTCAGGGAAGTCCCTATCCCACGGAGGAAAGAAAGCGAGTTTTTTCCTCTATGGACCAGTGATCTACCTGGCTAGAGCGTGATGCCTAAGCTCGAATGTCCATCAGCTGCTGCGTTCTCCAGCCGCTGCGCCCTTCTGTCCTTGCCATCCCCCCCCCCCCCCCCCCTAAGTTCAAAAACCCATCACCCGCGCCTTGCTTGACAGCGCAAACTAACCTCCCTCTTTTTTGCGCTTTTTTTTTTAATTGTTCAAGCATGAAGCAACTACATCAAGACAAAATATTAATTGCGAGTGCCATTCTTTTACCACGCACATGCGACGAGTACGCGAATTAATAATTGGAACAGGACAACTGCAGGCGCGCATTTTGTCGTCATATGCGAAATATCTGCACCATGGATGCGCGCAGCGTGGGAACGCGAGCGACGTGGTAGGTGATACGTGATACCGACCGGAAGCCCGCACGCCAATCGAGGTGCCTTCCTCTCGCTCATTGCTTGCTCGCCAGTCTGCTGTTCGAAGCCCACCGATAAAGACAGTGTGCTGCGCATGCTACTCGGCCCGTCATTTGCCTCTCAACGACATAGGTCGAAGGGGAAGGGGGGAAGAAATTTAAATGTTGCTGCGAGACCCACAGACGAGGAATAAACCAGATCCTGAACTGAAAAAGTGCACTGTGGATTTTCGGAAGCGTCAATTGACCGGTTAAGACTAACGGCGGGCATTGAAAGAAGTTAGGAAATCTTCAAGCAGAAGATCGAACACAGCGTCGACGGATGATGACAAGCCACAGTTGTGACGAAGATAGCCTTGCTGCTCATCGTCGCCGGCGACGAGGTGTTCGAAGTCTATGAATTCACGCTCGGCGACGAAGAGAAGTTGAATGATTGCGCCACCGCCATAAGCGAGTTCGACGAATACTGCGCAGCGCAGAGGAATAAGTTCACGGACGTTACCTGTTTATACATCGGATCGACGTAAGCAGCAGATGACACCTCGAAACAATTCACCAGGGATTTAAGGAAACTTTCTGATGGATGCAACTTGGAAGTTTAACAGGCTCGGTGATTCATGACCAAACTGTTTTCTGGACAACCAACGAAAAAGTCTGAGAAATTACTCTGCGACAATCAGCTTACCATAGCGAAAGTGGAAGAAGTGTGTAAGGCAGCAGAATTCGTGACCGCTGCAAAGAGCGGAGTCTGGTCTAAGGAACAACAACAAGTCGACAGCGTAGAGAAGGAAAGTTTCAGCGACAGTATGTGAGTACCTTCAAATACAGGTATGGACGCACAAATGGTTCACGTAGCTACCCTGCGTTTGAAAAAAGAAATGCCGAAAACGTCCACGAAAAAATAATTTTGCGTCGTGCTGCAGATCTAAGACGTAGTTCGTGAAGTCAGAAACAGTGAAAAGGACGCCGAGATCCTCAATGTCACAGATTGCAGCGTCAAGGCCAAAAAAACAAAATAAAAACGACTGGATAGTCCAAGTGAAAATTGCTAAGAAAGCTATAGATTTCAATTTATACACGGGCTCTCGAGCCAGTCTACTACCGTACGTGATATTCGAGAGTCTAGAGCCAAGGTTCGCGCTGAAGGCTAAAAACTCAGTGCTCCGCTCCTAAAGGGGAAGACTCATCAAAACAAAAGTAATAATTGGCGTTAAGACGATGGAAGGAGATTTCTTTGGCAAAGAAAGAACGCTATCAGTACTGGGAGTACAAGCAAGTGAAACCCTGGGAACTTCCACTAGTTAGTGGACTACCTACGCTACAACCAACAGCAGCCAGGAACTAGTACCGAGCACGGACAGCTTCTCAGCGGCACCGGTTGTTTCAAGCGCCGATACCGAATGGTGTTGCGTGAATATGGCAAGCCTCATAGTGTACAGGCAGCGCGTCGAGTCCTCCAATCCTTGCTTCAACCACTGCAAGATGACTTCAACCGCATGCTGAAGGATGGTATCGTTGTAAAGTAGATGAACCAACAGACTGGGTGAGTCCCTCACTCATTATAAGTAAGAAAAAATCTAAATTAAGAGTAGGCACATGATTTAGGTCCCTCCTCTATTCGGTCTCTTAGCATTTGTTGCATTGTCTGTGCACGCTTTATTGTGTTTGGGGACATTTCTCAGCAGGTTTCCGAGGAGTGAACTGCGCATCAGGTTTGTTTTTTTCTGGTGCGCGCTCTTCTTGGAAGGGAAGCATTAGCTCGAAAACGCGCGCTATTCGATTGGTCTCCCGCTGAGTGTTTTTTTTTCTTTCCTTTTTGACTCTAGAGGCAGGAGAAGCTCTCTGTATCTGCAGGCCTCGACCCAGGACCCTCGTTCGTGGTTCCATCGTCCGAAAGGGAGCGGCCGGCGGCCATAAAACCAGCCAGAGAAGTCTGGTTTTTGTCACGCTGCATAGAAACATTTTGGGGCTCTACAGCAAAGGTTAGGCAGGTTAGGTCAATATAAACGACGGCTCACCGACGTTTCTACGCGGAACAACCTACAGCAGCTGCTTGGATGTGGCGTTTTTTTCCAGAAGCCTCCATCCCTCCGTTTCTTGGTGTAGTGATGTGGAAACACATGGGAGTGATCACATACCAATTACGTACATATGCATCAAGTGGTTTGCACCTGCCACTTCACCTCGTGTGCAATACACAGACAGGCCCGCCTTTAGGGCAGCGGTGGAGACTTCCAGCGTGGACCTCCAGTCACCATCTTAAATAGAGGGATTCATTACTTCCTCTCTCAGTGAGAACACTCTCTATGTTAGTGTGCCGGTGTCAGTGTCCAGCATCGACGTGGAATTCGAGCGGCTTCGCGCGATCCGTCGGCGGGCTGAAAGGAAGTACAGAAGAACGAAATCCGCGCAAGATCTCGCACTTTCTCGCCGAGCTAAACGACAAGTTTTGCGTCACCTGGAGAGGTTAGGACGACAACGTTGGAGACAGTTCTGCTCATCACTGGATCCCCGTAAGCCCCTGTCGCGTATCTGGCATGTTGCGAGAAGCTTGCGCACACCTCCGCGAGAAAGGCACCCTTTTCGTGCCCTGGCCCTTTACCAACGCTGCAATGAAGTTGACGTAGCTGAAGATTTTTGTAAAATGGTTGTGGGCACAAACCAGGCACAGTTACCAATTTCAGAGGTTTTTGCACCACCTTCGCCGAATGATCAATAGGACGTGCCCTTTACAATAGCTGAATTAGACGCCGCTCTTGCTTCTTGTCGGCATTCATCTGCACCTGGTCCTGACGGGATTACTTATTGAACCTTATCGAACCTAGGCAAGGATGGTAAAACTGCACTACTTAATTATTTCAATGATATATGGGCTTCTAGTACTGTTCCTGAACACTGGAAAATTAGCCGCCTGGTTGCTCTTATGAAGCCTGGAAAGCCTCCTCTCGAACTTACCTCATACCGGCCAGTTGCCCTAGCAAGCTGTGTTGGAAAAGTTATGGAGCGCATGGTGCTGGCAAGACTTGAGTGGTATCTAGAGAGTAATGATCTTTATCCGAATATGATGACTGGATTTCGCCGCGGACGCTCTTCCATTGACAGCGTCATCGACCTTGTGGCGACAGTAGAACACGAAAAGCGTCACCGTCGACTAGTAGCTGCTGCATTTTTAGATATAAAGGGAGCTTACGACAACGTCCTCCGTGAAGCTATTCTTGATGGACTTGACGACGTGGGAGTTGGTGGCCGGCTGTACTTGTGGATTGTAAGCTATCTCAGCGGCCGCTACATGACTATGCCTGAAGGAAATACTACCCACTTTCAGGTCGGTCGTGGAGTTCCACAGGGAGGAGTTCTCAGCCCAACTTTATTTAACGTTGCGCTAATTGGCCTCGTGAGTGAACTGCCAACTAACATCCACATAAGTGCATATGCTGACGACATCTGCATTTGGGCCTCTGGTTCGACGCGCCCACAACTACGTGCGAGACTGCAACGAGCTGTGTCATCAACATCGATGTACTTACGGCGTCAAGGTTTATTTTTAGCGGCAGAAAAGTGTGCAGTGATCGCGTTTACGGGAAAATGTGTCAGCCGCTACCCGATTACCCTTCATGGAGTCGTAATACCATACGTCTCCAGGCACAGATTCTTGGGAGTAATTATTGACCACCGACTATCTTGGTCGAAACATATTGCTATGGTGAAGAAGAGGCTAATTAATTTTTGCTATGTACTTCGTTACATAGCTGGCATCAAATGGGGTCCAACTGAGCGCTCCTTAATACGGCTTTACGAGGGTCTGTTTGTTGGCTACATCCGGTACAGTCTCCCAGTACTCTCTAGTATGAGCATTTCCTGCTTGCGGACTTAGAGAGCGTGCAAGCGCAGGCACTGAAAATATGCCTTGGACTGCCCAGATGCACCTCTAACAAAGGCACAATTGAAGAGGCACAAGCTCGCCCAATGTCCATATACTTGTCACACGAACCACTTCGTGTATATTTACGAGCACTTACAAGACACCGTTTTCACCCACTCAGCAAGATTCTGGATGAGAGGCCGGACTGCAGTTTTACAAGTGCACTCCGCTGCCATCAGTCGCAAGTACCGACAGGATTGCCCTCCCATATCGTCCTACCCAACCACCATGGACGATGGATAAACCTTTGGTGCACCTTCGTGTTCCCGGAATACTAAAGAAATCAATGGTACCAATTAGTGGACTCAAACAACTTACTCTGGCACACATCTGGTCAGAATATCCCAGTTATATTCACGTATACACCGATGGATCTGTGTCAGCACAGGCATCCGCTGCAGCTGTGGTCATACCAGCTCAGAAAACTACTCTGCATTTCCTTTTGGGACATACCTCTACATCAACCGCTGCCGAACTTGTAGCCATTCAGGAATCTATACGCTATATATGTGGGGAACCACCTCAAAAATGGTGTATATTCACGGACTCGAAGACTGCATTACAAATTTTGGAAAACTTCTTACGCCACACTGCTTATCAGTCCCTGGCACTAAACATTATGGAGCTCGTCACATCTGCCCAGCTGCAAGGCCACATGATAATGTTTCAATGGATTCCTGCCCACTGCGGCCTCCATGGGAATGAGCAGGCCGATGTTGAAGCGAAAAGCGCACTCATCAATGGCTTCCAAACAGCTGTGCCTTTTTCAAGAGCGGATACGACGTGTCTTCTAAAGAGTTATATGAATATTGCTACAGCAGCTTACTGGGCTCAACCAGACGCCCGACACATCCGTCTAAGAAGGCTCGATCGAACATTTAAATTTAATGTTCCGCGTGATATTCCGCGTCATCAGACATGCTTGATACATCGACTTCGTTTAAACGTGGCTTTCACGCGCAAGTACTTACATTTAATTGGACAGATGGACTCACCGGAATGTTTAACTTGTGGCATCCCAGAGACTGTGGACCATGTATTATTGGTGTGCCCAGAGTATGCGAACGAAAGAAATGTGCTAGCTGCTTCCTTGAAGTGTTTAGACAAGAGGCCTCTGTCGGAGGAACTGCTGCTGGGCGCTTGGCAGGACAAGGGGAAGGGCGTCCAGGCAGTGCGCGCTCTTTGCCGTTATTTGAGCGCCAGCGGACTTGATTCACGTTTGTAAAGCAACCTGCTGTGTCTGTATATATATTTCATATGCCTTCTCCCACATCGTCACCCATCATGACCTTCTTCTCTCCTTCCCCTTCCCCAGTGCAGAGTAGCAGGCCAGATTTGAATTATTCGGGCCAACCTCTCTGCCTTTTCCTTTCAATAAATCCATCTAGGCAGGAAGGTGACGTGCTTTTGTCCTAATCCGACGGAGAATGGGCAACCTCATTCAACCCCCCCCCCCCCCCCCCTCCCTCTTTCACTCCACCGCATCCCTGCTCTGACAATACACGCCACGGCATGGCGACAAAGGCGTGTCTCCTTCCCTTTCCTTTCTATCTGCAGAGCCACGAGTAGCCTCTTTGCCACGACCAACCCTTCTTTTCTTTAATTCCCACTCCCCGCGTGGTGCAACGGCGGTGATTCCCTCAATAGAGGAGACAGTTGAAAGCACCACGTTACCCCCTTTCTACCATCCCCCCAACCAGAACATCAGAACTACCCGCGAAGTCTTACTCCGCGACGCAGCGCATGTTTTCTGACAGAACGGAGAGCACGGCCTGTCTTCGGGGTGAGCGCCGCGCTCTCCCTCGAGACCGTCCGTGAGGAGAGAAGTGGTACTACGCGTGCAACCACGGCCGGTAGAGTTGGCGCAGCGGTGGTAGTGGTGGTAAAGTGAATTATGCAGCCCGTGCCAGAGAGGCGCGTGCCAGTCTAGAAGCTATCTGAGAGGTAATGGCTCAGACCTGTTGCGGATATGCGGAGAGACGGCGAAAGGGCCACATAGCCTCCAATGTGTAGCGCACATTTTGTGCATTTTGCGGACGGTTGCAGTGTGAGGATGAAAATTTTACTGCAGTTTCAAGCTTTCCTATTCGCCAAAACTGGGGTTAGGAGGGAGGCTGCTGTTGCTGTATTTTATTTGTGTGTGTGGAAAAGGGCGCGCTTTTGGCTCGATATGTCGAGCGCGTGTCCTGCGTCCGAGTGACTTGTCTCTTGCTACTCCGTGCGATAGAGCTCTTGGCCCAGCCGAACGCTGTGAGTAACGGTTTTTGAGAGCTGGTGAGGCGCGCCAGTTCGATTACGGGGACGCGGGGACCACTGTTGCGGCGTTTGGCGGCCAGCTAGCGTAGCGCGGATAGATAGACTCGCGTACCCATTTGCAAATAGCCTGTATAAAGTTACCCGGTTGTGTACAAACTTCCCCCTGCAAATCACTTCCTCGACCAGGCCTGCAAGCAGTGCATCCAGGTTCTGGGAATCTCTGGACCCAACGCTACCGGACAATACCCAGAAATGTGGCGCACCAAACACAATCACATGAGAAGAAACACAACATAGGCGCACACTACCAACTATAATATGGATCTGAACACGCACTTCCTCTTCACCACTCATCGTCTTCCACACCCAAGTACACCTTCTTCACACACATCTTGATTAATTTATAAGAAGGGAAAGGCGCGGTAACTGTCTCACTTGTTTTCTGTGGACACCTCAACCGCGCCGTAAGGGAAGGGAGGAAGGTGAGAGTGAAAGCGGAAAGAGAGAAAGAGGAGCCGTAGTGGAGGACTACGGAGTAATTTCGACCACCTGGGGATCTTTAACGTGCGCTGACATCTCACAGCACACGGACACCTCTTCCTTTCGCCTCCATCGAAACGCAGCCGCCGAGGCCGGGTTCGAACCCTGGTGCTCCGGCACAGTAGTCGGGCGTCTTACCACTGTACCACCCTAGCGGGGCTCTTTCTTCTTTGCCAAAGAGATAGTTATAACGAAGAAGAAGAAGAAGAAGAAGAAGCACTTTCTTCCTTGCAGAACTCAAACATCGTCCAAGCATGACAGTCGCAAATTCTACACTCAAGTACACCTCCACCACATGAGTGGTGAAGAGGAAGTGTGTGTTCAGATCCATATTATAGTTGGTAGTGTGCGCCTATGTTGTGTTTCTTCTCATGTGATTGTGTTTGGTGCGCCACATTTCTGGGTACTATTTTTACTACTGGACGCAGTCGTGGCCGAGTGGTTTGGGCGCCCGTCTTGGCTGCGGGAGGTGGTCAGTTCGAAACCCGCCGCCGGACACCCACCGGTAAAATTGGGTACAAGCGTCCCCCGGCCCGGCGCCCGGCTCTCTCAGGGGTGTGCGTTTGGAAGAGGCTCTTGAATGGTTACCACTGCTACAATCGATGATCCGAGCTTGCAGACCGTCAGGATTTGTCGGTGTCTCTACCCAATCGCATGAAGGAGGGAGTCGGTCGTCTCGTTTTCGTCTACTGTCCTCGTGCCTTTACATCACTCACCGGCGGGCTTTAATTAAGTTTTCGCGGAGCGGGAGCTGTAGCGTGCCGTCGTTCAGTATCACGTTGCCGAGGATCTTGATAACCAATGCTCCATTCTCCGTGCCGATCATGATAACGTTTTGGTCCAGGAACCGGCCAAATCAATATCCCCCGCCATGACACCGGTGAGGTGTTTCAGCGCCTTCCCGAGGTCCCCCGGGCCGAAAATCATACGGATATTCAAGGTGGTGTTTGCTTTTAAACGATGACGAGCTCGTCTGTCTGGATACGCGGTGTCTGCGTCGGTTTCCATGGTGCCGTCTGAGTACGGAGCCCCAAGATTCTGCCATGGCTCCATATCTTTAGGGGCCGTCCCCAACTTGTTCGCCTGCTGTTGGGCGGCGGCTGCCGCTCCTCGTAGTTTCGGATTCGAAAGCTTCTTCCGCATTTGGTTCACCATAATTTCAAGATATTCTTCCTCGGTATGGGACAGTGCTCCAACTCAGGAGGGATGATTTTGCGCCCAGCTCATTGACAGGGGGTCGCACTCTACCACCCCTCGTAGTTTCGGATTCGCAAGTTTCTTCCGCACGTGGTTCACCGTGATTTCAGATATTCGACCTCACCGTGTATGGAGCCGAGATCCACCTCAGGAGGAATAATTTGCGCCCACTTCATCGACGTGGGGTCGTACCCTGTCGTTGCGGCCACCGCCACCTGCTTCCTCTTATACACGTGAAGCGTAGCGTAAGCTACTAGCTTCAAATAGTCATTGTAGCGTTATATTATAAGGGCTGTTCCAAAGCATCTGCCATTGTTTTGTATAATTTTCAGCCCATTAAAAAACGCTCTCTATCAATTCCCGAAGTAGTTTTGTTTTCTCTGCCAGTGAGGGGAGAAAATTGCGAAGTAATTCACAATGCCTAGTAATCTCTGGACCTCTGCTTATCAGTAGGTGGCGGTACATATTAAGCATGGACGTAATAAAATCTGGACCAGGCCGTACGCCTTTCTGAGTAATCACATCCCGTAAAAATGATATTTTGCTGACTCCAATTTTGAATTTTGCTGCCTTCAAACGGGGGCTTTCCTTTCGTGCTGTTTCCAACACAGTTTCCAACCTTTCAACGTGCTGTTTTCTTGTACAGCCCCAGATCATGCCTGATAACCCATCAATGATTTCACTTAGGATCGTTTGGAAAATATCAGGAGCGGGTGCTATGCCAAACGGAAGTCTCAAAAATGGATATCATCCAAAGGGAGTGGCGAACATGCAAAATTCTCACCGTCTTGTCATGAAATGAAATTTAATGAAATCCAGAACTGGCATCTAAACGAGTGAAAACACTGGCTCCCACCAGTTCCGCTTCGACATCTGCTCTGCGGGGCATCTGGTAGTTGTGGTGCTCACGCTTGAGACGCACTCATTGATTTTTGTAGGGTCCTTGCAGTAAATTCGAATCGATGGGACAGAAGGAGGATGCGTGTAACGGCGGTCCTGGATTGAGAACAGCAGAGAGTTTAGAGTGTAGCGGAGGCCAAATGAAGAACGCGCGCTTTCGAGTAATTCTAAAGCACTCACTAAAAGAAAACAGAACATTCCGCGCAGTACACACCACAGCACCCTGCTAAGAAATGTTCTCAAACACAGGCACAAAAAAAAAAAAAAAAAAAAAAAAAACGGCACCGCGCCGAACCCTGCAGCGTGCACGATGCCTTTTCAAACTTCCTGGCATATAAGCAGCTACAGTTGTCGAAAAACTGTGCCATATATTCACCAGATATGATATACTTGCAGAAAGGTGCACGGACAGTGACCCTCAGTTTGCATGTCGAGAGTTCGCAGTCTTAGCGACGAGGTATGCGACTTCAAGCACATGACATCAAGCCCAATCGAGGTTACCCAGATGAAATGGCCTCGCGGAAAAAATATAGTAAAGAAAACAACAGAAGGGAAATATGATTTTTGGCACGACCTGCTCAATTACAGATCGAGCAACCCCTTTAGAGGATGGTCGATGGGTCGGCCACCAGCTGAAATACTGCAGAAAGAATGGCTCTGAACTCGTTGCCCGACTTCAACAATGCACCATGGCACGCTCGTGCTAAATCATCAGGTCCAGCGCTCTCGATACACTCGATCTACCGCCGCTCAGAGAAGGGCAAGTCGTCAGAATTCGAGAAGCATGGCAACCAAAAACCCATGGTCGTCAAAATACGGACTATGTGCAGGTACACGTGTAGGTGTACACGTAGCGCGAGTAAAGTGCTCTAGAAATATTCTAGAGCACTTTAGCGCGAGTATGCGGGCGGCGTGTTCAGTGATACCAATACCGACCGGAAGCTTGCGCGCCGAGGCGAATCTCGCTCGCCAGTCTGCTGTAGTTATTTCCTTCTTCTGTGGCTGCAGTGGTGTCAGTGTCACGGTGTCAGTGTTCTAGCAGTTCTATCCCTCTAGAGAACTGCAGCTTTACGAAGGAGACCAATAAAGACGCTCTGCTCCGCATGTTACTCGACCGATCATTTACTTTTACCTCAACGTCATCGCAAAATGAAACCGAAACTAATTATTATTAAAAAAATGGAAAAGTATTTAAGAATGAAAAATGTATGCGTGCATTTGTACTTCACGCTTTGAAACATCAATTTGTATTGCTTTTGTTTTCTGGCTGCATGCTTCAACCATGCGAAACATAGGCACCTAAGCGCCTATTCATCGTGCTTTTTGCATATTGGCACCATAAATTTCAAATAAACTTGCAATAAAACTTTTCAAATATGGTATGGTGTATACAAATGCAAAACAATGAAAGTAAACTGAACAAAATAAATTTACAACTTATTGTGTACTTTTATTTAGCGCCCTCTAGAAAGTAACAATTACCCAACGTTTTGTGCACGATGAGCACTCCTTGCGTGAATCCGGCCGGAACTGCCGGATACACTTTTCGGAAATCGCACGCAGCCAGCTACTGGTGGTGGTACTTTTGGTCACGGTTTCGTGCGTAACATGGTCACTTCCGGATAACGCGAGTGGCTGTGATCGCTGGGATTTGGTACTTTGCATCAGAACATCAATCGACGTTCGACTTCGAAATGAGCTTCCTTTTGTAAGTTTCGATGCGTTCCAGTGCGGCCTTGGCAGTGCTCAGACTACACCTTTGGACGTCTTTGTTGTCTGAGGGGGGGGGGGGGGGGGTCGTGGTGGGGGAGCGCCGTTTTGTCTTCTCGCGCGAGCTACTATTTTCAGTTCTGTGATTAAACGTCACTTGGTAGGCTTAGATCAGCTGCGGTTGAATAGATGTGTTGAGGGGAAAGCCTCTTGCTTTGTTGACTTGGTGTTATGTGACCTTATTTGTGTTGAACAGCACAGATCCGGAGAGCAAGGACGTCGCGCTATTACTGGCTAAGTCCTAAGTCAAGCTTGCTTGTTTCGGAGCACGATGTTGCCTTCGGGCCATTTCAGAAGTAATTCCAGCGTACGTACCGATTATGTTCGATTGTTCGTGCGAGTCTTGCAGAGTTCATCTTCTTTGCGGTCTGTGTTGCTGTTACTTGAGACTTTGCAGGGTTCCCTACTTCCTGTGCTTTAGATTACGCTGGTCTCGCGCTATGCGTAAGCTATGATTTCTATGGATGGTTGGCTTTCCGCAGCGTCTGACCAGTGTTTGCCATTGCCTGGCTCTATCTGGCATATGCTAGCATTGGGGAATTGTTTGGGTCAGTTGACAGTCCTTGGTTGAGGCTGGGGCGAAAAAAGTACACGAACCGCGCGAACTGAAATAATTTCTCGGTCATGTATTACTTTTTAATTCTATTTATTTTTGTTCACCTGTGCATGCTTTGAATGAGAAGTGACTCATTCCCTTGAAAATTTGTCTACACTCTGAAAACTTTGTTGTCGCGGTGTAGCTGTATGACCGATTTGTGGGGCGCGCGTAACTTCGCCTTGCTTGGTGTTTCTTTGGAAATAAAATCAGCATACAGATACAGGGATACAGTAGGATTATTACGAGAGAACCCTTAGCCCGCATCTAAACTTCCAGCTTAGTGTTCTACATAATGCATACCGTATAAGGGTAAATGCGAGCAACTTTACGGTTCCGTTGCGCGTCGTTTTCTTGCGATCTGGTGAGGAGTTCGGCAACCTGTTTTGCATAGAAAAATGGTGCAGTGTGTGCTCTCGAGATGTCTTTAGACGGCCGAGAGGCACGCCAACGAACAGAGTCAAGTCGACGCGTGTCGCGTCGACTTGGTTCGCATGGCGGTCAGTCTTCGATTACGCGACTTTCGTGACGTTGCATGCGGTCTGGTCGACACCCGTGATGTGAGCTGGAGGATGAGAAACTGTGCACTGTGAACTTTGCTGACCCGTACTCGGCTAGCGGACGACAGCCACTTTTGTTGCCAAAAATAAGCCGGCCTGGCGTCGAGGGCAACTGCCGCCCGTTGTCAAACGTGGGTGGCGTCGTACTCGGGCGGCGGCGACGCTACAGCAGCCCAATCGCAATCTATAGGTGTAGAGAAACGACGGGAATAAGTGCGGAAGTGTAGACGGGGCTGGTACACAATCGCTGAGTTTTTGGTTGAAGTGCACGCGGGTTTTCTATTCCCAGTGTTTTAATGTGACTGTTGACAGATTTCTCGTGTCTGGTTGTCGAGTGGCTGTCATTCGGTCATGCTAGAAATATGCATCATTGAAGCTGTGTGCAGTGACACCTCAACAGACATTGGGTGATAGCTTGGTGAACTTTGTGTTGCTTATGCAATTAGGAAACAAGCAGCGAAGGATGTAGCTGCGGAGGCACTTTATTAGAGTTGTGTAAATTAGAAAATTTTAATTGGAAATATGTGGAAAAAAATACATTGTACTTAGGCTTCTAAAGTATTGAAATATCTACCTTTATGAACCATATATGCTCTGATAGGCACATCATTTTTCTAAGAATATGAGCCTAAAATGACAAGATATGAGCAAATGTGCCTCTATAGCCATGTCTGCTCAAGTTCTAGTAATTTCTGTTGCTTTCTTTATTTTGGAAACAATGCTAAAGTATGCGTACAAAAAAGTATGTCACTGATGAGCTTGAGCCATCTGTCACATGGGCAGAAGCTGAAAAAAATGGTCAAGAATGCGTGTGCCCTTCTTTAGGGGACTGCCTTGCCATGATCTGACAAACCTTGCAACCAGAAGAAATTCATTTTATCTGTGGATTTGGTTATAGGATGCGATTTTGTTATTGGCCTGGAGATTTGTTTCAGGTCTTTAGTGGTCCTTTAATGAAGGCCATGTGATTAAAATCTATGGATCTGGTTATAGGTGGTATGCACTGTGCCCACATGGCACCCAACTATGCCGGCGGCAGCCATTTTTGCTGTGCACGTAGCAGACGAACTCCTGCCAGTACTGCTCCAAAAGCCTGCTTTCGTCGTCTTAGGTGGCTCGTGTGCCACATTCATGTGGTCACTTAGACTCCGCATGCATTTCTAACCGGGCCTGTAATTGCCGCGCTTGATAGCTTCGTGAAAATGAGTCTTAAGAAATGGCACTTAGGGTGGGTGCATGCGCTGGTTAGCGCTGCTCGAACCGAGGTACGCGAAAATGGTGCAGCGACGAACGTTGTTCGTGGGACTAGGTTTCCCTCTGTTCCGGAAAAAAAAAAAGCTCGGGCAACGGTGACAATAGCCACTCCGTGAATCTGGAAAGCCGTATGTTGTTCTGTAGCGGGTCTACGGGACTGTTGCATTACTCTAGACGACGTATCTGCTGCCCTTGATTTCGATCTCTTCTGCATATGAAACCTATATATAGCGCTTCAGAGTTTACCCTCGGGGTTACCTGCGAACGTTTTGGACAAGGTGCATCCCGGATAAGCGCAGAATGGGCACCAATTAAGTTATCCCAAAAGCTGTAGGTATGAAATATGTGACTTCGTCCTATTTTGGACCTTGAAATTATTGAGTCCTTGGGACATGCGCTGTTTCCCAGGGATGTCATAGACACCCTGGCAATTACTTTTGTTTCTTGTGCATATGCTTAGTATCTATGCTTGCGCCAGGGCGATAATGCAAGCTCCCCACCTAGCTCGGCAACCCATCAGTTTAACTCGATCACTGCACTGTACAAACACTGTTTACAGATGCCAACACGAAAGGCAGACACAACAGGGATGAAGCGCGGACTGCCGAGCATGGGCTGCACACTCGTAATTCGACTTCTGTTAACAGTACACGTACGGCGCGCAACTTAAAAAGGAACCACGATCATGCACTTAGCCCAGTTTGGTGCTTTAATAAGCGACATAATTGCGACAGCGGACAGCAACTTTTGTATAAAAAAAAAAAATATTTCTCCAGTATGGTAACAATAACGCTTCCAAATTCCGACTCTCCGATTTCACGGAAGCGCTGCTGCCCCTGACCGTTATTTGCGTTTCAAGTCAGCCCATGGTGTCCTTGGACCTGTTTCTAGGTCTAGCTCAGCTCAAGCGGAACTAAGCAGTGCAGCTGTCCACCCGAAGTGGCGTTTATTTGCTACATAATTTCTTGCTGCTTCACCGGCGGCGATGGCCGGCCGAATCTTTCGGGCTCGCGAATTTCAAAAGGCAATCTGAATGCGCTGAGTGAAGAAAGCATGCTATGTTCGTCTGCTACGTGCACCACAAGTATGGCGGCCAGCGGCATAGTTGGGCGCCACGTGTGTGCCACTGCATACCACCTATAGAGCTGGAGATTTGTTTCAGGTCTTTGGTGGCATATAATTAAAATCGGTGGATTTGGTTATGGGATGCGATTTTTTTTATTCAACTAGAGATGTGTTTCAAGTCTTTGGTGGCCCTTCAATGAAGGCCATATAATTTAAATGTACTTTACATTCTGGTCTAATTATGTTAATGAATTCATCCTCTTTGTTTATGAGCTTGTGCATGATTACACAAGTGATACTAGCCGATAAGCAGACTGTCTGTGTTTAATGTACTTGTAGATGTCACTAGAATATTTGTTGCTAAGATAACAATGGTTCAAACAGTGGTGGGTGGTAAGCTTAGGTGTAGTTGCAGGTGAAGTTTTGAAATCCAGTTACTTTATACTCGGAGCCCCTGATTACAACCACTTTTCAAGCAGCAAATGGAAAGAGACCAGATTTTTTTTCGTCCACTTGGCTGAATAAGCCCTATTCTGTTGATGGAGTAATTATTGAAAAATTGAATGCTAGCTACCCGACCGTGATCATCCTGTACAGGTGGCCTGAGAAAACCATTCTAGTGTTTCACTTACGTTTGTAAGTAGAGACCGAGAGTGCTGATCCAGACAGCCAAGGTTGACTTGAGAACCTAGACTGCTAATTAAAACAATTTTGTTGTGAAGTCTTTACATTTCATCAGTATATCACAATATTGTTGCAATGTGTACACTTGTAGCGACAGTTTCGGTGCATTTGGTTTCTACGTTGTCAAGGTGAAGGTAGCACTGCAAGCTGAAGTGTTTACAAGTTTTGCGTCTTAGGTTGCTTTTTATGGTGTACAAGCACATTTCTTAACCTTTTCATACACACATTGACTCTCAAGAAAAATCTGAAAGTTGTTTATGTATATTTGGAATAACCTACTTTTCAAAAAGAACATGAATGGCTCAAAAACTAGGAATTCACATATGCCACGCGCATACAGGCTCATGGAATTGCCGCCCTTTTCTTCAGAATGCATGTTTATACAGAGTTGGTATTTTCTTCATCATCCACAGCGAAAAATCACCTTCATGTTACAAAAGAAAAAAGTTACAGCACTTCCTAGGCACACCATAAAACTTCAGGTCACCCATATTTATATAATGTTCTGGGAAAAGCCATGCTTTTCTCTGGCATGAAGGGACCATATTATTACTACTACTAGCTGTGTTCGTGAAAATGTGTATAAATGCTTTGAAAAAAGTTTGAGACATTTCATACTCAATTGGAAATGTTATGCTGCAAAGAATTCAACTTTCATAGTTGTTTTAAGAAGGGAGCATGCTCAAGAAAATGTTTTCTAAATAACCTGGCAGGATTAGGAGGTTGATGACAGTAAGAGCATATCATTGCCCTATTCTGACCATTGAATGTGTGTTGGTAAATCTTGATTTGTATTAAAGCTTTAACACTTGTCATGACTTGGATGTAGTACATCATGCCTACAAGATCTTAATAGCAGCTTGAATGCAAGGTCAAGCTGGCATGACCAAAAATGTAATGTGTGTTAGGCCTTTACTTTACAAGTGCTGTTTGTATTTGGTTCATGTTGTGTAGAGTGCTTGCATGAGGCTTATATGTGATAGCAGCCTTGTGGCAGCAATTTTCTTTTCCCAGTTTTTTGTTCTTCCTTGGAAGCCTGTAACAGACCCAGGGGCTTTCATTTCAGGAAGGGTTCATTTCTGGTTAGCCAAAGACCCATGGAAAGTCCTAGTGTTGCAATGCACTGCATGGGCAAGGCTTGAATCCAGTAAAAAAAGGAAAACTGATGAAAGCTAGCTGAGTAATGTGATTGTAATGCATTAGCCTTAGTCGACAAAGAACTTTATTAAATGGCTCCTAGGATAGTTGTATTGTCATAAAGTATATTTGGATGATTTGAGGAGATAGTTATGAGCAAATGGACTGTCCCTCAGATTGATTTCGTCTAGGCTGGCAGCCATAATGACGAACTGATGAATAGTGTGAGCCCTCCACGGATCTTCTTTCATTTGTACATACCATGATCTTCCTCTTGTACATACGATCATCATCGTCCCGCGGCGCCGGCTTCGGCACGCGCTTGGGTTTTGTCCATCGGAATAAACGCCAGACACGGCATTCCTTGCCTTGTCGTCTCGACCTGGCCTTCTTCCACAAATGAAAGATCCATGGAGGGCTCACAATATACAGGAATTATAAGTGCTTTTTTTTTTTTTGCCCATTGTCAAAAATTTTGACGTCTGAAAAATTAATGCAGGAGAAAGCTGGAGCATCAAGGCTATCTATCTTTATAATGGGGCCCCAAAATGCAAAGGTGTTCAATAATTTGTTTAGTGAAGGGTTTGATATAAGTCATAGGCTCCTGGGGTGTCAGTTTGACTTAGACTTTTTACAATAATGGATGATGGAAGGGCACTTGCACATTTTTCAACTTTTCTGACATGGGATGCCTGTAATAACCAGGTCACTGTACCCTTTCCTCCTGTTGCAGTGGGGGCCGCTCCTCAAAGACCTTCAAGCCAAAGAAGAACATCCCCGAAGGCACACACCAGTATGACCTGATGAAGCAAGCAGCAGCCACGCTGGGCTCGGGCAACTTGCGCCTGGCTGTCATGCTGCCTGAGGGGGAAGACCTCAACGAGTGGGTGGCTGTCAACACGGTGGACTTCTTCAACCAGATCAACATGTTGTACGGGACAGTGACTGAGTTCTGTACCGAGGGTAGCTGTGCTGTCATGTCGGCGGGTCCCAAGTACGAATACCATTGGGCGGATGGCCAGACTGTCAAGAAACCCATCAAATGTTCGGCCCCCAAGTACATCGATTACCTCATGACCTGGGTACAGGACCAGCTTGACGACGAGGCCCTGTTTCCATCTAAAATAGGTGCGCTGCTATTGAGCTTGACCTTTTTGCCCTTTCTGACATTCAGGGGCTGATGGAAAGGGACACTAAGGAGTAATAAGGAAAAAGTGGAGACACCAAATTTTTCATCAAGGATTTATTTCTGTAAAATAGTGTGTGGGACATTGGTATACATAGATCACCACATGGAATTCACCTGCATCCGCTAAATAATTTGATTCAGAGTTTCTCTCAAGTTTTGGTTTTTGTTCCAGCCACACAATGGGGGCCATGACATCACAGATGAGCTGAGAGACAACATTTGCTTCTTTCTTTCTTTATTTATTTATTAATTTATTTATTTTCAAAGTAGACAAGGGATTACATCAGACACTCAAGGATCCTTAGCCAGAGGCTAGTCGTGGATCCCAAAATGGATGTAAGTATGTCCACTGACGACTCGGGAAGGAAGTACAATACAGATTTACCAGCGCGGGATGAAACAACTACAATACAAAACAACATTATACAAACTAAAACTCTATTACATGACAAAAGTAATGAAACGAGGAAAAAAAAAAAAAGTATCATATTCAGATTATTATGCCACAGGTAGAGTATGCAAATATGTAGTCACTTTATTGAGACACTTCTGTATGGAGGAAAAAATTCTTCAGTGCTCTAAATGTATTAGGTAAGGATATGACTGAGCATGGGATAGCATTCCAAATTTTAACTCCACAAAAACGGAGATAATCTATGGCCATAATGATTGTTAGATGTTGTAAGTAAGTACTTTCCGTGTGCAGCTGAACGAGAACTGGATGGAGGGGACTTGAATGAAACTACAAGAAAGGTGATAGGGTTTCAAACAATGTGGTTTACAAAAATTGCTAAGCGATAGTCTCTTAGGTTAGTTAGTGACATGATGTTATTTTGTTTCAATAAAGGCCGCGATGGAGTTCTAGGTGCAACGAAGTTGATCATTCTAAGAGCCCTTTTTTGCAGCCTTACCAGAGGATCAATATACGATGGGTATGTAAGACCCCAGGCCTCAATACAGTATGCCAGATGTGATTGAAACAAACTGAAATATAATGTTTTTAGAGTATTAGTCTGAAAATATTTAGATGCTTTTGCTAATGTATAGCAAGAATATGACAACTTTTTACACAGGGCATCAATGTGGTGGTGCCAGTTAAAATCTTTATCCATGATCACTCCTAAGTATGAGATTGTGTCAACCTGCTGTAACTCATCTTCTTCGATATGCAAGCTGCAGGGTGATATGCACGTGGGCTTATGCGGTGATTTAAAAGTCATATATTGTTATTTCGGTGTTCAGCGATAGACAGATTGGAACCAGGTTTTTAATGCATTGAAGCTCCTTATTAAGCACAATTGCTGCATCTTCTAGCGATTTGGCGGTAACTACCATAGTCGTGTCGTCCGCATACATCATGGCATGTGAGTTCTGTGCATATAAAGGAAGGTCATTCACATAAAGGGAAAAAAGAATAGGTCCCAGAACCGAGCCTTGCGGAATTCCCATGAACACCGTTAGCACATTCGAGACGTCATCAATTTGGACCCTTTGGGAATGATCACATAAATAACTTCTCAGAAACTGCAACACCAAACCTCTAAAGCCAAGTCTTTCAAGTTTTTTGGATAGAAATTCGTTGTCCACAGTGTCAAAAGCTTTCTTTATGTCCAAAAACATGCCTATTGCTATAAAATTGCTGTTAAGTGCATCATTAACGAGTTCGGATAGAGACAAGATGGCAGTAATAGTAGATCATGCAAGCCGTATGAGAAGGAGACAAAAATGCTGCTTTGTCATTTGAATGCACTTCACTTTCTTTGCTTTTGGCAGACATGTGATAGAAGACCGTGAACCACCACTGCACGGTCATCAAAGCTATGCGCATGTGCATCGGATCACACACAAAAAAAAAAAAAAAAAGTGTCTCTGGGTCGTTCAGTTGGTTCTAGGCTGTCGAATTGTTTTTCATACAATTCAGGCCAAAAAGTGCCTACTTTTTTTTCTTTTTTTTTTTGTGATGCTGAGTCAGTCTAGTCTGGTTTATTATTTTTTTGTGACAAAATCGTACTATATAATTAGAGGTTGTAATTTTCGGTTTTTATTTTCAAAATATTCGGCTGACTTTTTTCGGTGCTTATATTTGCAAATACAACTTTGGGATTTTTTTGGTTAATATTATTTTCTGCTGAAGAAGTTTAGTTTTTTTCGGCGAGATAAGAAGGATTTGTCTACAGTTAAAAGTGAAGTAGTGTTCATTTTGGATTTTTTTCTTGCATGTTGTTTTATGCACTTCTATTTAATGTACAGTTGGTCATTTATATAACTAAGCTCCTGGAAAAGAATGATATTGTCGTGATGAAAATTAACGTTATGACAAAACGCATATGTGAAACAAATCCACCCGTTAGACAAAGGAGTAACTGAATTATTATTTCTTATGATCAAATTTTTGGATATACCAAATCACCTAAAAAACAAATGCGCTTCTTTCAGCTTGTGTCTGAGAAGTGTCACGTGGCAAGAAACTGGCGGGTTTTGGTCTTCGCGATTTTCTGGAAGCACTTGCGCTGCAAATGCTCTGGTCTGACCTCCACCGCTCGAAGTGCCCCTCCTCAGACGCTTGATATGTTTATGAGGGTCGGGAAGCACGGCTGCCATTCTTTACCCATTCATGAGGCCATGAACTATGCCTTAAAACCTTCAACCGCTGTGCTTAAACCAACAATCCTACTGTCCCACATCATGCCCCTGGATTGAACACTGTTGTAATGTTCTCCCGTCTTCGACAGTTTTGCGGTGTGCATGAAAAGGTACTGACCTTTTTCGGTTTAAACCGAACTTTTTAAAATGCTTTTGGTGTACCTTTATCGATGTTTTTCGGGAGAAGTCCAACCCCTATATATAATATTAGGGAAAAAAGTAAGGTTAGCATTTACCTACTTGCCTTAATGGCTAGTTATGACCTACATTCAGACAACACATGAATGCTGTACAGCAACACAGGCTCTGAGCTAATGAGCACATGGAGTGCCTGCCGTCACACAGTGTAGGCAGCATGGCCAATCACGTGTGCCATGGCTGGAAGTGGCTGCTTCGCGAGATACATTAAAAGAAAGGGAAAAAAAAAAAAAATGTTCATGTTATGACATTTTATTTTATGCGGCTAGCAGAGAGGTAAGATGCATCAAAACTTACCAGGTATTATGAGAAGAGAAGAAAAGGCGCAAAGAGGGCAGCAGCTTAAATTTAGATGTGGGCGAATACTGAAAATTTTGAATATGAATGGAATATTAAAAAAGAAAAAAAAAAAAAAGCTTTCGAGTACATCTTCAGCCACGGCCAGTCTGCGCGCTCTTTCTTATGGCCTTCTCAATCGCCGCGGGAACAATGGGAACTTTTCTCCTTGAGTTACGCTCTCCGCCACCGCAAGGGGCGCGACCTGCTCACCGTTCGCTCCGCGTCTGCTTCAGCGGCGGCAGGTGGCTTTTGCCTGGTTTCGCGCTGTCGCTCGCGAGTTTCGTGGTGAGTGCAGCCCCGAGATTAAAAAGCACAGATGGTAGATGCTGCAGCGGCATGTCGTCAACGTACCACACGTGAACAGATATAAAAAACACTGTCGTTCAGCAAACGTTCGACAAGCATGGCATACGTTGCGGCACGGTAGCTACTTTTGTCCATTTTAATCCAAATTTTCCCCAAGCCTGTACAAGAATAGGAACAAAAAGAAAACTGAATGAGCAGTGATCACATCGAAGCTTCTTCAAGGCTAACATGACAGCAACTCTACAACAGCAAAACCGTCTTTCAGCGCTAGATGCGAAACCATTCATGTAGCACCAAAGATGAAAATAATTTCATAAAAATGTAATGTAAATTGCGAAATGCTTGCATGATATAAATTATTAGTATAACAGTCAAAGTAAACGTTGTAGGGTTGAGTTTTAAATGTTATTACAAGTCATATATTAGGCAATGTGTGGTATTATAAACATTATTTTAATTTTGCAAATACACATTGTTTTAATGAAATTTTTACACGATATTATACTTATTATGAAAGCAAAAAACGGTTTGATATTCATGACACCACTTGTGCTCGAAGTGGTAAAAAAAGGCCAATAAATGATGGTGATAATCGATGCAGTGACTTACAAATGAGTTCACCTGCTATATCGAAAGTATGCAAGAAACTTCTAAAGCGTTAAAGAAGGACACTCTCACTGAAGACTCATTTCAAGCCTTATATAGCGACCCATTGAGACTCTCTTCGGGAAAGTATAGGTTAATGTGCGGAAGTGAATGACATAGGCTAGATGCGAGGGCCGGAACAGTTAGCGGCACATGACTACATTGTCAAGACCGGCGTTTCATCTGAGAGCAAAATCAAGGCACTGAAGGAAGTGATGGCATCTCCTACCATCCCATTTCCCACTGTCACATATTCCGGTTCACCTTACGTCGCTGGACATATCGTTTAGTTAATCAACTTCGGGTGTGACGCTTGCGCTATTCTTCTTGAAACTAGGGAAAGAAGCAGCCCCATATAGTACGCTCTTCTACGAGGACAATGTTCTAGTGGACTGCATTATCCGAAACCAGAGCTTGTTGCCCTATTGGACAAGCTTTTCTTTTTTTTTTTTTTTTTTTTTTGAAAAAGCTGCCGTGCACCTACTACACACAAATGTTCTCGAAGTACTTAAGCTCCTGATTCAGCCAGCATTTCAGAACTCAACACTGAGTTGCCCGAAAGGAATTGACAATAGCTATGTTATTAGGTCCGCTTCTTTGATATTTGAAAAATTTCTCAGAATTCTTCTTCTCAATTAATTATACCAGGAAAGTGACAGAGAAGACCGAGAGGCCAACTCCTTATGTGTACAAGCCGTGCAGGAAAATTTTGAGCCTGAATTTTCCAGACGCAGGTCGCATTTTGATGAATTGATGAGTATAAGTGCAATGTGTAACTTTGAAGGACAATTTTTTTTATTGTTTGCCGCTCTTTTCGATTCTGCTTAACTGCTTATGCCCATTTCCTTGATTAAGAGTAGTCGCGATACTACATATACATCTTCGGTCTTTCAACCGACTGATATGTTTTGAACGAAGCTAGAACAGCCCACTCCACTAGACAAGTGAAATTTTTACTATGCGAGTAAATTTTTGTTCTTTACTCTGAATCTGGGACGTGCCATGATTTTTTGCCAGTGCCTCTTCTGATCTAAACGAAAACGTTAGTGGTTGACAGAATCTCCACCCAACAGTTCACCATGCACTCACGTCACGTCGCGCTACACCTGCTTAAAACATTCAAAGGCAGATTACATAGCCTGATAAATTTATTTTTGTACAAAACTTAGGGGTAAAAAATGTTGAAGTGTACCCGAAGCTTCATTCGACCGTGCTCGGCCGCACTGACGAAGGAGTGCGCGCGTGAGCGGATTGTTGACTGTATTTTATTCGTCGTACATGATAAATGTTCGATGCTGATGACAGACTTTGTAAGGGCGAAATGTCAGGATCTGCCGGTTGCAACTGACGCGGGAAGCGAGCGCGCGTTTCCCTTGCGCGTGAACGGCTGTAGCGGAGGAGCAGCAGTGGAGCGGTGGCGACGCCACCGAGGCGCGGCGGGCGGTAGAAACAGACCCCATTGGAGAGGCCGTAAGAGAAGAGAAACGTGCTCTCCCTCGAGACCGGCCGTGCTTCAGCATAAAAAAAAAAAAATCATAAAGGCAAGTAGGTAAACGCTTACCTTACTTTTTCCCCCAATATTATATAGTATGATTTTGTTACACACAAAAAGTAAGCCAAACTACAAACTAGACTGACTCAGCATCACAAAAAAAAAAAAAAGTATACACAGAAATGTATGCACTTTGATCAGGTGGCAAAAATGTATGCTACTTCTGGCCATGAAAAAAAGGGGGGCAAATATGAAATTCATAAATGCTGCATAAAGTAGTAAGTGTTTATCAATGTGGATTCAAACCAAGCAAATTGAAATGATGCCCCAGCTATGTGAAACTCTACTTTTGTTGCAAAAATATTCTCAGTACTCATTGCTTTCCAGCCATCATTGTGAACCTACCTAAAAAAAGGGCGGGGAGGAATTATGTGACTTCCTGCCAACATGAAAAAATGTACTATTTAATGTTTTCTGGCAACTTCAGGGAGACAAATTTGAAGGTATTTGTTGGAGAAAAAAAAACTTTTTACTGTCTCTGGGTCGTTCAGTTGGTTCTAGGCTGTCGAATTGTTTTTCATACAATTCATGCCAACTGTTTAAAATAGCCCAAATGCTAACTCTTCTAAGTTAGCGACATTCCTGTTTCTTAACGTTTTTGCAGAGCTAAAAAATGTTTGACATTGGTCCTTGAATGTGAGTACACTGGCTAGCACAGTATGCAGGCAAAGATTTATTTTTTTCCAGATTACTTCATAATTTGGGCATGATGGGGTTAAGCCACTTGGCACTCCCTTTGCCAATTTCCATTGTGCAAGACCGCACCTCCACCAGTTCAGTAAAATGCAAGCATTTTTGCACAAGGACAACAAAAGGCATACCCAATGTTACCACTTCTTAGAGGGCCACAAGGGAAACATATATATAAAGAAGTTGAGACCCTTTCCTAGGAACATGGCCAATGTTTTTACTGCATAGAAAGGTGGCTGCATTGTTGAGAAAATCACAATGGAATGTTAAAAAACATCCACATTCAAAGTGCCCGTGAAATATGAACTGTACTGACATCTTTTTTCTGATGTCGCTGCATTCCAACTAATGAGAGGAGCCACTTCCATAGAACAGCAGTGAAAACAACCAGCTTCCCAGTCATGTGTAAATGTCTATGACACTGCAGTCAACAGCTGAACGGTGGCTATGACATTGCAAATTCTAGATTCGGCTGTATAAGCATTGGCTTCAGGGACAGCTCTAGCTGCATTTGTATTCATTTTGATGTCTTTTAGGAAATAGATTTTATCAGTGATTCAAGAGTGATGATGGTAACTGATTGCTTACACTGGCATCTATGATTGAACAGCTGTCAGTGGTTGGGAAAAAAGTTTTTTGAGTGCACATAACTGATTCATATTTACTTTTCTTTTCTTTTTGTAGCAGGTTGACTTTCTAACTGGTAGTTTGAGGTAGCTGACAAAGATAAAGATTGGACAGTCACTCCTTGGCAAGAACTGGACTGTTAGAACTGGCTTACATTCCCATATATGTTACAATGACAGTGCATATATGCTCATTCATTGATGAAGTTTTACTTTACTCAGTGTACTGGTAGGTTTGACTTGTCTGTGAAATGGCAGTATACTGGCTGTTTATTTAGAAGGTCCAAAATTTTCAGGTAAAGGTAACTAACTGGCTTTAGGTTTATTTCAGCCCTGGAGCTATATTGGTGGCTACGGTGGACTCCAGGTGAGAGGTAGACTGTTTCATTTAGTTTGCTAATTAAGTAAATATGTTAATTAAATTTTAAATTTTCATTTTAGGGGGCATGTTATATTTGCAGAATTGGAGCTCATCCTTCATAACGTATAGCCATGAAAACCAGTTTTCTTCAAAATTTGTAACGCGCGTTACAAGGCCCACAAATGTCTCCTTAAAGTAAGTTTTAAGCGTGGAACAACGGGACACAAGGAACAGGGTAGACAGGACAATGCGCTGTCACAGCTACCTAGCAGGGGGACAGGAAATGTCCACAGCGCAGCCACTGCGCTGTGGCCGGGCTGCTGTCGCTGTGCAACTATGTGAAGCTGCCTACCAGGGTGGCTTTGTAGGCCTTGTAACACTTAAAATATTTTTTAAGAAAATCTTTTTGCGTGGCAATACTATTTAGAGAATGAGCTTGAATTCTGTAAATAAACATAAAAATTAAGAAATTTAATTAACATAGTTAGTTCGTGAACTAATTGAAGCCTTTTGTCTCTTACCTGGTGTACGCCGTAGTCCCCTATATAGCACCAGGGCTAATATTGTTACGGACGAGGAAGAAGCGGGCAGCGGCGCGGGCAGGAGCGCTCGCGCTAGGCCTGCTGCGATTCATTAAATCATCTCACAGTCATCGGCTGTCTTCTTTCTGCTCTCTTGTGTTCATCGGATTGTGGATTGGAACAATAATTATCTAAAGTAAGTTCCTTTTTTTTTTTTTAATTTTAGACCTAAGAAAAATACCCAGTCTTGGTGGCAGTTCCAGTTTGTGTAGCAGTGCAGTTTGCAGAGTATAAAAAATGTTTGGTGGTGGCTTAGCTTGGTTAAGCCTGGATATCAGAAGCGAAAAGCGTCGTCGGTGTCACTCTGCTGGCTGCTTAAACTGGTGGTTCGCACGGCTGATAGCCGCTTTTGAGACTCTCATTGTCGCCATTTCGCTATGCGCTCCTCTCTTTCCTCAGGGGTCTTCGTCACTCGTTTCTCCTGGAGCCTTTCATTCCGCTCTTCCTTTCTGCGCAAAGTCTGTTCTGCGTCCTCAGTTCGGCCTCTCTCTGTCGCTGTTTAGCAAGGCGAGCCTCCCGCTCATCCGGCGTTTCAGCAGCTCGTTGAACCCTGCGTTTCGCGTTCTTCTCAGCCAATTTCAAAGCCGCCACTTCAGCATCGTCTTCCATGTCGACTGCCTGCGTTTGAGCGGTAGCGGCGGCTTTGACAGCCCGCGCCTCTCCCGTGACTTCACTTGGTTCGATGCATGAGTGGAGCGCACGGCTCCGGCGAAGGTCAACTGGTGCTCACAGCTGGGGCTATTCTGAAAACACGGCATACGCGAGACTCTAGAGTTGACTAGCCTAGTGAAGCTTTTCGCTTGAATATATCAAAGGAAAATTTGAAAGTGCAAGGGTCTGCACAGAGGCTTGAAATCTTGAAATGTCCTTAACTTTAAAAAAAGAGGTTCAGGTACCCTTGAATCTCCTTAAATTTTTATTCATTCCTTAAATTCATGGAAAATTAGGGTTAAGCTGGTTTATTCGTTTAAAAAAAAAAAAGGCTACATTTGTAGGCTGCTATAGGAGTACCCATTGGATGAACAATGGAAGACAGGGACAGCATGGGCAAAACTGGAAGCAGCAACAAGCAACACAGCAGAATAAATCCTTCAAGATGTGCTTCCAGGTCCCCTTTCCTTATTGCTTTTGTATGCGTTTTGTTTCCCCTAGCTTGCTGCCCTCCTGTGCAAGCCAACTGTTGTGAATGAATTGTCTGGAGTGCCTGCACATGGACTGAGATGAAGTCAGTGACATTGAAGGGGCATTGAAACTGGAGCCTGTGAAATTGTCTAAAAAAAAAAGGAAATTGCAGAAAAATGCTCAAATTTGTGTGGTTGTGAGCCCCTAATGTCTTCGAGGATGCTGATATCTTGAAGAATGGCATAATTCTCTTTGTGAAGGCCAACTATTTCCACTGAAAGGCCAGAGAAAAGGGAGCAGCGATTATGTCCTTTGGGAGGGAAGTGGGAACTGAGTAAGGGTCAAAGGATTCGTAATGTCTGTGATCCAAAAAAATGTCTCCTTGCCCTCCTGGTCATTACCCCTTTGTATCCTTGAAACCCTATAATTTTCCTCGAATTGTATGTAAATTTGAAGGACACAAAGGACACGAACACTGGAAAATGAAAAAAATGAACATTTTCTTTTTGGCCATTTGAGTTAGGTGGCTATAACCTAGACTTTGCCACTTCTATTTGAACTTGAGGTTGAATATTCTGTGGGAACTCTGGAAAGTGCAAAAGCCAGCTTGGGAAAGACTGAATTTAATAAATACTTTCCATGCGGAAGTGCTGAAGAAGGACTGATCGATTGAGCTTGATTTGATGCGAAGAGGTTCTATATGAAAGTGCCACTGGCTGGGAACTTGAAGGTAAACCAAATGAGCAAGTTTAGAATTCTCACCTTGGCTAGCTTTTTAAACAATAGGGTTTGGTTTGTGGGGTTTAGCGTCCCAAAGCGACTAAGACTATGATAGATGCCATAGTAAAGGGCTGCAGTAATTTCGATCGCCTGGGGTCTTTAATACGCACTTACATTGCACAGCACACGGGCGCCTTGCTTTTGGCCTCCATTGAAAAGCGGCTGCCGTGGCCCGGATTTGATTCCGAATCCTTGGGCACAGTAGTCAAGCGCACTAACCACTGCACCACCACAGCGGGGTTCTTTAAACAATATCAACTGATATTCTGCGTAGGATCTTCTGAAGTTTAATTTTAGGCCAGCTCGCGTTAATATAAATGGGAACATAGCACCTTCGAAGGCAGTAAAGGGCTTCGTAGCAGTGGTACATACATCTTTATGATTTGAGCGTAGGCTCATTTTAGCAAGCAGTACTGATGTCTTCGTAATTGTGAAAATTGCTTGCTTGAGCTAGACATGCATTGGGCTTCAAATTTTTTCACATGTTTTTGTGTTGGGTAGAGAAAGTCGGATGTTTGGATATTATAATACTGAATCAAATTAAAATTTAGCTTTACAGGAGCAGTCGCTTTTATAAAATATTTGCCTTTGATTTATCACTTTTGTTCTTGCGAGGTTGCTTTTCCTAATGAATGTCCTTACCACTTCCCATCCTTTGCAGTGCTGTTTTTATAATTTCCCATAAATTAAGTAGACTTGAGGCAAATTTGCAGGGATCAGGAAATTGGTTCGTGTTATCAGGAGTTTCACGTAAAGAGAAGTGTCCCTTCAAAATATGTGGTCGTGCAACAGGTGTCCAAATATATGGTATGGAAAACATTAAATAATAAGCTTTCCACAGCGAGGATACTTCGGTGCAAACTGCTATCCTTTACGAGGAGAGTTATGCCATTCTTCATATCAGCGTCCTTGAAGACACTAAGGGCTCACATCCACAGAAATTTGAGCATTTTTCTTCAGTTTTTCAGACAAGTTCACAGGCTCCAGCTTCAGTGCCTTCATTTCAGATGTGTTTGTTGACTTCCTTCTGTCCACACGCAAGCATTTCAGACAATTTATTCACAATAGTTTGCTTGTGTAAGAGGAGAGCAGGGGAGCAAACTAGGGCAAACGAGATATGTCTTGAAGGATTTATCCTGTCATGTGACATGTTGGATATGCATAAAGTAAGCTGAAGGTTGAGGCATGTAACCATCTCACATTATCCTTCTTAAAGACTGCATTGGTGTAGTGTTTTCTTTTCTTTTTTTCACAGTTTCATTTTTCTACTGTATCCTGAAGTGGGTGCTTTTTTTTCTTCTTATTTTCACTATCCATTTTGCCCCAAGCAATGATGATGCCCAGTAGGGTAGCTGTTTATCTCACTCCTGCAGCGTAGCCATTACCTACTTCATGAGCAGGCATACCACGGGCCTTTCTGTACGCCGCGAGCAATGTGTGTAGTGCCCATATTGGCCATCTCTGCACCGTGACAATTCTCGTAGCAACACTGTCTCCTTGAAAATGCAGCCCTGGGGCTTTCAGCCTCAACAATGAACGGCTCGTTGTGCATGTGCTCCTTTTAGCCTACGGGAGGCAACGCGCGGCGCATGACACTTGCACATTGCTGAGGTCTAACCGTGTGAAGTATCCACCAACACAAGCGTGCTCTGCAAAACATCTGTTCCGCAGTCCTCCGCCGTAATGTGTGGGAGCCATTTTGTGGGGATTTTTATTTATTATTATTTTTCCTCCTTGACGGTGCTGTGTGGAACCCCGTCAGTGCGAGTGCCACTAGGTGGGGTTGCCGTGGTTCGCTTTCGCTGCGAAAATCCGTCTTAACCGAAGGACACACACAGTTAATGTTAAGCAGGCTTTTCTTTTTTTATATTGAGTCCTGTTGTAAACCAACCTGTTGTCTTACAGTGTTCATCTTATTCGAGAATACATCTTAACCAGCTTTATCTTAGTGGGAGTCTACTCTAATTGGTGCTTTTTGGTTGACATATTCTGGCGCTGCCTTGTAGTAATTAAGTGCAAAGAATAGTTGTTTTATAAATTGGTTATAACTTGTGTTGTATTTTTAAGTAGGCGGAGGACTGCGCAAAGTAAAATCAGGTTGCCCTGCATGGAGGTGCCTTTTTCGGAATGAAACTCCTTGCAAATGCGGTGACTAATGGTGTATGTGGTGTCATTGTAGGGGTGTGTAGCCACAGATGCTGAATGTTTTTTGCACCGTTGAACAGTATGTGCTATATGTAATGGCATACCATGAAATAATGAGTTGCTGATTGTGAAGCTAAGTACTGAGTGTTTAAAGTGTTGCAAAGATGATGTACACACATTGAAAACTTCTTTGTGCAAAGTAGATGTCTGCATTAGTATGAACAACTTCGAATTCTGCCACCAATAGTGGCTCTCGTGCATCTAGCTTTGAAGGAAAGCATTTTTAACAGTGATTGCGTGATAGAAGTAAATTGTTCTGTGAGTGCAATTTTTCTTGAAGGGTTCTCAAGCCTGTTCCGTGGTCGTGCTAATATGTGTGCTTGTATGACATGCAGGCGTGCCGTTCCCCAAGAACTTCTTCTCCATTGCCAAGACCATTCTGAAGCGGCTGTTCCGGGTGTATGCGCACATCTACCACCAGCACTTCTCGGAGGTGGTGCAGTTGGGCGAGGAGGCACACCTCAACACGAGCTTCAAGCATTTTATCTTCTTTGTCCAGGAGTTTGGACTCATTGATCGGCGGGAGCTAGTGCCTCTGCAAGAGCTTATCGAGAAACTTACGAGCAAGGACAGGGACAGCAATCCATCACGCTAGGACATGCCATATCCTGCTTCTATCTGAGAATGTTATCCTATGTGCTGCCACTCTGCCCCTTGCCTGTTGCTTTTTCATGTCAACATTCTCCTTATGCTTGCTGCCACCCAGCCTTCCACTCAGCACTGTACTGGGACACTGCACTGGGACACTTGGACATTTTTCTTACTTCAGGAACTGTAGTATGATTGATTGACACTTTGATGTCACTTTGACATTTTACCACTTTTCAGCTGCCGTCGCCGCCTTCACTTTTTTGTTCTGTTCGTGTATGTGTTTACGCAGGAGAGAAACTTACAAAGTCGTGCAATCCTACATTTAATTTTTAAAAGTTACTCTGCTTACTCTGACATGGAAGTTATTTTGAAAGCAGCGCCACCTGAATTCAGTGATCCTCCCCACATGCCACAATCGATGCCTCAAGCTGCTCACTTGCCTTATGCATATTATGTCTCAGTTCATGTTGCTTGTGCTTCGTGTAGACAGAGTTTCGTTTTTATGGCCAGTCCTCACCTGTTGTTTCCTCGTATGTTTCTTTCTTTCTTTTCCCCCACTGTGGGTCTGCGTTCATTGATTTGAATGGCTATACAGTTGCCAACTAAATATTCGGACATGCTTGATTATTCAGACTTTTTCGTGGCACCTTGACATGCTCCATAGAACTAGTGTAATGAACGCCTGAAATATCATAATGCATAGTGATTGATTGCTCCAGTTTTCGGACCTCATTCGCACTTGCAGCGGCACCACTGCAATTAGCCAACCCTCCATACAATATGTGATGCCACCCAAAATTAATAATAAGTAATGTGCCTCTGCCCGTGTCGGAAGTATAACGGGCTTATACAATATGAACAGTGGAACATCATTAATGCATTGACGCAAGCTTCAAGGGGGTCAAAAATGTGATCGAGTAAAGCAACATTCAAATCATAAAGGAGCATATATAGCAGCGGTGCCTCTTCACAGATGGCCCTACTGTGTTTTGAGTATGCTTCACTGCATGCATTGTGAGAATAGTGCAGTGAAGCAGTTTCAAAACATGATGGTTCAGCAAACTGACGGTGGCAGGTTTGCCTTCGCGTCTGTACTTTTGTCGGTGCATTCGCTCGTGACATACCAATAGCAGCACGGCCATCGAATGCTGGTTGCTACCTGTCGTCTGTGTAAATACTGTGCGACGAGACTGTGAAGCATCAGAATGGGCACAAATCTGTTGACACCTTCCTCCACTGTAGGGGCAATTGGAAGTTTATGAAAAGTAATTTTTTATAGCATTTGAATTTTTGGGGAGTCTAATGTTTCGGGCATTTCCGCGATCCCTAATAAGTCCGAAAAATTGGTCGTCGACTGTACTTGAGGATGAAAGAAATACACGAAGTTTTGCATATGGCTTCTTTGCACACCACTTTCACTGCCCTGCCACATATTCAAAGACATCCATCTAGTACAGCCAGCCAGATGTCATCGTCTTCTGATCAATTTCCAAACTAATGCGATGGGCAGCCTTGCTGAGATGCCCAAGTTTTTAGTATGCAGACAGGCTTTCTTAAAAGAACAAACCTGTTATGTAGTTGGAAAAGCTGCACCTGTGCTCTTTAATATGCTAACTTGTCAATGCCAACTAAGCTCACTGCCTTTATGCTATGGTTGCCTGCTTTAACTACTTTATGTCCTTTGACAATGGTGCATTTGACAACTCATGCAGGTTGGGGTTCTCTTAGCAAATGCATTTTTTAATAGTCCAGGAGTAAAGATATGTTCTCCATCTCTTTTGAAGGCTGTTTTAATGAAGTTAGGCATTTTAGGCTCCCTTTCTGCTCAAGGTCATTCAAAGGGCATTTGCAATACCATGCACCTTGAATTATACCCAAACTACAAAAGTTGTGAAAAATGGGCACCCTGTTCTAATGTTCTCATCAGGCACTTTCCAACATCAAGAGTTCCATGGGTTGACCCACAAAATTTCGGGAGTTCTGGCCTGCTGCACTGCTCGCATGCTTGGCTGGATGTTTGCTGTACTCTCTGTTCTGAGCTGTGCACTATATAACAAACAAAAAAGGTGCATTCCATCAGGAATGGCAGATAATGCCACTGTGCATTCTCGTCCTGCAGCGGCAGCAGAAAAATGCCCCACCAAAAGCCACATGAGATTGAAGCAAGAGCACCTGAGCACAGAATTGAGAGAAGAGGCAGATGGTGGTGACATGTGTGTTTGCCGCCAAACATAGAATGCATGCTTTGCATTGTCATCAGTAATTAATGAGTGCAGTTTTTATTGTTGAAGGCTTGCATACATGTAGGAATGTCTAGTAAGAATTTGTGTTTGCAAAAGGGAGAGGGACTTGATGGCAGGCTCTTCAGTAACACACCTCCTTCCTACCTTACCCCTCTATGCAGTCAAGGTGGGTGCGCGGCCTCTAGACTGATTTTTTTTTTTTTTTTTAGTTCTGACATCCCTGCTTTGTCATGACCACCATGCTTCCGTTTTTTAATGCACCTCATTCTTACCTGTATGCAGACTGCAGTCAGCAGCTTTATTAAAGTGTCCTCAAACATGCTAGTTGAACATGTGGAACGTTTTGTTAAAATTCATTGCCAGTGAACCTGAAGCAGTGTACTACTCACCACTGACATGTTGGCAGTATGTGTATTTCTTTATTTTTTGTGCTGAATCCACCTCTAGTGCCACTTGCCTCTTCTCTGGTGTCCCAGTGCTTCCTACGTCACACATTTAATAATATTCATTTTCATTGCTTTGTCACTTGTGGAATTGATGGCAGCCTTGTTGGGCGAGGAGAGTTAACTTACTCAGCATATTTGTGGGCCACATGCACTGCACAGAAAAGCATTGTTCTTAGAAAGTCAGTAAAATTCATGTCTCAGCTAGCTCTGTGCTTGCTGCTTTGAAGCTACTCAGTGATGGAGAACATGTTACACAAATGAAAAACCACTTGTCTCCAAATTGTTTTACTTGTCAGTGATTTCCAAATAATCGTGGAAAGACATGCAGTAGAACCCCACCATAGTAAACTTGGATATTGTAAGGGAAACTGCGGCCTCATTTTGCCTTCCATTGAAGGCTGTACTTTATTTTATTTTTTTATATAGTAAAGAACCTTTAAAAAAGCAACAAAGCATGTGACCATACATGCTTTCAGTGGAGTAATGACATCATGGCATGCATGCAGTCTAGGACATCTCACAGCCACACATGTGTAATGGTGTAATCGCACAAAGCCAGCATTCAGAGGCAAACGAATATTGACTGCAATGAAACGGTGCTCTTTCAGATGGCTTAACCATCGGGCTTGTGAGCTGCAAGGAGAAGCCACCTTCTGCAATGCCACGGTGGGAGTGGGGCTGTGAAGCTAAGTGTGAGGCATGCATGAGAAGCAAAAAAGTAAAGCTGGCTGTGAATATAAAATGCATTGTGAGCCGCTGAGAAAGTGGAGAGAGTAAAAGGACAGTGAGGTGTAGGGAAGTGAAAGAAAGTGGTGAAAGTTTGCAGCACTGGGCTTCTTGAGACAGCGGTATCGAGAAGAGGCACAGTAGCACTGTGTTGGTGGTTTTGCCGCGCTTAATTTTGTCGTGTCCATTTCATTATGGGCTTGCCAAATGTGTGGGCATGTAGAGTGGTTCCATGCATTTTTCTGCTTTTGTGAAACCTACCTAGAAAGACTGGAATACATGCTTGTTCGTGACTGCTCTTCCGTTAATTGATGTGTTCCCGACTGCTACTTCCCAAGTGCCACATTCACTACCTAACATATGACTTCATCTGCTTTTGTCTGCTGAATTTGTCCACTAGCATGGGAAGGCATACTTGATGGGAGCGGGAAGTTGCAGTCAGGGTGGTGTACCTTGTACAAGCTTTGGAAGTGGAGCAGTGAGAATTCTAGAGCGTGAAATTTTGAGCGAGATTTCATGTTCGCACCCTGCCCTGCTAGCTAACAGTTTGCCTCTACATCATTGATGTCTAGAGATGTAAGTGGCGTAGCTTTTGTTCACTGTCATTCTCATTCCTTGTCTAGCCTTATTCATGGATTATAGTAGAAAACTTTCATAATTCGTTAATTTGGCTTTACCGCATTTTGTACTCCCTCAAACATAGCATGCTACTGCTCCACAGATACATGTAGTGCTCTAGGAGAACTTTGCTAACATAATCTGCTGCATAAATCTCATGAATTGTGGTTGCGATGTAAAATTCCTAATAGTTACTGGTCCACCATTAGTGGGGTATGCAGCATTGAGGTGAAGTCGAGTTACTGCTTATGAAAGGGGCCCATTGGTTCTGGTTGCTGTTTGAGAATTGTGCAGTGTTGGGTACAAGTAAAGGAAGCACATAACCTGCCGTAGTTAAGCACGACCACTAAGTATCCTTCAAAGCCTGTTTGTGCCCTAGCTACTGTGTGCTCTATATATATATATATATATATATATATATATATATATATATATATTGGTTATGAAGAATCGTCCTGTTCCAAATATGAGACTAGTATTTGGGGTGAGACGCCAACTACAAAATAGCTCACGATTGTCTACATTTTATGGTAAGTAATTTAACAATCAGAAATTGCATGAATTTTCTGGAATCTGCAAAGAACTCCAATTGGGTATGGAATAACTTTTTGTTGTGGTGAGTGCGGCAACCGATTCGATGAGCTGTGCCATCTGGTGAACTGCGAGGCCCAGCCCCGCTTTGTTTGGGACATTGGCTGCCTCACAGCTGTTCAGATGGTGCAGCCTGTCAAATCAGGTGGTCTGCTCATTATGACGAGAAATTCTGCTGCAGCCTACTGCAGTTTTTCGCCGATTCCAGAAAATGCAAGTTCAGATGTTAAATTACTTACAAAAAACTTACCATTACAAGTTACCTTGTGGTCAGTGTCTTGAGTCAGGATAGTCAAATAGTTCGCGCAAGAAAATTTTTACAACCCGGACAGACAAATAAAAAATAAAGACACACTGCACATGTGTTTAATTTTGCATTTCGTTTTGTTTGAAGCTATCTCGCCCCGCACTGTTGTGCTGCCAAAGAACTTACTCGCTGTAACAAGTGGAAATAGATAGTGTGCATCTGAGAGCAGTGATGTGGGTGGAACTGCCTTGTGGAATCTCTTGGGCATCATTTTTTATTTGTACTCATTTGTTACCGAAGTCTGAAACATTACTGTACTCATCTTGGGGGATGTGCTCCTCATCAGGCTAGCATCATGATCCTGCTCTTGTGGAAGCTGTGTTAGGCAAATGGGCTCTAGCTTTACTGAAAGTGCACATGAGCAGTATTCACTGTTGTGCCAGGTTCTGCTGTCTTTTTTTTTCACACTTAGTTTCCAGGCCAGACAACTATATTGCCATGTGCATTTCAGATGTCCTGGCAAAACCCTATGCATTGCAATCAAGTGCCGCTACTTCAGTAGCTTCACTGTGCCGTCTTTTTTTTTTTTTTAAAGTGTTTGTATGTGTATGCATGTGTGTGTGTGGGTGTCATTGTGCGTGTATATATGTGTAAAGCAAGGCTTCATCAGTGCTGTTAATAGTGTCCTGTGGGTGTGCCAGATTCCTTAACCCTTTGCAGTTATCAGTTGGGTCCCACCTAGTAACAGTGAATGGCCATTCAAAACATGTGTTGGGTTGCATTGGACAAGTTCTTTTGGATACATTTTCCCAGCTCTTTCTTTTTTTATGGTGGACATGCAGTGGTGTATTGGTGACCCTTGCAACAAGCTTTTTTTCTTTTTGCATCAGATGGTTTAGTTTTTTTGGTTTATGGGGCTTAATGTCCCAAGCAGCTCAAGCTAGGAAGGGCATCGTAATAGAGGGCTGTTGATAAATTTAACTATCAGGGGTTCTTTAAGCCCTTGGCTTCCGCACTACAATTCCTCTGCCATTGACCACTTGCTGCACTGTATAAAAACCATCATAATTTTTGGTAGAAAATGTGCAGACAAACAAGCTTCGCTTTATTTTGTTCTCAGTTATGTACTCCGTGACAACATTTTAAAGGTGTGAATATAATAGGCATATGAAGTGTAAAGAGAACAACATATATTTTGTTGAACACCAGTTCTATCTACTATCATTGTCACCATCTGCATTTTGTTATTTCCTATCACTGAAAGGAGCATCCTTATCACTGCAGATGTCACTCTCGGCATCACTGTCAAACACAAGTTGAAGAATTTGCTCTGCCATCAAACCATAATTTCTCCACAGCATGATTCGCATGAGGTGAGAGCGTTGACTTTTTGCCATTTAAAAAAAAAATACACCCACCTCAGATGTGGGCAACTACTGTAGAGCCTCGTTGATACTTTCCCGGTTCTTACAATTTCCTGTTTCATACGCTCAAAATCGTGGGCAATAAAACCTCCCATAGAGTTACACGATTTCCCAGTTACTACATACAAAATTTTGACCAACTGCCGCTTCTTGAGAACCACGGATTTTGCCGCACACTATACTCCCTTTTGTCCTTCACCTTTATATCCCCTCGCCCCCTTCCTGCAGTGCAGGGTAGCAAACCAGTTTCTTCTTCCGGTTAACCTCTCTGCCTTTCTTACTCTTCCTCCACCTGCTCGACAAACTATGGTTGTATCATTCATTTGGTGATCAACTGGACATGTTCTAATGTGCAACGGGGCTAAACCTGGGCACTTGCGATATAAAACAGCAGCGCTTGCTCGCTACGGTTGCTTTCCTGCAGTGCCTCGGTGCAAAGGGGCGAAGCATCAAAGAAGGCCAACGAGCTAACATACGAGGTGCCCGTTCCCGAGGAAACATGATTTGACTAGGAGAAATGTGGTGGCTTCTTTGTATGCCTTCGGCGCATAAGGGTGAACCATTTGATAAGCACATTTATAGGCTTACCTACGAGCGGGCCGGTTCTGGGGGACGTAGCATGAAGAAAAATACAGTGACTAAGTCACCGTGATGGCTTTTCCACATGTCACTTGTGCAAGGGTGTGAAGCATCCGAAAGCAACCAAGCAAACAATCTGAGCTGGTCAATGTCATCTGTAAACTGGATTATTAAATCCCGCCCACATTTAGGACAACTGAAATATAGACTGAATTCTACGAGAATTTCAAAAAATGAGCTGTTCACTCTTGATGCCAAGAAATGCTAATATACACCCTTATGCAGTGAAAGTGTCAACTCTAAATGACATTGTACCTCATTTTACAGTTAAAGTATCTCATAATCTGCCAGCTTAGATCATACATTTTCCCAGATATGTTCCTTTCCCCAATTTTTTATAACATATCAGCGAGGTTTTATTATACATCTCATCTTGTGGAAAACATGTAACGCAAAGAAGCATAAAATTTTAATTGTGCTACCATCTATGTACTGTTGTCAAAAATAGCCATTCTTCGGGACATCTCAGCGGTTGGCAAGCCAATGGATGTATGCGCACTGACATCGCACAGTACACGAGCACATTAGGTTCTGTTTCCACTAAAATGCAGCTGGTATCAAACGTGTCTCCTTTGGCTGGCTAGTTGATTGGTCTAACTATTCAGGAGAATTCAAAGTTGGCTAGCAAACTTCAGTGTTCTAGCCAATCATGGTAGAATTTTTTACACTTATGTTTTGGTTTTACAAAATCAACTTACAAGAGTTCATTGACAGCAAAGACTGTTTTAGGAGTGAAAACTTGTTTCACTGAAAGACAAAGTGGAACACCTTTGCCTTCACCCATCACAATCATTTATACAAAGCACTGAGCTTTTTCACAGTATTCAAAATCTGCAAAGTATTACCGGTCTACAACTACAGCGTTAAGCTTAAAAGCTGGATATTTAAGTGTAACCACAAAGGAGAGCTCGGTTTTCTGTGTTACACAGTTTCTAGAACCCGAAAATGTAAAATGATGTCATAAGTAGGGGGGTATGTTTACATGGGATGAAAATATATGTGGCTGATGTAGGGGTTTCTCAACCATGATGGTCTGCCATACTCTTTAAAAGAATTTTTAGTTTCTGTGCTTGGTTTTTTTTCGCAGCGATATAGCTTATTATAGCATAGCTTGGAAGTTGCATGAAATGTTGCAAGTCACGTTTAAGAATAAAAAATTATTTACATGTGGCAGTCAGGCTGCTAATCCATCAGTCAGGCTGCTAATCCATCAGAGTTTTGTAGTGCTGAGAAATGAATGTTACTATATATTTGGATGCCTGGGATATATTTGGAGCTTTTGTGTTTGTCTTTTTATTGTGTTTTGGGTTCATTTTCTAGCGACGTTAGAATATGTTTACAATTCTGGCGAGGCCACATGTCCATCTTTATATGCTAAAATGCCTGTCCTTCTTTTGCTGAACACTTTTACAATTTGTCTAGAGATTTATGACACTGTTTCAAAATGAGCTGTGGCCAAGTAACAATTGAGGCTTGAGTTACTGACCTGAATGAATTAGTGCCGTTGTGAAATTTGTAAATCAAAACAAGCAAGGTGAATCGAGACATGTAACATTTGATTTTGCATCATGAGCATGTAAACTGGCATGTGTCATTGGCATTAATATTCGCTTTGTTGTCTTCACTTTGAACATGGAATGTTGTGCAATCATGACAAAGAGCCAGTTTTCTCATCTTTTTCATTACGCTTAGGTTTTACGTGCTCATCAGTGGTATTCTTATTCTCAATAGCGACATTGCTCTTCTGTTTCACGTCCACTATGAAGAAAACTAATGTAGTGAAAGCATGTTAAGGTGGCCATGTGCATCTGTCTTGGTCAAAAAAAAGATGCTTTGGGCGACTGTATAGACCCTTCAGAAGGTGGCAGACACACAGCTATCTTGTAGACCTGCGCTGAAAGTTGGCTATCCATGAGGTAATATTTTGGCGGCCGACATTGGGGGGGGGGGCCTTTGCATTATAGAACACTAAAAGTCATTAAGGTTGGGTTTGTACGCGGTTTTTGAATCCAGATGACCATACTTTTTCTTGTTTGTGTCAGTGCACTGCTGGTCTCTACGTCATTTTGCTGCTATTTGTTTGTGGAGTCCCAGCCCTGGTATATAGTGGTCGTAGCACAGTTGTCTTGTTCCTGCGCTGTGCAGAAGCCTTTCCTAGTTGAAGGCATAGCAAAGCTGTGCAGGTGTTACTTTCAGCTTGAACACATCTGATACCTGGTGACCAATTTGAGGGCACTTGAGGACTTCCAATTTGAGTGTAAGAACCTCATTTTGCCACATGCAGATGTTGGTATGTCATGTGACACTTCAGGGGTTGTGTTGTGTGACTCAAATACTGTTTACATGTATGATCAGTGCAAACACTCGGAGCAATATTTTTGCTGGCTTTGTGCATGATCTTTGTTTTTTTGTTTTGTTCCCCCCCCCCCCCCCCCCAACATATGACCACATTGCTTGACTGTCTGTTCTCATTTCAGGAAGGAAAGTCTATATACGTTGTTATTCTTGATGTGAACCTTTCTTTTCCTTAAATTGTTCCTTGTGCTCTAGTTTTGGCATTCAGCGCAAGTCTGGCAAAGCAGGTTAGTAGCTGAATGTCATACAGCTCACTGAGCTACTCAAGCCAATGCTTTTTGTTTGTGCACACCGCATGCTTACAAGGTAGGAGAGAACACATTCATTGTTCCTGGTGTGCTGATGTCTGCTGCTTCCATTTGTGAAGATGTTTTGAGTTACATGGTGCAAGTGCAGTTAGGAAGACTGCACTCATTGAAATGTTTCCTCGTGGCTATGGCAGTCACTCACCCAGAGTTTCTGTCCCTTGTCATAGTTACTTGTGATAAGTAATGCATGTCTTGGGTGTGGATTGTACCAGCTGTTTGTGCACTAATGTATGTGTGTGTTCGTGCACTAAAGGCATATGTTTTGGCAAGGATCGTAACAGTGGGTACAGTTTGCCTGATACCCATATGGTACAGGCAGTGCCTCTTTTAGTTCAGTGCAAGCCACATTGGTCGCTTTGGATTGAGACTTGTTGCAATACGGCTTGACATTATGGAGCTTGATGAGTAGCCATGGCTTGTCATAGTGCAAGCTGCTGGCATGGGTGGTGAATGCTCCACTATAAAGTACCACCCCGTAAAGAAACAGAGAGGAAGTATTTGTTCTCCCATTGCTGGTGGTATTTCACTAGCAAACCTAACGGACAGCACTGGGAACGAGACGGAACACGAAGAACGAAAAAGAAACAGACACTGCACCTGTGTCTGTGTTTCTTCTTCGTTCTTCGTGTGTCGTCTCGTTCCAAGTGCTGTTCGTTAGGTATGCAATACCAACTAGCCCGACACCTCGCTCTCGTGAACTTCACTAGCAATTGGGTTCTCTCCCCTTGTGCTGAGCAGGCACAAAGGCTGGTGAACCAGAGAGCAGAAGAAAGAGTATCAGAAGAGGGGTTCGATTTGGCTAAACTGACAGATCTGGCTGACATCGAAACCAAGGAAATGGTACAACAAATAACTTAGCTGATAAGTTTTAATTTTCTGGTTTGAGTTTGAGATCTGCAGAAATCTGTCGCACGTGTAGGCACTATCAGGTGAAAAAGAGGTAGCAGTTAATATTTTTTAAAATTTATTATTAGTTATCAATACTTTGGTGGATGTTTGAACTAGGAAGATTATCTCTGTGGTATGTGTCTTAACTGCACAAGCAGTGTCAGAGCATTTCTGTGCGTTTAGCTCAGAAATGAACTAATTTGCGATTCATGTATGGAGATAGTGAACCTGTATGGAATGCAGCAACATTTGTAAGTAGAGCTGTGGCTGTGTTAGCTTTCATGCCTCATGTTTTTAAGGCTCTTCATAAGCTGCACAAAGTGACCTTACATGACACGTCTGCTGTCAGAAATGGTCAGCCCCAAGAACTGATCTTTCTTCCAAGATCCTTTAGCAAACTTCACACCTTGTGTGAATGTGTATATTTTTTTTTCTACATCTATAGCACAGAGGTGAAAAATTTTTTAAATGATTCAATTTTGTACGAGGTAACTTAACATGCAGCTGCCTTTGAGGGCAGTATTGAGCTGTGCGCTTTTGATAGTGCATGCTTTCCTTTTTTATGCTGTGAAAAATGAAACAACAAATTCATTTCTGTTCAATAAGCACCTAGGATGTAAATAAATTATTTGATGATGATTCCATTGTCTGTTTTCTCTCATGTTATTCAGCCTTGATCATATAAAGCTTGAGTGATTACTGAACTGCCATAGTGATTCTGAAATGTGTGATGCTGTAGCAGTGGCATTGTGCTGTTGAGCATACGTTGTGAGCGTAGGCCAGGGTAATATTACAAGACTATTCCAATTTGGTTCCTTCGGTTTTTGCCACTGGTAGGGCAAGTCTTCAGGCTGCATCATTTGCTTTTGAGCCCTGTGGTCTAATGACTGCCACATCCAGAATGCAGGCACAGATTTAGAACAGTACAGCATGATCTCCTTGCAACACTGCAGAAAAGCAAAGCATCTGTACCAAGCACTTTTATCTCCTTTGGTAATCGTAGCTTCCTATATTATCTATATCCGGTCATGGGCACCACAATCAAAAAATGCCGAATGTTGCATTCAGTGCCGCTGCAGAAAAAGGAATAGTACTGCATTGGTATACTTGCGCTGCAGCTAGGTAGCAGCCACTAGTGTGCACTGGAGAAACTACATGCACGCTGAAATTTCGTGACGTATGTCGGCAATACAACGCTGCAACACTCAAATATGCCCGCTTCGCTTAGTTCAATGCCTAATTGTAAGCTAATATGAGGTTTCTTGACGCACAGATATGCGTCGTCTGCTCGAGCAACGATGCAGACTGCACCGCTGGAGACTCTAGTGGTAGGTTGCCATGTTTGACAAAGAACCATCACCAAGAACGATCCCTGGTTGCTTAATTGGCTACTCAACTGACAGAGGTCTAATCATATGCAGGACCGACTCGCATTCTCTTCAACTGCAACCGCTGATTAGTTTGATCCGCTGTCTTGAATATTTTGTGCGTTTGGCTGCAGCAGGATGAGCATAATTATGCACTCACTGGAAAACAGTGCTTTAGACGTTGCTGCAAGGAGAAGGCATCACTGTGCAGCACTCCTGAAGCCAGAATTCAAAGCACAGGGCTATAAACATGCGTGCCTCAAACCTAAAAAAATTTATTCAAAACATTCAAACATGATATACGCATCAAGTGGTTGTGCCAAGTGCCACATAGAAGAAAATCCCTTCAATACTGGGGCTGCTCCTTGTGGTTGCGGCGCATAGATAGCTAACTAAATGAGCCTTGCGGCGCTTTTGGACAGGCTCTTCCAACAAGCGTTGGGTGGCCCTGAGTAGTTGGGTGGGAGGTCGGGTTGTGGTGCCATTTCACGTTGAGTGACAAAACTAGGTGCACGTTACTACGAATAAATGAGTGAGGCACTTCTCCACAATGAGGCGCGCGTCATAGGGCAATAATGACAAGTTCAGATTGCCACATAGGGAGAAGTGCGGTGCATGAAACGGGAGTCGTGCGATGCGAGCGCCTCATTGCTGAAAATTACTTCATTGTGGCAGAAACCTAATTTTTGGCGTACCTCTCAAAGTGGAGCTCGCAACCAGAAGTTTTAGGTAACAATATTGAATGGCCGTGCCCAAGTGAATGACTGGTTGTGGAAAATATAGGAGGCTGTGGGCAAATGATTCATTGGCAACCACGAAAGCCTTACCTTTTGATATAATATAGCCTACAGAATGAATACTGGAAGTGATCTAATGCATACCTGGCATTTTGGAAGCTTACTTTCAAGCTGAGTGTGACACTGAGTGTGACACTGAGTGTGACATTAACTTCGACTGCTGCCGGGATTGGAGAACCAATTTCATACTCTAGTGCAGAGGTGTAAGGCAGTCTAGTGCAGAATAAAAGTATTGTTAAATGGGGGCAATAAAGTATGCCTACAAGCTAGGGTGACTATGTTTAGTTTCACACTAAGCAAGTTGCACGGCTTCTGATGTGCTCTCTGTGAGAGACAGCATGTGAGTGCCCCAATCACTTTCTTGCTTCCAGAGTTCCCTTGCAGAGAGCTGTGTTTATCAGCCATATTACCGGCACACCTGCCTACATTGTGCAAATAGGTCAGATAATTTCATCCCTGTGAGTCGTTGCTGCCATATTAATTGATTCGACAGTAATTATATCCTTTGAGTAGTTTTGATAATTTGGCACCGATCCATGATGCATACAGAGTCCCGAGATTGCTTTTATGCTTTGTGAGAGTAGGCTACACATCTTGCTTGCTTCAAGAGGCATCATGGTATCATCATCTGAAAATTGTTATTGAAGGAAGTTAAGGAATATATGTTCTAAAGAGCGTGGCAGTGTTTTCGATTAATGCCCAGGTGACGTGCGGTAAGATGGCGGAGTTTTTATCACTAAAAAACAGTGCACTCTCGACGGGACACAGGGAGTAAGACAACACCCAGCGGTTCTGTGTCTTCTGGTCTTACTCCCTGTGTCCTGTTGAAAGTGCGCTCTTTTTTTAGTGATTACGTACCAACTGGCCCGGCTACTCTCCGTCATGGAGTTTTTATGCCATTGGTAACTACTTGCTGGAACTTTTTTGTTGTAAAACTACAGCCTTTTTGCACACATAATGAGAAGGTTTTGCTAGTTTTTGAGTTCACAAAACATTACTTTGAAAGGCAAAAGAGCATGCCTCATGAGAAAGGTTATGTTACTTTTTGAGTTCAAAAAACATTCATTCATTGCAAAACATGAAAATGAAGTGAGGGGGGCTGAGTTTTGAATGCTTCAAGCAGCTATGAGATTAGGGACGGGGGAGAGGAATAGTCAGTAATGACGGCTATATATTGTCTGACACATTTTTGGTTAGGGAGAAGGTCAGTTCGGTTTAGCCCTGTCCGACTCTTCGTGACCCTATGGACAATATGACACCACGCTTTCCGGTCTCTCACTATCTTCCTAACATCACATAACTTCATCTGCAGCGCCTCGAGGATGCCATCTAACCATCGCGTTCGCTGCCTACCCCTTCTCCGGTGACCCTCAACCTTTCCCAATATCAAATCTTTCTCTAGCGACTCCTCTCTTCTCATCAGATGACCAAAGTAGCTGAGCTTTAACTTTAGAATTTGACCCTCCAATGAGCAGTCAGAGTTTATGGTCGACAATATCGACTGATTTGATCTTCTGGCCGTCCAAGGAACTCTCAAGAGTCTCCGCCAGCACCGCATTTCAAACGCGTCAATTCTTCGGCGGTCAGCCTTCTTCACAGCCCAACTCTCGCATCCATACATCACAACTGGAAGGACCATAGCACGAGTTATACGGAAAGGGAGAAAGTACCTAAGCAGAAATTACAAGAATGGTTTGCATTTTCTGTGCAGGTCTGATCTACCTATTAGTCTGTTAAGAGTTAAGGTCGCTCTAAAAGAGGAACAGCAGTATAATTTCCTCTGATACGGACAGTTGCTATGGTTGTCGGTTAAAAGAACATCACACTCTGCTCAGTTTTGCATGGTGCATAAAGAATTTCTAATCATAATTAACTTGGTAGTTCTGCTGATTGACGACTCACCACCATACATTAGGCTTCACCATTAGCTCTATATATCCCCAGTGAAGGCTGCCCATTTATATACAGTAAATCTAGATGTATCTACTTGTGTTGTTGCAATGTTCCCAAAGCTGCAGTATCAAATGGAGACCTCTACCATGGTTATATATATGGCATTTCTACCTCCCTGGTAAAAAAATTATCAATGGGTCCAAATGGGACCACCAGTCAGATTGAATTGGTTTTCCAAATCCCAAATGGTTTGCCCAATGGGTATCTGTCAGCCCAAATGGTTTCTTCATCTCCAACGAATTGGGCGCCCAATTAGTTTCTGACATTCCAATTGCGGAAGTCCAACTTAGATCCCAGTTGGGAGTGAAGAAACCAATTGGCCTCCCTGATTTGGGGTGAAGAAAAGCTAGGAAGAAAATGGCCTATCAAATGTATCATTTTATGCGTTTCTTATTACGCAGTTTGTTACTACAGCAGAAACCCTCTACAAAATTATTTATTTATTTATTTGTGCATACTATCACTCCAACGTGGAGATAGGAGTGGACAACACATCAGCCTGTGACAAACACAGACCAGCAGGTACAAAGATGCAGTAAATACAGTAGAATCAACAAATCAGTGTCAGTAAAATGCAGTCATAAATTACAGGTAATAAAAAATTTACTTGTAATAAAAGATACCCTTTGTATAATAGATTGCTTTAAATATTTAGCAAGATGGATGGAAAATTGTTCTTGAGATTGTGCATTTACAACTTGGTTTTGGAGCCCATTCCATTCAAACGCTGCTACAGGAAAAAAGGAACATTTGAAGCAGTCGTTGCAACATCTCTGTATTTGGACATGTCTACTATTTTTATTATGGCATATGAGTGTTCCTGTTTATGAATTGTTTTTTCCTCACATGAACTAAACTATTAATAACACAATAAAAAATACTTGGTCTTTTTTCTTTTCACCTCTGGGAAAGGAAAGGCAAATCGGCTTTCATATAAAGGGGGGTCACGGAAACCAACCTTCGGTATCGAGAAAAAATTAAGCGTAAGGCCCACCTTTGCACCTGCTCAAGTTTAGATATCGGCTTTTTGTGGTATGGGGTCCCAATATTTCACATGCATACTCAAATTAGGGTCGCACGAGCATCAATATTGTACAATGTTGGTTTTATGTCTGTGGAAGCCTGTTTTTGGGATGCGTCTGATGTAACCTAGTCTTTTGTTCCCCTTCCTGATAACATTATCGATATGTTTTGTCCAGCTAAGGTTTGAAGTCGTGTCGAGGTATTTGTATTCACCTACACGAAAAGGGGAACTACCTTGCAAACTATATGCACAGTCAAGCAGGTCAGCCTTATTAGTAATTGTCATGCAGGCTATCTTTTGCAGGTTCAAGGTCATCTGCCATTCTGTACACCAGTTTTCTATGAAATAAAAAATCATTTAACTGAACTTTGTCACGGATTTGATTTCGCTATGAATGATACAGTTGTCTGCAAATAGCTTTACTTTTACTTGTGAATCTTGAATCGGGTCATTGCAATATATTAAAAATAAAAGGGGCCCAAGAACTGATTCCTGGGGCACGCTGGACTTAACTTCACAAAAACCTGACCTCTTGCCTCCAACGCGAACATACTGCTTGCAATCGCTGAGAAAGTCCTCCACCTTCTGAACAATGCATTTATTTCCATGAATAGCTTTTAACTTAAAATTTTTTTGTGACTAACCTTATCAAAAGCTTTTTTAAGTCTAAAAATAAGATATCTATCTGACCTCTGCCATCAAATACTATACAAAAATCATGCGCACATTCGATTAGTTGCGTCGGTATTTCATCCGGACCTGCAGCCTTTGACGTGTTCAGCTTCAGTAGTGAAGCCACTATTCCCTCATATATGTCAATTGCAGCTCGTCCAGTTCCAGTAAATTATTATGCGGCGTGAACTGTGTCGGCTTTCCACCATCCAAAGTAAAAACATTTGCAAAAAAGGTGTTAAAAGCCTTCAAAATTTAAATCTCTTTTTTAGTTACGCTCTGGGGTGTGTTTATTCTTTTTATTGTTGTCTTTTTTGCCGACAGGTGTCTCCAAAAGTTGTGGGCCGGGAGATTCACGAAGATATTTATTCATTGTATACATCTATGACCTTTTTGGGTCCCGATAATCATTCATTTCAGCTTTTTACTTAATGTCAACAAGTCATTTGGTAACATATGTGGTTCATTGAGCGCCGTTTCCTAGCTTTACGAGATTTGGATGCTTAATTTTCTCTTTAGCTGAAATCACTCAAACTGGCAAAAATCTACTGTCAAGGTTTCAGGTTTGTAAAACGAAAAGCACTCCAAGTTATATTCCATTCATACCTGATCCCCTCTTTATGCATTTTTGTTTTCAGTATTACTTATCAGATTTTATTTTATGTTTACATCTTGTGGGAGTATCACAGTTAGCATATTAGTGCAATAAATATGTGCACGAGTACAGCGAAAGTTTGATATCAGTGTCAATGCCAAAGCTTTATATGAACACTGCACTGTCTTCCGGTGTGTCTGTGCCATTTAAGAGGCAATAGTAATAAAATGCTCGCGACACAGTCAATTAAGCGCGGCCATACAAACGCGCGACGCCGCACCTCCAGTTCAACTGCTACCACTGCCTCGTGCTTCGCGCTGTGAACGTTTGGGCGTTTCTTCCCTGCTTCTCGCTGCACTTTTACTTTCTCAGCGGACCGCGCAGCCTCCTGTCTACGCTCGTAACCAGTCAGACGCGCGTCTTCTTGTTTCTCCCTTTCCTCGTCCCTTTCAAAATGCTCCCTTAATTGTCCGCACGAGGCAGCGCGCTGGTGGCTGGGCGTGCATTTTCTTTTCTTCTTTCGTACAGTCGCAACTAGACACCGTAGTCGCAACAACAACTATATTCCGTGGTAAATATATACGTCGCGGCGGCCCGACACACTTCCCTGCAACCGTTTTTTATGAAAAATACCTTCATTACATAGAAACAGTAAAAAATGCGGTATAGAGACTGTGAAAGACGAATTGGGAGTATGGGACTTCAGTTTCACTTTATACTATATCTGAGTTTACTATATTGTATTTGTCAACAACCAAACATGCTTTTAGTTCTGCTATTAGAATTTAAGCTAGTTTATAGGGTCCAGGACCGGTCGAAATAGCAAAAAATTAACCGTGCAGACTCACATAAGATAGCTGTAAGATTCGCTTTGAGAGGAGATATGTAGACACTATACCTGTTTTAAACAGCCCGCCATATTTTAGTGGTGGCGCTTCCGAATGCAGCTCTCGCAGCTTCACGAACACAGCGAGAGTGCACGAATTTTTTGCACTACAGGGTTTTATGCTTTTCGTTAACGCGCTCCGCGGCAGCGTTGCCGACTGAATTCGCCACAAAATCCCTGCTTTAGCCAAAAAGTACCTACAAGTCCCCACCTTTGTTTTAGCCTGTCCCTAAGTCGCGAGGCGTAAAGCTGACGGAGATATATATTTACCGAATAAAACTAAGTACATACGTTGTCGCTAACAGCGGTTATCTGCAGTATGTTGTTCAATATCGCGCCAGACTGCTTTTACCGCGTAACCACGCACAAAGATGTGTTTGTGCAGAAGACTTGCAACATAACTGGACAGGCCATAATTTAACATTTCATTTGTTTTCTGATTACATGGTTATACAGTTTCAGCGGTACAGAAAAGCTATTCGAAAACCCTCAAACCGAAATTACTGAGGGGTCCTGTCCAACACTGGAACCACTGGAACGTTGAAACCCATATTTTATGAAAATTTAGTCTTCCGACTCAAACCATATCACTCAAACAGCAAGCAAGCACTATACCAAGCAATGACCAAGCCGTCTGGACCAAGCAACCCCTACTGTAATCGCATGTTACGCAGGTGTGAAGTGTGTTAGCTGTTTGCCGCTGTCTGTTTTGCGACGCTGTGTTAAACGGCTGCTGCAGCGGTCAGTGTTTCTATAACCGCTTTGGAAGCGGTCACAGTAGCAAGCATGCAGGGACAAGGCACGGAAGGGATACTAGGGACCGCGTACTAGTCCGCGCATTCCCCAAAGAGTACCCACATGCATGCTCTAGTCTAGTCCAAGAAAAGTTCGCGCATGATGTGCTGTGATGTGTGTGTTTTCTTGCACACTACATCCGTTGTAATGCGAAGATGTGATAGAAGCCTGCCTTATGAAACCACCGAACCTAGACTACTACCTGCGTGCAGTGACCTAGCTAGGCTATCCTCCTTGACTGTAACCTGTTACTGCTGCTACTACCCAATGCGCCGCCTACGATTTTTTGAGGCAGTTCTCCAGCCGATCCCAGTTTCGTGCATGTTATGTGTTTTCACGCAAATCTTTTCTTGACTGCTTTATTTTTGTTTATTTTGTGAATGAAATTTCGAAACGGGAATTAGTAAATTGTGGGCAAACAGAACAGAGGAAATACCGCGTGTGGCGCTAGTAGCGTACCCGCGGTAAGGCCAAGGTAAGGGTAAGGCACCGGTAATAAAACTACAGTAATAAAACATCAGCTGGTCCGGCGGTCCTGCGTGCGCACGTGTGCGATCTCATTGCATTGGGTGACTGGATTTTGGCCGATCTACCAGCCGCTGAGTACCGTACCCGTGCTGTACTATATTTGTTATGCATAATTATGCATGTGTATGTTCTACGTTGATTGCTGACTTCAGGACGAAGGTATTACCAGGTATTACTACTCGCCAAAAGCAGCGATGGAAACGGGGATGGATGAACGCACAACCACTGTGAACGACTGTCTTGATTGCGAAGTTGGGTCTGTTATTGAGCCAAGTGCCATCGTGAACGGTGACGGTAGTGGTTCGTCTAAAAAAGAGTTTAACTCTATGACAATAGCTGAGCTCGAGGCTGTGTTAAACGACCCGCATTCCACGGTCTCGAAACGCTACCGGAAGCGAGTGTTGCGAAGAATTGAGTGGCTCAAGCGGAAACCGGAGAGAAGGTGAAGTGGCGCTGATGTTTCCATTGTTTGATCGTTCAGGATCGTCATGTGCACTTGCGGGTTATCTTGTGACATGTTCAGAATTTTAGCCGCTTTGACTCTGAGGTTGAGAACTGTCAAACACGCATGTTCTACCCAGGTCAGGCGCTGTCCAGTCTCATCAACTCTTTTATATATATATTTTTTTATGCGTCGGCAGTTTTTAAATTCGGAAGGAAAAGCAGGCAAGGTCGGCATTAAGGGATCTTTTGTAGTCTGCTTGCGTCCTGCCCCCCTCCCCCCCTTTTTACACACAATTTTTTTTTTATATATATCTGGTGCTTTGATTGTGTCAACTTTTAATCACCTTTGGAGAGGCAGGTACACAAGTGCTCCTGATTAAACTGCTGACCAGTCTCCTCTCAAATTTCATACAGTGGGACATTTGACAGTGAGCTTTGCTTGCTAACATTGTTTTTTTTTTTTTTTTTTTTTTTTTGAGGCATGCCTGTTTATTCAACACAAATTACAGTTGCTTGTGGTGGTGTTGAAACACTGAAATTAGTATTATAGAGAGTGATGGCACTATCTGCCATAATGCCTAGTGCAAGCAGAAACCGAATGGCACTGGGAAATTCACATTCCTAACCCAGTGATAAGTATCGCTGCTTTTTAAAATCTATTTTGGATGAAGGAAATGAGTACCAAACCAAAAATGGTGCTAAACAAAACAAACTACCAAATGTTTTTCTTGAAGGGAGCTGGAGTACTAAAAAGCAAGCAGTTCAATCCGAGTAGTTTAGACCTGCCTCTGGCAGTGGTGTTAGCTGCAGTATGAACAGGGCATCGGCAGTAAATCCAGTCCTGTAAAGTGGGCTGCACCTAGTTTGTTTCTACTGTACACTGTCACCTCAGAGGACAGTTGTTTACGACCATAGTGCTGGCACTGGTGATTTGAGTGCACTGGTCTGAGAGTTTTTGCAACAGATCATACAATCTGCCTTTTTCACACGGCCGGTCTGCGCATGCGGTACCCCTCCTCTGGTTGAAAAGCCCAACCACACATGCACAGTTCTTGGCCTCTGTGATCGGCATAGCTGGAGCTGATCGCGGAGGCCATGCAGAGATTTTTTACATGCGTATACAACAGATGGCGGCAGCATTCAAGTGCACACATCGCCATTTCACTACCTGCTGCGTTTCCCAAGGACGTTTTCAACCAATAGCAGACGGAATTTCAACCACTTCCCAGAGAGTGCCACATCTTGTGAAAAAGGTGGATTGATTTGGGAGCAAATGTGTGTAACTGACACCTCACACTTTCACTTAGTTTTCAAAAGTTGCTTGGCGCACTTTATTTCTGGTATGTTATCAAATCACCTTTATCAAAATGCCTAAGGGTTGCCGAGAAGATGGAAACCTTAAGGAAAGTGGCCACCTGTGGTGGCTCAGCGGTTAAGGTGCTTGACTGGTGAGCCGGGGGACCGGGTTTCGATGCCAGCAGTGGTGGCCATGCTTTGATGGAGGTGAAATGCAAGGCAGCCGTGTAGTGTGTGACATAGGCACACATTAAAGAACTTCATGTAGCCGAAATTATCCGGATCCCTCTACTACAGCGTCCCTCATTGAGTCACATTGGGGACTGTCAAATCCCATAAAGCCAAACCAAACTTCTAGAAACAACTAAACATAAATATTCATAAGATCAGTATGGATAAGTTTGGCATTAAGCATAGTGGACACCTACAAAATTTTGAAAAAAAAAAAAGAAAAGCAAAACAGCAATTAGTATTACTACAAAACATGTCATGCTATTGTCAGATATCTGGCAACATGTTAAGCCATAAACAGGCCACATGGCATACCTAAAGCGCACCTGAAATGCTACTTGCGGTAATATCTTAAAGGTATACTGAACAAATTTCCAAGAATATTGAGAAAGCACCACAATTGCATTCTTAAAACACGATTACACTAGTACAGACACATAATTCGGGTTAGTTTTGAGTGGATGGCTGTATTTTTGACGTTTTCTGAGTGCCCACCGGGTCGGAAACAATGCGCTCCTGACTGTGAGCCAGCGTATGTGACATCACATTTACCCTCAGCAACGTCACGGCTTTCGTGGGCCCGCCGCCACCGCCCCCACACCTGAGCTGGTTGGCTGGCTACACGCAGTGTCGGTTCCCCCGCGTCGCGCCGTGCACAATGCTGCGGAGGGTGGGATGCTATAGACAAGGGAGGTCGAGGGGGACGTGTAGGGAGGGCAATTGCTTGCACATTGGGAGGGAAGGATGAGCTGTGTCCAGCGTGGTTTAAAGCTGTGCACTGTGTCCGCTGTCCCGTTAGGGCATGTTGCATTTTTAAAAAAATAAAACACGTCCGTCCGCGCATTTCGTGAATCTTGAGTGCCACGGGGGAAGGGAAAAATCAGCTGGTGCGATCACTCATGATGGGGGCTTGAGGGAGGCAGGTAAAAGTGTCGTTATCCGGTTTTGTCAAAGCTTTCGCAGGAGGCCGCTAGGTGTGGCGATTTGAGAAATGTTCACTAAAATACTAACTTTCCGCTCATTTCTGTTCTTAAAGTGTGTTGTTTTGGTTACTCAATGCAATAGCTACCATCTGCGCTAGAAAACTCAGCGGCAATTTTTTTATTCAGTATACATTTAATGCAAGAAAGACATAGAGGTGGCCCTTATCAGTATTCGAGTCAGATTTAAAAGTTTTGCGTGGAGCGTATAATTTACAAAATTTTGAAAAGTGCTCCTGGTGGCTGCTCGTGACCGATTGGGGCGACAGCCCCACGCACACTGCGCGCAAAGCTCCTGTGTGACGTCACATCGGCTTGCTGGGCGCGCCCGCTCATCAAATTCTCCCAAGTTACGCTGGCAGGACAGGACATGATAAGACGCCGTCGACTTGTTTGCTTTTTTTTTTTCGTGCACCAGTGTGGGCAGAGTTGAAGGGGGAGAGGAGGAGCATCTTTTGATCACCCACACCTTCAATGCTAATGAAGGTAGTTGAAAAATTTTTATGTTGCGCTGACTATTGATTGAATACCTCTTTTTTTTGTGCACATTTTCTTGTTTTTGTATATAGCTTTTCATGGGCCCTTTAAACCTCCATTGTCTTATTGCCCTCTCTTTATAAGCTTATAAACTTGTCTTATTGTGTAACATATGAAACTTGCTTCCTGAATAGGAAAATGGCTGTTACAGGCAGAGCTTAGTTAAGGTGTACTAACAGGATCAATCAGCCTATTATCTGGTAGTCTGTTTTGGAAGCTAAATAACGTGTGAAAAGATGGTGATGTGCTACATTTATTGTGGAGCAATAATGCAATATTTAGAAGCATTCTGTCAGTGATTGCGAGAGTAACAGCTGAACTTACTTTGCAATTTTTAAAAAGTGCAATTTAATCTGGGACCAAATTAATTTGGTTCTTAGGTCTAATTAAAGCTCTTGATAAGTTATGCAAAAATGGGCAGCCTTAAGAGGCCAACAATATAAAGTTCTAATTGAATTGACATGAATATTGAAAGTCACTTAAAAAAAATTGTCACCTTAGTGTTTCTTTTGACACTTTTATGAGAACGATTGTGCTGTTTGGCAGATATGGCTGCTACCAACTGTCATGCACTGCTCAAGAGTTTCTAATCTGAAAGAGAATTTTTGCTTTGAACAGCTGGTATATGATCCTAACTTTTTCATGCAGAGCCCTGGAAAAAGAGAAGAAGAAGCGCAAACGTGAGGAATCCAAGGCTGCAAATGGAGAAGCTATATTATACAAGAGACCCAAGTTTACCAAGATGGAGGAATCCTCTTGTAGGATTAGGGTGGCCATTGACCTCTCTTTAGATGGTCACATGACTGACAAGGTGTGGTAGATCTTAAAATCACCACTAAAAGAGCTTTTAAGCAGTGCTTGGCCATTGAAGTTATATGACCCTCCTGAAATGTGGGCAGCTCTATACATTCTATTTTTTTTTTCTTACTCAACCATACATAGTATTTACCACAATTTAGCTTCTAGAATAAGTGTAGTTGCACGTCATATGGTCCTTGTTGATAGGTTGCGAACCAGAAGCCCATTCTACTTTGTCTTGAGCATATTTGCTGAACTTAATATTCTCTCTCTGTGGCAGTATTAACCCTCTAGCAGACTTGGACGAGCTAGGTGCATTATAAGCAGGCATTTTTAGGATCGTCGAGAGATGGCAGCACGAACACTGAGTGCTGATTGCTTTTGCTTGACCTGAACGGAGAAAGTGGCCACAGCACAAATGAACATAGCGGAGCACGAGTGCAATGAAGTGACTGATTTGAGTGATACTGAAGACTACAATTTGTTTTGTTCCTCAAATGAGGATGAAAATAGCAAGAAACTTGCTAGCTATGAAACCGAATATTAAAAAAAGAAAAAAAGCTGAAACTAACACTGCGCTGTGTAATATGCTGCTTGCACAATTTTTAACTCTGACTGTCGAATATTACAAAAAAAATTCACCTCCAGTGTCAAATTTTTTTTTATGCTGTGCATTTAGCCTAGTACCCGTACAGCAAAAATGCAAAAAAAAAAGGAAAAGAAAAGAAGCAAAAATCGTTGTGAGACATTCATGTGTTCACATTCTCAGCATATAAGCAGTCTGAAGTGCTCTCTCTAATTTCCTTTTACAATATGGTTTGGTTGTGAATTTAGATGCAGTCTAACCCTCCTCAGTGGGTAATGTATTGATATTGAGGCTTCTGTTTTATTGTGTTGAAAGCGACATGTAGTTGGTACTTCTTGTTTGGTCACTCTCAGAGTAGCAATAATTTGAGCTTGTTGGCTAGGCATGATACCAATGGAAAAAGCACAGACACATGGGCAATGAAACTGGCAGAGTGAGTGTGCATCCTGTCAGTTTATTTGCCTCTGTCCTCGAGTCTTGTGCTGTTTTCATTGCTACCATGACTGCTCACTTCTTAGGCATATTCGGAGTGCACAACTACTGCTGACATCACAGCAGACACTATGGTGGCAAATCAGCATCTCTGTAAGAAGTTGCGTGTTTCGGTAATTCGCTAAATAAAATTGTTCTGGCTTGCATTGCCAAAGCTGTCCAGGGTTCACCATCCCACATGATGCGAGATGCAAGCCATCCGTAAAAGCAAGAGCACTATTTACCTTGCCACAAGAACAAGTAGTCGGCTGAAGGAGGCTTCATGCAATTTGAAAGTGGAGCTGAAAAAAAAAAATGCTTTGAGCTTAACTTACAGAAGCCTAATTGGTAACTACCCTGTCTTCGTGGTGCACTTGTAAAGGCGCTTCATTACTGTGCCCAAGGATGCAAGATCAAATCCTAGCCACGGCAGCTGCTTTTCGATGGAGATGAAAAGCTAGGCGCCCGTGTACTGTGCAATTTCAGTGCACGTTAGAGAATCCCAAGTGGCCACAATTCCAGAGCTTTCCACTATGGCGTCTCTCATAGCCTAGTTGCTTTGGGATGTTAAACCTTACAAACCAAACCGAACCTAATTGGAAACTTTGCTCTGCCTGCAGGAGAAGGTGAAGTGCCGCAAGCAGATCCAGCGTTGCTACTCACTTAACCGCAGGTCTCCAGCCCCCATCCAGGTGAGCAGTTTGAGTTTATTGTAGTTTCAATTTGCCATGCTTTAAAGGTGCTGTGAAGCTTCTTTCCATGGGATGCAAAAAGTGCCATGGAAGGAGTACGGCATCTTATAAGGCTGCTATTTCTCTGCAGTTCTGTGAAAAATAATGGATCTGAGCAATTTGGGGGAATGGTGCGTTAGCAGCCACTTTTAGAGCGTAGCTCTCACGCGCCTGTTCGGCAGTTGAGCCGCGTTGTCATTGGTGCTGTTCCCGGTGTAACTGATAGCATCCTCGATCGCCCGCACCAGTGCACACCGGGGCGCCTGGTGCGCACCATATATCCTCGATCACTGGAAGTGCCCCTTGCCGGGGCAGTTTTTCGTTGCCCCGTCACGCACCCAGAAAATCGGTGGTTCGCAGGGGTGTAATCCCGGCAAGCACTGCGGGATGCGCGCTGCAGGGAAGCCGCTTTGCCCTGCTCGATGTGCTCGTGTCTGCACGCTGACTGACGCGATGGAGAAAAATAGTACGGATGATTGCCGCAATCGATAAACTGCTGTCAAGATCATATCTGGTTACGAAGACGGTATGACAATCGACCTCACACAGCGTAAACACTGTTCTTGAAAGTCGACCAGTTTTCTTGTCGGGCCGATCATCTAGCACCTCAACGATAGCGAGCGGCTGTTTACGATTCCCTGCTTAACATTGCAGTGTGCAGAGCCATTGACACGTCAAGCTTGTAACGTACGACATGTGCCTTTGAGATGTGAATTATGTTATTGATATGCAGTTCCGAAAGCATTTCTGGGTGAGCAGGAACGTCTGCTACAAGGTGATCGGCACGGCTATGAAAAGTCGTGCTTTTAAGCTCAGCGGGGCCCTTACCCACAGAAGACGGCTAAAGAACACGCCCTTTTATTTCTTGTTTTTGAGTAATCAGGACTGCATGTGTAATGACTGAATTTAACCCACTTGTGGTATGCGGGGAACAAAAAGTAGCGAACAAGCCGTCACCGTAATATTTACCATATCAGAAAGTACACACTATATCATAATGGACCTTGTAGCCGCTTCCATGACAGCATTCAGTCTCTTACAGACATTGGCGAATGATACCTCGTGCCGTTGATGTTGTTGCTTTCTACAACGGTATGTGTGGAGCACACGGAGTTTGGTGAGATTGCAGCAGACAATCAAATTTGCGCTCCAGAAGAAAGGTGTCGCTGCATGCATGCACCCGCGGGGTGCATTTTGTCCTCGATGCTGATACTTCTCAGGGTGCCACCGCGCCGGTTTTGGGGCACACCCGGTGCGCGGTGATCGAGAATGCTATGAGCAAAAGAGAGTCACGAGCGAGAGAATTTCTCAGAAGAGAACGAAAAGCCACGAGCTCTGCACCGCGCGCTTGCGGCCTTTCTTTCTGTTATTCTGAGAAATTCTTCATGGCTCATGAGAAAATTAGAGTGCTTTGTAACTGCACATACATACACACAAGTATCTCTCAAATTCTTTTCCTCAGTATATCGCAAAAATGCCTAAAAGCTGGGCTCAAATTTTGCATTCGAGGGTATCATAATCGTTCTTAGAATTTTTTTTTTTTTTTTTTTTTTCTGGACACTGGTAGGAATGATAAGTCAAATGATAGAAATGTGTTTGTGGTAATCCTGTGAGCTTTCGTAAATGGTAGAATGTGGTAGTGAATGAAGTTCTGCTGATGACTTGCCATCCATCCTCATCCCCACGAACAAGCTAGTGCATCAAGTGCTGAAGCTCTGACATCAGTGTGCTAACATGCTTTGTGGGAAGGGCCGAAATAACGGCACCCATGAAAAGGTGTATCATGATCGATGCACGAGAATAGCAATAGTTTGTTTTTAAATTGCCTGCTTCAGAATACACCTCACTCACCAGGCTTGTGAGCTGCGAGGAAATGCCAGCTTCTCAGTTGCGGTCATTGAGCCAAAGCATGTAGTGTGCACTGGCAAGAGAGTGTCTGCCAACATTGGAAGAAGGCAGCTCGTGCTGTTGAGAAAGAAGAAAAGGCAGTGAAATAGCTGTGAGGAGTTTGAAAAGAAAACAAGGGTGAACTGTACAGCATGAAACGCAAGGGCAACTCAAGAAGCGGCTGCATAGCAGCCATTGGTAATGAGGCCTTCTGCAGAACATCTTGCATATTTTTTGTGCTAAATTACACGGTAAATTTTTTTTATTGCAAGAAATTAGGTGTCGTAATGATTTTGTCCTAGAAGAAATTTTTCTTCTAAAATTCAGCTGGCAAAAGCATGCCAGCCATCCTATGTACAGCCTTTATCAAAAGTTTACAGCCCAGGAGGTTTACTTCTGAGCGATACTATGTGGCTCGTAATGCATTCCCAGGTTTCCATACTTGCTGAAGGCAAGAAAATTTTTCGTCCTACCCTCTGCAATGGCTAGGACTTCCACGATTATTACGGAAGTCATATTATGCGGCTTACAAGCAAACCCTCTGGGCTGTAAACTTTTGATAAAGGCTGTACTTAGGAACATAGACATCTGTGTTGCATGGCTGATGTCCTGTGATAGCATGAATCAGATGGAAAAACAACTACAAGAAACTAATGCCTATGCCTACTGTGTGCTTTTTTTCTGAGCATTTCACACTGTGTAGAGCCATGTAATTCAGCTTTAATGCCAATAGTGATATACTTCTCCCCCCAGAGCCTGCTATCTCACTGTGCTCAAATAGTAATTTAGTGCTCTTTTATGAGTTATGACACTGTTGTGACATGTGCTCTGCACCTCTGGCTACCCTGTCACAACTGCTGTACTTCTTCAGCTTGTTCTGTGAGAACGGTGTGCTGCTATTAACTACTGAGAGCCCATACCAATATGTGCGAGGACATCTTTAAGTTTTAGTTGCAAGAACAGGGCCAGACTTAGGAGGGGTGAGGGAGGAGTGACCTTACCAAAAGTTGGAGCCCCAGTACTTGTAAAGCCAGGTGGATTTTGCGAAGCAGGTTTTAACCTGGATAGAAGAAGACCCAAATTTTGTTGGAAATGTATAATGGACTGACAGTGTAGTTAAATCTCGTTACAAGAGACACTCGGTTATAAGAGACATTTGAAAATGGTTTGGTTGGTTTTCCTATGTCTGCCATGTTAACAACATTGCATACAAGAGACATGGTTACAAGAGACACTTGGTTACTAAGGGCAACTTTTTCAACTCCCTGCCCCCTATTTAGAAGAGACACAACCCAGGTGTGCTCATGCAATGCAGCTGAAACATGCCAACTTGTACATTATGCACTTCAGATTTCCTTAGCTAAATTCTGTTCCATATCAGCATCCTTTATGTTGCAATATGTCAAGAACTGAGAAGGAGTGCTTTCCCATGATTGGAAAGTTAAAACGACCCCCATTATTTCAGCCACTGGCATCGCATTACTGTCACCTATGAAGCAAATCAAAATGCATGAATGACATCTAGCATTTTTAACTGCTTGCTGTTAAAATTTGATTGCAAGATGAAAGTTCGGAATCCTGATGTCTTTCTTTTTGTGGACAATGCTTCTTGCAGCACCAAAGTTCTCGTGTTCAAAGCCACCAAAGTTATGTTTAACCTCCAAACTCCACACCCTACCTTCAACAAACAGACAAAGGCATTATGCACTCTGTCAAGTTGCTGTACAAAACAAGGTTGGTAGAATGCCTGTTGCTCAACAGGCAGCAAGATTGTACAATAGTAATGCGAACTTTGCTGTTCAGGTGATTGCAGATGTCTGGAATAGCCTAAGAAGTGAAGCTGTGAAAAACTGTTTCAGACAAGCAGGCTTTAAATGTGGTGACATGATGTAAGAGGGTTCATATATGAATACGGGGGAAGCTTCCTTGATGATGAAGCTTGGGCGAGCATCAAAGAGACTGCTGAGGTACCAGAATCTTTTCAGAAAATCGTATCTGCAGATGTGGATCTTGTGTGCTCCCGAAGAGCTTACAGACTGTGCATTCTCGCGCAAGTAAATGGCACATGTGCCATAGAGGATGACTACGAGGACATTTCAGAGGAAAAGTGTCAGCACCTGAGGGTGACGAGCATGTAAGAGTGCTTCAAAGGTATTAGAGCAACAGGAAGGCTTGTAAAGTGAAGTGCTTAACGTCCAGAATTTGGGCAGGAATGCACTCTGCACTCACAAAAATACATACTAGTATGGATAACTTCTTTAAGCTTTCCTGAACAATTTCCTGTTAATGCGTGTGAATGCATTTTATATGCTGATGTGCAGTAAACTGATCAACACAATGCTTTTAGAATTTTTGGTTACAAGAGACCTTGCTTACAAGAGACATCGTTTTTGGGTCCCTTGAGTGTCTCTTGTAACAAGGTTTTAATGGAAATCAAGAAGAAGAAATGGGCATGGGCAGGACATGTAGCGCGAAGAAAGGATAACCGATGGTCGCTTAGGGCAACAAACTGGATTCCAAGGGAAGGAAAGCGTAGCAGGGGGCGGCAGAAAATTAGGTGGGTGGATTAGGTTAAAGAGCAGCTGCATCACTTTTTGAGAATTTCACGATATTCAAGGATTCAAATCTATATAGGCTGTGGGTAATGCACGCAAAGTGTTTTTGCGCTAACATTCAAACCGATGGCGTAATCTACGGTTAAAACTGTAACTTCTCCTCACAGCACTAAAGTTTTGCGGTGAAGCTCGGTGATAACGTCTCGGACGGTAATATTTCTTATGGTCGTTGCCTTCGTCCACATTCTGTTGTACATTTTCTGATGGTGCTAATCGACATTTCTAAGGCATTGCTTTCAGGAGTTTTGTTTTTACTTCTTAAACCAACGTGTCTGTGCAGAAAACGCACCGGCACCGTCAGTGACGTTGTCATGCACCCCCCACCCGTCGCAGTGCAATGCGGATAAGCCTGACAGCCATCGCAGTTTTAATCGTCAATTGCGCCATTGTTTCAACTGCTAGCATCAATATATTTTGCGTGCTTAAACTGCAAGCTGCAATCATTCAACCGTTGGAAACTCATCGAAATCTAAAACTGGTGCAGCTTTCCTTTAAGAAGTTCACAGGGGTCAAGTAGATGCAGCTCGCACAAGACCGGTTTAATTGGAGGAATATGGGAGAGGCCTTCGCCTTGCAGTGCATATAGTCAGTTTGCTGCTGCTGCTGATGATGAATGGACTGACAATACTAATATCATATTCTATGCCACATGTCACGTGATCTCTGTCCTGCTCATGCTGTGGTGCTCAATGTTGCTCTGGTCCAAACCACCCACACACAATCCACGCACGGAGTGGTATGTATGGGTGGGCATTGCTTTACATTTACCAAAGGCTTGTTCTATTCAAAAAGGGTGTGAGATAATCAAAATTCATTGAGCCACAACGCTGACTGTAATCGCTTTTTTGAAATTTTGAAATTCTGGTAACTGACACGGCTGTTGCGTTGCTAATTGCCAGCCACAAATCTCTAACAGGAACCAAGGACTCAACTGCAATAGTTTAAAAACTTAGCAATCGTAATTAGTTAATTAGCTTGGTAGATAACATGATTCACTCGTTTTATAATGTTGCCAGCACTTGTATTATTATGACACCTAAAAAAGCCTATTTTTAAATGTTGGTGTCCTTTTCTTGAATCATCGTGCAGCTATTCGCCTGCAAGTCTTGGAAAAATTCAGAACCCTCCAAGTAAAGTTTGGTGCAAAAGCAAAACAAGGCAGCCATAAAAGTATGACAGTGTTGATTAAATGATCCTGGTTGATACGAATTTTGGTGAAATACAAATTCATAAATTTCCTGGACATAATGCATTGTGCACAGTGTGCAGAACATTGGATGTTCCGTACACACCTTTGTTCCACCGCAGATGATACAAGCGCATGAGTTGCAGCTACAACCTTGAGCACTACGCATTGCCCATACATTGTCAACGTTGGGATTACCAGATGCACAGTACGCTCACGGTACTGTTTGACCAACACAATGTCATCGTTGAGAGGCGATAAACGCACTTTGTGTGCTTATGTATAGGCGTGCGCAGAGGTGGAGCTGGGGGAGTGGCCGCCCATCCTAATCCTCAAAGGGAGTGCCAAGTTTGCCCCCATAGCTTCATTCTGTCGGACCATTGCCGTCGTTTCTAAATGTGCATGGTTATGTTCGTGCAGATTTTTTTTTTTTTTTGCTATACTAGCGGCTGAGGACTCGTGCTGTTGCGTTCAAAGTCACCTTTTCTCAAAGGAATCGTGTTGAGAAACGCGTAATATTTTGTATGTGTTGCTACTCCATCACATCAATATAAATGTTTTATAGCCAGTTCTCTTCTTTGTGTTGTGTTTTGGCTGCAGAGGCCTTGAAAAAAAGGGGGGGGGGGGGGCTGCAGTGAAACTTCGCTCCCCCTAATGCAGAGCCCTGTGCACGCCTATGTGCTTATGCATGCGGATTTTGTTTATTTTGAATGGCACAAATATATTTTTATGCTATCCTCTGTGATTCGTATAGATTGTACTGTATTATTACTGCCACACTCCTCTTAAGTGCAGTCGTACAGCTGCTACAAAAGGCTATACTCATGTAATTGGGTTTGTTGCGCCGCATTTCTGGGTACTATGCAGCACCAACTCGCCCCTCAAGTTTTTTTGGCTATACTACAGACTTCTCACAATCCTTGCATTTGAAAACTTTGTCCTGGTCCTGGGCCTCAGACCAGGGCAGGTTTTTCAGTTATATATGGAGGTTTGAGAAAGCTGTAGACTTTTTCTTGGAAGGCGTATGGTCATATTCAGATGGATTTCAGTAGTCGTTACTTCCTTGTTCTTAAACTGCAGCTTACAGGACTCTCCCAAACACTCTTGTGAGCCTGTGGGCCTTGCATTCATGCAAAACTTTAATTTGGAAGACTTGTCAAGCATTTTCTATGCTGGCAGGTGACCAAACATGGTCACTGATTGTTTTAGGGCTGCAGCTGTCACTTTAAGTTCTAGTTTTTGCTAGATAAGGAGACTGAAGGAAAAGGACTTGCACAAATGGCTTGACCATGATGATATGAACATCATATTAGATTGCGTTACATTTTTTTCTATATTACATTGGTGCGAATTAAACCAGATACCTAGTAGTTTTTAGGTTGATACTGCATGTGAATGATGATACATGGGGTTGTCTACTTTCAGATTGCACACAGCTTTATGCTGCCGATGCTCTGCGGAGGGTTCCTCATATGTGCCTGGGGAACTATTGTGCATTCAGTGTGAGAGTCATAGGAGATTGCTCCTTCTTTGTTGTCTGCTACTGCACGTGCCTGCACTTGCCTCGGCCTGTAGCAAATGACTAAATCAGATTACCTGCCTGCAGCTCTCTTTGTGCCTGCACAGTAGTTCCTGAGGTGCCTCTGAGAGGTGCTGTGTACAACGCAGGTGGCTCGAAGCTGTGTTTAAGCTGGATGGTGATGACCCTGTGGAAGTTGTGCCCTTGCATCAAAAAGTTCTAAAGCATGAACATATCATATAGAACAACATTAGAGCAGGTAGGTGCGCATGGAAAAATTTTTCAGTGCTTTGAACAAAGTATGTGAAACCCTTGGATGTCTAAAAGGCTGCTTATGCACACACACACTGATAGCATCCTGTAACTGCACTATAGAGCTGATTCACATGCTGCAGACATGTTCAGTGATTTTCATGGGCTGCTGGAGAGGGCAGAGGAAATGTGTGCGGAATTTAGGCATGGAGTTCTTTCTGATACTATGTCACTAACAAAATGGAACTTCTTGAATTCCGTGAGCGTTTGGAACAGAAGTTGGTTTGTCCAGTCTTTTTGGTAGGTGAAGCTTGTTTCTAGTTATGTAGAATATGCTGTATGTAGATATAGTAAAGAAACTGGGAGTTTTAGGAAATTCTTGTAAGAATAATTTTTTTTTTTTTCAGAACAAATTTATAAATTCATACCTGCCAGGTCTTCCGAATTATCCAGCAGACTCCCGAATTTTGATGCTTTTGCATGGTTGTACCACCAAAACAAATATCCCAGAAACGTTCCCATGCTTGGTCAAGTTTGGCCAAATGCTTTTTCTAGTCTGGCCACATAGCTCTGAAACTACCTACCTTGTGACGCCGATTGACATTGTGATCAGTGAAATGTCTAAAAAGCATAGTCGGCCAAGTGCAGTCGTTAAACCTTCCATTACCACTTTCATTTTGCTGTTTATATGACTGCAGTGCTGCCGCTGCCTGGGGTGGCTCAAGGCATGACGCTAAGGTTGAGCTCTGCCTGAAGTACCAGTGATTTTAGTTCTGCCTGTAGTGTTTCTCAACTTATACCGGTTTTTACTTCAGGCAGCCTCCATGGGCTCACCCAGGAGTTTTCGTCTGTTCTTTGTTAACTTTTGCAGCTCAGGTACATGGTCCAGTGCAGTTTTTAAGAGGCGTTATGCATTGTCTAGTGCCGCCTTAATATATTTGTCGGCTCTTCCTTTTGGCTGTATTGTGGCGTTGCGGAAAGACGAGCGTTATGCATTTTGCACAGTTTGCAGTTGCGACATCAGCATCTCGAACGGTGGCCAAATGGAAACAACCCAATCCCCGCTCTTTTGAACTGTATAAAAACAACTCAGTCATTATAAATGCCTGGTAACTCCCCCTTTACCACCTTCCCCCTTGGTCAGGTCAGATCTTCCTTATGCCTTTTCTGTGAATCTGGCAGGTCTGTGAATTGTTTACATTAGAGATCAATTGATCAGGTTGAAAAAAAGAGGTACTGTTAAACCTCTCTGTAATGAACCTTCGTGTAGCGAATGCCTCAATATTATGAAGTTTTTCAATTTCTCAACACTGTCCCCATTGAAGTCCATGTATTTGAAAACTCTGTGTAACAAACATGTTGCAGCCGTTGACCTTAATAAAAGAAACTCGTGGCACCCTGCAAGTTTCATGACGATAAAACATGAACTGACGTGAGAGGAATGTCTGTATAATAGCAACAAGTGACCACAGTTGATATAACACACTGTGTTTCAGCAGTGCTGACGGCGTGTATCTACGTGGCATACACAACGGTCTCCACTACTTTCACTTTTGGAATGTGGAATTGGAATAGTTCATGCTCAGAAGCAGCAAAAAGTAACAGTACAAACAAACAAACAAACAAACAAACAAAAAAAAGATGTAGGATGAGCAGTGTTTATTTATCAGCGCTACATGGTTTTTGAGCGTCGGTAGTGGAAACAGCAGAGAGCACCGGCAACGCGAGCCGCAGTCGGCAGTCAGTTTCCTGGAACAACTGTGGCAGGCGAGTGGGAATGTGCGTGTAGACGCAGGCATCTCCCACCCAGCAGTTGCGCGAACACGTGCATTCTTCCCCACGCTCTGATTCCTATGCCACGCTTCCTTTGCTGCTTCTTTGTAGACACGTCGAGTGAGCCACGGAGAAGGAGGCTGCTGCTGCCATTGCGCCGTGCCCTCAGCGCGATCGTGAAGTGTTTCGCCACTTCTATAACTGCGAGTAATCTTTACTGTTAAAACTTTCAAGGTGGTTTCCCTTACATTAAACTCTTAATCTGGTTTTTATTCTGCATTGTCCTTTTGAGTCTTCATGTCAAAACTGCATGTAACGAAAACCTGTATTTAACGGAAAATCACGGACATTTTACAATTCCATTATAACCAGGCTTAATCTGTATGTTCCACTGATGGAGGCTGACCCTGTCGTCAACTGGTCAGAGTCACCTCTGGTCTGTGTAGTAGTATCTCTGGTCTGATTGCACAAACTGCATCCATTACGAGACTCTACGGTGGCTTCAAGTTAATTGTTTTACTAACAGTTTTTTCCCTTAACCTCATTCTCATTCTTTTAGTTAGTTTTAGTGTTATAACTCAGCTGGCCAGTTTCTTCATTGTCACTATTGGAACTGTTGGAACTCATCAAAAGCTCGTAAGTTTCTTCCCTGGTCAGAGCACACAAGTCTACTATGTTGGTTGTCATTGGCTGTGCTACTGGGGAGAAATAAGAGAACATGGAGAACTCATCAGACATGTACAGCACATGCAGAAGCTTCAAATTTCAAAATAATTGTGTCTTATATACCATTTTCAGAGGTTTATGTATAGATTCCTCAGAAACTATAAGGTATAAGCATACAAAACTTTCCACAGATTTTAATCTATTCCTTTTACATGACTACAATCGGGTTGACTAAATCAGTTTGTACTTCATAACAGTGGCAACAATTTTATAGCACTGAGAAAGAACAGAAACCATAACCTTTCCTTTTTGCTTAAGCATCTATTTCTAGCCATGGTTGTGTTATCAACCATTTGTGCGCTCATGCAAAGTTTCATAGCCCTGCATTCAGCAAATTTTAGTAAAAAGTGGATAAATGGAGAAGTGAAAACTTGAATGAACAATACTCGACAAAATTTGAATGTGGGTTTTAGCTTTAATGCGAGCTATATCCATTTATAAGATAGCTAGCAAATTTCTTGGCCAAAGCTTATGCAACTACTACTCCTATACAAAACAATATTTGAAAACGATTTTCAAAAGTCTCAGCCCATCTTGAAAGGTAACAGCATTTGACTAAATTCTGCAATTTTATGTTGCTTTATTTTAGTTTCAAAGACTTGGCTGATTTAGCATGTTTAAGTAATGAACGATTGTCTCATATGTTTGCATAACATACTTATGGGCTCTTTGAAAGCTCTTTATTTTTTTCCTTTTGGGGCAGTGTGTGTGTGATATTTTTGCTGGGAGGTTTTCGCAGGATGTGGTGCCTACTAAAGAGTAAAAATTTCATCTGCTAGTGGTTTGAAACAAATGCGTGTGGGAGGTGCAACTCCGATCCGGTTCCACAAGCTAGCGCCACTGTGCCTTCGAAGTGGCAAGTGTATGCTTGACAGCTGCTGCACCTTGCACATGTGCCTGTCACTAACAACACAATGTGCACAGTAGAAGCTGGCGGGTCATTTTTATGCATTAAGTGGGTATGTTTTCAAGGTCGTGTCACCAGAAGTTTCTCGGCAGAATTACATTTGAATGAAACACATGATAAGAAAATGCATGGTTTCACTAGATAGAGGGTGAAAAACTCTCGCTGGCAAAATTTGGTATGTGCAGAATAATTAGTTAATTAATTAGAGCCATTTCAGTCAATCAGATGTCGAAATAGACAAGGGGGGTAATGTCGACGTCCAAGGGGAGTCACGTGGTACCCAACTTTCATAGTGTGTTACGCACAAACCGGAAGTCTCTTCTCCTCCCATGTCTTTTCCTTTTTCCTCCACAAAGAATACATACGCATTCTCACAATGAGGGCACTGCAGTGATCTCAAGCGTTTTTTAACCAGTGGAGCCAGAGAAGGAAAGGCATGCACATGTTCAGAGTGGCCATGTGAAAAGAGTGAATCACTATTATGTGTTGTGTCGAAAGCAGGCTCTCTTTAGGTGATCTAGCAGGGGCCATGAAAATGTGTTAAGTTGTTCTTAAAAGGAGTAGCCCAAAAAAATTTGTTCAGGCGCTAGGTGGGTCCAAATATAGTAGTAGTCGTAGTAGTAGTAAATTACTTAATTTCAGAGCAGAAATCAATTGCTTGAATGAGCTTTGCCTGCCACACCAGGCCGACCTCATCTTTGTGAGAAGAAGCCAGCCAGGCATGCCAGGAGAGGACTGCGGATCAGGGAAGAGGATAGAAAGGATATTGAACAGCGACAGGCTAGTAGAAGAGGCAATGTGCAAGATCCGCATAAAGTGCAGAGGAGTTGGGGCACGATGAATCAGAGCAGAAATGGTAGAGGTACAGTCTTGTAGACATAATGAGTTTGCTGGTCTGAATTTTACACTGGGTATGAGCCTGGGAAACAGAGATGGAGGTGTGAGACAGAGAATGGTGAGCTCCTGCCTGTATTCTAGGTGGGACTGCAATATCAGAAGGCCTTCGCCACACTACTATGGGCTGGACAAGCCCGGTTAATAGTTTCGTGAGCGATCTGATTACACAGTTCATTTCCAGCAATGCTTGAATGCCCAGGTATCGACATTAATGTGACTATACTAGGCTGCAGATCCTAAAGCACCATATCTAGGTCCAAGTGCATATTTTGGACTATGGTTCGCTTATGAAAAGTGCTGAGGGCAGCTTGGCAGTCGGCATTGTGTCCAGGGAAGATGTGCGAATTTCGGGACAGCTTGCACAATCGAGATAATCTCCAAGGTAGTACTGTCTGACAGGTCTAGGTAGGGACCACTGATAGAATAGAGAGGGTTAGGGGAAAATGGGGAATGTATGAGCTGGGAGAGATCCGAGAAATCCGCGTATGAAGGTGTTGTATGCTACAGTGTGACTGTGCAGAGGCGACGTGTGACGGGCAGCTTGGGCCTCCTTGCATTCGGAGTGAAGGATCCAAATATATGTTACTTAAAAATGTCTAAAGCGTCCTCTGTGGTCGCCATTGCTCGCAGTTGCCGTGAAATTAGTCTTATGTTTTGTTTGTTTACATTGAATCCTATGGGAAACTAACCCAATGGTCTCACATTGTCCACCTTATCTCAGAATTCATCTTAAGTGGAGTCTGCTGTACATTCTGATTAATTCAAAAATTTAGTTTCAGGGACTTTTTTGATGTTGTTCAGCCGTTTGTATATTTTTACCTTACCTCAGCTGTTGTCACTGAAACCTCTGGACTAGACATTCAAGGTTGATCTGATAGGTTTACTTGTTCATGTTCGAGGCTCTATAAATGTTATTGGTGGCACCGGGGATTTAGAGGGTTTGGAAAAAATGTGCAGGCTGCCAATTTTGTTTCTGGGCAATGCAGTGTGGCTAGCTGTATGTTGACAGTGCTCCAAATCTCTCAAGGATGAGAGGAATCCCCAAACTCACACTTTTACTGTCTATGGAGTTCCAGGGGCTGAGTGGCCCAGTAGCAAACCCAGTAGTTTGTTACATTTCTTGTTACAAAGCATATATGCTTTGCTCACTTGGTGCAGAAGGGGAGACGAGCAAAAATGATGCGCAAGATTGAAATAATGAGCTGTGTGATATTAGAAAACTGTGTGTTAATTTTGAAAGTATGCCCAACTGGCTTTGTTCGGGCAGTACTGAGGGTAGGGCACATGCCTTTCCTTTTTCAAGCTTGGTATTGATCCTTAATTACAAGAGTGCTTTAATACTAAAGAGTACTGTGCTAGACCAAAAGCCTTCCGTTTTGTCTTTGCTCTACAAAGTGTCACACGTGTCTTCAACATTGCCTTTGTCAGCATAACATTTATGACATTCTTTTTATTTTCTCTGCTCCTCTCTCATTGTTGTTTGGTGGCACAAGGACTGTGTGTAAAAGTTTGTTTCCTCTTCTTTTTCCTTCAAGCTCTATCTGACTGGCATGGCTGGCTCATTCAGAAGTGGTTCCTCCAACATGCATGGCTTTGAAAAATGGGATGTAAGTTGCCAAAGTGCCCTCACATTTTTGCACAATGATATTTGATAGTATTGCTGTTTTAGTTCGTAGTTTGAGTGGCCAGCAACTTGCCGTGACTACCTCTGTGCTTTCACACATTTAACTTGGGTTAGCCCTAGCTAAGTGATGCTCAACTTTTTTTTTTTTTTTTTCATCTTTTGCTATCATCTGCCCAACACAAGTTTTTATCTGTCAGCGATGCCACCTGTCCGTGAGTTCCCTAAACTTCTATATGCTAGCACTGCTCGCACCTTGAAAGCTTGCTGGCCAGCAGTTTGCATTGTCCAAAGAGCCATAAAAGTCAAATATTGTTTGGCCGCCTTCGTCGGTGATGCTTCATGGAGACATTGTTTTGAGTTTGACGCTTCATTGTGCAGTTGGAAGCGGAGATGCTAATGAAAATACATTCCTGTTAGAAGTATTAAAGGTGGAGCAAGGAATGCATGCATGGGGTTAAACAACGAAATGGCTTTTGCTTGGATTAAATAAACGTATGACATTTAACTGGTATCATTTTTCCACCACCCCCCTCCCCTTGCACCCTGATCCCAGTCCAACTTTGAGGTACATAGAATGTGTGACATTACGCTACATGCATCATGTGACCAGAATTCATTATCTTGAAATAAAAAGTGAATAGAGAAGTGTCTGAGGCAAGCACAGAAAACAGTGGCCCATGAGCTTCCTCCACTGCCACACCCATGTTCTAAAAAAAGCAGATGCATATGAAGGAATAGCATGCAAACACTGCAGCTAGACTTCATAGAAAAGGAAAACAGAAGAAATGACAAAAATGTGGTACCCACAGCCATACAGCAATTTCTACCCTCTTTGGGAAGGGACGCCGATGACAGCCATGGACCTCCTGGTAGCCGAGAACTCAGAAGAGACGCAGGGATTGACAGCAAGCGTCCTGCTTTTGAAGTAACTACCGCAATGCAGCTACAAGTGGGAAATATGCTGACAACCTTGGACCATCTGCAAAAGTGCAGTCCATGTGGCCAGACTCCTGCACAGGGGCTTTGGGAGTTAGGAGGGTACAATATAGAAAGAATGCATTCGCAACCTATCCAGAACATACAAGTTTATAGCTATTGCCCTGCTGTCTTCAGTTTCTGCTCAGTGGTATCTGCAGAATTCGGATGCACCCAGAATAAGAAATCATACTCCATTTCACAAGGTGTTTGCAGCACTACAAAAATCAATGGCACGCACAATATCATTATGTTCCTACCACATTCCTACATTATGGTTAACAGGCACGTAGGAACACAATCTTACAGCATGTGCCATCCTCACTGGTCCAGGTCACCCTTACCTTGCTGCGAACACCGTGTGAGATGGAATGCTGAAGGACGTCTGAAACAGTTGCATTTCTCAAGTCGCTTCTTGGATAATGAGGCAGTGATTATTACCACTGACAATGATTGAGTGATATCTGTGATGGATCAGTTAGATTGAAACATGATTGTGCCATTACAAGTAGTAGTTATCTGCATTACTACACATATAATTGCCATGGATATTTTTTGTATAAACTCATTCGGAGCAGAAAAATATTCTTTAATTTATATTTTTTAATCTTTCTCTCCTAGATATCTCTTTTAGGTAGAGGTTCCTTACACATTTTTTTTTCTTAGCTGTTTTAGGGACTTGAGAGAATCAATGATAATACTGGCTTGGTTCCCTTGTGAAGCGCGCTAGTTGAGACATGCTGTTGGGCACTCATATCGCTGAGTGTGTGTTCATATGCTTGATGTGATATTTGTTGTCGATCGATAGTTAGTGCATTAAAAAATTGAATCACCCGCAATTGAGATTTCACCATGCATGAAGCATTGTTTGGAGCACTGTGAAACTTATCTTGAGTACTGTGTGCTTTTAGAAAAAGATAAAGGAAGAAGAAGGCTTCAACATTTTCTGAAGGCTGTCCTGTGCACGTTTTGTGCAACCTTTTGCCACATAGTATACACCGCATAGTATTCATTGCTTAGGTGGGAATAAAAGGAAAAATTGTAAATTAGGTACGGAAAAAGAAATTACAATTACAATTGCATTGCTTCTTTGTGTCAGACTGCTTGCTTCATTTTTGCTGGTTATGTCCATTTTTGCAGGTGCATACATCAGATGCTGATCACCTAAGCTGCTTTCGCAAGGAGGATGTAGTCTACCTGTCCAGTGAGTCTGAAAATGAACTTCAGGAACTGGAGGAAGACAAGGCATACATCATTGGGGGCCTCGTCGACCACAACCGCAACAAGGTTTATAACCTTCTACTGTGTTTTTACTTCACTGTTGTGTCTTTTTCAAATCTGCAGAGTTTCTGGGGCCAGCCAGCTTTATTGTCGATGGGAGCTTTTCAGTGAGGTTTAGTGTGGAGAACAGAAGCAGTAAACCTGGATGAAATAAGTGTGGTGCCTCAGTGGAGAAAATCAGTGTTTCTACTGCACATACTGAGCCTTTGAACTCTGTGTATTGTGCGAAGGTTGCGCGTTAGGCACTCATGTTCTGCTTAATATCCGCTGCAGTGTGCAGGCTAGTATATGAAATGACCAAGAATCCTCAACAGACCAGTGTTGGATCCACTAAAAGCCTTAATTTTGGTTCGTTGACTTTTCTATTTGTCTCGTATTCATACCTTGAGTTGCAAAGCTTTTACTTGCTCAAAACGTGGTCTCCTCCCGTTGCCTGAGGATTTGTATGATTAGAAATTTCTGTGATCAAAGTGCTCTCAAAGATGAGAGATCTCCCCTTCCCTAGAAGTTGTGTCCCATTTACTGCAGCTAAAATGGCAAAACAAAAGTTGTGTGTCCTCATCATTTAGGGCTTGTGCCACAGACTGGCCGAGGAACAGGGTGTGAAGCATGCTCGGTTGCCCATAGGAAACTGTCTTGTCATGAAGACCCGCCAGGTGCTCACAATTGACCAGGGTAAGTTGTGTGCAATCACTTGTCAAGGCCAGCCATTGAGTACCAGGGAAGCCATGCCGATGCTGGCCTTTGTAGTGTGAACCTTGTGCATCAGGAAACTCCTGTTGTAGTGTTGCAGTGAATGGCCTGTTTTCCTGCTGTCATGCTCATACAGTAAAAGCTCGTTAGTTCAACACAAAAGGAACCATGAAAAATGGTTGAATTATCTCATTATTGAAGTATCGAATGAGCAAAAAAGAAAAAAGAAAACGAAATATGCCCCAGCAGCATCATCATCATCAGTCTAACTATACCCACTGCAGGGCAAAGACCTGTCCCATATGTCTCCAATTAATCCGGTTTTGTGCTAGCTGCATCCACTTGACCCCTGCGAACTTCTTAAACTCATCCTCCTACTTAACTTTCTGCCACCCCCTGCTATGCTTTCTTTCCTTGGAGTCCAGCATGTTACCATAAGAGACCATCGGTTATCCTCTCTTCGCAGTACATGTCCTGTCCAGGCCTATTTCTTCTTCTTGATTTCCACTAGAATGTCAGTAACTTGAGTTACCCAGCATGACATACCTGTATTTACGAAAGAAGTTAGTAATCATCAGCAGTTTTTTCGGGCAAATTTAAGCGACGACAAAAGCTCTACTGTCGCTGCCAGATGCTCTGTGGCGCGCGCACCATCGGGAATCTGTTCTTAGAAGTCCTCCAGCATGGACAGTGCTTCTGCGGCTTCTTTTATCGTGCGCCGGTGGTTCGGGCAGCTGTTCACTATCATCTTCCGATGAATCGTCGTTGCCGGTACTTGTGATTTCCTGAATTATTTCGTCCTCATTCAGCTCTCCAGTGACTGCGACATCATCATTAATGGTCATGTAATCGGCAAGCTGCACGGAAGAAGGTAATGCATTGTCAAAACAGCTGTCGTCCTCTGCGGTTGGGTCAGCTGTCTCAGATGGCAGTGTCGCTGCACAGCAATCTGGTGGTACAAAACCACTGTGCCTGAAGCAGTTTTCTATTACTTCTGGAGGCGTGTTGGTCCATTCATGTGCCAAAATGTTGAAAGCGCTGAGAAGCGTAAGCTCAAACTTTTTCCCCGCTTCCATATACATAAGCATGCGCTGCAACATGTGCTTTCTGTATTTACATTTGACGAACTGAATTATGCCCTGATCTGTGGGTTGTTGAGCTGCAGTTGTATTTGGTGGGAGAAACGCCAGGTTGATCCATTCAAGGTCCAACACCTTGCACTGAGCACTGCAGTTATTCACAACCCTAAGGACCTTGCGCTTCTTCATTTCAAAACGCCGATCAAGCTGATGCAGCCAGGTCTGAAAAATGCCCAATGTCATCGAAACCTTCCTGTTAACTTGATACTCAACAGGAAGGTGCCTCATATTCTTGAAGCATCTCGGCTTCTGCACCTTCCCGATCACTAAGAGCAGCAATCGCTCTGTTCCCATCATGTTGGCGGCAAATATAATGGTTACCCTTTCTTTGCTGCGTTTTCCTGCTGTGCACAGGCTACCTTTGAAAGTGATTGCCTTGTCCGGAAGAGCTTTAAAGAACAGCTCTCTTTCGTGAGTGCTGAATATGTTCTTCGCATCATACCCAGCCAATTTGGTCCGCCATTCCTTGATCGCTTCTTCACTCATGGAGGCTTTTTCGCCGCATACAATGTTGAATGTCAGACTGTACCAACTTTTGAAATGATCCAGCTGACCTTCGAAAGCTTTAAAATCTTCATTGTTCATTTTTGTGGTAAATCTTTCAGTCTGGGCACAAATTAGCGGCCCATCCACAGGGAGATAGGTCTCTTGTGTGTTTGCGATTCGTCGCAATATTGCTTCAAGCTCAGGTGGGCCGCTGTCCACAGTCTTTTTCTTTTAGCATTGAAGCTTTCACTGTTGAGCGCCTCCAAGACACTCTTTTCATTTTTGACATACTTGGCCAAAGTTGTCGTTTGCACTCCATGCTTGTTCATCACGCCTTGGCGTGAAACACCATCCTTGCGTGCCTTCAATATTTGCACTTTTGTCGGTCGGGATCGCAGCAGCACACAGTGGCAAGACGCACAGGCACAGCATGCTGTACACTGAAAGGCAGCACAGTAAACACGCAGGCAAAGCGGAATCGTAGATGCAGAAAGCACGTGGCGACGACACACGCTAAAGCGAGACTCGAGTGCATGAAGGTACAGCTAGGAAAGACAACGAAGCATTCGGCCGCCGCTGACCTCGCCAAGGTACACTGGTAGCGAAGGCTCCAAGACGCCCATACGTTCAAAACATGTTGGCTCATGGGCACTCCAGCGCCCCCTGGAAATTGGGGGGCCAACTTGAGTTAGTGATGTTGAATCACGTCAGGACTACGTATAACGAGTCATTTTTTCTGGATGCACCTGCCATATTTTCGAGGCCATCCTTTTGAAGGGCGCCTTTCAGCGCTAGCCAACCTATGTCATTCTACTGGGCACGAAACGTGCTGTTTGAGTGCAGTTTGTGATCAAACCCAGCAATTAGAAGAAGGCACAGGAAGGGAGCAAACCAGCACCTCTTCCAAACGGGCAGGACCATTCTTGTACAGCATGACCTGCAAAGCGCTGGCTAACCACGAAATTCGCAGTAGAGTTTCGAACAAGTAGAGTTAGAAAATATTTGTGCTTTATTATATCAAGCCCACAAATACAGTGATGGAGCATAAAACAAAGCTAGCACTGACCAACACATGTAAGTTACCAATGTGCACACGTTAGACAGACTACACATGCAGACAGGAGCTTACACGTGAAAGTCCTGCGGAAAACAACATAGTGTGACACTGACGGTATAGACTCCTCGCTGTTGCACAGTGTGTCAGTCCTTCACATGCCGTGAGCTCAGTTTTATAAGCGCCATGTGCTTTGAAAGAAATGAAAAGCGTCCCACAACGGCACAACAAGACGTAGCGCTGGCTGCACGTAGAACGAGAAAGTGAAAGACTAACAAAACTAGGATGCATCCTACCTAATAGCAATGACTGAAAAGAAACTTCCATGCAAGACAAAAATGGCACCTTTTCAGACAAGCGAGCTAAATTCGCACCATTCCCGGGAGCATCATCGCAGGCAGCGCGACAGCAGCGATAAGAAACTGCTTCGTTGCCTCCTTTGCAAGCACCCAGCAAGGCCTGCAGTCTCACCAATGCAGATACAACATTAAAAGGGCACACAGCTAGAGGGTTGCAAAATTGAAAAGAAAACGAAATGCTTTATTAAAATAGCTTACTTCTTTCATAAAATAAGGTAAAACTTGTTTTGTATTCTTGTATTGGTGCATAGCTTTTTAATTTGTACGTAGTTTTATAATTTCTGTTTTTTTGAGTGTTTGGCTCCCTGTCCTGTGGCTGTGATGCAGTCGTACTAAACCGCTTTTGGGCCCAACCTTCGCCACCAGTTTACTTCTACCATGATCTCGCTTCCCTCACCATTGCCCTCACACTGCTGATGGCAGTGATCGTACGGATGGCCTACGCTGCGTTTCTTTTTTTTCTTTTTTTCATCTTTACTCTAGCGCCACTCTTGGCCGTCTTTTCTTTTTTTTCTCCTGTTCCCGCCACAGCGAAATGCAAAATGGCGGGCTCCGGAGCTGCGTCAAATTAACCGATTCGTGCTGAAATTTGTCTGAATAATTCAGAGTTTTGCCTCATAGACTCTGGTATATTTTTACAGGGACCAAGCTCACATGTCGAATTATTAGACTTTCTGAATTAACGGAGGTCAAATTAACGAGCTTTCACTGTATGACCTTTGTTCTTGGTTTGCTAAGTAACATCTCAAGGATGCAGCAGTGAATGCGGTAAAGTGAGTGATGCTTGTTTAGCAGCTCATAACGAGTGGCTAGTTAAGGCTATTTTTTTTTTTAAGATAACAGTGCTCCTCATGCCATTGTGTATACTTGGTCATTGATGCAAGCATTCCAACCAAGCTGCACCAAGCAAATAGGGTGATTGAAAAGATTGGCTGTGATGTGCAACTTCATAACCCTTCCTTGGGGTTAATCTGCATCCACTAGCTCAGCTACTGAGCCAGAGGGTTCCATGCCGGCTGTGGTAGCAGTCACATTTTGATGGAGAGGAAACGCAAAAAGCACCCTTATGCTGTGCAATTTCAGCGCACCTTAGGGTCTGTATTAATCTGGAGCCCTCCACTGCGGCATCCCCCAATGCCCATGTGTTGCTTTGGGATGTTAAATTCCAATAATCACAAATTGAAATTCATCCTGAAAAGCAATATAGTATTAAACTTTGTCATCCCACTGAATGTGGGCAACTTCACTCAGACTCCTTGCACATATTAGTATTAAATTCCATTTTCTCTGGCTCCAGCTACTGGATTTCTTGGTAAACTTTATTGACATATTGAGTCTGAAGGCTGGATTCATTCATCTTACTCTGTACACTGCTGTTTCTGCTGAGTTTGTGCAAAATTACTACACCATGGCTTGCTGTGAGATTCTGACACTTTTTTTTGCTTAGTGTTCCAAGAGGGTGTGTTATGTGCATGTGGTATGCCGAATGTTTCACATAATTCAAGCCAAGGATTTTTTTTTTTAAATTTCGAAAGTGGAGCTTGGTGAAATCAGTGGCGTTTTGTTTACTGCCATGTGGAACTCCTCATAGTATGCTTTATGATCTGCTAAATTATTTGCTAAAATGTAATCGCATATGAATTTTTAAATCTTCAGTTTAGGACCAGGTGCATTTCATTAACTTGTAGAATGAGTTCAGAATCAACATGTCCAATATTTTTCTACCAATTTACTTCAAGAGTGGCTTTTTTTTTTTTGTATTTAAAGAAAGCCCACAAAGTATGCAAATACTGTGTCAAGTCAAGTTCTACCATATTGCTAAATTCCCAACCACTTACTCAGTAATGAAACGTGTGGGCTGAATGTACCCAAGCGAGCTCGTGCCACTCAGTTTAATGGACTGCACAGTAATACATATTGTTACGGAGCAGCAGCCTAATGAAGGCAGGAGAACAGAGAGAAGATGTTTGATGACTGTGAGATGACATTTAATGAAATGTTGGCGGGCCTAGCACGAGCGTTCCTGCCCGTGCCACTGCCCGCTTCTTCCTCCTTCCTTGTCCATGACATTACCCGGGGCCACCGAGCAATCGTCCCAATCATGGACGAGGAAGTTTGCCAAAGTTGATGAGTCCGTGGAATGACGATGGGCTTGTCTGGATGGCTGAAGAAGAGGAAGAAGGAAGACAAGAACGGCTTGCCAGCAGGATGATTCCCGATGAACCTTGGCCAAGGACGCTTTCGGGCCACAGGTCGCTAAGACCCGATGGTGGAGGCCAAGGCACGCACGGCATGGCATGGGCAGGGGAAGATGTCTTCAAGTGTAGCGGCGTCTTGGGTCGTGGAGTCTTTGGTCGGCACATCTGATCAATAGGGTCACATATGGTCGTTCGGTTCTCTGTGTCTTTCGGTCATGTGTGGCGTCTCGTCATGTCTTGTGGTCGGGGCGGGGGGACGGGGCGGAGGAATGCTTGATCCAAGATCTTGCTGGGTCTGGCAGGCTGATGACCAGCCATGCGATGCGTCCTAACCTTCTTCTGACGGTGCAAGAAGTCGCAGGGCGCCGAAGCTCCGGGCTAAGATGAGGGGTGATGATGACATGCCCGGCACCTCCAACTAAATGTTACTGAGCGACAAGCCGATGAAAACAGGATAACAGAGAGAAGATATTCGATTACCGTGAGATGACATTTAATGAAATGCTGGCGGGCCTAGTGCGAGTGTTTCTGCCCCCACCACTGCCCGCTTCTTCCTCCTTCCTTGTCCGTAGCAATATAAAGGAAACCGAGGCTATACTTTGTACTTACTACAGTCGAACCCGGATATATCGAACTCGAAGGGGATCGCGAAATAGTTCGATATATCGATAATTTGATATACAGAAATCGGCTTGTGACGGCACTTAGGATGCGAAAAAACGATACCGTATTTGTCGCGTAATCAACCCACTCGCATAATGAACTCACCCTCCACTTTTGCACCTGAGAATTTGAAAAAAAAATAAGCTTTTATTGCGTAGCTGAAAGTCCTCACCTGGTTTAACCAGGTGAGGACTTGAAGAAAATTTGAAAAAAAAAAAAAAATGCGTTAAGGCCAGCTCGCTCACATGCAAGCGACTGAGCGATCTCAGCGACGAGGGGCAGCGATAGAGCGAAAATTTTCAAACTTGTTGGAACTGCGTCCCCCTCGCCGCTCGAGCACCGCGGCAGCTCAAAACAAGGTTTCTGTGTCGCCGCGGCGGCAGAAATCGCGAGCATTTTCGCTTGCATGTCGATGGCGCGTCAGTCCGTTTCGGTCGTCTCATCCACAGCTCATTGGCAGCGTGCCAAGATGCTGCGCGGCGATAACGTCGGGGCACGCGTTTATCTTTTGATAGCTCCTGCGGTGGCGGGGAGCGAACTTGGCAAAGTGCCCGTGATGGCTTGATTGCACAAGCCTGGTTCGATTTATCACGCCGCGCTTGGGGCGGGCGTTATGATCGCAGCAGCTGACCGCGTGCTTTCACTGATTCATACATGCAAGGATAAACGTTAAAAAAAAATAATAATAAACATCCCCGCAAAAAAAAAAAAAGCTTCTAAACATCCGCAGCCGCCATATCTTACGCTACGCCGCGCGTACAGCACAACGATAAGAAAGGATGACTCTCGCAAAAAAAAAAAAAAAAAAAAGAAAGCTGCCGCTTCTTATTATCCGCAGGCGCCGTAGCCATGGTAGAAGAACAAATGGTAGCGTAACTCCCATAGAAGCCTGCGTGTCGACTCTGAGCGAGGCTTTAGTTTCCCAGCGCCCCCTGCGAACTGTGAGGCACAACAAACACGTGACGTTGCTTGTGACGTCACAGTGACGTACTTTTGGCGGGGAACTTGATTGTCTTTTTACTTATGAACGAAAAACAAGGCCAACAACGACGGAGGCAGAACGATGCTCGGATAAGGCAGAAAAATGGACACCGTAACTGTTTGCCAACTTTACTTGACATGGATTTCTACTGTCAAGTTTTACGTTAACTGAAATGTTACGGAATCTTTAACCACCTTATCATAGCATCGTTCTGCCTCCGTCGTCGTTAGCCTAGTCTTTTGTCGCACGTCATGTAAACGCATTCTGGGGCTTATTTCTTCGGGCACGTTTGTGAACAAGGGCCTTCAAGTGAATTCGGCAAGCACATGGATAGAACCACATGGCTTGAGGCTTTTCACTAAGGGCATAAATGAGTGAAGCTGCGCTGCACAGAAAGCCAGGCTTTATTAATTCACGATTACTTACATAGACGCTTCACGACAATGAAATCTAAGTGTAGGAGAGCGACCACCGCTCATTCGTCACGGTCTTCATGAAATCCTCGTGATAACAAAATGACCTGAGCGTAGGTCTCCAAACGAGACGCGGTGAGATTATAAAAGGGTAAAAGATCTTGCTAACAAACAAAGTATACATATCAGCGTCAAAGAACAACAAAAACGAACGGAATAACTAACGCTAGCGCTAGAACGCCAACCTATAAGAGCTTAGGTAAGCAATTCAAATTGGGATTGCTAGTATTTAGAAGTTAATGCGTCTGAGAAGTGAAAATATCTACGATATAGCTTCGCTCCAATAAATCTTGCCCTGTTCATGATTCCCATATTTTACTCGCGCTTCATTTGCCACTGAAAGGAGTCAATGTGAGGTTACAAATTTACAACTTAAGCATTTAACATGTTCATGAGAAAGATCCCATTGACAATAGGAACATCACTGTAATAACAGCTAAAGCACGTTCAGCGAACGTTGGTGCGGTAATACGACGCAGTAAGCGAAACACGCAGCAAGGGGAGCGGAACGGAAGGCTTTGAGCAATGCGACACGCTTCCTGGGGGCAATAAAATCTCACCTTCACCGCTCAATTAAAACATGCAGCGATACGCCGCTCATGCAGACGTGTATCCGTAAAACAAGCCACCACTTTTGCGACGTGCCTGGGAGGCCGAGCCGAGCCGCCGAGCTGTGACGCAGCATTGTCCCATCGTCCGGAAATGCGCACATGCAGCGGCAATCAGTTTCTCATCGAGCACAGACAGTCTTCGCCTTGCAGTAAAGCTCTACCAAAACCAGCATAATAAAATACTGACTGTTTGTTACAGATAACCCACTCTGTACGCAGCGCGCAACGATGAACGTTGAACCGGGGCCGATGACGCACCCATCCCGCGCATGAAAAAAACTTTGGTCTGAGCCATATCTGAGCTTTGGGCAACTACGCAGCGGATAATAAGTGGCCGAGAGAGGCCGTTAGAAACAAGTTAAAATATTATTAAAAACGTGACACGTTTTTTCTTACACAAGAAACAAAAACTGCATTCATTCCTGAGCGCGAATATTATGTTTACTTTCTAGTTCTTTGGAGTTCTGGCAGATCTTATTTTCTGTGCGTTAGTAATTTGCCTCACAGTTCGCAGGAGCCCTCATCATCGAGTTGATGCCGCTGGCAGTAGGCAGCTGCACGCGTTTTCTTCCGAGTTGCGCGACCAGTTGTACATTGACCTTGCCGTAGCCACGTCAGCCGCCGCGCCGCCGCATGCAGAGGGTTCGCAACACACGCTGGAGAAAGCGTCCGATGTCTGTCTGAAAATGGGCTGAGCTGGCTTGGCGCATGCATTGCGCGTGCTGAAGGTGAGAGATAGCTCGGCAAAAGAATGGGCACACCCACGCATATGGCTTGCAAACGTCATGTGCTGGCGCGCGGGAAACGACAACTGCAGATGCGCGCGCCTTTGGGGAATGGGCGCGGCGCTGCCCAGACCAGCCGTCGCCGAACTCTCCCCTCTCATTCCTTCCGCGCGTGGCTTGAAAACGTCACGCGGCAAACGGCCAAGGGTGATGGGATAGTCTTTAGGGAAGGCACACTTTCCAGTGCGTGGCGCGAAGTTCGATATATCGAACGACCGGTGAAATTGAGTTTGATATATGACGCGGCTTTCCTATACTTTTACATGGGATTTTCAAGGGGATATTTCGTGAGTTCGATATAACCAAAATTCGATATATCCGGGTTCGATATAACCTGGTTCGACTGTATACGATTTCACTGCATTCACTTCCTTTCTTGCTGTGCCTGCGCGACAGTTCAACGAATACTCCATTTCAACTGGCTAATAGTGGCCTGGCTATCATCTGTCATAGATTACAGTACACTTTTGATTATTCCAGCAGAATGTGCTGATGCGTTTTCGAGACTCTGCTTGGCCACTCACTTTGAGATTATGAGCATGCACACTTCATTCAAAGTGCTTTAGGCAGCGTTACAATACAATAGCACAAAAGTGCCATCACACATTTTATTTTTTATATTTCACGGACTTCCTTTAAATGCTAGAAAAAAAGGACCAAGCTTTAGGTGCATTGGTAGAGAAAATCTAATCAGAATTCCGAATTCAATCAGTGGTAGAGGGGGTTTGTTTAACCACCTCTGCTACTTAACCAAATGCTCTTGACTCTGAAATTAATATAAGAAATTTGTGTAATCAATTTTAAATAACTAATCAATTGGAATTTTTAAAAATTAGGGGGACGCTGAAACTGGCTTAAGAGTAGAATGCGAAAGCATCTTTAACACCACCCTTTCATTCCGAAAATGCTTTCTTATATTTTTTGTTTAAGTTAGTTTTTGGAGAGAGGAAGGCACAGCATCTATCTCACTTTTCGGTACGCACCTACATTTATCGGAGGTACATATGTCTTCAATTCAAATCCCTATCACAAACTAGCCTCCAACTTGACAAGCAGGTGGATGCTAACTGGGGAGCGAAATAGCATGACACCGCTCAGAACGTTGCACAAAAAGCAGTTGCATCACAATTGGGATACAAAACCATGTGCATGTTTTCCCCGGCACCGTTTTCTCAATTCTGGGTTACAGTGATGACAATTCCTTTTTGACTGAGCGAGCTGTATACGCTTCGTGCGAAGTACCTCAAGGAGAACCACACAGCGGGAAATATGGTGTATTTGGTTTCATCCAGCTGCGTTGCGCCACTTTATGTAAAGCCTTGGTTCTAGGTACATGAAATGCCCTGTTGGCAACACGTTTGGGCATTTAGACTTTATTAAGTTCTTGCTGTGGAAGTTCGTGTGTTTTGATCTACAGTCGAGAGAACTAGCAGAAACTGCCAGTCTAATTTGTATTTAAAAAATGCAAATTCTATAAGGTTTGAATGTGCGCAAGCCAGGAATTTATGTAGGGAATGTGCGCCTGCCTGAAATCTGAGGTGTGCCTTTAGTGCAAGTGGCTCTTAGCTGCTATGGTCTTGACACTATGCAAAGCAAGTATAAAAAGTTCACTATTTCCTGTTGATGGCTCTGCTATCAATGGCTGCTATTTAAGCTGGTTTGACAGGTCCCACCAACATGCTTGCATGGGATTCACCCACTGTACCACACTTGCCAGTGGCATCACTACGGGGTGTGGACCACACACCCCTAGTGATGCCACTGGGAAGTGTGATACAGTGGGTGAATCCCATGCAAGCATGTTGGACCACACTGGTGCTGCATTGGATTGGGGGGGGGGGGGGGGGTGCAGATGGGGAGTGGTGGTGTGGGGGGGGGGGGGGGGGTTGTGGGAAGAAATAGCAACTATGCAGTTACTCTGCGAAGAGGTGAAGATGCGCGAAATGCCTGTCGCTAAGATGAAGAGTAGCAACCCTCGCGATCGCTACGGTTTGATTACAGAAAAATGGAGAGCACAAAGAGAAATGAGTAGGCGGGAACTTTTACCCAAAGCCGAGGTGCCTTAGGAAGAGCAGTGAAGAGCAAATATACGCAAGACGATTCATGCGCTGCATTATGTGGGTCTTGACTTTTTCTCTCAACATGAAGAGGTTACAGTTAAAGTGAGGAATGCAACTCAGTTCGACATAAAATTGAGTGCGACAACGCCCGCCTTCACTAGCTCCAAAAATGTCCATTTCGTAGCTGAATATGTACTTCTGATATGGCATCAGTACGCACGGGCAACTTTTCTGTCTTGATGCGGGACACTGTAGCTTGCAGCATATTGGCAGATCGGAGATGTCGGAAGTGAGATGTAGAGAATGTGAATGCAAAGTAAAACGATTTCACCTGTGTATATCTGTCACAGTTTTGTGGCTGGCAAAAGGTTCTGCTTGGTACTAATCGATTCACTGAAAGCACTTGAACAGGCTGATGGACTGAGTCGGTTGAAGGCGTATCACTCTGTTAACTCCCATTATGAGATTACGCTTACATGGTTAAGCGCGATCTGATAATTGGAGTTGACAGAGAGCACATGCAGCCCAATGCCCCAAGCTGCAGCATGATGAGGACTTCTGGTCGTGACATGTCAGAGGCGCTTTCTTTCTTGAAGATACGCCCCAGAAACAGTCAGCAGTGTTCAGCAAGGGACTGATTGGGTGGCAGGGGGACAGCTGTTGCCAGGACTGATCTCAACGCTTGCTTATTATCTCGTATTGACCATGAAGTATGATGACCAACTGTCATGGCAGCATAAGCGAGTTACTTCACATAGGGGGTGCGAACGATGCGTCTCGCAGCACACATGAAGGCGCTGGGAAACCTGAGATGTGCACTGGGCGCGGTGTGCCTGGCTCGCCTGTAGCCCTCAGACAGAAGGCGAGGAGAAACAAAAATTTCCGCAGATGCACCTGCATGACGTTCGACGAAAGTACTGTAGAAATGCTTCATCTCGAGTAGAAGCACTGTTCTGGGGCCATTAGTGCCAAGAAATTTGGCAATATTGATGCATTATCCTGGACCTGAAATCCTGCCTATCATTTCTGGCTCATCTTTATTTTGCTGTCCTTTTAAAATTCCCTGTTTTTAATCTCCTCCTCATAAACTCACTTCGACAATGGGAATATGCAATCCTGCGACAGTAGAATCTCGATGATACGAATTCTAAGGGAGCACGCAAAATATTCGTATCATCCCAAATTCGTATGATCCAAAACAAGTCAACTTCCACATGGAAATGAATTCAAAATGAATCAACTTTATTATGGCGAACTACTTGCGGCCAAAAAAGTCCGTAATGCTTGTGTGCACTTTTTTGCTTTTGATGTCGCGGACAAGCTCCGCCTGAAAGGCATAAAACCGTGCCGCAGTTTCGTCGCTCACGCTGCCGGCACTTACGGTGCGGCGCAAACGTCCAAAGCGTGAAGAGTATCTGCTATTGACGGTGGCTGATCACACTCATCGTCAGTGTCACCATCGCTGTCAGGCTCACTTTCGCAATCATTCGCTTCGTTGACCAAGTCTTCAATAGACCTCAGTCCACAGGTCGCGACGTTGTCGTCCGCGGTAACGAAGTTCCGAGCCTAAGCTTCAGTTTCCAGATTGTCTCAGCCATCAATCGTGAGGTCTTCATCTGGCTCTTGACAATCTCCTGCCGAAGCCGCAGCAAGTCCGTTGGCAAATCCGCACTTTCTAAAACAGTTCGAGATTGTGTCTGAAGTTACACTATCCCACAACATGGCTAGAAAGTGCAAAGCATCTAAGAGACTGATCCGCAAGTTTGCTTCTTTACGGTCAATGTTCGCCAGCAGACGCCTCACTAGAAGTCCTTTGAAATGATGTTTCACATTTCTAATTATCCCAGCGTCCAGTGGCTGAAGATGCCTGGTAGTGTTCGCCGGCAGGAACCTGACTTTCACGTTATTGAATGTCATTTCCTTTGGGTGGGCAGAGCACTGGTCCACGAAAAGCAAAATTTTTCGGTTTCTTGACGCCATTTTCCGATCAAGGCTTGTCGAGAACTCGCGGAAAAAATATCCAGTCATCCACGCTTTTCGGTTACCTTTGTAAAAGACAGGCAAACGCTCCGCCGATCGGAAACACCTCGGTTTCTTCGACTTACCGATGACGGTAAGCTGGAGTTTCTCGGATCCATCCGAGTTGCAGCAAAAGAGTACTGTTACTCCTTCCTTGCTTTTCTGGCCGCCCTGGCATGCCTGGCTTTTTACGCACAAACTTCTTTCCGGTTGAAGGTTGAAAACGAGGCCCGCCTCGTCGGCATTAAATATGTCGCGTGGCGCATACTCTGAAATCAGCGCCGGCAGCGTGTTCAGCCACTCATCTACAGCTGACTGATCCACTTTCTTGCCTTCACCTGAGACGACCCGGTAGACAAGTCCGTGCTGCTCCTTAAACAGGTGCAGCCATCCCCCAGACGCTTGGAAATTTTCAATTCCAAGCGAAAGCGCGACGGTGTCGGCTTTTTCACGTAGCACCTTGCCATCCACGTTGACGCCGGCCGCTGTCACTTCGCGGAACCAAGTCAGCAAAACCTCTTCCAGCTTGACATGGGTCGCTGTTTTAGCCTGCTTCACGTTCGCACCGAAGTGCTGCACATTCTTCAAGATGACATCTCGCTGCCCAACAATGGTGCAGAGCGTCGATGGTGCCAACCCTAGCTCTTTTGCTAAGTCGACACGCTTCTTAGGGTTTTCGTCTACCCTCTTCAGCACTTCAAGCTTTTCATTAAAAGAAAGGGCTTTACGCTTTTGTGACATTTCGGCAGCAGCGAACACTTGCGTCTTTCTAACGTTTGGGCAGTTCACGTCACAGCGAACGACAGAAAGAAGCGGCGAATGGAGAACCGGAGAACTACTGCAGCGGCAGCCAGCGTCACAGGCCTCCTGGGAACAGCCGGCGAGACAACTTTTCGATAGACCAATGAGCTGCCAGCGAATGAGTGACGTACACGACTGGGCACGTGCCTCGCCTTGGCCGTCCTTGTCTAGAGCTCGTCGGTTTGCTACGAAAGGGAGGTGAGGGTAGGGTGGCTAGTGGGGTGAGGGACGTTGGAGAGGAGAGGCAGCGGCCGCGGTGGGTACCCTCTCCCCTTGTGAGCACTTGCGCTGAGCTGCTCGGTGGCTTTGTGCGTTTGTACAACGTTTGTTCGTATCATTCGCGGCAGGGGGGGTGGGGGTGGAGAGGAGTTAGCGGCGGCTGCGTCGGTTATGTTACCCTCTTGAGGCCAGCCACGCCGGCCCGCTTGCATGCGCGACTGGTTTGCACGTTCGTATCACCCGCGGCGGGTTCAGAAACTCTTTGTATCACCCCGAACCTTAATGTAGTCTATACAATGTAGTCCGTTCAAAGCAATCTTAAAATTCGTATCATCCCGAAATTCGTACCAGTCGTAATCGTATCATCGAGATTCTACTGTAAATACATTGCCACAACCCATGAAATATCATGCACACTTAAAAATATGCATATAGCTAAGTATGGTTATTGTTATCCATGTGTACTGTGCGCAGACAGATCTGTCACGCAAGCCCAAGAATGAAATTAAGCACAAAAAAAAAATGCATAAAACTTGGGGTGTTCACCGCCGTATTCGACGCTCGGGAATCCGGCTGTCAGATGGTTCTGGTTCGGGACCCTGAGAAGTTATCCGAAATGAAATGACGTAAGAGTTCATACACCGAGCCGGCACAACACATTTCATAGTTGACCCATCGCTTTCTCATCATCACAATGATCCAAGCATTCTACAGACGACATGAAGCAGCTTGCTGCTCCTAATGCAACGCAAGAGCTGTAGGCAAGGTTCCTCAGCGGCAAACGCCAGCTACACGAATTGATGAAGAAAGGCAGAAAGTGGGACTTGTGTTGTGGAGCATCATTTTTGTGGGAGACTGGGCGGAAAAGAACATGATTAGAAAACATGAGAGCCAAAAGTTCAAATATGACCAAATTTCCGCAGCTTGAAATGACTGAACCAAGAAAATGAATGCGTTTCGCAGTTTTCGGCGTTTTTTATGCATAATTCGTCCGTTATGCTGCACAGTGGCAGCGGTGGCGTAGCGGTAGAACATCCGCCTCGCATGCAAGAGGACCGGGGTTCAAATCCCGGTGCCGCGCAATTCTCCACCGGATGGGAAAAAAAAAAAAATCCCCGTGTCGATGGAATTGCGTAAACAGGTTTGGGGTGCGACCTGATGCCGGTGAACACCTCCGGCAACGCACTCCCTCACCAGAACAGGAGTTGGCCACCCTGGTGCAGTAATTGGCCACAACCTCCTATGACAAGCTCCATAAAACCCCGGCCCTCAGTCACCAGCGGCTGCGGAACAACTGACCACGGTGGCGGTCAGACCTGTGACGCAGCAGGGGGTGCTAAGAAAGCCTGGCTCCGCTGGACAGGCCGCCATCGGAAACTGACCCTGGCAACGTTTAATGCTAGAACCCTAGCTAGTGAAGCTAGCTTAGCAGTGCTGTTAGAGGAACTAGAGGTCATGAAATGGGATGTCATAGCGCTTAGTGAGGTTAGGAGGCCGAATGAGGCATATACTGTACTGAAGGATGGACATGTACTGTGTTATCGAGGTTTACCAGAGAGGCGACAACTAGGAGTAGGTTTCCTTGTCAATAAGTATATAGCGGGTAATATAGATGAATTCTATAGTATTAATGAGAGGGTTGCAGGCATCGTAATTAGGCTTAATAAGCGGTATAAACTGAAGGTTGTACAGGCCTATGCACCTACATGTAGTTATGATGACCAGGCAGTTGAAAGCTTCTATGAAGATGTAGAATCGGCAATGCGAAAAGTAAAGACGCAGTATACTGTACTAATGGGGGACTTCAATGCCAAGGTAGGGAAAAAACAGGCAGGAGACCAGGCAGTAAGTGACTATGGCATTGGTTCTAGGAATAGCAGGGGGGAGTTGTTAGTTGAGCATGCAGAGCGTAATAAGTTAAGAATCATGAATACCTTCTTCAGCAAACGGAAGAACCGGAAATGGACATGGAAAAGTCCTAACGGGGAGACTAAAAATGAAATTCACTTCATACTGTGTTGAATCCCCCCCCCCCCCCCCCCATTATGCAAGATGTAGAGGTAATCGGGAAAGTGCGATGCAGTGACCACAGGATGGTGAGGTCCCGAATTAGCCTGAATCTGAAGAAGGAACGCAACAGATTAGTAAGAAAGAAGTCCATCAATGAATTAGCGGTGAGGGGGAGGGCAGAAGAGTTCAGGATCTCGCTACAGAATAGGTATTCAGCTCTAACTGAGGATGGCAACATTACCCTAGAGGCAAGGAACAATACTTTCAGAGATATCATTACTGAGTGCGCGGTAGAAGTAGGCGGTAGGATAGTTAGAGAGGATACCGGTAAGCTGTCTAAGGAGACGAAAGATTTGATTAAGAAACGCCAGAGTATGAAAGCTTCCAATCCAACAGACCAGATCGAATTGGCCGAGATATCAAAGCTAATCAATAAGCGCAAGGTGGCCGATATAAGGAAGAATAACATGGAGAAAATTGAGCATGCTGTAAAGAACGGGGGAAGCCTTACAGCGGTAAAGAAGAAATTGGGCATAGGCAAAAACCAGATGAATGCGATAAGAGACAAGGTGGGCAACGTCAGTACGAATATGGACAAGATAGTCAAAGTAGCCGAGGAGTTCTATACAGATCTCTACAGTAGCCAAAGTAGTCAGGACCGTAATGAGATTGGCGCTAGGGAAAAACAGTCAGACGTTCCCCCAGTGACGAAGGACGAGGTCAAGAAAGCACTAGAAACTATGAAAAGGGGGAAATCAGCTGGAGAGGATCAGATAACTACAGATTTGCTGAAGGACGGGGGGGATATCGTGCTAGAAAAACTGGCCACCCTGTATACGCAGTGCCTGGTGTCATCGACGGTACCGGAACCATGGAAGAATGCAAACATTATCCTCATTCACAAGAAAGGGGACTCTAAGGACCTTAAAAATTACAGACCAATCAGCTTACTGTCTGTTACGTATAAGGTATTTACTAAGGTAATCGCTAATAGAATCAGGACAACCTTAGACTGCAATCAAGCAAAGGATCAAGCAGGGCTTCGGAAACGATACTCTACTATCGATCATATCCATACCATCAATCAGGTGATAGAAAAATGCTCGGAATATAACCAGCCCTTATACATAGCATTCATTGATTACGAAAAAGCATTTGACTCAGTTGAAACCTCGGCGGTGATGCAGGCATTGCGAAATCAGGGGGTAGACGAGCCGTACGTGAAAATGCTGGAAGATATATATAGTGGCTGCACAGCAACCATAGTTCTGCATAAAGAAAGTAACAAAATTCCCATAAACAAAGGTGTTCGGCAAGGAGACACAATCTCCCCAGTACTATTTACAGCTTGTTTAGAGGAAGTATTCAGAGACTTGGAATGGGAGCAGTTAGGGATAAGGGTAGATGGAGAATACCTCAGTAATCTGCGATTTGCTGATGACATTGCCTTGCTAAGCAACTCGAGGGATGAACTGCAAATAATGATTGATGACCTAGACAGAAAAAGTAGAAATGTAGGCTTGAAAATCAATATGCAGAAGACTAAGGTAATGTTCAACAGTCTCGGGAAGGAACAGCAGTTTACATTAGGTAGCGAAATACTGGAAGTAGTAGGCGAATATGTCTACTTAGGACAGGTAGTAACCGCAGATCCGTACCATGAAAAGGAAATAACAAGAATAAGATTGGGATGGAGCGCATTTGGCAAGCACTCGCAGATTATGACTAGCAGCTTACCGGTATCGTATCGCTCAAGAGGAAAGTATACAACAGTTGCATCTTGCCTGTACTCACCTATGGGGCTGAAACGTGGAGGCTAACTAAGAGAGTTCTGCTTAAGTTGAGGACAACCCAGAGGGCTATGGAACGAAAAATGGTAGGGGTAACATTAAGAGATAGAAAGCGTGCAGAGTGGGTCAGAGAAATAACTCAAGTTACCGACATTCCAGTGGAAATTAAGAAGAAGAAATGGACATGGGCAGGACATGTAGTGCGAAGAGAGGATAACCGATGGTCGCTGAGGGTAACAAACTGGATTCCAAGGGAAGGAAAGCGTAGCAGGGGGCGGCAGAAAGTTAGGTGGGCGGATGAGATTAAGAAGTTCGCAGGGGTCAAGTGGATGCAGCTAGCACAGAACCGGGTTAAGTGGAGAAATATGGGAGAGGCCTTCGCCCTGCAGTGGGTATAATCAGGCTGATGATGATGATGATGATGCTGCACAGGAAGGTACACATTTTGAATCTGTCCTCGAGTCATGCTCAGTCATGCTGCAGTGGGGACGAGTGCATAAACAAAAAAGGATAGGGATTGAACAACAGAAGGCACGATAGACAAAATGAAATGCAACCGAAAAACAGGCTCGCACTACACTTCATTGTGAGAAAGAGGGAGATATTAGTTATTCGTATGCTAAGCATGGGGTCGGGAGGTTGGGGGGTGGGCGTGGGAGGTGGTTCGCGCCGCTCCTCTGGACTGGCGTAGTGACGCCACTGACACTTCCCCTGCAGTCTGCTGAAGGTAATAGGCAGGCTCGCATCACACATAAACAAGATTTGTTTGTGATGCATAAAAATGATGGCTACAAAGGTAATAGACTAAACACGTTTGCTGTGCAATGACATACAGAGCCATGGCAGCATGAGCTCTTGAAATACATGCAGCATGTGCTGTTATGAAGTGAATGTTATGAGTGTTTCATTGAACACTTTCCAAGATTATAAAAATAGGGAGTTCAAAATGGAAGAAAAAATATTTTCAATAATAAACTTTCGGCTGCGGCAGACATAATTTACCGTAAAACTTTAATTCTAATTACTTAATGTTATAATTGACACACATAGTTGGTGTCTATGAGAAATTCGAAGCGAAAAAAAAAACGATTTTCTTAAAATCTGGCACTTTTTTCTGCATAAAGTCAAAACTGTGTGCATTAGATGCACAGGAGGCTAGGTAGAAACACTGGGTTTGCTGGTGAGGTGTTACAGTAACTGTGGTGCCCAGTTCAAACTGCATGCACTATTGTGCCGCTTCACACACATTCTTTTGCTGTGCCGCTTGGTGAAAAGAAAGAGCGGCTATTTCCAACTGCATTTTAGAGCATTGGAGCAAAAGAAAGTGAAAGACAATGCACAGTAGAGCTAGGCAGTTCAAATTTAACAGTGTAGTCACTGCAACGTGTCATCAACAGATATACTGTTTCTACCGAACTTCGTGTACTTCTAATGCACTCAGTTTTAAGATTCCCTTGCACTGTAGCACTTCAGAAAATGAGTTTTTCTTCATTTCAGAACTGATATGGCATTATCCAGGGGTGCAACAGCTGCACCAATTGGGCTGATTTGATACAGCTGCATATTTCTGCGCCATAAAGTGAAATTTGATAAATTTGTACCAGGCTACGCTAAAATGCCCTGACTAGCTGCAAACATTTGCCATACTCGAGGACAGCTTTCTGCAGCCGTGGTATGGCCAGTTACGTTTTAGACACTGCAGTGCGCATCACTGGTCCTTTAGTTTTATTTCAGGATTGCGTGATGCTGTTCCAATGCCTACTCATATTTTCTCATTTTTGTTTACGTGCCAGATCTGTTCCTCGAATATGCTGAACCATTGCGTTTTGAAGATGCTTCACCGCATGGGTCACTGTCTATGCAGTATCTCCATAACGCAAAGGGGCCGTTTGTAACAAGGCACCACTGCTACGGCATCGTACTGCAAAAAGGGCCAGGGTGGTACTTGTGTACTTTGGAGCAATACTTCAACGTGGTGTTTAAGCTTTGCATGCTTTTAACGGATTTACCTCTAGTTTTCTTATGCGGCTCTTGGAAGTTTTCGATATTTTGTTCGACCATTTCAGTACAGCAAGGTTGTTTTTATGCTGTCTCGTCGATACTTACTTTCCTGTCATCAGGTAGTGTAGGAGGTGCTTCAGTTATGGCTTGTGCTAATATAACTTGAGGTGGTACATGTGATATTTCCGGTGTCATGAGGTCGGGAAACGTGCAAGCAGCCTTAGATTTTGAATTTCGTAATGCCGCAGTGGAGTCCTAGACTGCCAAAATTAACATTTACGGATCCTGGAAAATTGAAATACTATAAAGTCTGTGCATAAAATATATAACCTAATATCTAGAGTCATCACCAACTTTTTAATTACAATATCGGGTCAAAACTACCAAGTCATTGCCAGCCCCTAGAAAGCGTAAATCATGAACCGAAGGCGTGCTCGCTCGTCAGTATTTTTTGCTCACGGCTTGCTATTTCATCTGCTTTCGGCATTTGTCCTTTTGACTGCTGCTCTTATTTTCTTTTTGTCTTTTTTTTTTTTACCTGTGTTTGCTTTTCAATAAACATTTTGTTTTTTGTTTTATTTCTGCTTTGCGCTCGCTTTTGGGCACAGGCTGATTGTAGTCACTGGTTTGAATTAGGCTCCTCTGGAGCTGGCCTCGCACAACGCAAGCTGTGTATTTCGCAGACAGTAAAACATTGTTTTATGATTCCTGCGAGCAAGATAAAATCTCGTGATTAAAACTGTCTAGCTGGACTAGATGCAAAAAAAAAAAAAAAAAAAAGGATATTCTCTAGCTTCTTTAATTTTTATTTGGTCCCTGAAGTTTTAAAAATTAGCCTCCTCAGTTTTATGGCTCACATTCCTTTTTAGTGTGATAGCATGCCTTGCACTACAAAACTCTTATATACAAAAATAGGTACACGCTGGATTCCTAAAGGAAGTATTGGGTGCGAGCGCCAACACTGGAGCGAACGGGGCTAGTGTCAACCTTGGGGAGCAAGTGGGATTACGTGACTCCTCTTACTGCCTTTGAAGCAGTCGCTCGATTGAATTTGGGCATTTTAAAAGCCAATAGTCACGTTTCTTTCTATAGTTTTAGTTGATAAAGATTTCCAGCCTTGAACTTTTTTATCTTGCATCGTTACTGAGGCTGCTGAAGTTTATTTAAGCTGTTGCTACAATCTGTTGCTGCTCTGTACCCAGACGTAAGCGAGGGAACCCGGCACAGCTTCCACTGCTACCCGTAACATATATATAAGCTCACAGAATCTTCCTTAATCAAAATTTGAATGGACAAAGAAGAGAGTGATCATTCTCATGATGTGCGCAGTAAACATTTCAGTGGGCAAGATTTCGCCTGGAGTTGGCGCTAAACAGTTCGGTGAGCAGCACAAGAAATGGTGCGCTCGTTTTAATTTGCGCTTATCACTTGTGAAGCGGACAATACTATTGCTGGAAGGATGGAAAAGATGCTGGCTTCTTCATGGAGCAGTAGGCTTCCAAAGAAAGAAAGGATCGTGCGAAAGCCAGGGTCTCAAATTATTCTAAATGAACGCGTTGACATGGAAATTTTACTGCAGTGGACTAGAAGATTCTGCCGCCACGGGCAGCGGTATGCATGGTGAAAAGTGACAGTCTGTGAATAAACCAAAGATTAAGCATTACATGCATGTTGTGATGTGCTGATTGAGGTACGTGTAAAAGAAAAAAAATATACTGTGCGCAGGGAACAAATATTCACTATACAGAGTGCCAATGCCGGTAGTCACTGCGCAAGAATTCGCTGCGTGGAATGCATGTATTTACACTTGCTATAAAAATGAATCCACGCCATTCTCATAGCCAAACTTGTCTGCTCTACTACGTTCAAGGGAGCAGGCGAATGGTGCCGGCGCTGTGCGAAGGCGCTCAGCATCTGTCGATCAGGCACCTTCCGACAGTCCCCTGCCCTTTCAGAGGAATCCTATTACCTGTTCAGTGACTGCTTACATCTGACTGGCAGCTTCAGATGATATTTTTTCATAACAACAGCAATGCTGCAGCCGTTGCGCGTCTTCGTAGTACTAAAGCTCGCCAACTTCGATAACTCTGACTCAGTGAAGTGCTTTCTTGCCAAATGAGTGGGTCTAATACTTGAAGTTAAGTTTATACAGGCCCAGACCGAGATGCATATTAAATAAATAAATGAATTTAATGCTACCGCGCAACTGAACTGCCTAGGAAAGCATCCTACAGCAGCAGTTCAAAGCGGGTTATCCCACTTAGTTCGTCACGCGGGCGCTTCCGAGAGATGGTGCCACGGTACGTCCCCGCGCCCAATACTAAGCGCCGGTGAAAGGTGACTCTTGCTGGATTTCCATGGATCACATTCATATGGTCCGACATTCACATCTTCGTTTTTTATGCTGCAAGTAAGGTTTCCTCCTTGTTTAATGGCTCCAAAATTTGAAATTGTGCTGCAACGTGCAATATTTTTTCTTGCCAGCTACTCTAAATATGGATTTTACTGCTCCAAAGCTAAGTTTTTGCTTCTCCAAAAATTGCTACAAATCCTATTTTAGCTGTTGCAGCTCTGCATTGTCTTGACTCTCTGCATTGACTTCAAACTTTTTGTTGCCACTAACCACCTAATTGTGCCAAGTCAGGCATGTATTTAGAAATGTTTTACAGTAAATTACGTCTGCCACAGCTGAGAGTTTATTGAAATATATATACATATATTTCTATTCTGAACTCCCTATCTTTATGAATTATTGGAGTACCTGGTTACCTATTTAAGTTGTGCTTAAGACTCCTAACTTTCTGTGGCTGAAGATTTTAAATCCCATCATTTTTAAAACACAGAATCCGGGGGAGACATCAAAGGATGCTTCAGAATACACCTCATGCTGTATTTGAAACCAAGGTGTACTAGTATGATGGTGGTGTTTTTTTGTTTGTGTGTGTGTGCGCGCATGAAAGCATACAAGTTAACCCCTGACCTGAGGCTCTGAGTCTCCAGGGTGAAATATCTGGAAAATGGGTCTCTGATCCCACCCTGAGTAGTGAAAAATACCTTGTGCCTTGGAAGTGTTTAGCCAAGTTGTCTTGTGCCGTAAATGTTCATGATAATGAACATTTACGGCATAACGTTCCCTTTTCTCTGAGCGCCCCAATATAGTGAGAGCGATTTTTGCCATGACGCTTGTAAGATACTATGAGAAGCCAGCCTTATAATTTCCTTGCAGCAAAGTGTGTGGCATGTATTTCCAAAGGAGAAGGTTGCTATGGATATGAAAAGAGTAATGGGCCATTGGTGAAGAGAAGGCACAGAAAGAATTGAGTAGAGTAGGGAAAGCAAAGAAGTGATAACGTGAAGTGGCGCGGTGGGGATGGCTGCTGCCTCTGTGTGGGGGACTGCGTATTTTAAAATATTAATAATAGTGGTTCTTAAATTTTAGCTGTGGAACTGGTGGCTCTAGGGGAAGGGGAAAGGGGGATTGCTCAGAATTGTAATTTTCTTTATTTAGAGCCTTCGTAATGCCTCTGTAACGTCGATGTATCCGTTGCTTCTGCATTTTCGTCTGCAGTTTATGGGGGCCTTCGACTGTTGTTGACCTGAATAGTTGGAAATTCAGTTATATTCATTATGTTGTAGCGCAGCCTAGCACGTACCCCATGCAGGAATCTGAAGAAGAGGAAGAGGACATTTGTTCCTAGTGCGCGAGGCCTGACTTCTAGACCGCTGCTCTCTCTCTCTCGACGTCCTCCAGTTGCGCACCTCACTCACTATGCGGAAAGTTCGGCATTACCATCTACCTCTGCAATTGATGTTGCACTGTTCATCCTCCCTCCATCACCTCAACCTTCGACATGGGGCTCTCAAAGAACTTATTGACTGTGGGCACATCTTTCTTTCTGACGTCGTCGAGGCAGTGCTCAAAGAGTGCAACGTGATTCATCTTACAGCCTCGGTTTACCACCCTCAGACAAGCAGCTTAGTTGAGAATTTTAATCATGTCCTGTCTCATATGCTCGCTATGTGGACCGCCACCATTCTAATCGGGACAAAATTGTTCCATTTGTGACCTCCGCCTATAATACTGCTGCTGAAGTAACCATGGGGTTCTCCCCCTTCTTTCTTCTCTATGAGTGGGACCCTACCTGCACCATAGACACAATCCTCTCCTACCACTCGGACATTTCCAAATCGACGGCACTTTCTTAGGCTGTTAAGTATGCCGAAGAATGGCACCAGTTGTCTTTGACTTCAGAGTAACATCGACTACAGAGGCGTGACGACAACAGCAAGTCAGCAGCGAAAGCTCTATTAGAGCTCCTTCCTACCCATCAGACTCCCTAGTTTGGCTTTGGGTCCTATCCTCCGTCCCCAGCCAGTCAAGGAAACTTCTTTCCCAGTATAACGGTCCCTACGGCGTCACTCAGCAGACTTCATCTGCCAGTTACCTCATCGAACCACTTGCGTCCTCGTTGGATCTGCGTCGCCGTGGCAGCGAAATTGTCCACGTCGACCGCCTGAAGGCATATTACGACCCGCACGTTATGTGTTTGCAAAGGTGAAATGTTGTGTAGAGGGGAAAGGAGGAAAGGTGCTTAGCGGCGCCGCTTGCAGTAGAGGCCACATTTTCAAGGATTTATGTTAAGTTTGACGTGGTGGTACTTGGCTATAATCACATTTGTGACATCAGTTAGCAGAATTGTATAATGTACTGTACAACTGTATATAATGTATATTTACCCACTATAGATTATAGAAGAAAAGCACAATAAGTGAATGCAGTCATACCTTGTTATAGCGAACAAGTGAAAAATCTTGAAATAGTTTGATGTAGTTGGAATTGGCAATATAGATTTTCGTGAGGAACTCACACAAAAGCAGCGCAATTTAGATGTGGTAACTTGGGTGATCCTTGCTAAGGAAATGAGGCGACTTTTTCCCTAGCTTTACATTGGCAGTTTGGAAGATGCTCGGGGCGATTCCAGAGACTGCAAAAACCAAGCGCCATATAGGCTGAACTCTTGTTTGAGCTACTTGGTACGTGAGCATAGGCACTGGTCTTATTGTTCTTGCGCCTTCTTTGTCCTCGTTCATCACATCGTATTCTTTGAGATAGGCTGCCTTCCTGGCATAACACCGCCAGTGCAATAATGGGAGACCAAGTGCCACCTAGGGTGGCTTTTCCATATCACAATATTATGGTGTGGGAAACTGCAGTCAGGGCAAAAGCTATTGCAGTTTTCACCACATCAGTGATGCTGCTACTTCCGGGGTGCTGTCTGTGGGGTAAAGAGGCGTGGAATTGTGCTGACTGCTGGGTTAACAACACTCCATGCCGCTTTATGTTCCACGGTGCTGTTGGTGAATGCAAGATATGAACACTGTAAAGCGTGAACCTTGCATGTGCCGCACCGCCATCAATCACTTGTGTACTGCGGTGAATCCTTCCAACTACAATCCGAGCATGTTCCGTTTGGTGTTGCGTAATTCGATATAACAGTTTTGATATAGAAAGTAGAAATTCAGGTGTTTGTTGAAAATATTTAAGAGGAGTTTGATATAACCAATAATATGTAATATTCATGTTTGTTATGCAAGGTTTAACTATATACAAAGCCTGTTAGAAAATACATATATGAAGACTGCACAATAACCATAGTTATTTCTCTGACCCACTCTGCACGTTTCTTATCTCTTAACGTTATCCCTACCATTTTTCTTTCCATAGCCCTCTGTGTTGTTTTCAGCTTAAGTAGAACCCTCTTTGTTAGCTTCCATGTTTCAGCCCCATAGGTAATAACAGGTAAGATGCAACCGTTGTATACTTTCCTCTTGAGCGATACCGGTAAGCTGCTAGTCATGATCTGGGAGTGCTTGCCGAATGCGCTCCATCCCAGTCTTATTCTCCTTGTTATTTCCCTTTCATTGTCCGGATCTGCGGTTACTACCTGTCCTAAATAGATATATTCGCCTACTACTTCCAGTGCTTTGCTACCTAACGTAAACTTCTGTTCCTTCCCTAGGGACAAAACATTACCTTAGTCTTCTGCATATTGATTTTCAAGCCTACTTTTTTACTTTTCCTGTCAATCAATCATTCTTTGCAATTCATCCCCTGATTTACTTAGCAAGGCAATGTCATCATCAAATCGCAGATTACTGTGGTATTCTCCATCTACTCTTATCCATAACTGCTCCCATTCTAAGTCTCTGAATACTTCTTCTAAGCAAGCTGTGAATAGTACTGAGAAGATCATGTCTCCTTGCTTAACACATTTCTTTATAGGAATTTTGTTACTTTCTTTATGCAAAATATGGTTGCTGTGCAGCCACTATATATATCTTCCAGCACTTTCACGCACGGCTCGTCTACACCGATTTCGCAATGCCTGTATGACCGCCGAGGTTTCTACTGAGTCAAATGCTTTTTCGTAATCAATGAATGCTATGTGTAAGGGCTGGTTATATTCAGAGTATTTTTCTATCATCTGGTTGATGGTATGGTGGATATGATCGATAGTAGAATATCCTTTCCGAAAGCCTGCTTGATCTTTTGCTTGCTTGCAGTCTAAAGTTGCCCTGACTCTATTAGTGATTACTTTGGTAAATACCTTATACGTAACAGACAGTAAGCTAATTGGTCTGTAACTTTTCAAGTCCTTAGCATCCCCTTTCTTATGAGTTAAGATAACGTTTGCATTCTTCCATGGTTCCGGTGTCGTCGATGACATCAGATATTGTGCATACTGGGTGGCCAGTTTTTCCAGCACAATATCTCCCCCCCCCCCCCCCCGTCTTTCAGCAAATCTATAGTTACCTGATCCCCTCCAGCTGCTTTTCCCCTTTTCGTAGTTTCTAATGCTTTCTTAACTTCGTCCTTCGTCACTGGCAGAACGTCTGACTGCATTTTCCTACCTCCAATCTTATTATTGTCGTGACTTCGTCGGCTGCTGTAGAGATCAGTATAGAATGCCTCGGCTACTTTGATTACCTTGTCCATATTCGTGATGACATTGCCCGCCTTGTCCCTTAGCACATATATCTGATTTTTCGCTGTGCCTAATTTCTTCTTAATCGCTTTAAGGCTTCCCCCGTTCTTTACAGCATGCTCAATTTTCTCCATGTTATACTTCCTTGTATCGGCCACGAGCAAGAAAATACCAGTCAGGAAGGCTGTTGCATGTAGGGAGCGTAATTTTTCTCTGCATATCTTAAGGAAATAATTAGAGCACCAGATTTTGAATAATTGGGTGAGAGAGTTGACCAAGGATCCCTCAGCATCCTTCAGCTTAGTGATGACAGTGTTCGGCTAAGTAACTCAGGGGACAAATTTCAGCTGTCAATTATAGCATTTACAGCAACTAAACAGCCAAAATGCAATGGTAGGCCTAAAAGTTATTGAGAAGATTAATTTTAGCAGTCTAACAAAAGAGCAATGGTATGTGAAAGTGATATACAGAAAGCGGTGAGGGCATACAGTTGTCTAGGCCTATTGGTCACTGCGGATGCAGGCCAGAAGGAGTTTGGTAGTGTAATAGCTTACTAGCACTTTCATATTGTTGCAACAGCGGGTCTCTACTATTTTGAGGCATGTAGATACAGAGTCTGTCAAAATTTCCCAAGCCAGAGGGCCTATTTTTCAGCTATATTTGAGCAACCAAAGTTCTCAGGCGTGAGAATGATACTTCTTTTACCCTGTGCAGGTATTTCAGGACTTTGAGATGATGTAAATACCCCACTAATGTGACTAAAAAGGTGGCGCTGCAGTCTGTGAGCTTGTGACTCCCCCTGTATATGATTAGTTTACCAGAATTCACTTGTGCAATCGAAACACACCAACAAAGTGCTTGAAAGGGTGCACAAAACATTTCAACAAGCAGTGGAAAGGAAAATTGTAAGTGTAACATTAAGGGCCCAAAAGAGTTGATTAAAAAACAGATACAGTTGATGGCAAACTAGTTTTTCATTATTTTTTTACACTGTATGCTGTATGATTCTCGTTTGTAACCTTGGGCTAATGTGTTGTCTCATTTGTAGTGTTTGCGATCCTGCTCAAGGTGACTGAGGGAAAGTCCTGGACCGAGGCTCTGCTCACTGTGATCCCCCAGCGAAAGGGTGCCAAGGCGTTGGTCCACGAATCGGAATCTTCATCTTCTAATAACAGTGACTGTGATGAACCGGAAGACACATGAAACAGTTTGGTGATGACGTTCACGTGAAGACAGCAGTGCAGAGCTACTCTCTGTTGAGAGAGGAAGTAACTTGTGGAATGGTGTTCATTAAATGTCACCGAGCAGCAAGGGCTGCACAGAAGTGCACAGCAGTCTGCATTTGCATCACAAATGCAAGATGTTGATTTACTTCTTTCTTTTGATCGCAAAATAAGGTGAGGCTTCTTGCACAAACATGTATGCTGCCTGTGGCTGTTGTGACAGTTCAGTATAGGGGGTATTCACTGACGCGCTGTGCGCGGTGAATTGTGGGTAAGTGAGGCGCAGTCAACCATTTTTGTGTCCACGGAACGAACAGGGCGAACGTACGTATCAAGTGCTGTCGTGCGGTTCCACAAGCCGTGGCACCCGCAGCTATATGTTGTTTATTGAGCTATCGTAGACTGTAATAGACGCGTGCACAGTGTAAACAAACAACGGAAACTGAAGAGCTGCGTGAAAGACCTCGGCATTTTAAGGTTCCGGAAGTACACACGAACAACTCCACCCGAACGAGACACTTCACCGAGATGCGACGCCACGTATAGCTGGCACGGCACAACCGCATAATTATCATGGAATATGAGATATGTATGTCAACATGGGCTGGAATGGAATCTTCCGGATGTGCCCTAGCAGCCAGCTCTTGTCACTTTCTGTGCACGACTGTTCTTCACGCACTAAGACACATTCCCAGTAAAAGAGCAGCGCGGCAATGTGTCGCTTGCAGTCATGCGCATGCATTCAGCGCGCCGCCAACACCTCCTCGTCGTGTTTTGTTGCAATAAAATCCTTCGAAGAGGACTCGCTAAACATTGTGTTGCCGTACTTGCCTCATTCGATCAGAAGAAGTCGGATGTTCGCATCGTCTATGTCGGCTGCTAATCAAAGCAGACCGCATGCAGATTCGGCGAAGGAACGTATGCGGGCAGAGTTGTTTTGCAGAAGGTTAACTTTATAAACAAATTTATCTCTAATAACAAATAAAGTTTAGCTTGGCCAAAACTGCGCTGTATTTCAAGAGTTTCGCTGCAAAAAGTTATTTCGAGCCCGCAAGGCAACGAGGTGGCGCTACCGGTGTCATCGCTGTGGCGTGTGGCAGCGGTTTCTTTTGCTTCCTTACCGCCACAGATGATGCAAACATCCGACTTCTTCTGATCGATTGAGGCAAGTACACCAAACAAGTTTTGTATAAAAGCTGCTGACTACTAAACGCCATTTCTATGCAGAATATCAGCTACAAAAACTCAGCGGTTTAGTTGGTAAAAACGATAGACGGCACGCACGTAATTGCATAAAGAGAGAGTTCGTCTGCTTCAACCGCGGCTCTTAACCCAGTCGCTTGTAACGTAGTTCCTTTCTTCGAGTGGTTAGCGATTGGTTCCTTGTGATGAAGCTCGTCTGTAGGACAAGTATTCATGAATGTCGCACATATTTATGCGTGGGCACAGGCCGACGCTTACCGTGCAGTTGCGCATATCGACTGCACACGGGTTGGTACCAAAGTTTTGTTTCGTACAGGTCTCCGTCCGCATCGCGCCCACTTCGCTGATAAATCGAACTGTCACTCATGATACCGATTGAGTTTTCATAACAACGGTGCTGGCATGAGGCAGAGTGACAGAGCAAACGGACGCGCACGAAGAGCTAACCTAACCACCGCCCCGTACTAGTACTAGTCAAAACAGCACGCAAAGATGGCGTCGGCTGCATACTGACGTCAGCTGTGACGTCATGTGAATACCCCCTATATGTGGCACATTTTAAAATACACTGTATGGGAACAAGGATTACCTGTTTAATTATTTCTTGGTCTTTATTATTACATAGCGTTGTTATTCCAATAAGAATTGCATATTTTTAATACAGAGATTTCGGTTCGAACAAAGTCACGCGCGAGACAGCCAGTTGGCCTACGGGGGAAAAAAAATTAACAAATCGTGATCCGCGGGGCCGCCTTTACAAGGCTCAGCACCTAGTGGGTAGAGATTTAAAGGCTAGAAGATTTGACCAAATTTTCTAGAAAGAGGATTTAGTCTTCAAAGCCGAAAATGAGTTTTTGGTGTGCCCAATGCCGCCGCCGCAACCTCCGCCCGTTAGCAAGTCGGTTACCGTAACTTAGCTACCGTAGCCGTACCGTAGCCGTAGGTTACCGTAGCCAGTGACTACGTGAAGCCGTTTGACAGGCCATCTGCACTCCCTTGGTAGCTATAGGTTGGTGTTAGCCCAGCAGCCCCAGACAGCATTGTAAAGGGCAAGCACTACATCACAAAGCCGGTAGCTGAGGTGGCGGAGCTGGGGATACCGGGGGTTTTCTGGGGTAGCAGTGTGCCAGATGTTTCCCTAGTTTTGTTCCCTTAATAGCCCTAGTCTTACGTGCTCCCCTAGCTGTTGCGCTACCATCCCCATCGGCTCCCTATCTCGAACACGGCGGAGTTTGTTGCACAACGTACACAATAGGCTCTCTCAGCGTGGGTTATGCCGATTTTTTTAGTGCATGCCGCTCGCACATGCAACACTGTACCAATTAAGTTTAGAAAACATTCAGTCGTGAAGCAGGTGTGAATGCATCCATGCGCCGTACCAAGCTTCGTAAAGCGAAGCTAACCGGGACGTTATGGTGTTTGGTAGTCCCGATCAGCCTTCGTTTAGCTCCGGCTCGGCCTAGCGGTGACATCGCTTGGCCTATTGTGTATTCTGTTGTGTGGCGAAGGGTTTTCGGAAAAATGTCTATATAACTACTACCCAGTCGAGGCAGGGCGAACGTCGCTGTAGGCTGTGGGATTCGGGCTTGCTGCGGCTGCCCTTTGCGCGGCCGCCGCCCGCTTCCCAGTTGTTCTCCTCGTTCCCTTTCTCCCGCCTGAGGCGGCGGAGAGGGGCTCGAGCGACTTGTCACTGTCGTTCGGGCCACAGCTCCGCCCTGGCGTCCCAGTGGCTGTTCTCATTGGCGCCTTTTGGCGGGAACACGGCACCGCTTCGAGGGCCGCGCTCGCGCGACCCTCCGAGCGGGGCCCAGGGAGACTCCTCCGAGACATCGTAAGGTGCGTACGCTACTGTTCTGTTGGTGCGCGTGCCCGGGAGCGGAGGCGACGACGTTGCGGCGTGTGTGTTTGCCGGCGTGTGCTGAGCGCGGTGGAAAGAAAGCCCGCGTGTGTTGAGCGAAAAAAAAAAACGTCCCGCGCGGTCACCACATGTGCGTCCTGGATGGCCGCCGAGAAGTTTCCGGGGCCCCCCTTCCGCGTGTTCACTGTTCCCGCACCGACTGCGATCGGAGATCGTCTGCAGCCAGCAGCTGCCAACTGGCCACCCAGAAGTCGACGAGCGGTGAGTCACCGGTTACCGCCGGCACTATACCGCCGGCTCTCTGTGCTGCACCGACGAACTGTGTCGAACTTTGGAACTTTGCCGCTGACACTTTCGTATTTACTTCGTATTCGGAACTTTACATATTATTCTTCAGGTCATCTTATCCTTTTTTTTTGTTTTGCTTTTTGTGTGTGCCTTGTTGGTGTTTGTCTTTCTTGAGTGTCTGTGTTTCGAGATCTTTTTGGCTGGAGCTGAATCGTAGTTGACTTGTTGCGTGAGGATAGCATTCTTTTCTTCATGCTGGGGACCTGCCGCTTGCTTTCGCTTATGGGTAGGAGGGCAATTAAGGAGAGGAGGATGTGGGATTCGGGCTTGCTGCGGCTGCCCTTTGCGCGGCCGCCGCCCGCTTCCCAGTTGTTCTCCTCGTTCCCTTTCTCCCGCCTGAGGCGGCGGAGAGGGGCTCGGACGACTTGTCACTGTCGTTCGGGCCACAGCTCCGCCCTGGCGTCCCAGTGGCTGTTCTCATTGGCGCCTTTTGGCGGGAACACGGCACCGCTTCGAGGGCCGCGCTCGCGCGACCCTCCGAGCGGGGCCCAGGGAGACTCCTCCGAGACATCGTAAGGTGCATACGCTACTGTTCTTGTCTGCCGGCCTTTGTCCGCGCAGACCAGTGTGTACTCGAGTTCGTCTGCTCCGGGTCGTACCTGAGAGCGCAACTCGAGCCTGTCGATCGTGGTCCAACGATCCGCGACAGGCGTACCTTGCGGTGGTTGCCCACTTTCTCTCAAAGGAACCCTCTGGTCACTGCGAGAGAGAGATCACAGCACGCCCTTGCGTGCTTGCGGCGCACTCCGTGTCACTTGTGCGTTTTGTATATTTTGTATGTGTGTGCGTGTGTGTGTGTGTATGTGCCGCTGGAGGATGGCGTTTCAATAAACGTCTCCTTCGTGAACTTGGAGGTTTGTGTCCTTGCAGCGCAGTGCTCTCCTTCCTTTGGAGGTTGAGTGCGCGCTGCAGTGTTTCAGTGTGCGCGTGGTGACGGCTGATCGGGGCTTCGGCTCGCGCGACGCTCGAACCCGCGGTGGTTGGTGGCCTATGACCACGTAGAAACCACAAGGCCCATTGTCAAAGTGCCTGCTACGCCTGCATGGAGCTTAGTGGCTCCTTTCGAATCATAGGGGTGCAAGGTTCATCGTTAGGGGGAGCCAAATTTCACCGCAGCTCTCGCCCTCTACCTCTTGCATCAAGGCCTCAACGACCAAACGCAACCAAAAGATAAGGAATGGCTATAAAACGTTTATAAAATAACGCGGCGGTAAAAAAAAAAATGAGAGCACTGTGGAATCTACACTGCAGAAATGCGAAAGCTGGAGTTTTGGTGCTGCATACGGTGCATTACGTTTGCTCTTATCATTCATCATCATCATCAGCCGGACTATATCTACTGCAGGGCGAAGGCCTCTCCCATATTTTTCCACTTAACCCGGTTCTGTGCTAGCTGCATCCACTTGACCCCTGCGAACTTCTTAATCTCATCCGCCCACCTAACTTTCTGCCGCCCCCTGCTACGCTTTCCTTCCCTTGGAATCCAGTTTGTTACCCTCAGCGACCATCGGTTATCCTCTCTTCGCACTACATGTCCTGCCCATGTCCATTTCTTCTTAATTTCCACTAGAATGTCGGTAACTTGAGTTATTTCTCTGACCCACTCTGCACGCTTTCTATCTCTTAATGTTACCCCTACCATTTTTCGTTCCATAGCCCTCTGGGTTGTCCTCAACTTAAGCAGAACTCTCTTAGTTAGCCTCCACGTTTCAGCGCCATAGGTGAGTACAGGTAAGATGCAACCGTTATATACTTTCCTCTTTAGCGATACCGGTAAGCTGCTAGACATAATCTGCGAGTGCTTGCCAAATGCGCTCCATCCCAATTATCATTATTATCATTATTATCAACTAAATGCACAGCCATTATCAATGCTACTGTCGTACAGCTGTATAACGTCACAACACCTGTGGCGCTCCTGGCGGAGAGAGCGGGAGTTAGGCCGCCGTTCATGCGCACCGCCGTCTCTCAAGGACGGCGCGAGTTGGTCGCGCAGCTTTGAGGCGTGACATCACACAAAGGTCATGCGAAAGGTTGTTTCATGTGCACCGCCGTCGCACCGCAAATGCTTAAAAGTGAAAGGAGTATTGCTTTCGCAATAAAAGAGGGACACTTAAAGGGGTCATGCAATGCCTAAAACGGGGTAAAACAAATCGCTCGAGAGATAGGTACTCCCTCACAGGTCAATTCACCGCAAGAATTTTTTAGCTAGCTTCATTAACACACGAGATATCGGCGATTAAAAATGGCGCTCCTCCTCGCTCCCCTCAACTCAACACTCCGAGACACCAGAAAAAAACGAAGAAAACAGCTCGGGAACTCCGCCCCGCTAGCCCCGCCCACGAAGCGCCATCGGGTGACGCTCGGTTCTCAGACTTCCGGTCGTCGCGCCTGTTTTCCCCCGAGCGTCGCCTATGCATTCACGGTCTGCCTTTGCCGTCCCGTCTGCGTTTGCATAGCTTTCAACCTTGCCTGCTGTCTTCCTCGGCCGCCGGTGTCTTCAGTTTCTTGATCTCTCGGAATTGTGTGCGACAGCAGCCCGAACGACTCGGGTCGTTCGCGAGCGCATACCTGCAGGTGGGAGTTCACACATACCGGCGGCCGCCGCGGAGGGAGCACTTCCCTTCATATCCCTGTCCCATTCAGCGCAAATTAGCGTGCACTCCTGCCGAGCACGGCTTTCTACAAGACCGCTTTCTTCTCTCGCGCTGCCTGGGTCAGTCTCTTTGGTACCGTCTTCTGCGGTTTGACCAACGGCGGCCGGTGACCCCTCGCGGAGTTGACGCGATAGCATCGACTCTGCATGGATGCTGGCAGACGATCGAGCGTGCGAGTTGCCCGCGTGCAAACATATGTCGTCGTCACTTTTAGTCCGGAGCTGCTTTCATTATGGTCGGCGAGAGGCATCTCTTGTGCATAACGAATGGAATGTATGCGCGTACGTATCACCGACGAGAGCACGGACTGATGGTCGCTACAGAGTTTGGATATCGGATATGACAGGTGAGCACGAATTATTCGTCCGCGAATCTTAAAATTGAGATTAACAAAAAAGATAGTGTAGTGTTTTTTTTTTTTTTTTTTTTTGACGTCCTTTCGCACATCGTTTAGGAAGTGCCAATGCGCAACGTGCACGCGTGTTTATGTCATGTGTACGCATCGTCCGAGCCAGAATCGACGGCGCAAAACATCAGCAAAGCAGCTCGGCACATTCAGTTCGGCAGCGCAGGTTGTCACTGATTTTCGCGCCGACACGCAAGAATCGCGAACATGAGCATGCGAGCGGCTACGCTAGAGACGCAGCGAAGCGGGTGATTCCAAAACGCCGTCCGCCGTGGCTTCGATGCAAATAAGGCCTAGCGACGACCAGGGAGCAGCGCACGATCGGAGTGCCGTCGGTCGCAGCGCCCGCGGACGGCATCGCTGCGGTAACCTGGCGACATCCGGTGCTACACATAAGCGGTGCGAATTTGTGTACTTTCGCGATGAAGCTGAGGAGAGACCTTTTTTGACGCACGTTTCATTTATACACGAAGGTTGATGCTGCCTTTTTAATCGGTACGGTGTTGAATCGGACCTGCGTGCTCTTTTCGCACTGCTGCACCGACGCGCATTTTCAGTCGGACGCACACAGTTTAGGAAGTGCCAGTGCGTAACGTGCACGCGTGTTTTATCTCATGTGTACGCATCGGCCGATCCAGAAACAACGGCGCAAAACATGAGCAATGCAGCTCGCCACATGCAGTTCGGCAGCGCAGGTTGTCACTGTTTTCCGAAGCTACACGCAAGAATCGTGCACAGGAGCACGCGAGCGACTACACTAGAGACGCAGCGAAGCGGACGATTCTAAAATGCCGTCCGCCGTGGCTGCGATGCAAAAGAAACAAGGCCTATCGACGAGCAGGGAGCGGCGCACGACCGGAGTGCCGTCGGCCGCAGCGCCCGCGCCTGGCGGCATCGGGTGCTGCACTTAAGCGGTGCGAATTTGTGTACTTTCGCGATGAAGCTGAGGGTACACCTTTTTTTTTGACGCACGTTCCATTTAATTATTAACACGCCGCACAAATGGTCGATGCGGCAAAGACGAGACGGGACTACAGTACAGTACGTTGCTGCGCCGTCGGTCGGTACATAAAGGTTGATGCTGCCTATTTAATCGGTACGGTGTTAAATCGGACCAGCTAGTGCTCTTTTCGCACTCCTGCACCGACGCGCACTTTCAGTCGGATGCCACCACCTTTTCGGTTAACATCGCGAACCGAAGCGCCAAGCTCGGGTTCACGCATGCATTGCAGCACTCGAGCAGACGACTTTCGCAGCTACCGGAAGTGTGTCAGTGACGTAGTGGGCGTCGCGGCTGCACCCAGTGGCAGCCTGTCGTGGCCTGTCACTCTGGGACTGGTGACGTAGGAAATCACGGCAGAATAGTCCCAAATTTCGCCGCCACGCGGAAATGGCGCAGCCCGCGAATTTCAAAAAACGCTGTTTTTAAAAATTAATAACAAATCGCTGGATTTTTTCCGATGAGTTTTACTTTGAACGAATGCTCGGAAGCATTTGTTCTGCGCATTGAAAACGTTTGTCAGTGACCTTTCTAGCCGTTTCATCCCCCCTTTAAGCTCCGCCGTATGACGCAATAGCTTTTCACACAGACACGCACACACGATGGGGTTTCCACCTTTCAATATTTTTAATTTGCTTATACATCGACACTTACCATCGGCGAAAACTGACTTTCCATCCCGAGCAGCTCGACACCATTGAACGTATTTTTTTTTTCAATACATTTTCTTAATTAGCGCCATCAAGCGTTGGCTTTTCATTCTGAGCTTCGTGACCCTTCGAAGACGTTTTTCTCATTTTTATTTTTTTATTGCATCAATTACAATGATTTCATTAACTCGTTATCATCAGTCATCAAACACTATAGAACCACAGATGATCGCGATAAGGCTTTTTCTTTTTTGCGCAGTCCCCGATTATTCAAGAGTCAAGACACGCAGTGCCGACTAGCCGACGGCTTTTCGACTGTACGAGCTGTATAAGCGATCGCTTACAAATTATTAGCAGCTTCCCCGGGACATTGAATTTCGCTCACTTCTGCATGTTTTAGCAACCGTATCGTGCAATAATATTTTTATTTAAAGAACAACAGGCGTTACTTCGTGCACTGACAGGACCAAAAACGAAGCGTGAAATTTCTGTGCTGGTTTGTCTTTATTTGTTTAGTCACACTGACAGTGGCCCACTGCGCGCTTGTGCAGTCTAGATCCCTGATTTCTGAAGTCATTTATGCAACAGGTAATATGACAAGAACGGGGCCTAGTTGGTGCTTCGTAGTGGAGATGTCATCGCACCGTCAGTCGCACTTTCAGAGAGCGAAAATGATTATTTGGGGGTCACTGTCTAGATTATGCAGGCTGTTTCAAATTAGGTCAAAGGTCATGCGAAAGGTTGTTTCATGTGCACCGCCGTCGCACCGCAAATGCTTAAAAGTGAAAGGAGTATTGCTTTCGCAATAAAAGAGGGACACTTAAGCTCCGCCGTATGACGCAATAGCTTTTCACACAGACACGCACACACGATGGGGTTTCCACCTTTCAATATTTTTAATTTGCTTATACATCGACACTTACCATCGGCGAAAACTGACTTTCCATCCCGAGCAGCTCGACACCATTGAACGTATTTTTTTTTTTCAATACATTTTCTTAATTAGCGCCATCAAGCGTTGGCTTTTCATTCTGAGCTTCGTGACCCTTCGAAGACGTTTTTCTCATTTTTATTTTTTTATTGCATCAATTACAATGATTTCATTAACTCGTTATCATCAGTCATCAAACACTATAGAACCACAGATGATCGCGATAAGGCTTTTTTCTTTTTTGCGCAGTCCCCGATTATTCAAGAGTCAAGACACGCAGTGCCGACTAGCCGACGGCTTTTCGACTGTACGAGCTGTATAAGCGATCGCTTACAAATTATTAGCAGCTTCCCCGGGACACTGAATTTCGCTCACTTCTGCATGTTTTAGCAACCGTATCGTGCAATAATATTTTTATTTAAAGAACAACAGGCGTTACTTCGTGCACTGACAGGACCAAAAACGAAGCGTGAAATTTCTGTGCTGGTTTGTCTTTATTTGTTTAGTCACACTGACAGTGGCCCACTGCGCGCTTGTGCAGTCTAGATCCCTGATTTCTGAAGACATTTATGCAACAGGTAATATGACAAGAACGGGGCCTAGTTGGTGCTTCGTAGTGGAGATGTCATCGCACCGTCAGTCGCACTTTCAGAGAGCGAAAATGATTATTTGGGGGTCACTGGCTAGATTATGCAGGCTGTTTCAAATTATTCGATGCAGATTTTGATCCCAAAAGCCGTGGAACGTATGCCGACGTGGTTTATTCAGGTTAAAACCAGTTAAATAGAATGATCTTACTGTATAATAGGTCATGCTGTCGTGGACAAAATGTGTCCCGCTTTTGCGGCGGCTCTGACTGGCCGAGGCGGGATGACGTCATAGAGGTCTTGACCAGTCACAGAGCACCACCACAGTATGCACGAATGCGTGCCTAATATGGCAATATGCTAATCAATGATAAATTACTAATTAACGATTAATTAATTACTAATAATGACTGATTATGCAATTACTGATTAATGACTAATTAAGTAAATCATTATTTCAGCAGTTATTGACTAATTAATTACTAATTAGCACTCGTTGCTTACCATAATGCGGCACTCGGCTTTCGCCTTTCACCACTTTAGTCGCTAAAGTCCCTCGTAATTTTTATTTTATTTGAGAGCACAGCCGTATATTGCGAAATTGAAGGCCTTCAACAATGAGAGTGAGTCCCTTTCACAAAATTTCTGAATCGGCATTCTGGTTCGAAACATTGAACGCGAAAAAAAATACGCTTGGGATAGCTCGCAAGTTGGCTATGCCGCAATGCACATTGCTAAAATGACATTTTTGCGCGTGGTAGCCTCACGGCAATCACGTAAAACAATTCGGCGTCATCAAGGCTGCGTTTGCATTTCGTTTAAGCGGTGCCATTTTATCAATGTGCAGCGCGGAAAAGTCAATCTGTAGAACTCCTAAAACCGTGCTGGCTTTTTTTTTAATAAAAAAAGTTCGATACCGCAAAAGTCGGGTCTGAAATTGAAAACAAAGGGGGGGGGGGGGGGGGGGTAACCTTTCATTTTGACAGCCTTCACCTTCACTTCGCAATTTAATGTGCCGGAAAGCCAAAGATCAGAAAGCTGATTAGATAATTTTAGCAATTAGTCGTCGTTCTGTTGTGCATTGTTACACCAATAATGTTCTCCCTATCGTACAGCAACCTGCACCGAATACACTCGTATATACACATAGTATGCCAGCCCTAGTGGAAATGTTGTTGTCGCTTTCGCACATAACACAAGCATCGGACAATTACGTCTTTAAAGTAGAAGTTCTGACATCAGACGCAATAACAAATATTCCTGTGAAGTGGTAGGTTTCGCCAATCTTCGAAGTCGCCGAAAGCGGACAGTGCGACAGGGTCAACCGGAAGGCCATTGTTTGCGCAGGGAAGAGCACTGCACGGGGTGCAGATGGCGCATAACAGTCCCCGATGTCTGGCATTGCTCTGTGTCTTCCATGATGCCTCTTACAGGGAGCATTACAAAACCGGTGTTCCCGATCCACATTCGAACAATAACCCATTCTTCATGCACGCACCACGGACACCGTACGCTTGGCCCCATGCGTAGACGAGGTGCGGAGCCTCCAGGTTCGCAGCGAAGAATGTGTCGATGATTTTGGCGCGTCCGGGGTTGCCAGTCTTTGAGGTGGTCGTGCGGAGGAGGTATGTGACGTAGCTCACCGTTGAGCGTCGGGCAGCCATTTGTGGACGACGCCTGCTGCTCCTAATGTAGTGCGTGGGAGCCCTCTTCCAGGTGGTGCTGTTAGTCCTCCATGACGCCCTTAGCAACGGCAGATCGAGTCCCGAAGTTCTTCGCGGGAGCCTTGGGTCCACTTTCGAACACTTGTGAAACCATAGCCCGGACGCACCAGGGAAGCACCAGTTGGCTGTGGTGGCTTGCGCTGCGCCACTGCACGGGTGACAGGTGGGGCACATTGTGGAGCGCCCGAAGCCAGGCATTACTGTAGGCGAGAGTCGAGACGGCTGACGTGTACGGCAAGCAGCGGGTGGGAACAAGGGAGCGTGCACCATGCACAAGCTGGAACGTTTTTTCTTCATCATGCCTCTGTGCATGCGCTTGTATTCCAGCCTCAAAGTAGCGCTACTTCTTCTTCTTGGCCGTCTCATGGGGGGATTGTCAGCCTTCCTTCTACTTCTTATCAGTAAAACACATTCTTTCTTTCCATGCTTGAGACGGTAAAAACTTGTAAATTCGCCTGTCATCGTGAGTACGAGTCTTGCACCAGGTTCGACATGCAAACAGTGTATTGTTTTTGGTTCTAGCAACCTTGGAAAAGAGGAATTACTTTAGCAGAAACGCTCCTTCGACGCGCTAAAGGGCAGATAACAGGACTGGGAGGCATTGCGACGAGTTGTGGCGTGTATTTGACAGAATGGCTATTTTTCATTGTCAAGATGGTATTCCGTTAACTCGAAGCCTGCCCGCCAGAAGCCGCCAAATGCAGGTGCCGCCAGGATCTAAGACTGTTTTCCTTATATGACATACTGCATCATTACCAGTATATACGTTTTTGGAAGATATTTTTTTTTTATGCTGTGGGGAACGAATTGTCTGATCTGCAACAAACAGAAAACAATAAACGATGCTTTTGCATTGTTGGAAAGGGGCTTATTATTGGGGTGGATTGCAACGAACAATGAAGAAGAATTTTCCATTAGACTCGCACCGCGTGTGATATTTAAGCACAGAAACGTTTTCGTCTTAAAATCACATGCCGTCGATGCGGTTGGTCGGTTCAGACACCACCCACAGGACGTGGTTGTTCTCGCTCTCTATTCAATTACGTCTACGCTTAATTATTACTTCACAAATATTAAAAAAAAATCATTCCTTATGCTTTTCTTTTTTGTCAGTGGCTATTGGCTTTCTTCTTATGCAGATCACAACGAAGCCCCTCTTTTTTCCTGCATTTTTTTGCCGCTTGCTTTGCAGAAATACGCGTACGTAAAGTGCTAGAATCTTCTTCTTCTTCATCATATCTTTATTTTCTTAATATTCGCGGCTGTTCAAGGTCATTCGTGACTGCGGTCACGAACTACGCGACGGGCCAAAACTTGGCGTGGTGTTGCTTTCACAATAATAATTCCCGACACTCTGCTTGCATGTCGAATCTGCTGCGAGACTCGTACTCATGCCGAAAGGCGAATTTCCAAGTTTTTAGCCTCTAAACATGCAAAGAAAGGAAGTTTTTTGCTGATAAGAAATAGAAGGAAGGCTGACAATCCCCCCATGAGGAGGCCAAGAAGAAGAAGTGCTGCTTTGACGTGCACTTTTCGGGTTTTTAAAATCACGGAAAAAGATTCCTGTCTCACAAAATTTACCCTCATGTGTTTCAACTTCTAAAGAAGCTCTCAAAACAGTACAAAACATTGCTAAAGGTTCAGAAAAGCGTCTTTTGTCAACACTTCTCAAATCTCCTATGTTTGCGGGCCCAGTAGATACGGTTAAGGATGTCCCTAAAATTACATTTTCTGAGCTTTCTTCGATTGTAATGACATTGCCAGCTGCCGCTCCTGGCCCTGATGGAGTAACGTCAAAAATGTTAAGGATCCTCTTTGAGGTGTCTCCAAATTCCTTGTTAGAGTTGGTAAATTACTCAATTCATTCTTCGATACCTGGTGACTGGACACTAGCCAAAGTGATTCCTTTACTGAAACATAATGGTGGTGGCTATACCTTGGACAATATCAGACCAATATCATCAGCATCAAACTTGGTAAAATTAACTGAAAGGGTCGTAATTCAACGGGTTACAGAGTTTGTGGAACAAAAACATATTCTTAGTCCCTGTCAAATCGGATTTCGCGCAAAATGTTCAATATGGAATGTGCATACTGACCTTGAGAGTCGAATTCTTCTTCCACGGAGCAAGAACATGCATGCTGCATTGGTGACTCTCGATATAGAGAAGGCTTATGATAGTGTAAAGCCCCGAATTTTATTGCAAAAATTAGAAACTCCATGTTTTCCGCAATATTTAATTGATTGTATATATATACATTCCTACAAAACAGACAATTTTACTGTTCATTGCATTGTGGCAGATATCAAAGAACCAGAGGTGTTCCTCAAGGGGCAGTTCTCTCGCCCGTTCTCTTTAACATTTTAATGAGTTCTATACCCACTTATCAAGACGTTCGCACGTATGTCTATGCGGATGACATCGCGTTCTTTACGGCTGCTGACATTCAATCCCTCAATAGACCTCCTTCATGTTTGTAAACAAACAAGGCGATCGAGGTGGCGCTGCTCTCGTCAGCGATCCCACGGTAGGCAAAAAGCACGACCGCGGCCGGTGTACAGTGGCTAGCCGGGGCACTGTGGCCGAGCTTGTCAAGGCAGTGTTATTGTGATTTGCAGGTGCCTTCTAGGCAGACGAAGTGACCATGTGCTAGTATTTCGTGAGCCTCAGCGATGAGAACAGAAGCGATACACTGAAAAACTCTACGTACACGGCGTGCAGCGTACGGACCCGTATGCCATACCGATGGCGATTGGGTTCAAGGCGCACAAGAGAAGCGTTGCTGCCAGCCGAGGAAAATGAGCGACGTTGGCATCTATTTTCTGTTTTCTCCCAGAAAATTATGCATGGAACGCATCGAGAATTACAAAGCTTCGGATGCTTACAACTACTTTGAGTCGAGTAAGCTGACGGCGATTTTTCTCGCTCATAAATAGCGCTCGTACCGCGTACGAATAGTCCGCTCGAAGCATCATAGCATAATCGGAGGATTCTTCACACCGAGCGGCAAATGAGCGTTCTTGGTAAGCACGAAGCACCTCGCTAGCGTCGAGCGGCTGTATGGTTAAGATGGTTTAGGTCAGCGTGGCAACGGTAGCCTTGACACCACACGGTTTGCGTATCATTGCGTTATTGGTTGAGATCAGAACGCTGCGCATCTGTTATATTTGCTTTGTTCGTGGGCGGCTGTCGTCGATAAAGGTAGCAATTTTATTACGGGTAGTCGCGCTGTTAGCTTGCATTACAATTACGAGCTGCAGCGGCCACTGTGGTTCCGTGGGTTCCGGTAAAAACGTCCCAGGAACAAATGGCCCCGGATAAAACCTCTCCAAACAGATGCAATGAAACGTTCTGCAAAGTCGAGCTTTCCCCTTGCCTGGTGCTTGGCTTATCAGCGATGAATTACGCTCATTGTAATCAACTTTCACTGTTTTTATATTGTGTTTATTGTTTTAGCGAACATTATGTATATTTTGAACCCCGCCATTTTATTATTTTTTTTTTTACGTTCTGTAGTTCTGTTTACTAAAAACGTAGACTGAGTTTCCTTGTGTCTAGCCGTCATAATGTATGCTACAGGGCTTTTTTCTACCCGTCCGCTTGAAATTTGCAAAACATGGCACTGATGCTGTGTTGGCAAAGAAAAAAAAAAACGTTATGGCGCCGAAATGTGTGCTGTCGAGGGCAAACACGTCTCTCGAATGTGTAATATTAGCCGGGTGATTAGACCTATATTAAAGAGCGATATTTCCCAGTTTGGAAACTGGGAACTATGCACTGTATAATACTCGCTGGATGTTATAGTGGTGGGGTTGTTTTTTTTTTAGTTTTTTTGCAATGCTTTCTCGCCAAGCCTTCTCCAGTTCCTGTAAACCTGTAAAGCACCCAGAGGGCATACTGCCCAAACAATAGTTGCATCTATTCTAAAAAAAAAAAAAGGCGTCCAATAAGATGTTCAATTTTTCGCGGAGTGAGTTCCGGGCAGATTTTCAGCCAATTTCTTCGGTGACATTTTTTCCTAGGGGCCGCTTCCTGATAGGACCTTTCTGGACGATTATTCCGGGGCTATATATTTCAGGGACCTTTTTTTCGGGACTGTATCTTCCGAGGAACTCTTTTCTGGGGCCGTTTTTACCTTCACCCGTGATTCCGTAGTTAGGGCGGCCCAGTTCGGTCTCGGCCACTGTGACCGCGTTTCAATGTAGGATAAACCCCACAACTCGCATTCACAATCAGCCGCTGTGAATACAAATAAAAGCGCTCGGCATAAATACAAAATGCAGCTCCAATCCAAATCAGTAGCTGTCAACGTGAAGTGGCAATCTTCATCAAGAAGTAGATTAAAATAATTTGGCGTGAACGCGGCGAAGTTTAGCCATGCAATATGGTACATCACGGATCGAGGAGTGCTACACAGATCACTTGCGTAGCAGCTCACTGCGCTTACATAAACAGCGAAAAAACGGGCTTGAGGAACAGTTTACAAAGGTAAAACATCTACGCATGCTCCAACAAAGAAACGCGCCGGTGCATATGTTACCTGCGCGCCCGCACCAGCACTAAAACAGTACCAAGATCCCATCACGCGTCGTAAAAAGGCCGAACTCGAGATATTCGCGACCTTTGATCCGGTAGACCGCTCTGGCGTAAAGGTGAATAAGTTTCAGCTTAGCCGTGACGAAGTATTTGCCACATATTCGATGAGCAGGCGTCGGTATCCAGCCTTGGCGCTTCACCGCGGCGGCCCACCACTGTTTACGGCGACCATTGTCGGCAAGAAACCTATGCAAGCTTACTAAACTTCCTCTTGTGTGTCTTTCAACACATGTCATAGCGACGCGATTAGTCGGCATGGTGCTCTGCCTTCCCCGGCAGCAGCAAGCCATCGCACAATCACGGTAGGCAAAGCGACTGAAGCGTGTTTTTGCCTACCACGCGGAAGTCACTAACGACGACAGCGCCACCGCATTTTCGTGACGTAGCCGGAGTGAAGGAGGTCTATAGGCGCCTGCAATCGTATCTAAGCTTCCTTCAAAATTGGTTATGCGACTTAAGATTACATTAAACGTAAAAAAAGTGCGCTTTCCTTGTTTTCCAAATTAAGGATCCGGTAAATATTTCTCTAACATTTAAGCAGGGAACGATTCCTCAAGTTAAGCTTTTGAAGTACCTAGGGGTAATTTATAATGACCATCTGGCATGGATGGATCACATTGAACATGTTAGAGCGAAAGGGGCTCGTGCTGTAGGTATGCTGCGTAGGTTAAGCAATCCAAGGTCTGGGATGCGGCGAGACGCTCTTTTAATGATTTATGTTATGTATGTCCGACCAATTATAGAATTTGGATCTGTGTTATTTTCTGGTTCACCTGCTTACAAAATTCGTCCGCTTGTGTTTTTAGAGCGGGAAGCGCTTAGGTTATGCCTCGGGCTTCCCAAATTCGTGGCTAATAATGTATTATACCTTGAAGCGAGAATACCACCGTTGTTAGCTAGATTACAATTCTTGACTGTCCAGACGTATCTAAAAACACATGAATCACAATTCCATCGCTCCCTATCAATTTTTTTTTTTTTTTGTTGCGAGCCAGCCTCCTTTTTTGGAGTCAGATGGCCTCGGTTTCACACCTCGCAGGTAATACTAGTGCAAAATCTGTTACGACCTTTGCACGTAGTCCTTTCTAACATCCTTCCAACAAAAGTAAGTGGATCTTCGGTTCAAATTGTTTATGATGACATTTTCCCAAACAACGCAAAACACTTTAGAAGACCATTTACAAAGTCTTCCCGTTAGCATAATGATAGCAACTGATGCTTCTCAATTTCATGAAATGGCCGGCGTTGGAATGTACTGTCCGCTTTTAGACGGCTTTTTCCGTCCGTCTTCTGGATTTTACCCCAATTTTCCAGGCGGAGTTGTTGGCGGTGGTGCTTGCTCTGCGCAAACTAGACCCACCATACTCAACAGCGGCTGTAATTACAAACTCTTATTCCTCGCGCTTGTCGCTTTCTTCGAATATAGATTCGCAAATATTAAACACATTTTTTTCATTGCTCCCCTCACATTTGAGCCTCATACATATGGTGTGGGTACCAGGCCACATTAATGTGGCAGCCAATGAGGTTGCTGATAGACTAGCTAAAGAGTCTCTGAATGGCCCTGTGTTGCCCATCCTCCCGGCAGCAGCGTACATAACAGCAGCACGATTTCGTAGGCGTTTCTTATTAAGCACGCAGTCTGGACCTATTTTATCATCGGACGACTACATGCATCTCAAGTAGGAAATCATGTCAATCAAGGCAGACTGAGGTCTCTCTAACCAGGCTGCGCTGTCGTCTTCCGCCCCTAAATTTATATATGCACAGGTCTGGTTTGGCGCTTTCTCCCGTCTGCTTTCTCCCGTCCGTCCAGCGGATCCCTGGACTAGGGGCACCGACCACCCAGCTCCTGCGAATTTTTACTGATTATTGTGCTCATTAAAAGGTTTCTCTCTCTCTCTCTCTCCCGTCTGCGCATTCTGCTGGGAACCAGAAACAATAGATAATTTCTTGCTATTTTGCCGCCGTTTTACCATGACGAGAAAACGGTATTTGGAGAAGCGCTTACAACAGCTGGGTCTTAATTTGAGCAGCCATATTTTATTATTGTTCGGTGCCACCATGCTTGGGTACAGCCATAGGTCTGTTTTTAACGCCATTCAAAATTTCTTAATAGAAACAAAACGTCTGCCTTGCTAATATGCTTTGAATTTTAATCTGTACATATAAATCTCAGTATTCTCCTACTGCGTGCGTTAGTAATTACCCTTTTTTATTTTGATTTTTCGTATTTAAATTTTCTTCTCTATTCCTTACAATTAATTTCTATTTTTTGCAATGTAATTATGCATCTCAAAATCTAATATGTCTGCACGCCAATTCTTGGCCGTTCCCCCTGTGTGGGCATGCGCCATCAAACTAGAGGAGAACAACAACAACAACAAGCGCATCACAGAGGCACAAAGAAGAAGAAACGTTCCAGCTTGTTCATGGTGCACGTTCCCTTGTTCCCACCCGCTGCTTGCCGTACACGTCAGCCGTCTCGACTCTCGCCTACAGTAATGCCTGGCTTCGGGCGCTCCACAATGTGCCCCACCTGTCACCCGTACAGTGGCGCAGCGCAGGCCACCTCCAGCTCTTCGGTGTCCCGGCTGCCCGCCACAGCCAACTGGTCCTTCCCTGGTGCGTCCGGGGTATGGTCTCACGAGTGTCCGAAAGTGGACCCAAGGCTCCCACGGAGAATTTCGGGGCTCGATCTGCCGTTGCTAAGGGCGTCATGGAGGACAAACAGAACCACCTGGAAGAGGGCTCCCTCGAACTACATTAGGAGCAGCAGGCGTCGTCCACAAATGGCTGCCCGACGCTCAACGGTGAGCTACGTCACATACATCCTCCGCACGACCACCTCGAAGACTGGCAACCCCGGACACGCCAAAATCATCGACACATTCCCCGCTGCGAACCTGGATGCTCCGCACCTCATCTACGCATGGGGCCAAGCGCACGGAGTCCGTGGTGCGTGCATGAAGAATAGGTTATTGTTGGAATGTGGATCGGGAACACCAGTTTTCTAATCGGCCCTGTAGGAGGCATCATGGAAGACACAGAGCAGTGCCAGACATCGGGGACTGTTATGCGCCATATACACCCCGTGCAGTGCTCTTCCCTGCGCAAAAAATGGCCTTCCGGTCGACCCTGTCGCACTGTCCACTTTCGGCGTCTTCGAAGATTGGCAAAACTTATACCTCTTCACAAGAATATTTGTTATTGCGTCTGATGTCATAGTTCCTTCAATAAAGACATGATTGTGCGATGCTTGTTTCACGTGCGAAAGCGACAACAACGTTGACACTAGAGCTGGCTTTCTCTCTGTGTATATGAACACCCGTACAAAGTTAAGATGCAACAAACTATTCGTGGCTGTTTCAGCGTTTAGAGACAAAGTAAGTTAGGCAGGTGAACGAAGTCGACGACAGGAGACCACGCTAGCTGCGCCAGTGTCGTCGTGTGCTTCATATCACGGTAGTGGTACATGTGCAAAGCTTAATTTACATTCCACAGCGCTGTTCGCTTCGTTTTCTAAAGGCAGAATACGCTAGGATGATGAACGAACACGTTTATTTCGCGGCTGAAATAACTGCAGCTCTCTCTCTGGGGACAGGAGGCCACGATAGCTACAAACAGACGCGCTATCGCCGCTTTTTCTCACGTGAACTGCATGGTCGAGCGCAGAAGCATTGCATTCAACATAAATGAGCAAGGAAAGTGTCGAGTCAAAATTCTGCACTCGTATATTCACTGTACTGCAGCGCCAGTGTCGCCGTGTGCTTCGCATAACGTCAGTGTACACTCTACCCACGTGTGCTGCGCCGCAAGATCGACTTAGAGGTGGCGCCACCGTCGCTCCCATTGCGGGGATCGGCAGCTTGCGGCGCTCGCAGAAACGCACACGGCGTATGTCTGCTTGCGAGTTTACGGGGGGTTTGTCGGTGATGAAAACCCGCCTGGGGCATTGCATTAGCGATTTACTGCTTAGGGGTTCCAATATCGCAGAAAACGTCCGTGGATTTTGCCAATGCAGCAAAAGAAATAAAAAATTAGAGGGTTTCTTTGATGTCTCTTAATAGGAGAATGGCGAAAGCCTACCCTTCCTATCCTATAGTTTGCATCCTATCGTTAGCCTCCTGTCGGCATTCGTTACAGCGCTACATATAATTATAATTGATTTACAGGATAGGCAAGGCGCATTATCTATCACACTTTCTCCGACAAGTGTGAGTTTGGTATACACCATCACTTCTGTAGCGTGGCGTTCCTTCTCGTGCGTTCAAGGGTGGCATTGCAGATAGCAGGGACGCATCCCGCCTCGGCCAATCAGAATGCCGCAAAAGCGGTACGCACTTTGTCCACGACTGTATGAGCCATTAAAGGCTTTCGCCTTAAAAAAAATAGATGCGCGGATTTTCGGAGAACAAGGCACGCAACAACCCGTCTTTTAAATTTACTGGCATCGCTTTGCTCGCTTTGTGCGTTGTACGGCCCAGTCGAAAAAAAACTACAGAACTTTGTCAAAAATACGACAAAATATCATGTAGTTCTGTCGTAACCATCAAATTTTTTTGTAGTTCTGTAGTTTTTCTGTAGTATATTTCTGTTGTCTATAGTTCTCTAGCACTTTTCTGTTCTAACTACAGAAATTTCTGATGTTACTACAGAATGTTCTGCTGTCACAACAGGTTTCCCGTCAAAAACCGCACAGAAATTCTGTCGTAACATCAGAAAATGCTCTGTAGTTTTTTCCGACTGGGGGTGCTCACAGGCCTGATACTTGGGCCTGAACATGACACACCTTATCACCTTTTCAACAGCGTGCGCATGTCTTATAGGAGTGAGACAGACAAATTTAGTGTGCAGCCCATGGAGATGCAAGGTTCGTGCTCTGACGCGCGGTACATTAGAATGAATCGAGGCAGCCTGGTTCATTATATCGTACTTGAGTACTCGAGGATTAGGTAGGTTAGATGTAGCACTGACAGCGCACTGTCCGGCGGGTTGCCGTGGACTGAGTGGACATCAACTATGGCGCGAGACAACCAGACACAAGTATTCCTACAAATTGAGATTATGCCGACATAGACAGGAAACCTCGCTGCACAGGAAAGCTGACTGCTCACGTGTAGAGCGGTAAGTAGATTGAGTTTGCTGAGCTCACAACAAGGCGGACGCTTCCTGTGGCATATAATTTGGCAGTGTTGCACTGTGAAATGACTGTAAGTGATTTCCTTGAACTGAGGGAAGTGCAAGGAATTTCTGATGTGTGTGATGTTTATAAGTGGTAAATTAGTAGTATAATATTTTTTTCAACGAGAATGAATTTCACCATGTAACGGAACTTATAAACACTTGGCAAAATTTAGGACTACCAGCGATTAATTTTCAGTAACGTTAAAGTGCAAGATATGAATCAGTTGCCGCGAAGACATCGTAAACACTGCGCTTGATCGCTGTCATGTTCTGGCAAGGAATTTTGAAAGCTTTCTTTCAAAATTTCTTTAAATTTCCTTTAAAATTCTTTAAAATTCCGATTATTGTTGAGCAGTGAATTTGGGCGGTTCTATTGTTTGCTTCCAAAGCAGGTGCCGGATATAAAACCTGAAAGAAATGGAGTTCATCTTATCATGCGACTATAAATATGTATTTATTTCCGAACTAAACTCCGATGGTTAGGCCCGTACGGAGCTAATTTACCACCCTTGTCAGAAAAAAATAAACCAGTTTGCTCGAAAGACAGCTCAGACGAAAAGGGCTTCTAAAGATTATATTGGCTACAAAGCGTGCATTGATGTATGTGTATTACGTAATAATTAGTGAAACAGGTGCTGGGAAGATTTGTTTCTCAAACGTTCGAACATTTCTCTAAAGCGAAATGTGGTCACTACCGCAAGCTGTTACATACGGATGCGCAGAAGCCTTCAACAACAAAAAAGAAATGCATATATGGGTTTAACGGGCCCTGCGACATCGGCTATATGACGCACCATGTAGGAGCGGGCCTCGGTGTCGATACGCACGTGGGATTGTTTAACGTACAGTCAGATTCCACAGCCGAGGAGCGCCTTTCGAAACGGCCGGTTCTCGAAATCACCTGTTGAGCGCCCTACCACTGAGACACCGTGACCGAAGTTCAAAAGCCACAAAAAAAAAATATGTAAATAAAAATAAAAATTACCGACTATTACGTTACTTCCTAATGCGAAATTTGAGCGCAGCAAATAAGCTGTTTCACCTTTTCGATAGATTGAGGCAAAGAAATCGAGCAACACATGTATGCGCTATCACAGATTTTTTTTTTATTTTGACACGTATTCCTTTAACAAAGACTCCCTTCTCGGCGGCGGCGATGAGCTTCTGCTTCAGCCTCGCTTACACCTGGTTGCTCTCGACGGTGGCGATGAGCCACCGCTTCGGCGGTGCGAACGGCAGGGTCTTCTCGACGGCGGCGATGAGCTTCTGCTTCAGCCTCGCTTACTGCTCTGGATTCTGGCGGCGACGGCGGCGGCGGCGGCGGCGGCGGCGGCGGCGGCGGCGGCGGCGGCCGCAGCAGCAGCAGCAGCAGCAGCAGCAGCAGCAGCAGCAGCAGCAGCAGCAGCAGCAGCAGCAGCAGCAGCAGCAGCAGCAGCAGCAGCAGCAGCGGCAGCGGCAGCGGCGGCGGCGGCGGCGGCGGCGGCGGCGGCGGCGGCAGCAGCGGCAGCGGCAGCGGCGGCGGCGGCGGCGGCGGCGGCGGCGGCGGCGGCGGCGGCGGCAGCAGCAGCAGCAGCAGCAGCAGCAGCTGCGGCGGCGGCGGCGGCGGCGGCGGCGGCGGCGGCGGCGGCAGCAGCAGCAGCAGCGGCAGCGGCAGCGGCAGCAGCAGCAGCAGCAGCAGCGGCAGCGGCAGCGGCAGCAGCAGCAGCAGCAGCAGCAGCAGCAGCAGCAGCAGCAGCAGCAGCAGCAGCAGCAGCAGCAGCAGCAGCAGCAGCAGCAGATAATTTCGCAGTGGCGAACGGCAGCGGCAATTTCGGCTCGGGCGGTGCACATATACAGATCCGCCGCCACCGATCTGGCTGTCTGATTGCCACCGCACAGGGGTTGCATTGGAGGAGGAGCGAAGAAAGGAATTAAGTTCGAGCCGGCGCTTTGACGACCGGAGACTCGCAGGAAGAGGGGGGAGGGGGGCGGCGTGTACACCCAGCGGCAAACGATGGGGGCAGAAGCGCGTGCAGCAAGCGGACAACGCGATAAAGGGAGGAGGGAAGAGATAGCAGCGACTGACTGATGCTGCTGACGCCGACAGTGAGTCAACCGCAGCTGCGGAGTTGGTTTCAGGAACAACGCCGCCGATGCCGACGCAAACAATATGATACCCTCGCTTCCGCAGCGCCAAGAACCAGGTCTAGCCGTGGGAAGGTGGTCACGTATTCGTCGACGTGCCGGGGCCTACGTGAAATAACCGGCGCGTCGGCAAGTGAAGAGCACGCTATCCGCCACACAGGAACAGGGGGGGGGGGGGGGGGAACCCTCCCTTCCTCTTTCTGCATGGCGGCGACGGTGTTCTATGCAGTCACGTTATCTTGACTCTCTAGCGGCGTCAGCGGCATCCAGCGGTATCAGTCGGTCGCTGCTAGCGCTGGGAGGATGAAAGGGGGGCGGAGCTGGGTACGAGGCCGACGCCGACGCGAAACCCAGGAACGGACGCCAAAGAGCTGCGCTCTAATAAATCCCCGAAGACAATTCTACAGTGGACACAGGAGGCACAAAGTGGCTTGTTTAAACTGGATTTTGCTATGCAGCAGTCTGCGGTCGCATGTTTCAGTAACTGCGGTATTCCAAACAGAAACGGGAATATACGATTTGTGAGCGTTTGTATCAAATTGTACTGACGGCAGCAACCTGTTTTCCTTTAACATGGCGCCTAACGACATCAACGCTTCATTTGAGACACCGCCTGTCAAATAATCTCAAGCGCCGACGACCGCGACTGATCATGTCCTTTCCAGCATGACATGCTCGATATGGATAAGTATTTTTTTTTTAACGGAGCGTGGGGTGATAGCCTGTTCATATTTATTTTGCAAGAGGCAGATAGGTAAGCAAAAGCGCACAGGAACCGCGAAACAAACAAAAAAGTACTCTTGTACACGCCGCACGCGCACACATAAATCACTTTGGGCTGGCGCGCGACGCTAACACGCATCCACGCTGGGTAGGTTTCGCCGCAATGCTGCCAAGTGGTGACTCTGCTCGATCTCGAGGCCAATCCCCTCAGAACACATGGGTAGAGTGTACACTGTTGTAATGTGAAGCACACGGTGACACTGGCGCTTCACTACAGCGAACATACCAGTGCACAATTCTGACTCCACACTTTCCTTGCTCATTTATGTTGAATGCAGTATTTATGGGCTCGACCATGGGGATCACGTGGGAAAAAGCGGCGATAGCGCGTGTGTGGAGCTATCGTGGCCTCCTGTGCCAGATAGAGAGCTGCAGTTATTTCAGCCGCGAAATAAACGTGTTCCTTCATCGTCCCATCGTCTTCTGCCTCTAGAAAACGAAGCGCAGCGCAGTGCATTGCAAATTTAGCTCCGCACACGTGTGCACCATTACCGTAATGTGAAGCACAGGGTGACATTGGCGCAGCTAGCGTGGTCTCCTGTCCTCGACTTCGTAGTCCTGCTCAGCCGACTTTGTCTCTAAACGCTGAAACACCCGAAAAAATTTTGTTGCACGTTAACTTTGTACGGGGGTTAATGTACACAAAGAGAAAGCCAGCCCTAGTGGAAACGTTGCTGTCGCTTTCGCACATCAGACAAGCATCGCACAATTATGTCTTTATTGAAGGAACTATGACATGAGACGCAATTATAAATATTCTTGTCAAGAGATAGGTTTTGCGAATCTTCGAAGTCGCCGCAACGGGACAGTGTGACAGGGTCAACCGGACGGCCATTTTTTGCGCAGGGATGAGCACTGCACGGGGTGCAAATGGCGCATAACAGTCCCCGATGTCTGGCACTGCTCTGTGTCTTCCATGATGCCTCCTGCAGTGTCGACAAGAAAACCGGTGTTCCCGATCCACATTCGAACAATAACCCGTTCTTCATGCACGACCCCGGGCGCTTGGCCAAGGCATCCACCCGATGCATAGACGAGGTACAGAGTCTCCAGCTTCGCAGCGGGGAATGTGTCGATGCTTTTGGTGCGTCCGGGGTTGCCAGTCTTTGAGATGGTCGTGCGGAGGAGGTATGTGTCGTACCTCATCGTTGAACGTCGGGCAGCCATTTGTGGACGACGCCTGCTGCTCTTAATGCAGTCCTTCGGAGGCCTCTTCCAGGTGGTGGTGTTTGTCCTGCATGACGCCCTTAGCAACGGCAGATCGAACCCCGAAGTTATTCGCGGGAGCCTTGGGTCACCTTTCGAACACTCGTGAAACCATACCTCGGAGGCATCAGGGAAGGAGCAGTTCGCTGTGGCGGTCAGAAGGGACACAGAACAGCTGGATGTGGCCTGCGCTGCGCAACTGCGCGGGTGACAGGCGGTGCAGATTGTGGAGCGCCAGAAGCTAGGCATTACTGTATGCGAGAGTCGAAACGGCAGACGTGTACGGCAAGCAGCGGGTGGGAACAAGGGAGCGTGCACCATGAACAAGCTGGAACGTTTCTTCTTCTTCGTGCCTCTGTGCATGCACGTGTATTCCTCCCTCAAGCACTTCTTCTTCTTCTTTGCCTCCTCATGGGGGGATTATCGGCCTTCCTTCTATTTCTTATCAGTAGAAAACATCTTTTCTTTGTATGATTAAGAGGCTAAAATCTTGGCAATTCGCCTTTCGTCGTGAGTACGAGTCTTTCAGCAGCTTTGACATGAAAACAGTGCATTATTAGTTTTTCGTTCTAGCAACCTTGAAAAGAGGCATTACCTTTAGCAGAAACGTTCCTTTGACGTGCTCAAGTGCAGATAAGAAGGCAGGATGGTATGGCGATGAGTTGCTGCCTGTATCCGACAGAATGGCCATTTTTCGTTGTCAAATTGGTATTCAGATAACTAGAACGTTATCCTCGTCAGGCAAAATCCGCCACGTGAAGACCTGTTGTGGGGCTCATGCGTGTTGGCGGGTAAATTGAACTGTAGAGTTCAGTGTGCGATTACGTTCTAGAGGCACGCCAGGCGGCCCCATATTTCGAAGCCCGATCGGGCGGCTTACCGCCTGTTGGAGACGTTCGCAGACAAGAGCTCTCTGTCGATCAGCCGTGAGTATATGTTGGGATGCGTCGACGTTGCTGCGCTAGCCGCTGCTACTCGCAACACGCCAACCAGATTCTGCTTTGTGGATATCATTCTTGTATTTTATGTGCGCGTATTTCTGAAACAAACGGCAAATAAATGCAGGACAAATGAGGGGCTTCGTCGTGACTTACATGAGAAGAAAGCCAACAGTAACTGACAGTAAGGAAAACATAAGGAATGTTTTTTTTTTATTTATTGTGAAGTAATAATTAAGCCTAAACGTAATTGATTAGACAGCGAAAGCAACCACGTCCGGTCGGTGGTATCCGAGCCAATGAACCGCATGTACGGCATGGGATTTTAAGACGAAAATATTTCTAAGCGATTGGTTACATTAGCTGAATGTGTCCGCCAGGGTTGTCCGCAGCGTGAAATTAAAAAATACATATATAAAAATAATCTAGGTGTTATCCCCGGGATTCGGACCACTATCCCTAATATCCTCAAGCGGATGCGCAAACAACTCACTATAGTCTACACCGGAATTTTTTCTTTATTACCTTGCCTTTTCACACAATATTCCACAGAATGACACAGTGAACATGAAGAGCACGTGGCTATGGACATACAAAGACATCACGATCAGCCAGCGTTACCCAGGCTTTGGGACATTAAAACTCCCTCAAGAGAACAAAGGCTCTATTCTTGAGAGCCGCTCGGGAAGCTCTGCAGCAGCTTTTGGTATGGCGATAAACCAATGCATACTCTCTCGAAAATAAATTCGAGCAGGTGTTGCATTACTGTCACAGTGTTAGCCTGTCATCCGGAGCTCCATAGACTGCGGAAGCGCATAAGCGTATTTACGCCAAATGAAACCCCATCCTCATTATATATGCTTAAATATCACACGCCGTACGAGTCTAATGAAAAATCCTTCTTTATTGGTTGTTGCAATCCACCCCAAAAATAAGACCCTTCCCAACAATATAAAAACATGGTTTATTGTTGTCGGTTTGTTGCAGATTAGACAAAGCGTTTTCCGCAGTATAAAAAAAATTTCTTCCTTCCAAAAACGTATATGCTAGTAACGTTCCGGTATGTCATTTAAGGAAAAAGGTCCTATATCCTGGCGGCACCTGCATACAAAAGAAGATACAGCGTAGAATTGAGACACTTGAGATTCAACGCTGGCAGACTTTTTGCGCAACACTGGATCCAATGAAGGCCTTGTCACAAATTTGGAAGGTGATTCGTGACCTCCGAACATGCCCTCAGCAGCGCTACACCTTTTATTCCCTCGCGCTGCACCAGCGACGCAGCGAGGTTAATATAGCCGAAGAATTTTGTGCAAAGATGACTGGCATCCCAAAGCCACCAGCAGCGGAGTATAGCTGTGATTTTCCACCATCGAGGGATTCCCGTATGGATCTGTTATTTTCTTTAGGAGAACTCTACGCCGCGCTAGCTTGTTGCAGATGGTCGTCATCTGCGGGGCCCGACGGTGTGACGTACGCCGCGCTTACCAATCTTGGCCAGGAATCTCGTCGGGCTCTTTTGGACCTTTACAAGTCATGGTGCGACGGCACAGTTCCCAGTGACTGGAAGACCAGCTGGCTCATTCCACTGCGGAAACCCGGGAAATCACCCCTCGAGCTTTCATCATATCGTCCGATAGCACTTGCCAGCTGTGTCGGCAAAGGTTTGGAGCGAATGCTGCTCACGCGCATTGAGTGGTACTTGGAGAGATACCAAGTGTATCCAGGCTTTATGACCGGTTTTCGACGTGGACGTTCGTCTATTGACAGCGTGGTTGACCTGGTCACATCCGGTCAGGTGAAAGAAAATTTGAAAAGATTGACTGCGGCATTGTTTTTGGACATTAAGGGCGGCTACGACAACATTACACATCAGACTATTATGGAACCATTGCAAACCGCTTAGATTGGAGGCCGTATGTTCAGCTGGATACGCAGCTATTTATTTATCAGCGTGGTCGCTTTTTATCCAGACTCAGGACGGACCAACCTCTTTACACCGGTGCTCACGCGGAGTCTCACAGGGTGGGGTGTTGATCCCAATCGTGTTCAACCTTGCTCTCATCGGCCTGGTCAATTGGCTGCCATAATCTTCTCAGATGTCCATCTATGCTGATGATATCTGCATGTGGGCATCAAGTGTGACTCGTCCCCAAATCCGTGCAAGAATTCAAAGGACAGCATCTATCGTGACAACTTAGCTACATTTGCAGGGACTTAGAGTTTCAAGTGAGATATGCTCTCTTGTGGCCTTCACACGAAAACCAATGTCACGCTATACCATATCTATAAACGGGAAAGCCATTCCCAATGAAAAAAGCCATAGTTTCCTGGAAGCTGTCATCGACAGGAATCTCTCGTGGAGCCCACATCTGAATGGCATGGAAACGAGACTACTTGCCATTGCCCATGTTCTCTCTTTCCTCGGGGGAAAGTCATGGGGCGCATCAGTGCACTCGATGCTACAACTTTATCGATCATTATTTATGGGGTACATGCGGTACAGCCTTCCGATATTCAACAACATCACGAAGACGATCATTCGGACTGTCCAAAGTGTGCAAGCGGAAGCTCTCCGCATCTGCCTCGGTTTGCCTAAATGTACCTCAGCGGCAGCAACTGTTCAAGCCGGAGAACATCCTTTCACAGCCTATGTTGCTGTCGAGACCCTGAGCACAAGCATTAGACACTTCGCACGAGTTCCCAATCACCACCTCGGCAAATCTCACAGTAACTAGACCATGTACGGCCTTTTCTGAAACCATTGAAGCTCACCGCACTTATCTTCCCTCGCAGTTCACTCCTGCTTCAAAACCGTGCGCATCCATATGGAGCTTACATGAGCCTCAGATTCAACTATCGATTCCTGGCATAAAGAAGAAAGCTGGGGTACCAATGCTTGCCTTGCTACAAATGACATTGGATCACCTCCACTCTAAGCACAATCGCCGAATACATGTGTACACGAAAGGCTCAATTACGTCAGCCAGCTCAGTGGGGTGAGCAGTAGTACCGACAAGGTCCGTCTTGATAAAGCTTAAAGACTACACATGTCACTTCTTCCACTGGCACAGAACTAGCTGCTCTACGGGCTGCACTCGAATACATCAACCAGGAACTCCCCCAAGAATGGTCAGTTTTCACTGACTCCAAAGCAGCGCTTCAAGGCATGCAAGCGGCACTACGCCACGGCTCAAATGAACAACTAATTGCAGAGATCCGCAAGCTGCACCACGCGGCAATATCCAAGGGCCACGACATCATCTACCAGTGGTTGCCAGGAACCTGTGGCATTGCAGAAAATAACCAGGAGGACGACGCCGCCAGTTCCGCCCAGAACGACGGACTTCTAGTCCCAATTCTGTTAACGAGAGCCAACGAAGCGAGGAAGCTTGGCTGTTTGGCTGTGGAGTTGACACATTCAGCGTGGAACACCGTAGAGTTCTCCAACCGTCGCCTCAAGGCATGGGACCCCGGACTGCGCCTGCGTATTCCCCACCACACACACGTCGTGAAACAACGTTACTGTGCCGCCTATGGCTTGGCGTTGCTTTCGCAAAGAACTATGCCTTCCTGATAGGGATGTCTAACAGCCCTGCTTATGAACGATGTGGCGTTGATTAAATGATTGAGCACCTAATTTGTCCTTGCCCTGTTTTTGCAACAGAACGCCATACGCTGCGTACTACATTGGATCGTTTGGACGCTCACCCCTTAACGGAAGGGAAGATCTTGGGACCATGGCCACAAACGCCATCTGCGCTCAAAGATTACAAGGCACTACTTTGCTTTTTAAGAGAGACTAGCCTGATTGATAGGCAGTGACTTTCGCACCACCTCTCTTCTTCTACCCTCCCCCTTTAACCCCCCATTCTCTTTCCACAGTGCAGGGTAGTCAACCGGAATTCATTCTTTCTGGTAACATCTCATGCCTTCCGCTTACCTTTTCTCCTCCTCTTCCTTTACAATGTCTCTTCTGGGGCACAATTTCGTCAGTGGTCCCAGGGACCATAGTGGCACCCATTCTGATTGCCAGTGTTGCTAGACTAAACAGCGCCTGTTGCCAGACTAGACACGGTGCAATCCGCTGTTGATATGTCTTGGCAGACAACCCCCCCCCCCCTCTCTCTGTCTCGGTTCTCCTCTCTTCTATCTTTGCCTCTTCTTCACTTGCCCCTACGAGGTCCGCCGCGTTTTCCGCTCTCGCCCGCGGGGATGCGCGTTGCACGAAGGGACTGTATTCTCTTACGAAGTACATGTCGCCAGCGTTCAAATGCGTTGTAGCAGTCAGCGCTCAGGTGTGTCTTTTTGGAGTTATTTCATCCGCGAAATAAACGCGTTACTTCATCGTCCCAGCGTATTCTGCCTCTAGGAAACGAAGCGAACAGTGCAATGCAACGTAAATAATCCCCACACACGTTGGTACCACGTACTGCCGTATGTGAAGAACACGGCGACACTGGTGCTGCACTACAGCGGACATACAAGTTCAGAATTTTGACTCGACACTTTTCTTGCTAAATTGTGTTGAATGCAGTGCTTATATACGCTCGACTATGCAGTTTACGTGAGAAAAAAACGGCGATAACGGCGATAGCGCGCCTGTTTGGAGCTATCGTGGCATACGAGTTCGGGTTGCTCACCGGGTCGTTGTAGTCGTCGGCCGGCAGGGAAGGTCAGATTCATGCGTTGAGGGTCTCCGTGTGCAGGCGAGACAAAAGGGTTTCCCTTGCGGGCACCGCGGTTTTATCCGCTAGGTATTGCATACCGAAAAGTAACTGGTTGCTTCTCGGGACCGTCAACGAGATGAAATTAGTTTCTCCTTGCGTTTGGAATGCACACTCTTACATTTCCTAAGTTGAGATGTAATTATGCACCTCAAAAACTGATATCTCTGCACCCCAATTTTTGGCCGTTCCCCCTGTGTGGGTATGTGCCATCAAATTAGAGGAGAACAACAATAACAAGTCCATGCACAGAGGCACGAAGAAGAAGAAACGTCCCAGCTTGTTCATGGTGCGCGTTCTCTTGTTCCCGCCTGCTGCTTGCCGTACACGTCAGCCGTCTCGACTCTCGCCTACAGTAATGCCTGGCATCGGGCGCTGCACAATGTGCCCCACATGTCACCCGTGCAGTGGCGCAGCGCAGGCCACCTCCAGCTCTTCGGTGTCCCGGCTGGCCGCCACAGCCAACTGGTCCTTCTCTGGTGCGTCCGGGGTATGGTTTCACGAGTGTCCGAAAGTGGACCCAAGGCTCCCACGGAGAACTTCGGGGCTCGATCTGCCGTTGCCAAGGGCGTCATGGAGGACAAACAGCACCACCTTGAAGAGGACTCCCACGAACTACATTCGGAGCAGCAGCCGTCGTCCACAAATGGCGGCCCAACGCTCAGCGGTGAGCTACGTCACATACCTCCTCCGCACGACCACCTCGAAGACTGGCAACCCCGGACGCGCTGAAATCATCGACTCATTCTCCGCTGCGAACCTGGAGACTCTGCACCTCGTCTACGCATGGGGCCAAGCGCACGGTGTCCGTGGTGCGTGCATGGAGAATGGGTTATTGTTCGAATGTGGATCGGGAACACCGGTTTTCTTATCGGCCCTGTAAGAGGGATCATGGAAGACACAGAGCAGTGCCAGACATCGGGGACTGTTATGCGCCATCTGCACCTCGTGGCGTGCTCTTCCCTGCGCAAAAAATGGCCTTCCGGGTGACGCAGTCTCACTGTCCACTTTCGGCGTCTTCAAAGATTGGCAAAACCCATCTCTCCACAAGAATATTTGTTATTGCGTCTAATGTCATAGCTCTTTCAATAAAGACATAATTGTGCGATGCTTGTTATACGTGCGAAAGCTACAGCAACTTTCCCACTAGGGCTGGCTTTCTCTGTGTGTATATGAACACCCGTACAGAGTTAAGGTGCAATACACTATTCATGGCTGTTTCAGCGTTTAGAGACAAAGTAAGCTAGGCAGGTCAACGAAGTCGATGACAGGAGACCACGCTAGCTGCGCCAATGTCGCCGTGTGCTTTACATTACGGTAGTGTGTGCGAAGCTTAATTTACCCTGCACTGCGATGTTCGCTTGGTTTCCTAGAGGCAGAAGACGCTGGGTTGATGAACGAACACGTTTATGAATAAAAATAAATAAATTTCGCGGCTGAAATAACTGCAGCTGTCTCTCTCTAGAGACAGGAGGCCACGACAGCTTCAAACAGACGCGCTCTCGCCGCTTTTTCTCACGTGAACTGCATGGTCGAGCGCAGAAGCATTGCATTCAACATAAATGAGCAAGGAAAGTGCCGAGTCAAAATTCTGCACTTGTATATTCACTGTAGTGCAGCTCCAGTGTCGCCGTGTGCTTCGCATAACGTCAGTGTACACTCTACCCACGTGTGCTGCGCCGCGAGATCGACTTAGAGGTGGCGCCACCGTCGCTCCCATTGCGGGGATCGGCAGCTTGCGGCGCTCGCAGAAACGCACGCGGCGTAAGTCTGCTTCCGAGTCTACGGGGAGTTTGTTGGCGATGAAAACGCGCCTGGGGCATTGCATTAACGATTTACTGCTTAGGGGTTCCAATATTGCACAAAATGTCCGTGAATTTTGCCAATGCAGCAAAATAAAAAAAAAATTGAGGGTCTCTTTGATGTCACTTAATAGGAGAATGGCGAAAGCCTACCCTTCCTATCCTATAGTTTTCATCTCATCGTTAGTCTCCTGTCGGCATTCGTTAAAGCGCTACATTAAGTTATAATTGGTTTACAGGAAAGGCAAGGCGCAGCATCTATCACACTTTCTCCGACAAGTGTGAGTTTGGTATACACCATCACTTCTGTAGCGTGGCGTTCCTTCTCGTGCGTTCAAGGGTGGCATTGCAGATAGCAGGGACGCATGCCGCCTCGGTCAATCAGAATGCCGCAAAAGCAGTACGCACTTTGTCCACGACAGTATGAGCCATTAAAGGCTTTCGCCTAAAAAAAATAGATGTGCGGATTTTCGGAGAACAGGGTACGCAACCACCCGTCTTTTAGATTTAATGGTATCGCTTTGCGCGCTTTTTGCGTTGTACAGTCGTCACAAGCCTGATACTTGGGCGGGAACATGACATACCTTATCGCCTTTTCAACAGCATGCGCGTGTCTTATAGGAGTGAGACAGACAAATTTAGTGTGCAGCCCACGGAGATGCAAGGTTCGTGCTCTGACGCGCGGTACATTATAATGAATCGAGGCAGCCTGGTTGATTATATCGTGCTTGAGTACTCGAGGATTAGGTAGGTTAGATGTAGCACTGACAGCGTACAGTCCGGCGAGTTGCCGTGGACTGAGTGGACATCAACTATGGCGCGAGACAAACAGACACCAGTGTTCCTCAAAATTGAGATTATGCCGACAAGTACAGGAAACCTCGCTGCACAGGAAAGCTGACTGCTCACGTGTAGAGCGGTAAGGAGATTGAGTTTGCTGAGCTCCCAACAAGGTAAATGCTTCTTGTGGTATATAATTTGGCAGTGTTGCACTGTGAAATGACTCTAAATGATTTCCTGGAACTGAGGGAAGTATAAGGAATTTCTGATGTGTGTGATGTTTATAAGTGATAAATGAGTAGTATAATTCTTTTTTTCAATGAGAATGAATTTAACCATGTAGCGGAACTTATACACACTTAACAAAATTTAGGAGTGCGAGCAATTAATTTTCAGTAATGTTAAAGTGCAAGATACGAATCAGTTGCTGCGAAGACATCGTAAAAACTGCGCTTGGTTGCTGTCGTGTTCTGGTAAAGAATTTTGAAAGCTGAAGATTTCTTTAAGATTCTGATTATTGTTGAGCAATGAATTTGGGCGGTTCTATCGTTTGCTTCCAAAGCAGGTGCCGGATATAAAACCTGAAAGAAATGGAGTTCATTTTATCATGCGACTATAAATATGTATTTATTCCCGAGCTAAACACCAATGGTTAAGCCCGTACGAAGCTATTTTACTACCTTTGTCAGAAAAAAACCCAGTTTGCTCGAAAGACAGCACAGACGAAAAGGGCTTCTAAAGATTATATTGGCTCAAAATAACAGCTTGAAGGGCTAGTTGGTGCTGCATAATAACAAGAAATGCGGCGCGTGTGTTTGTGTTTGTTGCGCCACATTTCTGGGTATTATATTGGCTACAAGTGTACATTGATCTATGTATATTATGTAATTATTAGTGAAACAGGTGCTGGGAAGATTTGTTTCTCAAACGTTCGAACATTTCTCTAAAGCGAAATGTGGTCACTACCACAAGCTGTTACATACGGATGCGCAGTAGCCTTCAACAGAAAGAAAAAAAAAAAAAGAAATGCATATATGGGTTTAACGCGCCCTGCGAAATCGGCTATATGACGCACGATGTAGGAGCGGGGCTCGGGGTTGATAACCACGTGGAATATTTTAACGTGCAGTCAGATCCCACAGCCGAGGAGCGCCTTTCGAAACGGCCGGATCGAAACGGCCGGTTCTGGAAGTCATAAGTTGAGCGCCCTACCACTGAGACACCAAGATAGAAGTTCAACAGCAAAAGAAAAAGAAAGAAAAATCCCGCAGACAACTCTATTGTGGACACAGGAGGCACAAAGTGGCTTGTTTAAACTGGAATTTTCTATGGATGCAGTGAGCGGTCGCATGTTTCAGAAACTGCGGTATTCCGAACAGAAACGGGAATATACGATTTGTGAGCGTTTGTATCAACTTGTATTGACGGCAGCAACCTGTTTTCCTTTGACATGGCGCCTAACGACAGCAACGCTTCATTTGAGACACCGCCTGTCAAAGAATCTCAAGCGCCGAAGTCCGCGACTGCTCATGTCCTTTCCAGCATGACATGCTCGATATGGATAAGTATTTTTTTATTTAATGGAGCGTTGGGTGATAGCTTGTTCATATTTATTTTGCAAGAGGCAGATAGGTAAGCAAAAGCGCACAGGAACCGCGAAACAAACAAAAAGTGCTCTTGTACACGCCGCACGCGCACACATAAATCACTCCGGGCTGGCGCGGAACACTAACACGCATCCACACTGGGTAGGTTTCGCCGCAATGCTGCCAAGTGGTGACTCTGCTCGATCTCGAGGCCAATCCCCACAGCACACGTGGGTAGAGTGTACACTGTTGTAATGTGAAGCACACGGTGACACTGGCGCTTCACTACAGCGAACATACCAGTGCACAATTTTGACTCTATACTTTCCTTGCTCATTTATGTTGAATGCAGTATTTATGCGCTCGACCATAGAGTTCACGTGGGAAAAAGCGGCGATAGCGCGCCTGTTTGGAGTTATAGTGGCCTCCTGTCCCTAGATATAGATTTCAGCCGTGAAATAAGCGTGTTCCTTCATCGTCCCAGCGTGTTCTGCCTCTAGGAAACGAAGAGAACAGCGCATTACAGTGTAAATTAAGCTCCGCACACGTGTGTACCACTACCGTAATGTGAAGTACACGGCGACATTGGCGCAGCTAGCATGGTCTGCTGTCCTCGACTTCATTGTCCTGCCTAGCCGACTTTGTCTCTAAACGCTGAAATACCCAAGGATAGTTTGTTGCACCTTAACTTTGTACGGGTCTTCATGAACAAAGAGAGAAAGCCAGTCATAGTGGAAACGTTACTGTGGCTTGCGTACATCAGACAAGCATCGCACAATTATGTCTTTATTAAAGGAGCAATGACATGAGATGCAATAATAAATATTCTTGTGAAGAGATAGCTTTTGAGAATCTTCGAAATCGCCGACAGTGGACAGTGCGACAGGGTCAACCGGAAATACATTTTTTGCGCAGGGAAGAGCACTGCACGGGGTGATGATGGCGCATAACTGTCCCCGATGTCTGGCATTGCTCTGTGTCTTCCACAATACCTCCTACATGGTTGATAAGAAAACCGGTGTTCCCGATCCACATTCGAACAATAACCCATTCTTCATGCACGACACCGGGCGCTTGGCCGAGGCATCCACCCGATGCAGAGACGAGGTACAGAGTCTCCAGTTTCGCAGCGTGGAATGTGCCAATGCTGTTGGCGCGTCCGGGGTTGCCAGTCTTTGAGATGGTCGTGCGGAGGAGGTATGTGACGTACATCACCGTTGAACGTCGGGCAGCCATTTGTGGACGACGCCTGCTGCTCCTAATGTAGCTTATCGCAGCCCTCTTTCAGGCGCGGCTGTTTGTCCTCCATGACGCCCTTAGTAACGGCAAATCGAGCCCCGACGTTCTTCGCGGGAGCCTTGTGTTCACTTTCGAACACTCGTGAAACCATACCCCGGAGGCATTAGGGAAAGACCAGTTGGTTGTGGCGGCTAGGCGGGACACAGAACAGTTGGAGGTGGCCTGCGCTGCGCCACTGCACGGGAGACAGATGTGGCACATTGTGGAGCGCCACAAGCCAGGCATTACTGTAGGCGAGAGTCGAGACGGCTGACTTGTACGGCAAGCAGCGGGTGGGAACAAGGGAGCGTGCACCATGCACAAGCTGGAACGTTTCTTCTTGTTCGGTCCTCTGTGCATGCACTTGTATTCCTTCCTCAAAGCAGCACTTCTTCTTGGCCTCCTCATGGGGGGATTGTCGGCCTTCCTTCTATATCTTACCAGTAAAAAACATCCTTTCTTTGCATACTTGAGGCATTGAAAATTTGGAAATTCGCTTTTCGTCGCGAGTACGAGTGTCGCAGCAGGTTCGACATGCAAGCAGTGTATCGTGAATTTTTATTGCGAAAGTAACACTATGCCAGGTTTTGGCCCGTCGCGTAGTCCGTGACCGCATTCAGGAATGACCTTGAACAGCCGCGAAGATGAAGAAAATAAAGATGAAAAAGAAGAAGAACGCTCGGTCACCCGCAGCTAATGCTTTCGCTGCATATTCGGTGCAGCAGCGTTGAATCCTACTTATTTTTTGGCTCTAGCAACCTCGGTGGAGTGCATATTAAACAGGTTCCGCTGCGGCTTCCACCGTGCTAGCGACAAGCGCAAAATGCAGTCCAGCGAGAAATATAGCGGCGCCCAGTGACCACTTGTTGAAAAGCTGTATAGCAGGAACGCTCCATCGACGCGCCCAAGTGCAGATAACAGGGCAGTAAGGTATGGCGACCAGTTGCTGCCTGTATTTGTTAGAATTACTATTTTTCCTTGTCAAGATGGTATTCAGTTAATTCGAAGGTTATGCCTGCCCGGCAAAATCCGCCACGTGAAGGCCTGTTGTGTGGCTCCTGCGTGTTGCCGGGTAAAATTCAATTGTAGAGTTCAGTTTGCGATTACGTTCTAGAGGCACGCCAGACGACCCCACATTTCGAAGCCTGATCGGGCGGTTTGCGGCCTGTTGGAGACTGTCGCAGACAAGCGCTCTCTGTTGATCAACCGTGAGTACAGCAAGTGTTGGTGATGCGTCAACGTTGCTGCGCTAGCCGCTGGTAATCGCAACACGCAAACCAGATTCGCTTTTGTGGATATCATTCTTGTATTTTACGTGCGCGTATTTCAGGAAAGCAAGCGGAAAAAATGTAGGAAAAAGGAGGGGTTTTTTGGTGACTGACATGAGAAGAAAGCGAATAGGCACTGACAAAAAGGAAAGCATAATTAATGTGCTTTTTCTAATTTTTGTGAAGTAATAATTAACCCTAGACATAATTTATTAGAGAGCAAACACAACGACGTTCGGTCGTTGCTGTCCGAACTGAATAATCGCATCAACGGCATGTGATTTTGAGACTGAAACATTTCTAGGCTATTGGTCACATTAGCGGGATGTGACCGCCGGTATTGTCAGCAGCGTGAAATTAAAAAATAAAAAATAAAAGTAATCTTGCTGTTTTTTCCGGGAATCGGACCACTATCCCTCCGATCCTCAGCCCAGCACGCAAACCACTCACTATAGTCTACACCGGACTTTTGTCTTCATTACCTGGCCTTTTCAATCAATATTCCACAAAAAGAAACCCCAGTCAGAATCAACATGAAGAGCACGTGGCTATGGACATACAATGACATCACGATCAGCCAGCGTTAGCCAGGCTTTGGGACATTAAAACACTCTCAAGAGAACATAGGCTCTACCCTTGAAAGCCGCTCGGGAAGTTCGGCAGCAGCTTTTGGTATGGCGATAAAACAGTGCATACTCTCTCGAAAATAAATTCGAATAGGTCGCCTGTCATCCGGAGTGCCATATACAGCGAAGGCTCATAAGCATGTTTACGCCAAATGGAGCCCCATCCTCAATATATGGGCTTAAATATCACACGCCGTGCGAGTCTAATGGAAAATCCTTCTTTATTGTTCATTGCAAACCACCCCAAAAATAAGCCCCTTCCCAACAATGCAAAAGCATGGTTTATCGTTTTCTGTTTGTTGCAGATCAGACAATTCGTTCCCCACAGTATAAAACAAAAAATCTCTTCCAAAAGCCTATATTCTGGTAACGATGCGGTATGTCATATAAGGAAACATGTCTTAGATCCTGCCGTCACCTCCATTGTCTTAACATTCTTTACGACGTCTCTTCCTGGGAACGATTTCGTCTGTATTACACTCTCTGTTATTGCCAGTGTTGCTTTTTTTAAGGAATAACAGCGCGGAGACAAAGGACAAGGAAGAGGACAACACCAGCGCAGGTGTTGTCCTCTTCCTTGTCCTTTGTCTCCGCGCTGTTATTCCTTAAAAATATGTACCAACTAGCTCAACTTTCCGTGCCAGTGTTGCTTGACGAAACCACCTGTTGCTAGACTAGACATAGTACAATCCGCTGCAGTTGAGTGTACTATGTCTTTCGTTTCTCCTCTCTTCTATCGTCGCCGCTTTCTTCTCCTGTTGCCACTGCGAAGTCCGCCGCGCCGCTCTCGCTCGCGGGGATGCGCGTTGCTCGGAGCGACTGTATCCTCTTACGGGGTACATCTCGGCAGCGTTCAAATGCGCTGTAGCAATCAGCGTTCGGGTGTTTTGTCCTGGAGTTATTTAATCCGCGAAATAAACGTGCTCCTTCATCGTCCCAGCGTCTTCTGCCTCTAGGAAACGAAGCGAACAGCGCAGTGCAGTGTAAATTAAGCTGCGCACTCGTTGGTACCACGTACTGCCGTAATGTGAACCACACGGCGACATTGGCGATGCACTACAGAAAACATATGAGTGCAGAATTTTGACCCGACACTTTTCTTGCTCATTTATGTTGAATGCAGTGCTTATAGGCGCTCGAACATACAGTTCACGTGAGAAAAAGAACGGCGATAATGGCGATAGCCCGTCTATTTGGAGTTGTCGCGGGATGCGATTTCGGGAGGCTCACCAGGTCGTCGTAGTCATAGGCTGACAGGGAAGGTCAGGTTAATACGTTTAGGGCCTCCGGGTGCGGGTGAGGCAGAACAGTTTCCTCTTGCGGGCACTGCGGTTTTATCCCGCTCGGTACTGCATACCGAGAAGTAATCGGTTGCTTCTCGGGACCGACAACGAGAAGCAGTTAGTTCCTCCTCGCGTTTGGATTGTACTGAGTTACCAGCACAATGCTTTCGCGTCGCAGCATTGTATGGGCAGCCAGGGAAACGCTAAGTGTCTCCTACCTCACCCTCTCCCGGCTAGCGCGTCGTCTCGAGACTCGGCCGTGCTCGTCGCTGTTAGGAAGGACAGTGGATATACGTGTAACCCCAGAGCACGTGTGGGTAGAGTGTACACTGCTGCAATGCGGAGCACACGGCGACACTGGCGCTGCACTACGGCGAACATACAAGTACAGAATTTTGACTGAACACTTTTTTTTGCTCATTTTTGTTGAATTCAGTGCTTATGCGCTCGACCATGCAGTTCACGTGAAAAAAAAAAAAAAAAAAAAGACGGCGATAGCGCCCTCTCATACAGCAGGATCTTTCCGGAACAGATAGCCCCCATGTGTAAACACTGCCCAACTCCGGCCACTCTCGTACACATGGCGTGGACTTGTACACACTACAACACAGACAACTCAAAAACCCTAGAGAGGTGGGAGTCTCGCCTGCGTACTTCCGAGCCATGAGACCAACGTTGGCTTATCCAGCGCACGTAGGAGGCCGCGACATCCTAAGGGATCCCCGCTGACCCCCTTTAAGCCAGCGCAAACGCTCATTTGACTGGTCCCCTGTTTTGGGGCGCAATGAAAGAGTTCATCACCACTAGCGGTGATAACGCGTCTGTTTGGAGCTATCGTGGTCTCCTGCCCTCAGATACAGAGCTGCAGTTATTTCATCCGCGAAATAAACGTGTTCTTTCATCGTCCCAGCGTCTTCTGCCTCTAGGAAACGAAGCGAACAGCCCAGTGCAGTGTAAATTAAGCTCTCCACACGCGTGTACCACTACCTTATTGTGAACCACACGGCGACGTTGGCGCAGCTAGCACGGTCTCCTGTCCTCGACTTCGTTGTTCTGCCTAGCCGGCTTTGTTTCTAAACGCTGAAACACCAAATAATAGTTTGTTGCACCTCAACTTTGTACGGGTGTTCATACACACAGAGAGAAAGCAGCCCTAATGGAAACGTTGTTGTCGCTTTCGCACTTCAAACAAGCATCGCACAATTATGTCTTTATTGAAGGAACTATGACATCAGACGCAATAACAAATATTCTTGTGAAGTGATACGTTTTGCCAATATTCGAAGTCGCCGAAAGTGGACAGTGCGACAGGGTCAACTGGAAGGCCATTTTTTTGCGCAGGGAAGAGCACTACACGGGGTGCAGATGACCCATAACAGTCCCCGATGTCTGGCAATGCTCTGTGTCTTCCATGATGCCTCCTCCAGGGCTGATCAGGAAATCAATGTTCCCGATCCACATTCGCACAAATAACTTATTGATGCAGGCACCACGGACACCGTGCGCTTGGCCAAGGCATCCACCCGATACGTAGACAAGGTACAGAGCCTCCAGGTTCGCAGCAGGGAGTGTGTCGATGCTTTTGGCGCGCCCAGAGTTGCCAGTCTTCGAGGTGGTCGTGCGGAGAAGGTATGTGACATAGCTCACCGTTGAGCGTCGGGCAGCCATTCGTGGACGACGCCTGCTGCTCCTAATGTAGTCCGTGGGAGCCTTCTTCCGGGTGGTGCTGTTTGTCCTCCACGACGCCCTTAGCAACGGCAGATCGAGCCCCGAAGTTCTTCGTGGGAGCCTTGGGTCCACTTTCGAATACTCCTGAAAGCATACCCCGGAGGCACCAGGGAAGGACCAGTTGGCTGTGGCGCCCAGCCGGGACACAGAACAGCTGGAGATGGCCTGCGCTGCGCTACTACATGGGTGACAGGTGGGGCTCATTGTGGAGCGCCAAAAGCCAGGCATTACTGTATTCGAGAGTCGGGACAAGTGACGTATGCGACTAGCAGCGTGCACCATGAACAAGCTGGAATGTTTCTTCTTCTTCATGCCTATGTGCATGCACTTGTATTCCTCCCTCAAAGCAGCACTTCTTCTTCTTGGTATCCTGATGGGGGATTGTCAGCCTTCCTTCTATTTCTTATCAGTAGAAAACATCCTTTCTTCCCTTTATTTGCATGCTGGAGACGGTAAAAACTTAGAAATTCGCCTTTCGTAATGAATACGAGTTTTGCAGCAGGTTCGACATGCAAACAGTGTATTGTTAGTTTTTGGTTCTAGCTACCTTGGAAAAGAGGCATTACCTTTAACAGAAACGCTCCTTTGACGTACTCAAGTGCAGATAACAAGGCAGGAAAGTGTTGCGATGAGTTGCTTCCTGTATTCTACAGAATGGCCATTTTTTGCTGCGAACATTGGTATTCTGTTAACTCGAACGTTAACCCCCGGCAAAAAGCCACCACATGGAGGCCAGTTGTGTGGCGCATCCGTGTTGCCGGGTCAATTTCAACTATAGATTTCAATGCACGATAACGTTCCGGAGGCGTGCCAGACGACCCCACATTTCGCAGCCCGATCAAGCGGTTTACCTCCAGAGGGAGACTGTCGCAGAAAAGCGCACTCTGTTGCTCCGCCGTGAGTGTAGCATGTGTTTGGGATTCGTCTATGTTGCGGCGGTAGCCGCTGGTACTCGCAACACGCAAAGCATATTCAGATTTTGTGGGCATCATTCATGCGTTTTACGTACGCGTATTTCTGCAAAGCAGACAGCAGAGAAATGCAGGGAAAATGAGAGGCTTCGTTGTGACATACATGAGACGAAAGCCAACAGCCACTGACACAAAGGAAAGCATAAGGAATGTTTTGTTTAATTATTGTGAAGTATTAATTAGGCCTAGACGTAATTGATAAGTCCTGTTGGTGGTATCCGAACCGACGAACCGCATCTACGGCATGTGATTTTAAGACGAAAACCTTTAGGATATTGGTCACATTAGCTGGATGTATCCGTCGGGATTGTCCACCGCATGAAATTACAAAAAACATAATCTAGCTGTTTCCCCCGGGAATCGGATTACTATCCCCCCTATCCCCAGCCGAGCGGGCAAACCACTCACTATAGTCTAGACCGGACGTTTTTTTTTTTTTTTTTTTTTTTTTTTTTTTTTTTTTTTATTACCTGGCCTCTTCATACACTATTTCACAAAAAGAAACCCCGATCACAGGCAACATGAGGAGCATGTGGCTATGAACATATAAGGGTATTTCGATCAGCCAGCGTTATAGCTAAGCCTCGGGCATTAAAACTCCCTCAAGAGAACACAGCCTCTACTTTTGAGAGCTGCTCGGGAAGTTCTGCGGCCGCTGTTTGCATGGCGATAAACCAATGCATACTCTCTCGAAAATAAATCCCTGTCACAGCGATAGCCTGCCATCCGGAGCGCCATATAAAGCGGAGGATCACAAGCATATTTGCGCCTAATGGCACCCCATCCTCATTATATATGCTTAAATATCACACTGCGTACGAGTCTAATGAAAAATCCTTCTTTATTGTTCGTTGCAATCCACCCGAAAATAAGCCCCTTCTCAACATTATAAAAACATGGTTTATTGTTTTAGGTTTTTTGCAGAATAGACAATTCGTTCCCCACAGTATAAAAAAAATTTCTTACTTCCAAATACTTATATACTGGTAATGTTCCGGTATGCCATTTAAGAAAAAGAGGTCTTAGATCCTGGCGGCATCTGCATTTGCTTCTCTCCTTACGATGTCTCTTCTTGGGCACAATTTCGTTAGTGGTACCCACTCTCTGATTGCCGGTGTAGCTAGATTAAACAGCACCGTTTGCCAGACTAGACAGGGTACAATCCGCTGCCGATCAGTGTTGCCAGACAACCTCTCCCTCTCTCTTTCTTTTCTCCTTTCTTCTATCGTCGCCCCTCTTCTCTACTCTTTCCCCTGCGAGGTCCGCCGCGCCGCTCTCGCCCGCGGGGATGCGCGTTGCTCGGAGCGACTGTAAGGGGCACATGTCGCCAGCGTTCAAAAGCGCTGTAGCAATCAGCGCTCGGGTGTGTCGTCCTGGAGTTATTCCTTCCGCGAAATAAACGCGTTCTTTCATCGTCCCAGCGTCTTCTGCCTCTAAGAAACGAAGCGAGGAGAGCAGTGCAGTGTAACGTAAGTTCCCCATACGTTGGTACCACGCACTGCCGTAATGTGAGGCACATGGCGACACTGTCGCTGCACTACAGCAAACATACCAGTGCAGAATTTTGACTCGATATTTTTCTTGCTCAATTATGTTGAATGCAGTGTTTATATGCGCTCGACAATGCAGTTCACGTCATAATAAAACGGCGCGAACGGCGCTAGCACACCTGTTTGGAGTTATCGTGGCATACGAGTTCGGGTGGCTCACCGGGCCACCGTAGTCGGCGGTCGGCAGGAAAGGTCAGGTTCATGCGTTGAGGGTCTCGGGGTGCAGGCGAGGGAAGAGTTTCCCTTTGCGGGAACCGCGGTTTTATCCCGCTCAGTATTGCATAGCGAGAAGTAATCGGTTGCTTCTCGGGACCGACAACGAGAAGCAATTGCTCCTCCTCGCGTTTGGAATGTACCCTTCCCTAAGTTACCAGCGCGATGCTGTGGCGTCGCAGAATTGTATGGGGAGCGAGGGAAACACTAAGTGCCTCCTCCCTCACCCTCTCCCGGCTATCACGTCGTCTCGAGACTCGGCCACGCTCGTCGCTGGTTAGGAAGGACAGTGGGATATAAGTGTAACCCCACAGCACACGTGGGTAGAGTGTACACTGCTGTAATGTGAAGCACACGGCGACACTGGCGCTGCACTACAACGAACATACGAGTGCAGAATTTTCACTTGACACTTTCCTTGCCCATTTATGTTGAATGCAGTGCTTCTGCGCTCGACCATGCAGTTCAGGTGGGAAAAAGTTGTGATAGCGCGACTGTTTGGTGCTATTGTGGCCTCTTGTCCCCAGATAGAGAGCTGCAATTATTTAATCCGCGAAATAAACGTGTTCCTTCGTCGTCCCATCGTCTTCTGCCTCTAGGAAACGAAGAGAACAGTGCATTGCAGTGTAAATTAAGCTCCGCACACGTGTGTACCACTACCGTAATATGAAGCACACGGCGACATTGGCGCAGCTAGAGTGGTCTCCTGTCCTAGACTTCGTTGTTCTGTCTAGCTTACTTTGTCTCTAAACGCTGAAACAGCCACGAATAGTTTGCTGCACCTTAACTTTGTACAGGTGTTCACATACAAAGAGAGAAAGCCAGCCCTAGTGGAAACGTTGCTGTCGCTTTCCCACGTCAGACAAGCATCGCACAATTATGTCTTTATTAAAGGAACTATGACATCAGATGCAATAACAAATATTCTGTGAAGTGATAGGTTTCGTAAATCTTCAAAGTCGCCGAAAGTGGACAGTGCGACAGGGTCAACCGGAAGGCCAGGTTTTGCGCAGGGAAGAGCACTGCATGGGGTGCAGCTGGCGCATAACAGTCCCCGATGTCTGGCATTGCTCTGTGTCTTCCATGATGCCTCCTACAGGGCCGATTAGAAAACCGGTGTTACCGATCCACATCCGAACAATAACGTATTCTTCCATGCACCACGAACACCGTGCGCGTGTCCAAGGCATCCACCTGATGCGTAGACGAGGTACAGAGCCTCCAGCTTCGCAGTAGGAAATGTGTTGATGCTTTTGGCGCGTCCGCGGTTGCCAGTCTTCGAGGTGGTCGTGCGGAGAAGGTATGTGGCATAGCTCACCGTTGAGCGTCGGGCAGCCAATTGTGGACGACGCCTGCAGCTCCTAATGTAGTCCGTGGGAGCCTTCTTCCAGGTGGTGCTGTTTGTCCTCCACGACGCCCTTGGCAACGGCAGATCGAGCCCCGAAGTTCTCCGTGGGAGCCTTGGGTCACCTTTCGAACAATCGTGAAACCATACCCCGGAGGCACCAGGGAAGGACCAGTTGGCTGTGGCGGCCAGCCGGGACACAGAACAGCTGGAGGTGGCCTGTGCTGCGCCACTGCAAGGGTGACAGGTGGGGCACGTTGGGGAGCACACGAAGCCAGGCATTACTGTAGGCGAGAGTCGAGACAGCTGACGTGTGCGGCAAGCAGCGGGTGGAAACAAGAGAGCTTGTACCATGAACAAGCTTGCTGGAATGTTTCTTCTTCGTGCCACTCTGCATGCGCTTGTATTCCTCCCTCAAAGCGGCACTTCTTCTTCTTCTTGGCTTCCTCATGGGGGGATTGTCAGCCTTCCTTCTATTTCTTATCAGTAAAAAACTTCCTTTCCTGGCATGCTGGAATCGGTAAAAACTTGGAAATTCGCTTTTGGTCGTGGGCACGAGTCGTGCAGTAGGTTCGACATGCAAAAAGTGTATTGTTCGTTTTTTGTTCTGGCAACAATGAAAAATTGGCAGAAACGCTCCTTTGAAGTGCCCAAGTGGAGACAAAAGGGCAGGAAGCTATTGGGAGGAGTTGCTGCCTGTGTTTAACAGAATGGCTATTTTTCATTGTCAAGATGGTATTAAGGTAGCTCGAAAGTTATCCCCGCCCGGCATATGCCGCCACATGGAGGCCGGATGTGCGGCTCAGGCTTGTTGCCGGGTAAAATTCAATTGTAGAGTTCAGTGCGCGATTACGTTTTAGAGGCACGCCAGGCGACCCCATATTTCGAAGCCCGATCGAGCGGTTTTCCGCCTGGGCTGCGGGACCATACTTACAGAGATTCATATTTATAAACATGGTTGTGTAAAAGCGCCTTTTCGATGCAATAAGAATCAGTTGAAAGTATGCACTTCGTCTACAGTTCATATACATGCCGTGCATTTTCTGCATCCGTTACGTCACCACTATTATACTACGTGTCTCGGCTAAACATTGCCAAGATTCCAAAGATGACTGGGGTCATAGTTGGGTGAGGCTGAGTGCTAATAAGAGTCATGATGCCTAGTCAGGAGTAACTCTTTGTTTTGAAACGTTACTAGGGTTCAGTATAATTTGCCTCCAGCTTTGTATCAGATAACTACAGATTTGTTAAAGGACGGGGGGATATCGTGCTAGAAAAAATTTCCACCCTTTATACGCAGTGCCTGGTGTCATCGACGGTACCTGAACCATGTAAGAATGCAAAAATTATCGTCATTCATAAGAAAGGGGACGCCAAGGACCTCAAAAATTACAGACGAATCAGCTTACTGTCTGTTACGTATAATGTATTTACTAAGGTAATCTCTAATAGAATTAGGACAAGCTTAGACAGCGATCAAGCAAAGGACCAAGCACGTTTTCGCAAACGGTACTCTATTATCGATCATATCCATACCATCAACCAGGTGATAGAAAATGCTCGGAATAAGTCCAGCCCTTATACATAGCATTCATTGATTACGAAAAAGCATTTGACTCAGTAGAAACCTCGGCGGTGATGCAGGCATTGCGAAATCAGGGGGTAGACGAGCCGTACGTGAAAGTGCTGGAAAAAGCATATAGTGGCTGCACAGCAACCATAGTTCTGCATAAAGAAAGTAACAAAATTCCCATAAAGAAAGGTGTTAGGCAAGGAGACACGATCTCCCCAGTACTATTCACAACTTGCTTAGAGGAAGTTGGTTTTTTGGTTTGTGGGGTTTAACGTCCCAAAGCGACTAAGGCTATGAGAGACGCCGTACTGCAGAACTCCAGAAATTTCGACCACCTGGGGTCTTTAACGTGCACTGACATCGCACAGCACACGGACGCCTTGGTTTTGGCCTAGATGGAAAAGCGGCCGCCGAGGCCGGGATTCGATCCCGCATCCTTGGAAACAGTAGTCAAGCGCCGTAACCACTTCGCCACTCCGGCGGGGCGCTTAGAGGAAGTATTCAGAGACTTGGAATGGAAGCAGTTAGGAATAAGGGTGGATGGAGAATATCTCAGTAATCTGCGATTTGGTAATCACATTTGCCTTGCTAAGTAACTCGGGGGATTAACTGCAAATAATGATTGATGACCTAGACAGGAAAAGTAGAAAGGTAGGCGTGAAAATCAATATGCAGAAGACTAAGGTAGTGTCTAAGGATGGTCGCTTAGGGTAACAAACTGGATTCGAAGGGAAGGAAATCGTACAGGGGGCGACAGAAAGTTAGGTGGGCGGATGAGGTTAAGAAGTTCGCAGGGGTCATGTGGATGCAGCTAGTACAGAACCGGGTTAATTGGAGAAATATGGGAGAGGCCTTCGCCCTGCAGTGGGTATAGTCAGGTTGATGATGATGATTAAGGTAATGTTCAACAGCCTCCGGAAAGAACAGCAGTTTACGTTAGGTAGCGATGCACTGGAAATAGTAGGCGAATGTGTGTACTTAGGACAGGTAGTAACCGCAGATCCGGACCATGAAAAGGAAATAACAAGAAGAATAAGATTGGGATGGAGCGCATTTGGTAAGCACTCGCAGGTTATGACTAGCAGCTTACCGGTATCGCTCAAGAGGAAAGTGTACAACGGTTGCATCTTACCTGTACTCACCTATGGGCCTGAAACGTGGAGTCCAACCAAGAAGGTTCTACTTATGTTGAGGAGAACGCAGAGGGCTATGGAACGAAAAAGGTAGGGGAAACTTTAAAGGGACACTAAAGAGAAAACTGAAGTGGACTTGCATCGATAGAATGCCAATTCCTGAATACAAAAATCCACTCTTACTGAAAACAGAGCTTTTATAAGGTAGTAAAGAGCAAGAACAAAAATAGAGGTATCGCTGCCTCAGCCGAAACTCGCAACTACAAATCACGTGACACGCTAGGGATCCCGGAGGCTGACAAATGCGAATTACGTTGCCCGTTTGAATGCTGTCGTAGGTTTTGTCTCGAATACGATAACACGCTTTTATCTTACGTAAACGACGGCGAAAAGAGAACGTAAACGTTGCAAGACAAATACAAAAATATACTTAGAGGCGCCACAGGCGCCCACTGCAGTTTCGGCTATGTTCCGGCTCAGGCACTTCGTGCACACTCGGATAGTTTCAAGTTTGGAGCTGCAGCGCCTGAATTACGAGTTTGGAGCAGCATATGCGCCTGTCTCGTTCCCATTTGAGCATTCGGAGGCGCCTAGCGAGCGAAATCCGCTGCCGCCGACACGCTCCTTCGTTCACACTTCTGCGCCAACATATCGCCGTCGTCGCCGCTTCGACTGCGAGCTCTCGTTAACCCTGACTGCAGCTACGTGCACTACGAAAAGCATACATATGCTAAGTACCGAAGGAAAAACGCATTATCATTAAATTGTTCACTAAATCATGGCCCCACAGCCGAAAACCTAATAGCCTTAGGCGTGCAAAGGCAAATGGCAGGCGTATTCGACGCATCTCCAAGCGAGAAAGCTGGTCATCATTCCTTTCTTCTGTGAACTCTTATTCTGATGCACACAAAGTACACAACAGGATAAGAGCACTCAAAGGATATAGCACAATCCCAACGCCCCTTGTCAGCACCAGTGGTGACTCTCTTGAACATCAAGCAGACACACTAGGGCAACGCTTTGAATACATATTCAGCTCAGCACACAGATTCCTTTTTGCGGCACAAGGCAAGAGAGGAGAGGAAGCACATACATGATAAAAGACCATCCTCAGGAGGATACAATTGGCCATTCACCATGCAGGAGCTGAAGATTGCACTAGACACATGTGGTAACACAGCACCAGGTCCTGACAGGATCATGTACGGAATGCTCAGGCATCTGCATGTGAACACTCTTGAAACCCTACTCTGCCTGTATAATAAAGTATGGGCCACAGGACGCTTTCCTAAAGCATGGAAGGAAGCGATCATCATGCCAATATTGAAACCCGGAAAAGAACCCACACTTGCTGCTAGTTATCGGCCTATCGCACTAACCAGCTGTCTATGCGAGCTTTTTGAGAAAATGGTAAATCGTCGCCTTCTCCATTTCCTTGAATACAATGGTCTTCTTCATCAAAACCAAGCTGGTTTTAGAGCTGGGCAATCAACAGCTGATCAGCTAATTGCCTTTGAGTCTTATGCAAGGGATGCTTTTGTACATAAACAACATTGTTTATCTGTCTTTTTCGATCTTGAAAAAGCATATGATACCACTTGGCGCTATGGTATCATCCGCGACCTCTTCTCTCTTGGCATCACAGGGAACATGTTGAATACAATACGAAGTTACTTGTCTGAACGGACCTTCAAAGTTCGTGTTGGCAATGCATGTTCAAAGCAGTACATTGAGGAAAATGGTGTCCTTCAAGGTGGTGTTTTCAGTTGCACACTTTTCGTAGTCAAAATGAACTCTTTAAAAAGCGTGCTGCCAAAAACTATTTCTTGTTCTGTGTATGTTGATGACGTCCAGATAAGCTTCAAATCTTGTAACGTGGCCATCTGTGAACGACAGATTCAGCTAGGTGTAAACAAATTGTCCAAGTGGGCTGATGACAATGGGTTTAAATTTAACTCTGAAAAGAGTGTTTGTGTACTTTTCTCTAAGCAGCTTGGCATCGGGCCTGACCCCAACATTACACTGAATGGTCAGAGCCTTGCCTTTAGAAAAGAACATAAATTTCTTGGCGTAGCTGTTGACGAAAAACTTTCCTTCATTCCCCACATAAAACAGTTGCGACTGAAGTGTCTCAAAGCAATGAATTTGCAAAAAATTCTCTCTCACCGGTCATGGGGCACAGACCGCGACTGCCTTCTGAACCTTCTGAGTAGTGTAGTTCTATCACGCATTGACTATTGCTCAATGGTCTATGGGTCAGCATCATCCTCTGCGCTAAAATTGCTCGATCCCGTGCACCACCTCGGCCTTCGCCTCGCTACGGGCACTTTTCGAACTTGCCCAATTGCTAACCTCTATGTCGAGGCGAACCGATGGTCACTGCAACGAAGGAGACAATTTACTTCTCTAACTTATGCTATGAAGGTACTATGCCAACTGGATCATCCATGTCGCCGGCTCCTGCTTGACAAAACTGGCACAGCACTTTTCTAAAAAAAAAAAAAAACATCTCTAACACCACCATATCCAATCAGAGTTGCCACGCATATTGAATATCTGGATGTTCCGGTTACCAATCTTCATACAACTTCCATAAAAGATCTAATTGCTCCTTGGGAAATGCACGTTGTTAATTGTGACCTGTCGTTTCTTGAAGCGGGGAAGCACGCATCCCCTATTGCCATACAGCAGCACTTCATGTCACTTCAGGCGAAGTACACTTGCGATGAATATTACAGCGATGCTTTAAAGTCTACTCAAGTGTCCTGTGCAGCACATGGACCGCACTTTTCACTTTCAAAAACACTGAACAGACACACAAGTATATTTACAGCTGAATGCCATGGAATCCTACTAGCTGTGAGACATATTATAGAAAATAAAATACAGACGTCGATCATCTATACAGACTCCCTCAGTGTTTTAACGTCCCTATCCTTTTGGAAGTGGCACAATACGAACTCAGTTCTGAATTCTCTCTATAACACCCTTATGTCTGCCCATAAACTAGAACTTAAAGTTACACTGTGTTGGGTGCCAGGCCACCGCTGTATATCAGGTAACAAGGCAGCTGATAGGCTTGCTGCATCAGCTGCCCTTCGAAATGACACAGACATTGATAAGATAACTTATAATGACCTCAAACCACACATCAAAAACATGATTCGAAAACAATGGCAAGAGGAATGGGACGCAGCAGCAGAAAATAAACTACACACAATAAAGCCAAGGATAGGAAGGTACACCACAGAAAAACAAGACAGATTTAAAGAAGTAGCCCTGTGCAGGCTGAGAATTGGTCCCACATACACAACGCATACATATCTTTTAACCAACTCTCCTGCACCACACTGCTCGAGATGTGGTGGTCGGCTTACTGTCATTCATGTTTTAATCATATGTGCACAACTGGAACAAGAAAGGAGACGTAATTTTCCCTCCTTGTTCACTCATCAAATACCTGCACACCCATCCATTTTTATTGGCGACAAACCAATGTTTCCTTTAAAACAGGTGCTGAAATTTTTATCACATGTAGGCTTTTTACATAGAATTTCTTATCGACGTGGGTCTCAGCCCGCTCCTTCTGAGAGGACGGGTGAGATCTTTTAAAGCATCTACATATACATCGCACATTCATTATATATCGCAAATGAACTTTAGGCGCTATACGCCATTGTTTTTAGCGATATTACAGAGCGAATACATTTTTAGGCCCTATACACCACTGTTTTTTATCCCTTCATGAAACATCACAACTATCTCATTACATAAACTTGAGTACACCGCTACCCTTGAGTTTGGCGCTCTTTGGCCTGAGTCGCCCTTGCGCCATTAAAATCCATCATCATCATCATCAAATCATGGCACATCTGACCAACATACTTCGGCAAGAAGACCTTGAACGTGCTATTTGCAGGCATCAAAACAAAAGGGGCATACTCGCCCGGCGAAAAAAAGGGCCTCGGATAAAAAAGTAAAAACTAAAAATAACGAAGCACCACAAATACATTACAAAAGGTAGAAAAAAAATGCATTTGTCGAAAAAAAAAAAACCGCCAGCAGCGGTGGGAATCGAACACACCACTGCTCGCTCCGAAACGTTCGGCGCTAACCGCTCGGCTACGCCGGATTTTTTTTTTTTTTTACTGCCTGACTTTTGCAAGAAAAAACAAACACACACAAGACATTGAAAAGCCAGCCTGCCAGGAGCTGGCTTTTCTAAAATTCCTTAAGATCCATCAAAGGTTCTACATTTCCCAACCACTCAGGATTATCATCGACAAACTTCACAATCTCGATAAACCAATGGAGAGCCTCGCAGAAAAAAATTCGTGCAGGACGCGCGTCAGGATCACAGTGATATCCTGCCATGCATGAACGCCATATACTGTGGAGGCCCATTAGCATGATTGAATCATATGGAACCCCCTCATCATTTTGCGTGGGTAAGTACCGTATTCCGTAAGGATTAATAGGTAAATCTTTCTTTATGATTCTTTGAAGTACGTCCCAAAAATAAACCCCTTCCCAACAGTGAAGAAATACATGATCTATCGTTTCTGGCTGTTTACAAATTAAGCAATGTGCACCTCACGGAAGAAATAACCCTTTTTCTTGCAAAAACACTTTTACTGGCAAAGTTCCAGTGTGCAACTTAAAAAAGAACGTTTTAGCCGCTGCCGGCACTTTCATTCTCGTTACCAGCGCGATGCTTTGGCGTCGCAGCATTGTATGGGGAGCGAGGGAAACACTAAGGTTCTCCCCTCTCACTCTCTCCTGGCGAGCGCGCGTCGACTGGTGACTCGGCCACGTTCGATGGTCGCTGGTTAGGAAGGACGGTGGGATATACGTGTATTCCCAGAGCACATGTGGGTAGAATGCACCCTGCAGTAATGTGAAGCATACGGCGACACTGGCGCTGCACTACAGCGAACATACGAGTACAGAATTTTGTCTCGACACTTTCCTTGCTGATTTATGTTCAGTGCAGTGGTTATGCGCTCGACTATGCAGTTCACGTGGGAAAAGCGGCTATAGCGCGCCTGTTTGCAGCTATCGTGGCCTCCTGTCCCCTGATAGAGAGCTGCAGTTATTTCATCAGCGAAACAAATGTGTTCCTTCATTGTCCCAGCGTCGTCTGCCTCTAGGAAACGAAGCGAATAACGCAATGCGGCGTAAATTAAGCTCTCCACACGTGTGTACCACTACCGTAATAAGAAGCACACGGCGACACTGGCGCAGCTAACGTGTTCTCCTGTCCTAGACTTGGTTATCCTGCCTAGCCGACTTTGTCTCTAAACGCTGAAACACCCAGGAATAGTTTGTTGCACCTTAGCTTTGTACGGGTGTTCATATACACAGAGAGAAGGCCAGCCCTAGTGGAAACATTGCTGTCGCCTTCGCACGTCAGACAAACATCGCACAATTATGTCTTTATTGAAAGAGCTATGACATCAGATGCAACAACAAATATTCTTCTGAAGAGATACGTTCAGCCAATCTTCGAAGCCGTCGAAAGTGGACAGTGCGACAGGGTCAACCGGAAAGACATTTTTTGCGCAGGGAAGTAAACTGCACGGAGTGAAGATGGCGCATAACTGTCCCCGATGTCTGGCATTGCTCTGTGTCTTCCATGATGCGTCCTACAGGGCCGATTAGAAAACCGGTGTTCCCGATCCACATTCGAACATTAACCCATTCTTCATGCACGCACCACGGACACAGTGCGCTCGGCCAAGGCATCCACCCGATGCGTAGACGAGGTGCAGAGCCTCCAGGTTCGCAGCGAGGAATGTGTCAATGAGTTTGGCGCGTCCGGGGTTGCCAGTCTTCGAGGTGGTCGTGCGGAGGAGGTATGTGACGTAGCTCATCGTTGAGCGTCGGGCAGCCAGTTGTGGACGACGCCTGCTGCTCTTAATGCAGTCCTTGGGAGTCCTCTTCAAGGTGGTGGTGTTTGTCCTGCATGACGCCCTTAGCAACGGCAGATCGAACCCCGAAGATTCTCGCGGGAGCCTTAGGTCACCTTTCGAACACTCGTGAAACCATACCTCGGAGGCACCAGGGAAGGAGCAGTTCGCTGTGGCGGCCAGAAGGGACACAAAACAGGTGTAGGTGGCCTGCGCTGCGCCACTGCGCGGATGACAGGCGGGACAGATTGTGGAGCTCCAGAAGCCAGGCATTACTGTATGCGAGAGTCGACACAGCTGACGAGTATGGCAAGCAGCGGGTGGGGACAAGGGAGCGTGCACCAAAAGCAAGCTGGAACGTTTCTTCTTCTTCGTGCCTCTGTGCATGCACGTGTATTCCTCCCTCAAGCACTTCTTCTTCTTCTTGGCCTCCTCTTGGGTAGATTATCGGCCTTCCTTCTATTTCTTATCAGTAGAAAACATCTTTTCTTTGTATGATTGAGAGGCTAAAATCTTGGCAATTCGCCTTTCGTCGTGAGTACGAGTCTTTCAGCAGCTTTGACATGAAAACAGTGCATTGTTAGTTTTTCGTTCTAGCAACCTTTGAAAAGAGGCATTACCTTTCGCAGAAACGTTCCTTTGACGTGCTCAAGTGCAGATAAGAAGGCAGGATGGTATGGCGATGAGTTGCTGCCTGTATCCGACAGAATGACCTTTTTTCGTTGTCAACATTAGTATTCAGTTAACTCGAACGTTATCCTCGTCAGGCAAAATTCGCTACGTGAAGACCTGTTGTGTGGCTCATGCGTATGATGGGTTAAATTCTATTGCAGAGTTCAGTGCGCGATTACGTTCTAGAGGCACGCCAGGCGACCCCATATTTCGAAGCCTGATCGGGCGGTTTACGGCCTGTTGGAGACTGTCGCAGACAAGCGCTCTCTGTTGATCAGCCGTGAGTATAGCAAGTGTTGGTGATGCGTCGACGATGCTGCGCTAGCCGCTGGTAATCGCAACACGCAAACCAGATTCGCTTTTGTGGATATCATTCTTGTGTTTTACGTGCGCGTATTTCTGAAACAAACGGCAAAGAAATGCAGGACAAATGAGGGGCTTCGTTGTCACTTACAATCGATTAATCAGGGAAAACAAATTGATGCCATATTCATGGATTTTCGCAAAGCATTTGACAAGGTGTCGCATAACAAACTAATTCATAAACTAAGCTATTATATAAAAAACGACCAGATACTTACATGGATCACAGCCTACCTTTCAAACAGATGTCAATTTGTCACCCTAAACCATACTTCTTCCAACAGTGCCCAGGTTGTGTCCGGCGTCCCCCAGGGATCCGTTTTGGGACCACTTTTATTTTTGTTATTTATTAATGATATTGTGTCTGGCCTTTCTGTCCGCGTGAAGCTTTACGCAGATGATTGTATATTGTACAAAGAGGTTTCTTCAGTTGATGACCAGGTGTGTTTGAATAATGATCTAGAAAAGGTGATTGCGTGGCGCAACGATTGGCAGATGTGTATTAATTGTGAGAAAACCGTTTTCATGAGAATTACAAACAAGAAAAGTCCTCTTCATTTTGTGTACGGTACTAACAACACATCATTATTGGAGGTAACAGAATATAAATATTTGGGCTTATGGATTACTAGCAACCTTTCATGGACAAAACACATAGATGCGGTTGTAGCTAATTCACTGCGCAAACTTTTTTTCTTGAGGCGCTCACTGAAGTCATCTCCGCCCAGTGTCCGCCTATTAGCTTACAACTCCCTCATCCGTCCACTGTTAGAATATGCCGTAATTATATGGGACCCTTTCACCTTAACTAACATTCATAAACTTGAGCGCATACAGCATAAGGTCGTTAGGTTTGTATTTAATTCATATGGCCGTGCGTCTGTCAGCGAGCTTGTGAAGCGTAGTGGATTACCTTCTGTGACTGAGCGCAATCGTATCTGCCGATTAAAGTTTCTTTTCCAGCTCGTAAAAGGTCATTATAATATTAACACTTCCAATTATATTACTTACTCTTCAGGTTATAATACGAGACAAAGGCATGAACTAACAATAACCCCTGTGAACGCGCGAAATAACTGTTTTAAATATTCTTTCTTTCCGAGGACAATTACGGAATGGAATAAACATAATAGCGAGACTGTAACTCAAAGTTCTTTACTAATGTTTGAAAAGTGCCTGCAAATTTTATGAATTTGAGTGCGTTTATATGCTTGTATTTCTTTTTGTTTTTCCCACCCTGCTATGATCTGTACCAGATCGCAGTACCTATAAATTAAGAAAGCCAACAGCTACTGACAGTAAGGAAAACATAAGGAATGTTTTTTTTTTCAATTATTGAGAAGTAATAGTTGAGCCTGAACGTTATTGATTAGACAGCGAAAGCAACCACGTCGTGTCGATGGTATCCGAACCGACGAACCGCATCTATGGCGTGTGATTTTAAGATGAAAACGTTTCTAAGCGATGGGTCACATTACCTGACTTTGTCCACCGGGGTGTGCCCCGCCGGGGTGGTGCAGTGGTAAGACGCCCGACTACTGTGCCGGAGTTCCCGGGATCGAATCCCGGCCTCGGCGGCTGCGTTTCGATGGAGGCGAAACGAAGTGGCGTCCGTGTGCTGTGCGATGTCAGCGCACGTTAAAGATCCCCAGGTGGTCGAAATTACTCCGTAGCCCTCCACTACGGCCCCCCTTTCTCTCTATCCACTTTCACTCCCACCTTCCTCCCTTCCCTTACGGCGCGGTTCAGGTGTCCACAGAGCAAGTGTGACAGATACTGCGCCTTTCCCTTCCTATGAACCAACCAACCAACCAACCGCCGGGGTGCGTATATCTGATCCCAACAAACGGATACGACGCGAAGGGAAAAACGAAGATGGAGAGGGAGAAGAGGCCGTCGGCTGGCTGTTACGAGCTGCGGCCGGCCCCCCCCCCATTCCACGCTAGCGACCCGTGGGTATCCGTGGGCCTCGGCGCCCGTGTTGTGGTGGTAGTGTGCGATGCGCGTTGTTGCGTGGATGTGTGTGCGCGCTCTTGTGCTATACTTGTGCCGCGAGTCTTCTCCAAAGACCGCAAAGAGAGCGGTATGTAACAAACCTTCGTGGCTCAGACGCAGGCTTGTTACATACCGCTTACATGCAAATCGGCCCCGAAATGCGATCTATTTTATGAGGTAACCCAAGCCTTGTGTTTCGGCAAGATCCCCACTAAGGTACGACTCTATTACTTACGCCGTCCGGTGAAGAAAAGACCTGCATTTTAAAAAAAGCAAACCGTCCGCAGCTGTGCTTTCTGACCGCCTCTACTGCGTGCAGACACGTTCCGCCGTGCATGCAGTGAGAATTAATGATTTATGCATTTCGCAAGGCGACAATGAAATGAAAGTGCGGAGAATAAAAGCACTTGGCTGCTTTCGGGATGACGTGTTTTGTTCTACTGACAATAATGTGCGGCTTCTGCAAGCTTTCAAGCGAGTTCTGTTGTTGGAACTCTAAATGAAACAGCTGTGATTGAAGTTTGGTTATGTGTAAAGCACGAAGTTCGTTACTCGTCCGCTTTCATGAATGACATGCACACCCTTATTTGATCTTGGAAACCAATTCCAAAATTTGGAGATCGCCCGCACTATCATCAGAGGAAGTGACCTTCACAGTATGAAACATTGTTTTTGTATGCTACTTTTTCGATAAATGACAGCCATGTGGCACTTTTCAGAACAATCTTGTTTGCGTTATGCCCCGTCGCCATCTGCTGCCTCTGACTGAACTCGCGAGTTTTGTTTCGTTAATTTGGTTACTAAGCAGCGTTTTGTTGCTATTTTGGTGTGGTATAAGGGGTTCAACTTCTAAAAGCAAGTTTTTTTTTTTTTTGCAAACAAAGTAAGTGATAAAAGTTCAATGACAATTTGTTGCTACAATATATTAATCCATTTCTCTCCGCCACCAGCCCAAAGTGCCATATCTGGTGAAGGTATATGTTTATACTGATCAGTTAAGCGAGACAGAATGCATGAAACAAAGTCAGGGACTGTTTTCACATAGAGGAATAGAGAAGTAATTCATTTGTAGCCAATGTGCATGAAGCAAAAAAGGTACTATCATTGGCATGTTTTAACCTTTGCAGCAAACTTGCGTTCTTGCTGCCCATGCAGCCACTAGTTGCTACTGTTACGATATGGACAAACTGTCCCGATGAACTAGAATTCTGGCAGGGATTGTCCACAATCACTATAATATTTGGCTTCTGCTGTGCCTTGGTTGTATAGTCCTTCCCCCTTGCAATAGCAACACACTTTCACCACTAGTACATCAAGTGAAAGTTGCTGGTTTGCATCATGCACCTTGCAGCAGCAACCTTGTGCCACTCTTAGGATAAATTAAATTTGAAGGGAATAAACACTGCATGTGATGAATAAGACACCAGTGGAGTGCACATCAATAGAGTGCCCAGATGTACCATTCACAGTAGCATACTGCACCAGTGAAAACTGTCAAAAAGTATGAGAAGCTCATAGCCAACTTTATTATAAGCGGAACTTATTTCAGCTCCATCATGTAATGAGTTGCAAGACGAGAAGCGAAACTTTTCCATAGACATATTATCAATAGTGGTCTTTAGTTAGAAATGTTGCAGTAAGGTGTTCACTTGGCACAAATGGTCTGAGGCTAAGGTTGATGGAAACTGCATAGCCGGTGTCATCGTCCAGAAGAGCCAGACTTTTTCCATGGCCACAGTGGAAAATGTGAAGTGCTTCCGAGCTTTTCCTTTCCTACTTTTTTTACCCTCCGTCTTTGTTTATAACTTATTTTTCATTTTCAACTCAGTTTCATTGCTTTAAAATATGGACCTCTGTTAAGAACTTATTCCTGCTTCATTTATTCACATGCACCAAGCAAAAACCATTAAGCTCTGGTGTCGTAATTTCTGGATGCATAAACAATACTGCCCTACACTGTCACTATCTGCAAAAAAATCTGTTACTGTGTCCTGTAAAGCTGGAAAAAAGGTACAAAATTCTTGTGATGCTCAAGTTGGCAGACAATCTCTGCATATTGTCGATTTCAGTCGTACTCCATGTCTGTCATCTTAAAGTAGAAGGGTATGAAAAGTGAACCAGATACGATTAACGCAGCCTTTTTGATATATTTTGTTCTCAGTGACTTATGAATACACAGCTTTCTAAATATATTTTCTGTCACATATGGCCCCTATAGCCAACATGATTAAATGGTTTAGAATGTCAATTTCGGCTAAATAGTGCATACTGTTCGAGACTGAAAATAATAGTGCTAAGAAGTGGTGACACAAGAGAGAATGACGCAGGACGAGCGCTAAATTCATCTGACCTTTATTCACTGCCAAGGCAGCAAATATATAGAAATTTTAAGGCATGCGCATGAACAACACGACACATCAAACAAACCATTCAAGATATGTCGTCTCGGTCTTGAAAAGGTGAACCGATGTACCACTCACACGCTTTCCCTCTCTTATGTGAAATGCCTCCAAGACCTCGCGTGCCTTCAAATCTCTACTTCTGCCCAGGATCTTTATCTCATGAAGCCGTGGTTCACATATCTTTCAGTGCACGCATATTTTTTCCCCCGGCGCATGTTTTGCCACTCGGTTGCACACGAAGCAATTTGCACAATGCTGTGAAAGATGTGCACCTCCTGGTTCCTTTTGTGATAGTGCATGTTCAGCTGCACGGTCATTCACACAGCGTCTCGATTGGCCCACATAGGCTTTTCCGCAGGCCAGTGGTATCTCATATACTACTCCTATGCAGCACTTCACGTACTGCTTGCCATGTTTTTTGCTGCAAGCGCCCTCCTTTTCGTTGCTCGCAATGCGCGCGCATAATTGTGCAAGCTTTCGTGGAGCGAAAAATACGACAGGCACGCCATGTCGATTTGCAACCTTCTTCACATTGTGCAGAACCCTGTGAACATAGGGTACCACTTCTGGTTTCACGCTTGGCTTTCTTGTCTCGCACGACTTTTTGAACATTACAATTTTGGTTTTCCTTAGGAAGGCTTCAGCATCACCATTGATTACCGAGCTTGGGAACCCCACCATAGCAAATCAATCCACTTGCTTTTCAAAGCTCGCCTGCATAGTATGTTCACACGACTTCACAAGAGCAGACCCAAGGCAGAGGTTAGCAATAGCGCGTTTCACAGTCTTTGAATGAGCCGAGGAATAAGGCAGCAGCTCCTTCCGTGCTCGAGGTGAGTATTGCCAACACACATGATGCTTGCCCAAGGTAATTCAAAAACTGAAAATATCCTCGCAAAGGGAGTTCACAGGTAAAACACAATCCCTGCCCCTCTTCTTGAAAGTTGGCTAAAACTGGGCTTACAGCATCTGTGTAGGTCAACTCTTTCTGTTCTTTAATAACTATTAGAAAATCATCAACATACCTGAAAACGTTTAGTACTTCCTTCTCTGTCGAACTGAGTTCTAGGGTGCGGTCATTAAAGGCTAAAAAATGTTAGCACAGGGGCTACGCAGGATCTGATGCAAATCCTTTGTCTTTGTCGGTAAAAGCTGTTATCAAAAGATACAAACGTCACACTGAGGTGAAATTATAGCAGCTTCATAAAATTACTAATTGACACACCTGAGGAGTTCTGAAATCAACTGTGCTGCTACTCTCTATGGCATCGCTTACAGAAGTTAACAAGGAATCATGGGGCACAGAATAAAACAAGTTCTCGACATCGACTGAAAACACATATCCAATGGATGCATTCCCCTCGAGAAACCTAACATCTTTTGAACTTTTGGTATCAAATGGATAATGAACATTAAGAGAGCTGCTTCTGCAGTATTTGCTGAGAACATGCTGCCAAGTACCATTCTCACCGACTACTGTTCTAAAGAGAACCGAAGGTGAGAATGGTACTTGCCATGTTGCTGGAGTCTGAGGCTTTTTGGCATGTTTCTGATGGGTTTAGTCATGGCTGCAATCATCCTTTCATGAACAGAACACCTGCCCTGTTGGCTGATAGACAGGCGCCTTATAATCTGTGGCATGCAAGTATCAGCGCAGTTGCTTCTATTCACAGTTCCATTAAGGAGGCTATGACAGCTCATGTGAGTTAGGTCTTGACAAATGCACACTTGACGTTTGATGCAGGATTCATCATGCACTGCAAAGTTATCCTAAGTATATATGATATTCTCAAAGATCCAAACTGTATGAGTCTTCACAGCATCACCTTTTATTTCAATCGGCCAGAGTGCCGACAACCGAGTTTTAACCTTTACTGATGTGGACTTGTACTCCCGTCTTGCAGACTTTAAGAGCGATGGTGAAGGTAAGGAAAGTCTTCGGCTCCAAAGTAGTACACAAACCAAATTATCAAAGCAATCAAATTACATAATGAAAAAATCTCGCCACAATACATGGTAAAAACAGAAGATCATGACTGCTGTTTCTTTTTGTTGACAATGCAAATTCGGTTCTCATAAACTAAGAACCTAGTAGGGTGATAGAAATTTTGTACTTTATAAAAGCAGTACTCATAGTCATATCATAGGGCATACCCTCTTCCACTTTGTGCTAACCACCTGAACTTTTTAATATGATGCGTTATCCAATTAATTTATGTCCTATGAGACCTGCAGAAAGGGGAAATTTTTTGCCTGCAATGCACATACAAAGCCAATGTGAAAGCAATACCTTTGCAGAATGTGCAGATTTCTTGCAGCTTAAAAAGGTTAGACTTTTATCGAACACAATGGAAAACATAGGTCTAAGTTATTCAATTCCACTATAGTTTTATTATAAACACTATAAAAATTTTGTCATAATTTTATTGTATGGTGAAGGAACAGCGCAAGGGACGGGACACAGTGACACGAGGAAGCGCAAACACTCACACACCTCGTGTCACTGTGTCCCGTGCCTTGCGCTGTTCTTTCATCATGCAAAACCAACTAGCCTGCCAATTCGCTCTTATAGATTTTATTGTGTTGCTCACTGAAAATTTTGCAATGCAATTATTGTTAATCTGAGAAATGAAAGATTAAAATTAGAACAAAAGACAATCACATGCATTTGAAGGTATCTGAACTAGGAATGCTAAATATCCAGAAATTTTGTATGGCTTAAAAAAATTTTTTTTCCCCAAGTTCTTCTAACAAATTAAACATTTTGGAAAAAACATGACGAGAACAGCATGGAATTATTTGCTAAAAAGCATGACTTAATAATGAAAAGCTTTATCAGATCATTCATAAGCAAGTTTAGGCCATGAGACACATATTCAAAACATGTGATATGCGCTTGCAACAATACCACAGGCTGCTTTTATGCTGCTGGCGTTGCTGCGATTAATGCCACTACTATATTTTGAGCATTTCAGTCACTTAAAGCATCCCCCCAGCTAGATAAACCACTACATTTCAGTGTGATGATTGTTGCCTGTTTTGACTATCAGTTGATTAATGGTTTTGGTTTATGCATTCACAACCAAATTTATGAGTGCCTCACTGTGCATGTTAGTGAATCTGGCTTTCAAAACTATTTGAAATGAAGCATTTTTCAAGGTCTGCTCTATATGATTCTTCACTCACGTGTACTTCAGGTCAAGCAAATTTCCACTTAGTAGGTACTGAGAAGCTTGAGCTAACGTGGCGTCAATCTGTGGCACCAACCAGAATGAGGCTGGCGCAATGAAGGCAAACCTTTCAGCCAGTCAGAACTGAAAGGCAGGAGCTCAGTTCGACTGCACTTCAGTGCTATTGGCAGCTGGTGCCGCTTGTGCTGCAAGAGACCATTGCTGCTGGTACATCACACCCACAAAGTTGCACTCGGAAAGTATCGAGAAGCTTGAGCTAAGGAAGCATCCATCTGGCTTTGCTGCTCTGGAGTGATAAGGCCTAGAAAAAATGCAGCCACCTTGATTTTTGGGGGGCAATGGGTGCTGTTCTTTGACTCTACAATGTAACAAATCACTTCTTGGCAGCTGCGCTGATAAATAATATTGTTCACCCTTGTAATTTGTTAAACTGAAGTGAATGTCCTTCATGTCCAGCCAAAAACTCTTACACAACAGGTGCCTTGTGAAACTCGTCGCATCAGGAAATCCATGCTCAGCATTACTGTACTTGGATACTGTCCTCTTCCTTCCAACATTGGCTATGTCACACACAAAAAGTACTTCTTGATGTTAAAAGGGGCAAACCTTTCCCAGCATTGACAAGAATATACCACGCTAACCAACTCTCATGCCCTGTCAGCACTAACTTTCTTGTGTATGCTTTGTAAAAGTAAATAAGATGAAACTTTTGTCTAGTTCTGCTGATACAGTAGAACCTCTCCCTGGTAAAGTCACTCGAACTGGCAAAAATCCACTTTATTGGGGTCCTTACAATATTAGTTTTTGATGATATGGGCCTGAAGATGCTATCTGGTAATTAAATGGCTGCTTATTAACATGTCTTGTCGGTTTATAAAAAAAATGAAAGCTTAGCATGAACACAATGTTGTATTCTGCTTTTTCTCTCATTCAAGAGGCATTAGCTGAGAAATGCGCGTGACATAGTCAAGTGTGGCAAAACTGTACATGTCACGTCTCCACTTGCTACCGCTGCCTCGTGCTGCGAGCTTTCAGTTGTTCTGTCCCCTTCTTTACAGTGGTGTACGGAAGACAAGCTGAGATATTTCACTTCACTATATCGAGTTTTTACTACAGCAGAGTTTACTACTGTAGTTATTAGATGGCAGTGCGAAACTATCTTGCACAGCATTACTGTATAGCCTGCCGAAGAGAACTTTCCCAGAAAGAACTAATCTCGCCCGCCAAGAAGACTTGTATTTTTTCTCGTGTCGTGTGCATTGTACAGCAACATGTCCAGCAATTCTGTTTGACTTGCACCGTGAATAAAAGCATTAAATTTTACTTGTGCTCAGCCTGGCACATTCATGTGACCTGCCTTCAGCCCACGTCCTTACAGCACTAAAGTCTGAGAAATGCTGTCTTCAACATGCGATGACAACTCTGCAGCAGTGGCTCGGTGGTTAGGCATTCAAGTACCGAGTCAGGGGACATAGGTTTGATCCTGGTCGCAGCGGTTGCATTTCGATGGAGCGAGAAGCAAGCTGCCCATGCAATTTCGGATATCAGTGCAGGTTAGAGTCCCATGTTCTCAAAAAATATTGGGGCCCTCCACTACGGCATCGCTCACTCATAAAAAAATTCAGGGAATGGAAAGGCGGTACTAAAGGCACTATCACCTTTACTCTTAAGGTGAAGTTTGAGTGTCTCTCTACTTTTTCTAACATGTGTGATTTGTTATTCAAGGATCCCAGTGGGTTTAAGTAACTGCCCTCATCTTTAAAGGAGCTGCCCAATCAGTGCCTAGCCATGTCACCTGCCAACTACCATCAGGTTGTAATTTTTTGCTCACAACACAGTTGGAAAGATTTTCTACAGAAGAGGGCCTCTAAGGCTGTCACATGAATATGCATTCATGCACTTTGAACTCGGGTGACTACAGTTTCTGGACCAAACAGGTAGATATAACCTAGCAGCAACGAACAATTGTCAGTATCCTTCCTTTAACTGTGCTTTGTAGGCCATATCTGTTAGCAGCTTCCTAGCACCCTCTACAGACAAAAGCTTGCGGATGTGTGTTATCAAACAGCCTGGTAGGTACCATAGGTTTTGATGGAACCAATAAGCTTGAATTGATTGTGAAAATGTTATGAACTCTGGGGACTATGGTTTCTGGGCCAAAAAGGTACATTTAACCTAGCAGCAATGAACAATTCTCAGTATCCTTCCTTTAACTGTGCTTTGTAGGCCATATCTGTTAGCAGCTTCCTAGCACCCTCTACAGACAAAAGCTTGCGGATGTGTGTTATCAAACAGCCTGGTAGGTACCATAGGTTTTGATGGAACCAATAAGCTTGAATTGATTGTGAAAATGTTATGAACTCTGGGGACTATGGTTTCTGGGCCAAAAAGGTGCATTTAACCTAGCAGCAATGAACAATCGTCAGTATCCTTCCTTTAACTGTGCTTTGTAGGCCATATCTGTTAGCAGCTTCCTAGCACCCTCTACAGACAAAAGCTTGCGCGGATGTGTGTTATCAAACAGCCTGGTAGGTACCATAGGTTTTGATGGAACCAATAAGCTTGAATTGGTTGTGAAAATGTTATGAACTCTGGAACTATGGTTTCTGGGCCAAAAAGGTACATTTAACCTAGCAGCAATGAACAATTGTCAGTATCCTTCCTTGAACTGTGCTTTGTAGGCCATATCTGTTAGCAGCTTCCTAGCACCCTCTACAGACAAAAGCTTGCGGATGTGTGTTATCAAACAGCCTGGTAGGTACCATAGGTTTGGATGGAACCAATAAGCTTGAATTGATTTTGAAAATGTTATGAACTCTGGGGACTATGGTTTCTGTGCCAAAAAGGTACATTTAACCTAGCAGCAATGAACAATTGTCAGTATCCTTCCTTTAACTGTGCTTTGTAGGCCATATCTGTTAGCAGCTTCCTAGCACCCTCTACAGACAAAAGCTTGCGGATGTGTGTTATCAAACAGTCTGGTAGGTACCATAGGTTTTGATGGAACCAATAAGCTTGAATTGATTGTGAAAATGTTATGAACTCTGGGGACTATGGTTTCTGGGCCAAAAAGGTGCATTTAACCTAGCAGCAATGAACAATTGTCAGTATCCTTCCTTTAACTGTGCTTTGTAGGCCATATCTGTTAGCAGCTTCCTAGCACCCTCTACAGACAAAAGCTTGCGGATGTGTGTTATCAAACAGCCTGGTAGGTACCATAGGTTTGGATGGAACCAATAAGCTTGAATTGATTGTGAAAATGTTATGAACTCTGGGGACTATGGTTTCTGTGCCAAAAAGGTACATTTAACCTAGCAGCAATGAACAATTGTCAGTATCCTTCCTTTAACTGTGCTTTGTAGGCCATATCTGTTAGCAGCTTCCTAGCACCCTCTACAGACAAAAGCTTGCGGATGTGTGTTATCAAACAGTCTGGTAGGTACCATAGGTTTTGATGGAACCAATAAGCTTGAATTGATTGTGAAAATGTTATGAACTCTGGGGACTATGGTTTCTGGGCCAAAAAGGTGCATTTAACCTAGCAGCAATGAACAATCGTCAGTATCCTTCCTTTAACTGTGCTTTGTAGGCCATATCTGTTAGCAGCTTCCTAGCACCCTCTACAGACAAAAGCTTGCGGATGTGTGTTATCAAACAGCCTGGTAGGTACCATAGGTTTTGATGGAACCAATAAGCTTGAATTGATTGTGAAAATGTTATGAACTCTGGGGACTATGGTTTCTGGGCCAAAAAGGTGCATTTAACCTAGCAGCAATGAACAATCGTCAGTATCCTTCCTTTAACTGTGCTTTGTAGGCCATATCTGTTAGCAGCTTCCTAGCACCCTCTACAGACAAAAGCTTGCGCGGATGTGTGTTATCAAACAGCCTGGTAGGTACCATAGGTTTTGATGGAACCAATAAGCTTGAATTGGTTGTGAAAATGTTATGAACTCTGGGGACTATGGTTTCTGGGCCAAAAAGGTACATTTAACCTAGCAGCAATGAACAATTGTCAGTATCCTTCCTTGAACTGTGCTTTGTAGGCCATATCTGTTAGCAGCTTCCTAGCACCCTCTACAGACAAAAGCTTGCGGATGTGTGTTATCAAACAGCCTGGTAGGTACCATAGGTTTGGATGGAACCAATAAGCTTGAATTGATTGTGAAAATGTTATGAACTCTGGGGACTATGGTTTCTGTGCCAAAAAGGTACATTTAACCTAGCAGCAATGAACAATTGTCAGTATCCTTCCTTTAACTGTGCTTTGTAGGCCATATCTGTTAGCAGCTTCCTAGCACCCTCTACAGACAAAAGCTTGCGGATGTGTGTTATCAAACAGTCTGGTAGGTACCATAGGTTTTGATGGAACCAATAAGCTTGAATTGATTGTGAAAATGTTATGAACTCTGGGGACTATGGTTTCTGGGCCAAAAAGGTGCATTTAACCTAGCAGCAATGAACAATTGTCAGTATCCTTCCTTTAACTGTGCTTTGTAGGCCATATCTGTTAGCAGCTTCCTAGCACCCTCTACAGACAAAAGCTTGCGGATGTGTGTTATCAAACAGCCTGGTAGGTACCATAGGTTTTGATGGAACCAATAAGCTTGAATTGGTTGTGAAAATGTTATGAACTCTGGGGGCTATGGTTTCTGGGCCAAAAAGGTCCATTTAACCTAGCAGCAATGAACAATTGTCAGTATCCTTCCTTTAACTGTGCTTTGTAGGCCATATCTGTTAGCAGCTTCCTAGCACCCTCTACAGACAAAAGCTTGCGGATGTGTGTTATCAAACAGCCTGGTAGGTACCATAGGTTTTGATGGAACCAATAAGCTTGTATTGGTTGTGAAAATGTTATGAACTCTGGGGACTATGGTTTCTGGGCCAAAAAGGTACATTTAACCTAGCAGCAATGAACAATTGTCAGTATCCTTCCTTGAACTGTGCTTTGTAGGCCATATCTGTTAGCAGCTTCCTAGCACCCTCTACAGACAAAAGCTTGTGGATGTGTGTTATCAAACAGCCTGGTAGGTACCATAGGTTTTGATGGAACCAATAAGCTTGAAATGGTTGTGCAAATGTTATGAACTCTGGGGACTATGGTTTCTGGGCCAAAAAGGTACATTTAACCTAGCAGCAATGAACAATTGTCAGTATCCTTCCTTTAACTGTGCTTTGTAGGCCATATCTGTTAGCAGCTTCCTAGCACCCTCTATAGACAAAAGCTTGCGGATGTGTGTTATCAAACAGCCTGGTAGGTACCATGGGTTTTGATGGAACCAATAAGCTTGAAATGGTTGTGAAAATGTTATGAACTCTGGGCACTACGGTTTCTGGGCCAAAAAGGTACATTTAACCTAGCAGCAATGAACAAAAATTGGTGGCATTCTTCGTTGAACTGTGCTTTGTAGGCCATATCCTACCTGCAAGTCAAGTCTGAAGAGGTCTGTACCCACATTATGGCAGTTGTCCAGCTGTCCCCTTTCTTAGCAACCGAACTCTCGTCTTCATTCATGCTGCATATACATTTAGTATGTTTCCTTTTTGTTGTGGCATGAAAGGATTGGATAACCACAATATTTAAGATGACTACTGGCATGAGCACTCCAGTATTAAATTCAACAAGGACTTTATGACGTCTTAAATTACACAGCAGAAGTCAAACTGATTGAAGAACTATTGATTTGCTAATGTACCGGTGAAAAACACAAGAGCACACAATTTCAACAGACAGGAAATTTCCTTCAGTTTGTTTACTGCACGGCAATGACATCTGAACAACACGCACGAGCTGTTATAATCTGGTTAAAAAAAAAGTTGCATGCATCTGCTCAGGTGTATGTATGTAGGGTATGCTGTATAGCTATTTCTAAAGAAAAAAACACTTTGACCAAAATGTGGCTTCCCTGGCTTAGGGAGAGCGAACCACTTTACGGCTCTTCATCTATTTACAAACAAACACTCTATTACCATCAAGCAAAAAGCCAGGCTTGCTAACCAAGTGTACACATGTTTTACAAAACTAGAATTGGCATGTTTCGATTGTAGTTTGTACTGCCTTGCAGTGGATATCTAATGGGGGAGGCAGTAAGTTACACTGATGGAATCCACAACTCGTCGGCCCCACAGCTACAAATAAAAATAGCAACGACATACCAAACCCCGACAAAAATACTTATCATTGATGTGTGACCGCTTACAAAGTAAAGGATAAAAAATAATGATTTAGGCAACCAGCGCCGAGGCAACGACGAAATTGAGTTGTGTGTGTTGTCCATTTTGGCCTTGAAGTCGAACAAACTTGCCCAACAGCACAAGCCTCAATCGAACAATTTGAAGCATGAGCGCTCAAATCTCGAAGCAGTAGTACAAGTATAACAGTAGAAACTTCAATTAATGACGCACATTTCGTGGCACCACCAAAGAACTATATGGATCTAGCGCCAATGCAGTCAATCCAGACAGGCAGACGCTTTAAAACTCAGATCAACATTATGCTACTAGCCAGAGCCAAGTACTTGCGGGCAACACATGCGGCAACAGCCGTAGACACCCTATGGTAACAGCGGACCGCGTCCGTGAAAACCGCGTACATTCAGAACATAAATATCTGTAGTACATTTCCGTAAGCACAAGACAATTCGCGAAAGCCAATAGTTTAAAATCCTGCTTAATGTGGAAGCAGACGGTGCCTGAAGTGGTCACCAGAAAACCAACATCGCTTCAGCACTATTGCTGGGAAAAAATGTGAACTTGCAGCGCAACTGTTTCCTCACTCGTTTAAGGTTAATTTCAAAAGAAATGCTTTGAAAAGCGGGAGGAGCAAAACAAACCTCTGAGATATTCTGAGGAGATAGCGAGCTCGCTATACTGGGCGCAGCCATCTTGCAAAATAACACCAATGACACTAGGAGAAAAAACAAAATCTGTCAAATATAGCCACATTTAACTGTTCCAAAACATGCAAGCAAAGTAGTGAATTATATTGCATTTTGTGTTATGACGAGTAAACAAAATAATTTGTAATGTGTCTAAAGGCACATTATTGTATGCGAACAGTAGCAGTAGTCAAGGTAGCAGCGTAGCAGCGTAGCAACACAACGCAACCACAGCGACATTAGCAGCATGGCGCATTGTGGCGCAGCACCATGCGCAGCACGAAAAAAAAACTTGTACACGGTGGTTTTGAATTCGGAGATCATCAAAGTGGAGCCGTGGAGCTTCCATCATCAGGAACGTTGTAAGCTTCGGCAGTGGATCATGGTTCGGACCAGCGAACGGAGACCCGAGGACGACGAGCAGCGTAGGCGCGATGTGTTCCATGCAGTGAGAACTAAAAGATGACCCTTCGTTTAGGACTCCATACGGGTGTTGTAGCTAGAACGCAGCTCAGGGCTTATTCCGAAGCACACGTCTCTGGCAAAGCTGTAAACAACCTAATATTTCAGACGGGGCCTGCTGTCCTAAAAAGACTAGGGTACTGCAGCTTTTTCCAGATGCCTGCGGCTGTTTCGTTGGTGATACTCTGACGATGCGCGAGTGCTGCCATGGCTTTGTGCAAACTTTCAAAAGCTGCATTTCAAAATGCGCAAAATAAGAGAGCTAGATAATGCAACCATGGTACATGCTCTCTAGGTAAGTATGAACTTCATGCTGCAAACTGAATTATAGCTCAATTATTCAGCAATCTTGATTCAAAGGTAATTGCGTGAAATGTAGGGACAAGGAAGAAATAATTAAGCCACCATCTTCCACAACTGCACAAATGCAACGAGCGCTCATATTTTGCACAGTTTTGCATAAAGTTCACACAAGCAAGCTTCTTTCACTTCCCAGTTTTGAGCATGTATTGTGTGCCCGTTATTGCTTCCAAAGCATTTTATAACACCAGTACAATTAGTCATACCTTGCTAACAGGTACACATTGATTCTAGACTCAAACTGCCTCATAAAAAGTTTCCTGTTATAACAAATCTTGATGAAACAAAGATTAAATGCAGTGTCAAGCCAAGTTTGTAGCATTCAATTGTTCAGTTCTTTCATGTGCAATATCGTGGTTGACATTTCATGCAAACAATTTAACACCTTGACGTGCCTAGTGAGTTATGACAGAACATGGTATAGGCTACATTCTTATATCTTTACAGTGGAACTGTGTTAAATAAGTGTCTCGTCTCACACATAATTGCTGTAGAATTGTTACTGAAAGGGCCCACGAAAAGCTATTTATTAAAACTAGAAAACGCGTGCAAGCAATCAGTACCTCTGCAATGCAAACATTTTCAAGCTACCTGCATTAGCACTGATCGTATCTGTGCAAAAAATGACTCTTGTCCCCATCAACTCAGCGCATGCCACCATGCCTTGTCCCGCCTGCCTGCTTGCATCACCTGGGAGTGTCCAGTTATTGTGTGCACCCAGCAGACCCCAATAACATCATTGAAGAGTGAGCGCACGAGAGGCGTCACCTTAATTGATTGCGAGCAGTTGCCAGGAGCACTTTTTAAACATTATCTGCAAAGCTTTGAAATTTGACTTAAATGCTCACAAAGACCACCTCCGTGGACTTCTTGCATTATAATATTACCATAGGTACCATTTCAGAGACCATTGAAGCACTCATCAGCTCAGCATGTTTATCAGCTTCAAGCAGGTAGGACAACTTTATAGACTGTGACTGCACTAGCTTAATCAAGCAATTCTTGAAGCTTTGTGAGGGGTGCGACGATACCTCTGAGCATGTCTATCTGCTTCATTCTTTTGCTTGCCTGTGCCCGCAATGAACATGAATTCTTCCCTGCTGAATGATAGTCATAAAGGACCTATGAACATGCCTTTCTGGGCTGTGTTAAATGCTTCACAAATTTTCCTGATCGTCGTTGCGTTTGCCACATGTCAAAACCTACTTTCTCAAGCACTGACGCACATTTACCCCCATTTTTCAACGATATCCTAGGTCTCCTAGGGCACCACTCACATCACACTTGTTTGTGTTCAACAGCACCACTTCACAGTATTAACATTACAGCGGGCCTGACATAACGGAGACAATGTTTAGTTCGGGGTTATTTCCTTCTTGCATTAACTGGAATAGTCCTTTCCGCTTGCAAAGGTAACAATTTTTTTTCCAACGGATGCCAAGTGTTGCCCTTAAGTGGACTGATGAAGCTAAGACATTTGCAGGGGTCAAGTGGATTCAACTAGTGCAGGACCTGGTTAATTCGAGAAATATGGGAGAGACCTTTGTCCTACCTGGGCCTAGAAGCAGTGTGTCCTACTCAAGATCCAAGGGTCTTGGAGGGCTGGATTCCGATCTTACCCTCTTATCTCAAAGGTAAAGTCTGAGTTTGCAGCACTTGCCAAAGTGGCCATGCCGTTTAGTCTTCTGCCATCAGACAACCTGATACCCAGTAAGCGCCCGGCCATGTCAGCTGCCAACTACTTTCTGACAAAGTTAAAGTGGAAAGACGGGCTAGTTGGTATTGGTATGACGACTGCGAGTACAAAAAACACAGGATGAAGGAAGGAGACAGACGCAGGATGAACGCTTCGTCCTGCATCCTTTGAAGCATTTGCCCTGCGTCTGTCTCCTTTCTTCGCCCTGTGTTTTTTGCACTGAGATGCATATTTTTTTCTAGCAATGGCATGCCTGTGATTTTTCGCTCACCATGCTCACACATTGCATAATGTTGACAGCAGATTTTCTGCAAAACACTGCAAAAATTTTGTTGTGTTAAAAGTTTTACAGGCTTCCCGCGCAAATTTAGTTGAGTGGTACCTTCTCGTTAGTGCAGAATAAAGCTCTCTCGATGGCCGATTGGCTGCTGTTGCCTTTTCGTCCTACCAAAATGTTTGCTCACCTATGCCAATGTCAAAATGACATTGCGGCAAAGCGAGCCAGTTCCAAATCAAACAGTTTCATGGTGTAGCACCTTCCTCTGGCTGCGCAAAGACTGCGGCCAAAGCATGGCCGCTGGAAAAATGAAAAAGGACGCCGGCTGGCAGTGGCACGTGAAACCACAGTTGCCTGGTCTGTTCTAGTCTAGATCCTTATCAGCTGTCTCGTCCTTCGCTCTGAAGTCTTCAGCCTACAATGTATTCGGCACCTGTTCCTTTTTGCATAATGCCAGCCTTGCCTCGAGCCCAAGTAGCATTTAACTTCTGCGGCATTGTTTTGATATGATAGCTTAAAAACTTCGTTTTCTAGAAAATCCATCAACAGCAGCAATATTGATGTGAGCGAAAAATCTTGGGCATGCCTCCGGCAGGTAGCAGTTGGCAGGTGAGAAGACCGTGCACTGACTGGTCAGCAGGTTGTCTGTCGCCACGAAGCCACAAGACATGGCCGACTTGGAACTCCTGACTCCAACAGCTCCTTTGAGATGGAGGGGGAAATGAGAATCGGACCCACCAAAAGTCTTCTATACTGTAACAAGCAGCTCCCATTGATGGCGCAAGCTACAACGGCGATGCATCGTATCCTCATCGATCGGAGCAGCCAGCTGGGAGCCCCAACCGAGTGCCGTGTCCTCACACAGAGCAGACAACTGACGTTACATGGCATCTCTTCTCTAGCTGCAACACAGCAGGCCCACACCAGTGTAGCCTAGACTGATTGAACCTGTTATGCCCATTTAAAAACTGTTCGAGTAATTCATCCGTACTAAACAGGCATGAAACAGATAACGAGTCAAGCACATTACTCCTATGCCATGCAGGGACGTTCTTGGTTGAAGCAGGTCTTTTTAGCTATGGCTGTTGGTGTTTCACATAATGTGGTAGCTCACGAGTATAAGCTAATGAGTAGGTGTGGGATGATAGTGTCACGAATTCAGGAATTGGTGATTCAGCGAGTTGTAAAGTAATGATTTGCAAAGGAAGCCATTAAAACTATCGCATTAGGGCTGATGTCTTCCAGGTTATTTTCTCATTTCCTGCAGTTTTTTTAAGTTTTTTTTTATTTTTGAGGAAATAGGCTAAAAGGAACCTATAAAGGTAATTATTGTCATATTGTAGTGCAGTACATTTCTAGGATTTTCTTTGTTGGTATTCAAGTCAAATTTTAAATGTCTCTGCATACCCCCTTTAATTTACAAATTTCTCAAAATTGCTTTTCGCAGTCTATTTGGACATCATCTCACGGCCTACTCTTAGCTGCCCCCTACTGACATAAACTTGGCCATCTGGGACCAAATGATGCAGGCGAAATGGGCCACAGTGGGGAATGGTTGTGACATTTTCTTTACTTTTCTCATCGGCGTGTGTAGAGTTGAAAGGAAAGGAGGGGCATTATGTTTTACCTCCATCTGTGTTAGTAAAACCAGTTTAAAAATGTGTGTCGTGGAAATGAGTGATGAAATACTAATCGTTAGTGCACCTTTTCTAGCCACAGCAAATACTTTTTCATTGTTTTTTTAATCGAGCTGAACTAGTTCGTTCATTATCACAAAAATGTATGCAGCTTTGTCCTCATCTATTTGTTCCTTCTTTGTTGTGGTTTCCATGCAGCAGTTTTATAACAACTTCATTCCTTTCGTGCACAGACAAGGGTAGGAAAATGAATGGCTCGTGATGACATGCATATGAAAAAAGCCAAAAGTGATTGAAATCAAGTAAAGCACATGAAAGTTTTTATTATTGTTGCTGTTTCACAGGATATTCAATGGAAAATTATTACTTTTCTCGTTTTTTACCTGAAAGATTACGGTAGAAGTAGGAGAGACGGCAACTATATGTTAATAGAGAGATCCAAACCTACAGCAGTGGCTGTTAAACCTTGTTCTTCAGAGTATACTAATTCGGTTGTGCATAGCCGAATATTGAGATTGCTCACAATGGTCACCCCCAACCAAAGCGGCAATAGGTCTAATACCACAAGTGCCACTTGGAATGCGATTGAGTGGTGAGAGCAGCAGCTGTACCAGAACCCTTTAGTCCTTCTCTAGGAGCACCAAAGGGTTCTAGCCAGAGCCAATAAAAGTATACTGCAGGGAATTTGCAACTTTCTCTGAAATCGCTGAAATTGCATTCGGGAGATGCAGTTATCAAAAGCTGCTTTTTTGCACTGCTTTGAGATTATTGTACTGACAAGTTATATTTTGTAGTAGATGGCTGTAAAAGTGTGAACTTTCCTTAGAACTAGTGCTAGGTAGTTTATAATGATGAATTATATACAACTCTGAAAAGTTTTGTTAAGCAAAAGGTGTAAAGAACTGTATTAACACGATAAGTACAAACCATCTTCTCTTGGTCATGCGTCAGTATATGTTGTGCCTCCGAGGCTCCTGTATTGTGCTCTTTCTGTGATGGGTTCCTTGCGACATAGACAAGTGGCTTTGCCTTATGAGTGACCTTAAAGCAACTCGCACTTCCTTTAGTTTTGCACTTGCACAATCAAGCACAAGAGACGAATTATAGGGTCATTCAGCACTACACATCTTGCATCTACTGCACACCTAATATGGAAAGCCTGGGAGTGCTGCCAGCAATCTCTCTGTTATGCTTTTCTCACTCCGAAATTTTTTTTATACCGTCCTCAACAATTAAAAACGCAGCTGAGTTGATGTAGAGAATTTTCGGATAATGATTGGGTTTGTCTGCACATTCACGAAGCATGCTTGGGTAGAAATACAGGAAAATACTGAGTTTTCACTATACACTATCTTAAACGCAGTTGCGAACTGATTGTAATCTTCATTTATCGGAATTTGTTTTTGGCAGAATCACAAAGTGGCTGAAATATGTGTAGGTGGTTTCTTCACATTCACATTCAAGAGACTAACAGACCAAAATGTGTCATAAATTATGATGGAAATGGCAAGCTCTTGCCTTGTAATTGAGGACAGCAGTATAGGAAGCAAAAGGGTTTATTTATCACTGAAAATCTTATCAAATGAGCTAGAGTGTTACATTGCTGTGAAACCTTGCCGTTACCGGTGCATCCCACCATATGGCCACATCTCGGTGAAATATTAGAGTGCACATGATTTTTTCTTTTTCTTTCACGAGTGTTCATGTTCTATTTTAGTTTATGCCCTCTCTGGCCAGCACTCTGCTGATTATAAATGCTCCCTTCACTTCGCCAGTGAAGTGCGTCTAGCTTCAGTCACTCAGTGGAACCACAATGTTTTGCATTTCTTGGCTGCAATGGCGACCACGGTCATTTAATGCTTGCAGAGACTTAGGCGTTTGTCAAAGTGCCATAATGGCTGGGTGCGGGCGCTCATATATATATTATGCTCTTCTGTAAAAAAAATGAATGTCTGGCAGCAGAGCTTTCTTTTTATATTAGCTTTCAATACATCCTTTTTGCCGGCCTGTGATTGACATTGTGCTCATTTATCATGGTCTCCAACTTCTTCATACAAACAAAAGAACAACAGTAACATCTACTGATGAAAATATTCTTGGTAAAAACTTTTCTACAGCATTTCTGACAAAAATTTCATGGAATGATTACCTTAGAAGTATGTTTTTCGTTGTGCCGAAAAGATTAGGTGTTTAAAGTTTTGTAAGGTGTGAGAAATGTACTCATTTTGCAAAGCCATTGTTTTTGCACGTTGCAGCCACAAAAAGTTTGCAATCTGCAGTTCTCATAGGACGTAAATTCACTAAGGTGTAAACAAAAAAAAATGAGAGATATAATTAGCTGAGGAGGAAAAACTCGAAAGCCCATCATATTCTCCCCTGTAGCCATAGAAAAAAGTCTAGCTCTTCCGCACGATGACACAGCTAGGCAGCTCCCAATGGCTTTATTAACCACTGGCTGTTTGTGTCAAAGGAACACTTTTGTTCCTGATACAGTGTGCATTAAAAACGTTTTGCTTTTTGTCCTGTAACTCATTACATGATGGAACTTAAAGAATTTACATTTAAAATAACGCTTAGAAATGAGCTCAGTCCTACTTCACACATTTTGATTCAGTTTTCACTGGTGGCAGCATGCTAACTGTGACTTGTGCATCTGTTGACTAAACTATCAGTGAACAGCAGTTGATGATTTAATTTATTCTAGGAAGCAGCTAGAAGTTCAATGGCACAAGGTTGGTACTGTGGGGGGCACGAGGTAAACCAGCAACTTTTGATGTACAGACTGATGTACAGACGTCAGCAAGTCTGCCCGGAGTGCTCGAACACCAACCTGTCGCACAAAGAAAATTAAATGTTTGAGCAGGGGCCCAATTCTAGGAACAATGATGGCGCTATACTGAAGGTGCATAGGCATAGTACTTGCACTGACAACTACACTTTACCACTAATAGAGCAGTCCAGATAAAATTTCACTTTGTTTGCTCCGCAGCACACCTCTCCAGCGTTGTAGACGTGCCGACGACTGCACTAGCGGTGAAAGTGTGCTGCTATTGCTAGGGGGAAGGACTATACAACCAAGGCACAGCAGAAGCCAAATATTATAGTGATTGTGTTCAGCCATTTCGCTGCTATTATGTTATTATTATGCTATTATGAATCAAATCATACACGAATACCCAGGTACAGATGCAGATCTGCTAAGCGAACTCCGAAGCAGATATCTCAATACCGGTAGCAACCCCAATGCCACCTACGAGTACAAAGGGGTTCCTAATGAAGACTTAGACAGAGAGATCGCGGAAGCGGAAATTTGGGCCGCGATTGGCCATTTACATATTACCTCGGCACCAGGGCCAGATGGCGTAACCAATAAAATGTTAAGAAACTTACACCTAAAGTCAATCTCAGCAATTAACGACTTAATGAATGAATATTGAAACAAAGGTGAACTTCCGCAGATGTGGAAACATGTGAAGGTTGTCTTTATTCCTAAACACAAAAAGAAACTAAGCATAGAGAACTTAAGGCCCATCTCTCTTACGTCGTGCTTAGGTAAACTTATGGAACATGTTATTCTAAATAGGCTTTAGAACTACACAGAAGAGAATGACCTTCTGCCCAGCTCAATGATTGGCTTCAAAACTCAACTCTCTACTCAGGACGTAATGCTTCAGTTGCATGCAGAAGTGATAGATCATCCTAACAAAACCGGAACCAAAGCGATTCTTGCCTTGGACCTAGAAAAGCCTTCGACAATGTCTCTCACGGAGCCATACTCCAAACCCTCTCCCACATAAACGTGGGGAACAAAACCTTTTAATTACATTCGTTCCTTTCTCTCGGGAAGGACTGCGGAGCTAAGTATCTCAGGACTTGGATCGGACAAAATAGCAATAGGAGACAGAGGAACCCCGCAAGGATCAGTCCTCTCCCCCTTCTTGTTCAACCTGGCAATGATATAGGTCTGCCTCCCAAACATGAAGAAATCCAAGATCGTCAACACTCCTTATATACTGACGCTGTCACCTTGTGGGTAGCAAAAGGTTCGGACTCTCACATAGAGGAAACGCTTCAAGAAGCAGTGAATGTAGTCCAGTCATACGCTAACCAGATTGGGCTGAAATGCTCACAACATAAGTCTGAACTACTAGCAGTCAGAAGGAAAACGTAAAACAAAGTAGAGATAAAAGTCTGCCTGCATGGACTACCCATACCAACAGTCGATACTATTAGAGTACTCGGGCTCTACATCTATAACAATAGGAAGAGCAATGTTACTATCAACAGGCTGGACATGACTGTGCGATAAATCACTAGACTGATACACAGAGTAACAGCAATAAAGACGCTGACATTTGTCGTCTTATCCATGCCTCTGTACTAAGTCGATTCACATACTCTGTCCCTTATCTCCGCCTCATTCAATCTGACAAGGAGAAATTAGACACTCATTAGAAGCACCTACAAGGCTGGGCTAGGTCTACCCAGAAACACCTCAACCGAAAAACTTCTCTCACTTGGGATACACAACAATGTAGAGGAGCTGATTGCAGCTACAAAGACTAACAAACTCTAAAGCAGGCAGACAAATTCTCAACTTCCCATCCGCTAGCCAACCACCAGGACCACTACCAAGAGGAGCTGGTCGACAAAATTATCTCCAAACCTTTGCCCAAAAACATGCCTTCCATCAAGGCAGGAGGAAAGCTAGAGCTAGGGCGCTAAACAGAAAATACCGAAATCGCGATGTGGTGGTGTATACGACGCCTTGGACTACTATATGGCTGAAGGTGCCGTTGCTATCTTTGTAATTAAGCAGTACAGTAAGTAAACGCGTATCAGCCGCTTCGTTCAAAGTCCGCTACTCGGACCAGGAGGAAGAAGGCGCAATCGCTTTAGCCATCGCTACAACAGATGCGGACATAATTGTCACTGATTCAAAAATTGCCATCGTAACTTCTCGCGTAGCAGAATATCAAATACTGCCAGAAACAACCTTGCGGATATCAGACTCGACAGAGAGATAGAACTCGTATGGACACCTCCCCACTCAGGGAACCGAGGCAATGAGGCTGCTCATCAACACGCTCGAGGTTTTGTCGGCCGAGCAGTGAGACCTAATGCCGAGGAACTTGAAATGGAAGGATTGCTCACATACAGCGACTTACAGCGACAACCAGCATTGTAGTTCATCAGGACAGTTTGCCCATATGATAACAGTAGCAACTAGTGCAGCTCCCTTATGGCTGCATGGGCAGCAAGAGCGCAAGTATGCTGCAAGGGAATACATTATCAAGGTTAAAACAAGCCAAAGTTAATACCTTTCTTGCTTCGTGCACTCTGGCTACAAATGAATTACTTCTCCTCTGTGTGAAAACAGTAATAGACTTTGTTTCATGCATTTTGCCTCGCTTAACTGATCAGTATTAGACACATACCTTCACCAGACATTGCACTTCGGGCTGGTGGCAGAAATAAGTGGATTAATATATTGTACCAATAAATTATTATTAAACTTTTACCACTTTGTTTGCAAGAAAAAAAAAGACATTTTTACTAATGTGTGTAACATGCAAGGCTGATTTTGTTGATGCCCACATCACATTGACACAGATAGAGTAACATAGTGTGTACCAGTGAAAAAAGTAGTCTGTGAAAAAAGTAAAATTTCTAGTCTGTGTTTGTGCTAGGCTTTGTTTCTGCTGCTGTCTGCAATCAACAAACTACATTTCTAAGGATTGCATTTGCAAAAGAAAATAGCCCTCATATTAAGACATGCTAGGCCGAGGACCTGGGTTCAGTTCCAGCCATAGTGGTCGTTGCATATCAATGAAGGTGAAATGCAAGACACACTTGCAATGTCAGTGCACACGAAGAACCTCAAATCAATGGCATTAATGCAGAGCTGTCCGCTATGACGTCTCTTATAGGCAGTTTTTCTATATCACCACACCGAAGGAGGAACAAAACTTTCTTTACTGACCAAATAAACGAAAAAGAAACGAAACTCGCGATTGCCCTGGCCCTGATGTGTAAGGAAAGAAAGTGTATTCAGAGGCAGCAGCTGGTGATGGCAATTTTCACCTGGGCATGGATATTCAATGAATGCTTGTTTTAATCTGAAAGTAAATCTCTAGAAGTAAAATTGTTGATGAAGGGCGACATCTGCAGGTTTTGTTGATGCTATATTGCCATTTATGACATTGTGAGCACCCTTTCACTCTTATCTACTACCCTGTAAAACTAAGAAGCAAACAAGATAGCTTTGAAAAGTGCCACATTGCTGCAATACCTAAGCAACAGCTGCAAGAGCTGTTTAAAGCCACTTACTTGCAAAATACACGAACCATTTTCACTACATGCACGACGGAAGGTGTCTGCACGCAGTAGAGGCACTCAGAAGAGATAGATAGATGGATTTATTGAAAGGAAAAGGCAGAAAGGTTGGCCCGAATAATTCAAATCTGGCCTGCTACTCTGCACAGGCTACTCTGATGCAGGCCTTTGCTTCACCGGACGGTTTATTTAGGTGGGGTTCTCACCGAAATACAAGGCGTGCGATAGCATTTCGGAGCCGATTTGCATGTTAACGATATGTAACACAAACCTGCGTCTGAGAGCCACGGCGGGTTTCATGACGCGGCCGTGCGCCAGCGATCGAAAACATGCACAAATAAACCGCATTTAATTGATTCGTGACAAGACTAGCCACTAGAGCACTAGCCTCATGCAGTCTTTGGGGTAGTCTTGCGGCACATCACGCACGCACATCCAACGGCTAGCAGCAACGTTACCAGAACAAACTCTAGCAGTCAGCGCAATGGATCTTGCCGAAATACAAGGCTTGCGTTCCCTCATAAAATAGATCGCATTTCGGGGCCGATTTGCATGTAAGCGGTATGTAACAAACCTGCGTCTGAGCCACGAAGGGCTTCGTGGAGCGGCCGTGCGCCACTGATTGAAACAATGCACAAATCGCATTTAGTTCATCCGGGCCAAGACAAGATGACTAGCCTCATGCGGTCTTTGGAGAAGACTCGCGGCACAAGTATAGCACAAGAGCGCGCACACACATCCACGCAACAACGCGCGCATCGCACGCTGCCACAACAACACGGTCGCCGATTCCTCGGCCCATGCTACCGTGCCCATGCCTTGCGTCGCTAGCGTGGAATGGCGGTGCCGGCCGCAGCTCGTAACAGCCAGCCGACGGCCTCTTCTCCCTCTCCATCTTCGTTTTCCCCCTCGCGTCGCATCCGTTTGTTGGGATCAGATATACGCCGCCGGGGTTGTCCGCAGCATGAAATAAAAAAACAAAAAAAAACATAATCTAGCTGTTTTCCCCAGGAATCGGACCACTATCCCTCCTATCCCCAACCGGGTGCTCAAACTACTCTACACCGGACTTTTTTCTTTATTACCTTGCCTTTTCACACAATATTCCACAAAAAGTAACTCCAGTCACAGTCAACACGAACAGCACGTGGCTATGGACATGCAAGGACATTACGATCAGCCAGCGTTTGCCAGTCTTCGGGGCATTAAAACTCCCTCAAGAGAACAAAGGCTCTATTCTTGAGAGCTGCTCGGGAAGCTCTGCAGCAGCTTTTGGTATGGCGATAAACCAATGCATACTCTCTCTAAAATGAATTCGAGCAGGTCTTGCATCCCTGTCACAGTGATAGCCTGTCATCCGGAGCGCCATATACTGCGGAGGTGCGTAAGCATATTTACGCCAAATGGAACCGCACCCTAAATATATATGCTTAAATATCACACGCTGTGCGAGTCTAATGGAAAATCCTTGTTTATTGTTGGTTGCAATCCACCCCAAAAATAAACCTCTTCCCAACAATATAAAAACATGGTTTACTGTTTTCGGTTTGCTGCAGATTAGACAAAACGTTCCCCACAGTGTAAAAAAAATTTCTTCCTTCCAAAAACGTATATGCTAGTAACGTTCCGGTTTGTCATTTAAGGAAAAAGGTCCTAGATCCTGGCGGCACCTGCATACAAAAGAAGATACAGCGCAGAATTGACACACTTGAGAGTCAACGCTGGCAGACTTTTGCGCAACACTGGATCCACGGAAGTCCTTGTCACAACTTTGGAAGGGGATTTGTGACCTCCGAACATCCCCTCAACAGCGCTACCCCTTTTATTCCCTCGCGTTACACCAACGACGCGGCGAGGTTAATGTAGCCGAAGAATTCTGTGCAAAGATGACTGGCCTCCCAAACCCACCAGCAGCGTAGAATTGCTTTGATGTTCCGACATCGAGGGTACCCGTATGGATCTGTTATTTTCTTCAGATGAACTCGACGCCGTCGTAGCTTGTTGCAAACGGGCGTCATCGCCGGGGCCCGACGGTGTGACGTACGCCACGCCCACCACCCTTGGCCAGGAGGCTCGGCCGGCTCTTTTGGACCTTTACAACAAATCATGGTGCGACGGCACAGTTCTCAATGACTGGAAGACTAGCCGGCTCATTCCACTGCTGAATCCCGGGAAATCACCCCTCGAGCTTTCATCATATCGTCCGATAGCACTTGCCAGCTGTGTCGGCAAAGTTATGGAACGAATGCTGCTCACGTGCATTGGGTGGTACTTGGAGAAATACCAAGTGTATCCAGGCTTTATGTCCGGTTTTCGACGTGGCCGTTAGTTTATCGACAACGTGGTTGACCTGGTCACATCCGTTCAGGTGCAAGAAAATTTGAAACGATTGACTGCGGCATTGTTTTTGGACATTAAGGGCGCCTACAACAACGTTACACATCAGACTAATATGGAAGCACTGCAAACCGCTTAGATTGAAGGTCGTATATTCAGCTGGATACGCAGCTATTTATCAGCGAGATCGCTTTTTATCCAGACTCAGGACGGACCAACCTCTTAACACCGGTGCTCACGCGGAGTCCCACAAGGTGGGGTGTTGATACCAATCGTGTTCAACCTTGCTCTCACCGGCCTGGTCAATTTGCTGCCACAATCAGCTCAGATGTCCATCTATGCTGATGATATCTGCATTTGGGCGTCAAGTGTGACTCGTCTCCAAGTCCGTGCGAGACTTCAAAGGGCATTCTCAATCGTGACGTCTTACCTACATTTGCAGGGCCTTAGCATTTCAAGTGAGATATGCTCTCTTCTGACCTTCACACGAAAACCAATGTCACGCTATACCATATCTATAAACGGGAAAGCCATTACCTATGAAAAAAGCCATGGCTTCCTGGGAGTTGTCATCGACAGGAATCTCTCCTGGAGCCCACATATGCACGACATGAAAAAGATACTACTTGCTATTGTCCATGTTCTTTCCGTCCTCGCGGGAATGTCATGATGCGCATCACTGCACTCGATGTTACAACTTCATCGATCATTATTTATGGGGAACATGCGGTACAGCCTTATGATATTCAACAACATCACGAAGACGAACATTCGGAGTCTCCAAAGTGTCAAGTGCAAGCTCTCCGCATCTGCCTCGGTTTGCCTAAATCCTTCTAAACGACAGCAACTGTTCTTCTAACCGGGGAAAATTCTGTCACTGTCTATGTTGCGGTCGAGACCCTGAGAACAGACATTAGACACCTCGCACGAGTTCCCAATCACTACTTGGCAAATCTCCCAGCAACTAGACCATGTACTGCCTTTTCCAAAACCATTGAAGGTCACCGCACTTATTTTCCGTCGCAGTTCATTCCTTCTTCAAAACCGTGCGCACCAATATGGAGCCTACATGAACCTCAGGTTCACCTATCGATTCCAGGTATAAAGAAGAAAGCTGGGGTACCAATGCTTGCCTTTGTACAAATGACGCCGATCACCTCCACTCTAAGCACAATCGCCGAATACATGTGTACACGAATGGCTCAGTTACGACAGCCAGCTCCGCGGAGCCAGTGGTAATTCCGGCAAGGTCCGTCTTGATAAAGCTAGACTACACATCTCACCTCTTCGACTGGAGAAGAACTAGCTGCTCTACGGGCTGCAGTCGAATACATCAGCCAGGAACTCCCCCAGGAATTATCAGTTTTCGATGACTCCAAAGCAGGGCTTCAAGGCATGGAAGCGGCACTACGCCATGGCTCAAATGAACTAATTGCAGAGATCTGCAAGCTGCACCACGCCGTAATATCCAAGCGCCACGACATCATCTACCAGTGGTTGCCAGGAACCTGTGCCATTGCAGGAAATAACCATGACGACGACGCCGCCCGTTCTGCCCACAATGACAGACTTCTAGTCCAAATTCCATTAACGAGAGCCAACGCAACGAGGAAGCTTCATTCAGCATGGAACACCGAAGGGTTCTCCAACCGTCGCCTCAAGGAATTGGGCCCCGGACTGCGCCTGCGTATTCCCCAGCACAGAACACGTCGTGAAACAACGTTACTGTGCCGCCTATGGCTTGGCGCTGCTTTCGCAAAGAAATACGCCTTCCTGATCGGGATGGCTAACAGCCCTGCTTATGAACGATGTGGCGTTGATGAAACGATTGAGCACCTCCCTTGTTCTTGCCCTGTTATTGCAACTGAACGACATACGCTGCGTACTGCATTGCATCATCTGGACGCTCACCCCTTAACGGAAGGGAAGATCTTGGGACCATGGCCACAAACATGATCTGCGCTCAAAGCCTACAGGGAACTTCTTCGCTTTTTAAGAGAGACTAGCCTGATTGACTTTCGCACCACCTCTCCTCTTCTACCTTCCCCCTTTAATCGTTCATTCTCCTTCCCCAGTGCAGGGTAGCCAACTGGAATCCATTCTTTCTGGTTAACATTCCTGCCTTCCGCCCCCCTTTTCTCCTCCTCCCTCTTTATGATGTCTCTTCCTTGCCACAATTTCGTGTGTGGTTCCATGGACCATAGCGGCACCCACCCTCTCATTGCCAGTGTTGCTAGACTAAACAGCACCTGCTGCGAGACGACACGGTACAATCTGCTGTTGATCAGTCTTGGCAGACAACCCCCCACTCTCTATCTCTGTTCTCCTCTCTTCTATATTTGCCTCTTCTTCACTTACCACTACGAGGTCCGCCGCGTGGTCCGCTCTCGCCCGCGCGGATGCGCGTTGCTCGAAGCGACTGTATCTTCTTACGGGGTACATGTCGCCAGCGTTCAAATGCGCTGTAGCAATCAGCGCTCGGGTGTGTCGTCCTGGAGTTATTTATTCCACAAAATAAGTGTTCCTTCATCGTCCCAGCGTATTCTGCCTCTAGGAAACGAAGCGAAATTAATCCCCGCACATGTCGGTACCATGTACTGCCGAATGTGAAACACACGGCGACACTGGCGCTGCACAACAGCAGACATACAAGTGCAGAATTTTTACTCGACACTTTTCTTGTTCAATTATGTTGAATGTAGTGCTTATATGCGCTCCACTATGCAGTTCACGTGAGAAAAAACGGCGATAACGGCGATAGCGCGCCTGTTTGGAGCTATCGTGGCATACGAGTTCGGGTGGCTCACCGGGTCGTTGTAGTCGTCGGCCGGCAGGGAAGGTCAGGTTCAAACGTTGAGGGTCTCCGGGTGCAGGCGAGGCAGAACAGTTTCCTCTTGCGGGCACTGCGGTTTTATCCCGCCCGGTACTGCATACCGAGAAGTAATCGGTTGCTTCTTAACGAGGAGCAATTAGCTTCTCTTCGCGTTTGGAATGTACCATTGTCCTTTCTAAGTTAGCAGCGCGAGGCTGTGGCGTTGCAGCATCGTATTGGGAGCAAGGGAAATGCCTAGTGCCTCCTCCCTTACCCTCTCCTGGCGAGCGCGCTTGTTCTCGTGGCTCGGCCATGCTCGTCGCTGGTTAGGAAGGACAGTGCAATATGCGTGCATTCGCCGCGAGATGGCCCTAGAGGTGGCGCCACCATCGCTCCGATAGGTGAGATCGGCAGCTTGCGGCGCTCTTAGAAACACACTCGGCGTATATCTGCTTCCGAGCTTACGGCGGGTTTGTTGGTAATGAAAACGCGCCTGTTGCATTGCATTAGCGATTTACTGCTTAGAGTGTTCCAATATGTCAGAAACAATCTGTGGATTTTGCCAATGCAGCAAACGAAAAAAAATAGAGGGTCTCCTAGATGTCTCTTAATAGGAGAATGGCGAAAGCCTACCATTCCTTTCCTATATATTGCCTCCTATCATTATCATCCTGTCGGCATTCGTTACTCCGCTACATATTGTCGCGAAACCTTCAAAAATGTATTTGTTGGTTTTGAACAGCCGCCGGCATGCGGCCTTATCACTGTGATTCTGGCAAGCGTATCAATTCTGTATCCCGTGTTTGTTCATGCTCGTTGTCGCGATAGGACGCGTTATCATTTTCTTTGTCGCGAAAGATGCACGGAGATCTGTCTCGAAGATTCCGATCACTTGCGTATGTTTCTACAATGTTCCAGGTTGTGCTAGTAGCAGTTTGCGATGTTATCTAGGTTGTTCTGATCAGCCTTTAAATTGAGCGTTGACGAGTGTGACGGGCATTCTTTTTTCGACGATCGACAAGCACGTTTGTTGCTATCGCCCAGCCTAATTGCTTAGTTCTTTTGCGGGCGCAAGTCAGCCCAATAAAGAGTTTCTTCAGTGCAATCACCGACTCTTCATTTGCATTATCGACCCTGGTCACCACCACGTGACATCTGGTGGAGGTGCTGCCCTTGATGCTTCGAGCGAAGACCTCAGCCTTGTTCCTGTCGGCCTGGAAGACCAGCCTACAGGTCACCAAGCCAGCCGCCGACTCCAAGGCCTACAACCCGAACACAGCCTTCTGCCTGACCCCGTTCGACTCCGGAAGGCATCAACTTTGGGAATGGCCCAGTCAACAGCACCAGTCGTCTTCGTGCAGCCCAGGGAGCCCCCCCTCTTCCAAGGATTGCCCAGTGAAGATGCGGAAGACAGGATGGACCTTTTCGACCGTGTGACAGAATTCAATGGCTGGAACGACGCCGCGAAACTCAGGCAAGTCGATTTTGTTCTTCAAGGAAATGCCCGAGTTTGGTTCAAAAATTATGAGGCAGCTATGAAGGATTGGGAGGTTTTTAAAGAAGCCTTTTTGACTGCCTTTTCAAGCGTCGTCCGAAAGGAAAGAGCCCAGACCCTCCTTCAGTCAAGACTTCAACTCCCTAACGAGCCTGTCCTGGCGTACGTTGAGGAGATGAACCGCCTCTTTCGCCGCGCCGACCCTAACATGACTGAAGGTGAGAGTCAAATTTCTAATGCGAGACAATAAAGAATCGCTTTTTGCAGCTCTTGTTCGAAATCCACCAAAAACACTGGCGGAATTTGAAACGGAAGCGTCTACCATCGAGAAGACGTTGGGCACCCGGATACGCCACTACGAGCGATCACTTCAACCGGACTGCTCAGCCACTACCCCAGCGCATCTGCAAGCGAATGGAATCTTCGGAGCTTCATCTGGGAGATCGTGCGAGAGGAGCTCCGCCGATTGCTGCCATCATCACAACAGCCCCAGGTGGCGACGCTCGCGGACGTCTTACGTCAAGAAGTCCAGCAGGCACTGGGCGTTCCTCAAGCGACGACTCCGACGGCTCCAGTGCATGAATCAGCAGCGATGAACTATGCTGCTGCATTACGTCGTCCTGCACCCCGACGCGACCTCCCAAGCCCTCGTCGCTACCATCCTGCCCCCGAAAACCGCCCCTTGGCCCCCACCCGCCAAGTCTCCTAACGATCTCCAAGCCCCAGGAAATGCGACGCCTGGAGGACATCTAACAACCGACCACTCTGCTTCCATCGCGGTGAGGCAGGACACATCCTCCGTCACTGCCCGTACAGACGGATCGGCCTCCGTGGTTCCGCTGTCGACGCCCCACGAACCCGTCCTGGCGAGCGACCACTGGAAATCAACAACGTCCTACGCAGCGGAGAGCACTCGTCGCCAAGGCGTCTGTCACGATCCCCATCGCTGTACAATGCCCGATTTGCGTCGCCGGGCCGCGGTTACTTGCAAGGACGGTCTCCTAGCCCTCGTAGGGGAAACTAAAGGCAGCACCCTTTGGAGGTGAGCTTGCTCAACGGCGAAAGGACGAAGATCTTCCGCCACCGACGACTACTAACGACGACGCTGCCATTTCATTGCCGCTCCACTCTACGACAACGACGACAACACGACCAGAGTGCAAGCCGACACCGCCGCCCAGCTAAGTAACAACGGTATGCCCCGGCCATGACCTGAAGGAACGACGGAGCCGAGATCGGACGCCAAGGCCCACGTACAATGCGATGACGTGAATAAGCGACCTTGAAGTTGATGTCGACGGTCGCAGAGTCACTGCGCTAGTAGACACCGGAGCTGACTATTCAGTCATCTGTGGACCATTAGCCTCTCAGCTCAGGAAAGTTACCGCCGCTTGGGTTGGCCCACTGATTCGCACCGCAGATGGCAACCTGATTACTCCATCGGGACGATGCACTGCAAGAATAACCGTAAATGGGCGACCTTACCCCACCAGCTTTGTGGTCTTGCAGCAGTGCTCCCGAGACGTGATTTTGGGCATGGACTTCCTAAATGAACAAAGGGCTATTATCGACCTCCGATCCAAGCTCATCAAGCTATCTGCAGACAAAGCCATACCTGCTACGACGACTTCGACGCAACACGTCGCTCTAAACGTCCTTGAAGAATTGACCGTGCCGCCCCAATCAAGCGTCGCAGTCAGCGTAGGTAACGCAGACATCGAAACCGCTGAAAGCATCGTCGAAGGAAATATCCAACTGCTCTTGGAACGAGGTGTTGGCATCGCAAGAGGCATCGTGAAATTCCGGAGAGGACAAACTCAGGTGCTGGTAACAAACTTCACCGAGGAATGTCGGCATCGCAAGAGGCATCGTGAAATTCCGGAGAGGACAAACTTAGGTGCTGGTAACAAACTTCACCGAGGAATACCGGTATCTCAACAAGGGCACGACGATCGCTTTTCTCGACGAATTAGCGGGCCTCAAAGACATATTCGCCCTCCACGATCAACCACTGGAAGACGCACCGGACCAATTCCGCCAGCCCACATTTGACATCAGCCCGGTATTGACCCAAAGCAGGAAAGACCAGATTCGCAGTCTTCTTCGAAGCTACGGGGAGTGCTTCTCGTCATCATCGAAGGTACGACAAACACCACTGGCCAAGCACCGCATTATAACGGACGAACACGCCCGACCTCTGCGCCAAAGCCCCTATCGTGTATTGCAGCGAGAACGCGAGGCCATAAGCGATCAAGTTGAGGAAATGCTGCGTGATGACGTAATCCAGCCATCGAACAGCCCCTGGGCGGCACTAGTCGTTTTGGTGAAGAAGACGGCACAGTTCGCTTCTGCGTCGATTACCGCCGCTTTAATAGCATAACTAAGAATGATGTCTACGCGCTTCCCCGCATCGACGACACCGCATCGACACCAACTACTGGAAGCGATTTGCACTGCTGCTCGCTTCACCAGGGACGCTGTTCGTCACGAAGACCTAATACAAGCTAACCTGATCCAGAATACTTTCGCGTACTGCACCACAGTCGTCGAAAGAGCTGAACGGGTGATGTAACTCAAAGAGATCGCCGTTGACAAGACGTATGAGATATCCGTCTACTGCGCTCCAGATGATAGTTCGAGCCGTGGTGTGATTCGCGGCGTCGACCTCCGACTGGATACAATCCAAGCAGTTACAAGACAACCGTAACCCACCCATTGTGGACACTCGGCAGCTCGGGAACACCACCGCAGTACTCATCACATTCGCTCAGCGCCAAGTGCCTGCCTGGGTCTACTTTTGCAATAGTCGCCACAGATGCAACTTATTCAAAAAGTAAGAGGTGTGCTATCGCGGTGGCGAGCTCGGTCATCGAGCCGATGTTTGTGCAAGCACAACTACCAACTGCAGAGGTTGCGGACTATCCAATCCTACCAACGACCACACGTGCAAACCAATCTGCCGCCTGTGCGGCAAAGAACATCTCACGGGCGATAGTCGCTGCAGGGAAATCTTCAGGATTCCGTACGAAGTCAAGCGCAGGAAGTGGGAGAAAATTCGAAATGCTGAGTAAGAGAAACTCAAGACCCAAGAGACCGCCAAGCGGATCACACTCCAGCGCTCCAGCCGATGGGACCGGCAACGCTCCGATAGCCAGAAGCGGCAGCTCCGAGACCGCTCGAGCTCTTTTCCACCGCTGAAGTCTCCCGCTCCACGGGTGGGTTCCCAGGGGACCTCCCGGACCAATCCTGGGCCACCTGCAGTCGTCCAGCAGACAGAGGACTCTCCTCATTCTTTGCAGCAGCCACCTGGGCTACCACCATCTCTACCCGATCTACGAGAACGTCAAGAACCGGTGAGTACGCAGGAAGGGACTCCCACTACTCTACACACACACAAAGCGATTATGGAACTCACAGCAGTCATCCATCAACTTATACTCAAAGTAGAGGCTCTCAAAAAGCCAACGGCCACACTCACTCTGTCTCCCCCGCATCCGCAGGGATCAAATGAATCAGTACCTATGGATATCGCTCCTCCCAACCGATCTGCATAAAAACGCAAAGCAGCGTCCGACACCGACTCACCCGCGGAAGGTTGGCAGGCGCGTTTTACCAAATTTGAGGAAATCTGCAACCTCAGTCAAAATCGCATCAAGGCTTTAGAAGCACACATCGAACACTCACTCCACACAATCGGCTCACAAGTCTCACAACAATTTGAGATGCTGAGCAAAGCTATAGAAGCAGAGGGCAAACTGCTCGCTGCCGTGGTACCCGCGGCCCCTGCGCCGACACCTGTTCAAAGCCCACAACTATCCCAGCCTAATAATGGCGAGCAGCTCGGGTAACACTACCATCTGGCAGTGGAACTGTCGGGGGTTCGCTCGTAAGCGTCCGGTCCTCCAGCAGTTCCTCGCCGCGAGTGATCGCCCCGAACTAATAGCTCTCCAGGAATGCGACAAGAACACGAAACTTGCCGGTTACAGTACATACCTATCGGAACGAGTAAAACCTCGAATAGCTACTCTCGTCAGATGTAATCTCACTGTCCTCCAACACAATTTAGATCGAACTTTCCTCGAATACGTCTTCTTGAGAAATATTACCTCGACCCTCGCGTAAACGTTGCACTAGTCTGTTTATAATTAATGTCTACAGCTCTCCCCGAGCTCATAAGGATATTTTCGGTTCGCTTTTCCTCAAAGCCCAGCAGCTGGCGCAGGGGCAACCCCTCCTCATTCTCGGTGACTTTAATGCGCATCACCGCGCTTGGTACTACCACTATGACTCTGATAAAGGTCGACGCCTTTGGAATGACTGGCACACGCACCAGCTGACCCTTATCACGGACGTATCCTACCCCACTAGACACGGTACGGGCCTACACCGTGATACAACGCCGGATCTTGCCTTTACAACCTCCGGAGTTAAAGCGACTTGGTGTCACACTCACGAAAACTTTGGGAGTGATCACTTCGTACTCGAAATTGTAATACAAGAGCCCACCAGGCAATGTACGCGGCCGGCTCAGGTGATTGACTGGGACTCCTTCCGGGCGCACAGGAAACAGCAGGACAAACCTCCCGCTATTACTGATATCAAGGCGTGGACAACCGAAATTGTCAAACAAGTCGCCGACGCCACTCAAACCGTCGAGTTAGACGACAGTATCCCACACTGCGACCGCTACTACGCCCATCTGTGGGAGCGCAAGAAGTCGCTCGAAGCTCTACTTGCCACTTGGAAATGGGACCGCGATATCGGGCGTAGACTGGCGCGCGCACATACGAATATCGAGAACTATGCAATAGAACTCACTCGACAGAGCTGGCACAACATATGTGACCAGATGAACAAGACTTCAAACGCTCGTAAGACGTGGAATCTCCTTCGACATTTACTCGACCCAGCAGGAGGCAAGCTCCAGACACGCTAACAGCTCGAGCGAACATTCCACCAGTATCCTGGCACGTCTGACGAGCTCAAACAAGAGCTTAATACTTACATCCGCCCTGAACCAACACCCAACCTCCCCTTTTATCAGTGCGCGGACAATCTCTTCCAATCACTTTTGCGGAGATCCGAGCAGAACTCAATCGCCTCAAGACGACTTCGGCGGCCGGCCCTGACCGCATTTCAAATAAAATGCTTAGGAATCTAGACGACGCATCTATTCATGCTCTTACCGACTATTTTCAAGAATGTTGGGCCAGCGGCACCATCCCTCAAGAGTGGAAATAAGGCAATCTAGTCCTCATCCCCAAGCCGGGCAAACCACCAACCTTGGCCAACCTCCGTCCCATCTCTCTCACGTCCTGCGTTGGGAAGCTGATGGAACACGTTATTCAGACCAGACTCTCACGATACCTTGAAGACAACCATCTTCTACCAGACACAATGTTCGGCTTCCGCCGTCATTTAGCGGCCCCGGACATTATGCTTCTCCATCATCAGGTAGTCATGAGACATACACTAGACACGAAAGTCATCGTCGGCCTCGATGTAGCCAAGGCATTCGACAACGTCCTCCATGAAGCGATTCTTCAACAACTTCAAGCTCTCGGTGTTGGACATCGCATGTATGCGTACATCCGAAACTTTCTCACCCACCGCACAGTGCAACTTAAAGCCGGTACTGGAGATCCTTCCATCATCTCTCCAGGAAACCGTGGCACGCCGCAAGGCGCCGTACTCTCGCCGATGCTTTTTAACGTCCCACTGATAGGCCTGCCGAAGCTATTGGCCGACATCCTCCACCTGCATCACAGCATTTATGCTGACGACCTCACACTTTGGATCACGTGCGGCAGTGACGGCCAGAATGAAGAGACTTTACAGACCACGATCGAACGAATTGGAGATTATCTAAGTACAGTTGGCCTTACTTGTTCGGCGACAAAGTCCGAGTATATCATCATCCCTTCCCCGGGACGACGCCCTTCAAAGATACTTCCTGACATCAACCTCAAGGTGCAAGGAAACCCGATTCCTTGAACAGACAACATCAGGATCTTGGGCTTGCGTCTACAGGCCAACGGCAGCAACAACATCACGATCCAACGCATCGACCAGTCGGTTGTACAGATCGGACGCCTCCTTAAGCGAATCTCCAACAAGCATCATGGCATGCGCGAGTCCAATCTCCTGCGCCTCGTTCAGGCTTTCATCTGCTCCCGCATCACCTACTCTGGACCCTACTTACTTCTCACTCGTGCCGAAAGCGAACGTCTAGAGGTGTCACTTCGAAAAGCATACAAGACGGTTCTAGGTCTTCCCATGTCCCCAGCTACCCATAAGCTCATGGCTCTCGGAATCTCCAATACCGTTAGCGAACTGATCGAGGCAACCCTCACCGCCCTGTATGAGCGGCTCTCACACTCACTCACACACGCCGGCCGAGTGGTACTGCAGCAAGTTGGGATCTGCCCGCCGAGATCGGCCCCAAGTTACGCTGAACTTACGCCGAAATATCGCCTAAATCTCCACATTCCTCCCATTCCGAAACGGATGCACCCGGAACGCCACGCCGAGAGACGGGCCGACCGGGCTCGTCAATTCGAGAAACGCTTCAGCGGACGTCCGGACGTCACGTATACGGACGCCTCTTACCATCCATCGAGGCCAGCGATGGTGGCGGTAGCTCTCGCCCCTCACCGCAGCTGGTACACAGCCTGCAGCATTCGCAATGCAGAAACAGTCACCACAGCTGAGCAGGTTGCCATTGCGCTAGCGCTAGCCGACCCTGATACCAAAGTCGTCATCAGTGACTCTCAACAGGCTATTCGCAATTACGATGCTGGCCGTATCTCTTGCCAGGCGTTACACATTCTACGTTCTACAGCACCCTCTTCCACATCTCGCTATCTTCTTTGGGCTGCAGCCCACGAGTCGCTCAGCGGAAACGCCCAGGCACACACTCTCGCTCGAGATCTCAGCTGCCGAGCCGAAAGTATGATCAGCCACCCTGCTTCCGCTGACACTAATCCCTCACGCGCTTCTCTACTCACCACTTACACGGACATACTCCAGCACTACCGACTCCAAAGGTGCACATATCCTCCCGCTCACCGCGATCTAACAAGACGCGAGGCCGTTCAATGGCGCAAACTACAAACTGGCAGCTTCCCACACCCCCTCTTCTACAGTAGGATCTTTCCGGATCAGATAGTCCCCATGTGTAAACACTGCTCAACTCCGCCCACACTCATACACATGGTGTGGACTTGTACACATTACAACACAGACAACTCAAACACCCCAGAGACGTGGGAGTCTCTCCTGTGTACTTCCGAGCCAGCAGACCAACGCTGGCTTATCCAGCGCGCGGTGGAGGCCGCGGCATCTCAAAGGATCCCCGCCGACCTCCTCTAAGTCAGCGCAACCAGTCATTTGACTGGTCCCCTGTTTTTGGGTGCAATAAAAGAGTTCACCACCATCACTCTCGACCGGCTCTAAAATGCAAGGTACTTCTCATTGATGGACCTGAAGAGCGGATATTGGCAAATTAAAGTCGACGAAACACATCACGAGAAGACCACATTCGTCACACCGGACGGCCGTTTTGAGTTCAAGGTGATGCCATTTGGCCTCTGCTTCGCACCAGCCCCATTTCAAGGAGTGATGGACACAGTCCTGGCAGGCTTGAAGTGGCAAATTTGTTTGCTATATTTGGACGACGTTGTTGTCTTCTTGTAAACTTTGAAGACCACCTAAAACGACTGCAAACAATGCTGGAAGCCATCAAGTGATCGGGACTAACACTAAAAGCAGGAAAGTGCCATTTCGCCTACGAAGCACTGCGATTCCTAGGTCACATTGTTAGTAAGGATGGTGTTCGCCCAGACCCGGAGAAAACAGCTGCAATCACACAACTCCCACCGCCTGTCGATAAGAAAGCTGTGCGCCGATTCCTTGGGTTGTGCGCTTATTATCGACGATTTGTCAGAAACTTTTCGCGCATCGCCGAACCGTTGACGCAGCTTACAAAGGCTGACGTACCTTTTAAATGGGAAGCGCCGCAAGGAGCAGCTTTTGACGAACTCAAGCGCCGCTTGCAGTGCCCTCCTGTACTTGGCCACTTTGATGAAAACTCCAAGACTGGAATTCACACCGACGTGAGCAGTGTTGGCCTAGGAGCCGTTCTCGTCCAGAAGAGTGCCGGACAGGAGAAAGTGATCGCCTACGCTAGTAGATCCTTCACAAAAGACGAAGTCAATTACTCGACGACCGAGAATGAGTGCCTCGCGATCATCTGGGCCACTTCTAAGTTTCGTTCATACTTATACGGCCAACCATTCAAGGTGGTAAGCGACCATCACGCGCTCTGCTGGCTGGCTGGCTAATTTGAAAGATCACTCCGGCCGCCTTGCCAGATGGAGCCTACGACTTCAAGAATTTGACTTCACTGTAGTCTATAAGTCGGGCCGGAAGCATTCCGACGCAGACTGCTTATCACGCGCTCCCGTCGACGCTCCTCCGAAGGACGATGACGACGACGCCTTTTTGGGACCGGTAAGCGCCAGCACTTTCGCAGAACAACAGCGATCAGACCCTGAGCTGAAAGCGCTAGCCGATTACTTAGAAAGAAAGACCGCTTCCCCTCCTGGTGTGTTCAGGCGACGTCTATCATCGTTCGCGTTAAGCAATGGCCTGCTGATGAAGAAGAACTTCGCACCCAACAGGACCGCGCAACTTCTTGTAGAGCCTAAACACCTCCGTCAGGAAATTCTGCAGGCGTTGCATGATGAGCCCACAGCAGGCCCTCTCGGATTTGTCCGCACGTTGCGTCGAATCCAGGAGAAGTATTACTGGCCGCGACTGTCTGCCGAAGTTAACCACTACGTGAAGACAGACATGTCGCGAGTGCCAAAGACGCAAGACGCCGCCTATCAGACCATATCAGACCAGCTGGACTACTAAACCCGATTCCGCCCCCAGACCTGCCCTTTCAACAAATTGGGATGGATCTGCTCGGCCCCTTTCCAGCTTCGTCTATGGGTAGCAAGCGGATCATCGTGGCCACTGACTACCTTACCCGTTACGCCGAAGCAAAAGCGCTGCCCAATGTTACCGCGGCAGAAGTTGCTAAATTTTTTGTCGAACAAATTCTCTTGCGACACGGCGCCACAGAAGTGCTCATCACGGACAGGGGAACGGCGTTTACGGCAGAGTTGACGCAAGCCTTTCTGGAATACAGTCATACAAGCCATCGATGAACAACTGCATACCATCCCCAGACCAATGGCCTTACGGAGCACCTGAACAAAACGATCGCGGACATGATCGCCATGTACGCCGACGCTGAACACAAGACCTGGGACGCCATCTTGCCATACGTGATCTTCGCGTATAACACGGCAGTCCAGGAGACGACCAGAGCGACCCCGTTCAAGCTTGTGTATGGCAGGGAGCCCAAGACGCTCGACGCAATGCTGCTGCACGTAACCAAAGAGGACAACCTTGACGTCGCCGCCTATCTGCAGCGTGTAGAGGAAGCCCGACGACTCTCACGGCTGCGTATTGAAGACCAACAGCGCACCGACAGCCGACGAAACAACTTACAACGACGCCACGCAGAGTACAATCCAGGCGACCAAGTGTGGGTTTGGACACCAATTCGCCGTCGCGGACTAAGTGAAAAGTTGTTGCGTCGATACTTTGGGCCGTACAAAATCATTCGCCGCGTCTGACCACTGGATTATGAAGTCATTCCCAACGGAACGTCAGCATCACAACGGCGACGCGCACGCCCAGAAATCGTACACGTTGTTCGTCTGAAGCCTTATTACGCGCGTTAATGAATCCGTGGTGTTTAAACTTTGTAATATTTCTATTTAAGTTGCTTTGTTTATTTTGAAACATTGAGGCGATTTTTTTTTAAGGGGGGAGTAATGCTGCGAAAACTTCAAAACTGTATGCGTTGTTTTTTAACAGCCGCCGGCATGCGGCCTTATCACTGTGATTCTGGCACGCGTATCAATTCTGTATCCCGTGTTTGTTAAAGCTTGTTGTCGCGATAAGACGCGTCATCATTTTTTTTTTGTCGCGAAAGATGCGCCGAGATCTGTCTCGAAGATTCCGATCGCTTGCGTCTCTTTCTACAATGTTCCAGGTTGTGCTAGTAGCAGTTTGCGACGTTATCTAGATTGTGCTGAGCAACCTTTAAATTGAGCGTTGACGAGTGTGACGGGCATTCTTTGTTTGACGATCGACGAGCACGTTTGTTGATATCGCCGCCGCCGAATTGCTTAGTTCTTTTGCGGGCGCAAGTCATCCCAATAAAGAGTTTCTTCAGTGCAATCACCTACTCTTCATTTGTGTCATCGACCCTGGTCACCACCACCTGACAATATAATTATAGCTGGTTTACAGGAAAGGCAAGGCGCAGCATCTATCACACTTTCTCCGACAAGTGTGAGTTTGGACGGTACACCATCGCTTCTGTCGAGTGACATTCCTTGGCGTGCGTTCAAGTGTGGCATTGCAGATAGCAGGGACGCATCCCGCCTCGGCCAATCAGAACGCCGCAAAAGTGGTACACACTTTGTCCACGACAGTATGAGCCATTAAAGGCGTTCGCCTTAAAATAACAGATGTGCGGATTTTAGGAGAACAAGGCACGCAACCAGCCGTCTTTTAGATTTACTAGCATCGCTTTGCGCACTTTGTACGTTGTACGGTGCTCACAGGGCTGATACTTGGGCCTGAGCATGACATACCTTATCGCCTTTTCAACAGCGTGCGCGTGCCTTATAAGAGTGAGACAGACAAATTTGGTGTGCAAGGTTCGTGCTCTGACGCGCGGTACATTAGAATGAATCGAGGCAGCCTGGTTCATTATATCGTACTTGAGTACTCGAGGATTAGGTAGGTTAGATGTAGCACTGACAGCGCACTGTCCGGCGGGTTGCCGTGGACTGAGTGGACATCAACTATGGCGCGAGACAACCAGACACAAGTATTCCTCAAAAATGAGATTATGCCGACATAGACAGGAAACCTCGCTGCACAGGAAAGCTGACTGCTCATGTGTAGAGTGGTAAGCAGATTGAGTTTGCTGAGCTCACAACAAGGCAGATGCTTCTTGTGGCATATAATTGGCAGTGTTGCACTGTGAAATGACTGTAAATGATTTCCTGGAACTGAGGGAAGTATAAGGAATTTCTGATGTGTGTGATGTTTTCAGCAACGTTAAAGTGCAAGATACGAATCAGTTGCTGCGAAGACATCGTAAAAACTGCGCTTGGTTGCTGTCGTGTTCTGGTAAAGAATTTTGAAAGCTGAAGATTTCTTTAAATATCTAATTATTGTTGAGCAGTGACTTTGGGTGGTTCTATCGTTTACTTTCAGAACAGGTGCCGGATATAAAACCTGAAAGAAATGGAGTTCATTTTATTATGCGACTATAAATATGTATTTTTTCCCTAACTAAACACCGAAGGTTAAGCCCGTAAGAAGCTATTTTACTACCCTTGTCAGAAAAAAAGCAGTTTGCTCGAAAGACACCACAGACGAAAAGGGCTTCTAAAGATAATAATGGCTAGAAGCGTACATTGATCTATGTGTATAGGGACCGGGCGCCCGTTGTATGGCGCCACGATCGCCTCGGCGGAACAGCGCCGCCCGCAGAGGAGTGCCGAAGCAGCGGAATGCCGAGGCAGTTGAGCGGCGCAGTTGTTTCCGTTCGGCGAGGCGTTTTTGAGCATGTCCCTACCCGTCGTTTTGCGGCGTGGCTTTGAGAGCTTTGAGTAATCGCAAGGAGTATTTTTCGACCGGGAAATCTTGATAAAGGAAAGGGCCATTTTCGGCAGGGCGTGCGTGTTTTTTTTTTTTTTTTTTTTTTGAAGTCACCCGGTGCATGGTATTTCTGTTATATACTGGAAAATGCCGCTCGCGTGATTTCACCATGCGCTAGGAACACCTTCGTTAGGCGCTTGTAAAGATGACTTCGAAGACGGGAATTGCGCCGCACTGTGCGTTCATCTTATATTAGGTCTAGTCAAAACTCGCCTGAAGATCAAATACCGCCAAGCCGTGTAGCCGTGGCGCCGTAGTAGTGGTAGTTGTAATGATCAGCGTTCATGGAAAATGAAAAAGATGCTACACCTGCCTTTTTTGGTAATAGCTAGGCTCAAACGATTCAGAGTAGAATAATAGCAAATGACATTCCAGTTTCAACCTTGCAACGAGACCTGGAAAAGGGGAAAAATAAACAAGCAAGGCAAAAGTAGGATCCTATTTATGGTTGGAAAATCAAACAAACATACTTCCAGGACTTCCTGCATAATTACGCTACAATAGCTCACTGAACCCGGCCTTGAGACTATCAAACTTAATCATAATAAAAGCCAAATGAGTAATACCACCTCAGCATCATTTTTACTTATACGGCAATGCTCTGGTTGAACACGTTGGAGCATATAATTGACTTAGAAAATATTATACTATAGATACCTTTCTCTCGACATGCTGCGGAGGTTGTGAAAAGAAGAAAAAATAAATTTCCTGATATCAGTGGCTCTATTTTTTCGGACGCCTGCTGATAGAGAGATCTTGCTAGTATTTGGCTTTTGCTTATTTAGGCGTTCTCTCAGCGCAGGAAATTCAATGCTATTGACCGCACCAGCCTTGAACATTTGAAGACAATAGTCCGATAATGTCAAACTGTTAAATACAATAAAAAACGCACGCACAGTGTGAGTGTTGCTGATAAGCCACCGATAACTAAGAGAACGTTCTATTGTTAAATGAATCCCTCTGATGGCTCGTTCGCTAAGGTGTTCTACTTTCTCAGCGTACCACGAACTTTCGGGGCCGATACCTGACCTTGATACCTGATGAGTATGAGGGGATACGACCATATGAGTAGTTTTCTATTTGCACGTAAAGTAATTCGGATAACTGAAAGCCATTCCTTTTGCAACTTTGTCACTGCAGCTTGCCGGACTGCCGCTAAATCTGTTTACATTGGCCATAGAAGCAATTTCTGAGAGGTAAAACGGTCTTGTCTTACTACGCCACAATCAGGAAATCTCACGTTCACCAAAACGCGAATGAGAAACACATCTGTTTAGGCGGGCCAGGAAATAGGCGCTGCTGAGAAAATACGTAAACCCGTGTCAGGTGCAACGTGAATGCAAAAAAAAAAAAAAACATTGCTACGCGGCCTTCGAAATTAAAAAAAAAAAATGCTACGTTTATGCTCATTTCCGCAAATTAAATTGTATTTTTTTTTCTTGTTTTACTTTTGTATGAAGCCGATAACAGATTTTGTGACCATGCGGTATTGATTGAGCTGTGAAATGAGTGATTTTATTAGGCGAAATGGACATGCCACCAACAAATCTTAACAGAATCGAAGAGTATCAACGCAGAGCTCTCAGCACATTTTCATTGGTTGACAAACGAAGAGAGGAAAAAGGACAAGATCATGGTAATAGGAATTGTTCATGTCTCCTATCTGCTCTTTCTGTTAAGAGAAAAAAGTAAATTATCTATAACTATGTCAGCTAAAGTAGCTGCACAAACATTGTCTCTGCCCATCACTGAAGATCGCAACGCAGCCGGAACGACGATGGTGGAGCTGCCTTTTCTTTTTCTGTGCTGAGGTTTTCTTGTACACAGGCGGGGAAATGCTAGCGTTGTAACGTACGCTGTTGGGTTACCTCGATTTCCAATTGTCAATAAAGTGACTACAGATGAAGGAGTGCGGCTACTACTCCGAGACTCTCGTGCCGCCACTCCTGGGGAACAGAAGGCACAAAGCATCCGGTAGCAAACGGAATTTTGAAAATTCGGCACTTTCCATGACCACACAGTAACCAAATACGTAGATTCGTGCGTCTGCCTTTCAAAGAACCATGCTTAGGTCACCCACCACTCATGCTTGTGTGGAAACCCGTAGAAATGAATCGACTTAAAAGTTCGACAAATTTGCGTAGCTGCCAGTGCAGCCGCGTTCGCCAGCCTTGTTTGGCCAGACTTCGTTTCACTGGACATATTCACACAGCTATTCCAACTTTCTACTTTCTTGATGATATATTCACGCACAGCATCATCTAAAACTTAAGATTTCCAATTTTCACACAAACCAACGACAAACAGCACCACACTACAATGCGCCGAGAGGCGGCGCCACCCGTTCAGCTGTCCGGTCCCTACGTAATACTTAGCGAAACAGGTGCTGTGAAGATTTGTTTCTCAAACGTTCGAACAGTTCTCTAAAGCAAAATGTGGTCAATACCACAAGCTGTTACGTACGGATGCGCAGCTGAAGCCTTCAACAGAAAATAAAAGAAATGCATATATGGGTTTAATGTGGCCAGCGACATCGGCTATATGACGGACGATGTAGGATCGGACCTCGGTGTCGATAACCAAGTGGGATTGTTTAACATGCAGTCAGATCCCACAGCCGAGGAGCGCCTTTCGAAAAGGCCGGATCGAACCCCCGTTCTCAAAATCAGCATTTGAGTGCCCTATTACTGAGCCACCGCGCAGAGGTTCAACTGCAAAAAAAAAAAAAAAGAAAAAAAAACCGCAAACAATTCTATCGTGGACACAGACGGAACAGAGTGGCTTGTTTAAACTGGAATTTGCTACGAAGCAGTCTGCGGTCGCATGTTTCAGTAACTGCGGTATTCCAAACAGAAACGGGATAGACGATTTTTGAGCGTTTGGATTAAGTTGTATTGACGACCGCAACCTGTTTTGCTTTGACATGGCGCCTAACGACAGCACCGCATCATTTGAGATACCGCCTGTCAAAGAATCTCAAGCGCCGATGACCGCGACTGATCATGTCCTTTCCAGCATGACATACTCGGTATGGATAAGTATTTTTTTTAATGGAGCGTGGGGGGTTAGCCTGTTGATATTTGTTTTGCAAGAGGCAGGTAGGTAAAAAAATAGTTCACAGGAACCGGGAAACAAACAAAAAGTACTCTTGTACATGCCGCACGCGGATACGTAAACCACTCCGGGCTGGCGCGCGACGCTAACACGCATCCACACTGGGTAGGTTTCGCCGCAATGTCACTAGGTGGTGACTCTGCTCGATCTCGAGGCCAATCCCACAGCACACGTGGGTAGAGTGTACACAGGTGTAATGTGAAGCACACGGTGACACTGGCGCTTCACTACAGCGAACATACCAGTGCACAGTTTTGATTCTACACTTTCCTTGCTCATTTATGTTGAATGCAGTATTTATGCGCTCGACCATGGAGTTCACGTGGGAAAAAGCGACGATAGCGTGCCTGTGTGGAGCTATCGTGGCCTTCTGTCCCCAGATAGACAGCTGTAGTTATTTCATCCGCGAAATAAACTTGTTCCTTCATCGTCCCAGTGTCTTCTGCCTCTAGAAAACGAAGCGCAGTTTAAATTAAGCTCCGCACATGTGTGTACAACGACCGTAATGTGATGCACACGGTGACATTGGCGCAGCTAGCGTGGCCTCCTGTCTTGGACTTCACTGTCCTGCCTAGCCGACTTTGTCTCTAAACGCTGAAACATCGAAGAATAATTTGTTACATCTTTACTTTGTACGAGTGTTCATAAACACGGAGAGAAAGCCAGCCCTAGTGGAAACGTTGCTACCGCTTTCGCACGTCAGACAAGCATCGCACAATTATGTCTTTATTGAAGGAACTATAACATTAGACGCAATAACAAATATTCTTGTGTGGGGATAGGTTTTGCCAATCTTCGAAGTGGCCGAATGTGGACAGTGCGACAGGGTCAACCGGAAGCCCATTATTTTGCGCAGGGAAGAGCGCTGCACGGGGTGCAGATGGCGCATAACAATCCCCGATGTCTGACATAGCTCTGTGTCTTCCATGATGCCTCCTACAGGGCCGATTAGAAAACCGGTGTTCCCTATCCACATTCGAACAATAACCCATTCTCCATGCACGCACCACGGACACCGTACGCTCCACCCGATGCGTAGATGAGGTACAGTGCCTCCCGCTTTGCAGCGTGGAATGTGTCGATTTTTTTGGCGCGTCCGGGATTACCAGTCTCCGAGGTGGTCGTGCGGAGGAGATATGTGGCGTAGCTCACCGTTGAGCGTCGGGCAGCCATTTGTAGACGATGCCTGCTGCTCCTAATGTAGTCCGTGGGAGCCCTCTTCCAGATGGTGCTCTTTGTCTTCCACGACGCCCTTAGCAACGGCAGATCGAGCCCCGTAGTTCTTCGTGGGAGCCTTGGGTCCACTTTCGAACACTCGTGAAACCATACCCCGGAGGCACCAGGGAAGGACCAGTTGGCCGTGGCGGCGAACCCGGACGCAGAATAGCTGGAAGTGGCTTGCGCTGCGCCACTGCACGGGTGACAGGTGGGGCACATTGTGGAGCGTCAGAAGCCAGGCAATACTGCAGGCGAAAGGCGAGACGGCTGACGTGTACGGCAAGCAGGGGTGGGAACAAGGGAACGTGCACCATGAACAAGCTGGAACGTTTCTTCTTCTATGCGTCTTTGGGCATGCACTTGTATTCCGCCCTCAAAGCAGCACTTCTTCTTCTTGGCATCCTCATGGGGGATTGTCTCCTTTCTTTCTATTTCTTATCAGTAAAAAGCGTCCTTTATTTGCATGCTGGAGACGGTAAAAACTTGGAGATTCGCCTATCGTCGTGAGTTCGAGTCGTGCAGCAGGTTCGACATGCAAAAAGTGTATTGTTAGTTTTTATTGCGAAAGCAATGCTACACCAGGTTTCAGTTTTTCGCGTAGTCCGTGACCGCATTCAGGAATGACCTTCAACCACCGCGAAGATGAAGATAGAGATGAAAAAGAAGAACGCTTGGTCACCCGCAGCCAGTGCTTTCGCTACATATTCGGTTCAGCAGCGTTCAACCCTACTCATTTTTTGATTCTAGTAACCTCGCTGGATTGCATTTTGCGATGAAAAACCGGTTCCGCTGCGGCTTCCAGCGATCAAAATGGCGGCGCCCAGTGACCACTTGTTTAAAACGTTTTTTGCAGAAACGCTCGTCCGACGCGCTCAAGTGCAGATAACAGGGCACAAGGTATTGCGAGGAGTTGGTGCACATGTATTTGACAGAATGACTATTTTTCCTTGTCAAGATGGTATTCAGTTAATTCGAAGGTTATGCTTGCCCGGCAGAAGCAACCACATGGAGGCCTGTTGTGTGGCTCATCCGTGTTGCCGGGTCAAATTCAACTATAGAGTTCAATGTACGACTACGTTCCAGACGCATGCCAGGCGACCCCATATGTTGCAGCCCAATCAAGCGGTTACCACCTGGGGGAGACTGTCGCAGACAAGCGCACTCTGTTGCTCCGCCGTGAGTATAGCATGTGTTGGGGATTCGTCTATGTTGCTGCGGTAGCCGCTGGTACTCTCAACAAGCAAACCAGATTCTGCGTTTGTGGACATTATTCTTGCATTTTACGTGCGCGTACTTCTGCAAAGCAGACGGTAAAAAAAAATGCAGGTTGTGACTTACAATAGAAGAAAGCCAATAGCCAGACAAAAAGGAAAGCATAAGAAATGTTTTTAATTATTGTGAAGTATTAATTAGGCCTAGATGTAAGCGATTAAAGAGCAAAAACAACCGCGTCCTGGACGTCGGTGGTGTCCGAACCGACGAACCGCATCTACGGCATGTGAATTTAAGACGAAAACATTTTTAATCTATTGGTCATGTTAGCTGGATGTGTCCGCCGGGATTGTCCGCATCATGAAATTACAAAAAAACAATCTAGCTGCTTTCCCCTGGGCGTCGGACCACTATCCCTCCTATCCTCAGCCCAGCCTGGCCTTTTCATACACTATTTCACAAAAAGAAACCCCAATCACAGCCAACATGAGGATCACGTGGCTATGGACATACAAGGGTATCACGATCAGCCAGCGTTATAGCCAGGCCAGGCCTCAGGCAATAAAACTCCCTCGAGAGAACAGTGTCTACCCTTGAGAGCCGCTCGGGAAGTTCTGCAACCGCTTTTTGTGTGGCGATAAGCCAATGCATACTGTCGCGAAAATAAATTCGAACAGGTCTTGCATCCGTGTCACAGTGACAGCCTGCCATCGGGTACGCCATATACAGTGGAGGATCATAAGCATAATTATGCCAAATAGAACCCCATCTTCATTATATATGCTTAATTATCACACGCCGTGGGAGTATAATGAAACATCTTTCTTTATTGTTCGTTGCAATCCACCCCAAAAATAAACTTCTTCCCAACAGTGGAAAAAATATTTTTTTTATTGTTTTCGGTTTGCTGCAGATTAGACAATGCGTTTCCCACACTATAAAAAAGTTTTCTTCCTCCAAAAACGCTATACTGGTACTGTTCCGGTATTTTCTTTAAGGAAAAAGGTCTTAGATTCTGGCGGCAGCTGCATTTTCTTAACTCTCTTTAAGATGTCTCTTCCTGGGCCTCCACTGTATAAGGCCCTGTACAAGGGTTCTGGGAAAACAATATCACTGTCACAAAACCCACCTTTACGGTCAACAGAGGCGCGTCATCCCCATTACAATTACCCGTCGTCCCTCTACGAGGTTTGAGAACAAAGTGAAAAGTTAGGCCGGTCAACACATGAAGTACGTGTGTCAGTGTGTGTCTAAGTCCAAGAAAGCCAGTTTTTTGTTTACCAACACAACGTAATACACTAAGCCAGATCAAGTTTAAAGAAAGGCGAAAACAATATTATATTAACCGATAGTCTGTGGCAAAAAAGAATCCCAAGGGCTTTCTTGTTAGATGAGGCGTCGAAGGCGCAGATTTGATCGGAGCGGCGGCCGTACAAGATGAGAACCAGTTGTTTATCACGGGCTCGGTGAAAAACAAGACATTTTTCTTGTTTTGCCTACTTTTCTTCATTCACAGATATACATATCGTACATCGTACTTTACAGAATTACCTAAATGTTCTTGAAATCTGGCTAGATAATCTTTCATTTTCTCTAAATGCCAATAAATGTGTAAAACAGGTATTCGGCTCTGATATGTTCAGCGCCTGATGCTCTGAAGAGAACGACAACCATGTTCAACGCGCCTGGCGGTCAGGAAAGAAAACAATGACGAAGCTCTCTCTCCGACGCTCGGGCGTGCGCTTACAGAAGTGCAACGACTGATCGCAGAACGTTCCATTGACTGTTGACGGCGTAGCGCCCTGTTCAAGGACTCCTATTACAAGTGGTGGAAGTGACAGTAATCCCCTCAACCTGGAGCTTCGCAGCTGAGCGTTGCCTACCACTTCCGCGATGCCTGAGACCGCCAACCAACCGCCAACCCCATCGCCAGTCATCTGTCCCGGTGCAGCGCGTCAGCGCGACCCAGTCATCTTCAGCGGCATCGATGACACGGATGTAGAAGACTGGTTGGCGTCGTATGAACGCGTAAGTGCGTACAACAAGTGGGACGACACCGTGAAGCTCACAAACGTCATTTTTTATTTGAGCGACGTTGCCAACCTATGGTTTCGCAACCATGAGAGTGACATCTCTACCTGGACGGCTCTCAAGACCAGCCTGACCGAAGTTTTTGGCCGTACCGCTATACGTAAGCTTCGCGCCGAGCAACGCTTGCAAAGTCGGGCACAACAAACCGGCGAAAACTTCACCAGTTTCATAGATGATGTCGTCGACCTCTGCAAGTGCATAAACCCTACCATGAGCGACGCCGAGAAGATCGGGCACATTATACAAGGAATTGACGATGACGCCTTCCAGATCCTCGTCGCCAAAAATCCCCAAACTGTGTCCGATGTTATCAGCTTCTGCCAAAGCTTCGATGAGCTGCGCAAAAGGCGGCTTTCCACACGAAGTGCTGGCCTTCAGCAGGCCACTCTTTCCAGCTTGGCTCTCTCCGGGGACGGTGCCCTGGACCAGCAGTCGCTCATTCAGCACATTCAACAGTTTGTTCTTGAGGAAGTCGCACGCCAGCTTTCCTTGTCTACCTGCCCGCCAGCACCTGCGCCTGCGCCGCCGCTCAATCCCACCCTTCAGCGTGTTATACAACAGCAGGTCGCTGAGGTTCTGCCTTGTGGGCGATTCCTCTGCCCGAGGGATGCGCACGACAAACACACAGTGGGCCGTATTACAAACATCTTTTATCTCACGTTAAGCGCGGGCGTCGTCGAGGCTGTCCGGGGTCGTCGTCCGGGTGGCTGCGATTTGTTTCCGTGGAGAGAGCCAGGAGCGAAGCAGGAGCGACGAGCCAGGGACCAAGAAGAGGGGGAGACGGCGGCGCGTGCCTTCTTTTATAGCCCCTTCGCGCGGGACCGGTTATCCCCGAACGAGCGGGGAGAGGGAAACAGGCCGCGCGCAGGGAGCATTGGGATAGTGGCGCGGCCTTCGAATGCGCGGGCCCCACATCTTCCCCCCCCCCTCAGCGTCCGACCTGGGCTACGCCAACAGCCGGGCCATGTCCATGTCCGAGCCCGGGTCGACGTAAAATAGGGAGGCTTGTCGCCTGGCTCTGGCGGGATGCCCTCTCAGCTGGTTCGTGTGACGGGAGAAGCAGCAGGCATGGCAGGACTGTTCCAACTGGTCCCTCTCCGGCAGCGGCCACATCCTCGGGGTCACAGCGCAGCTGGGCTCGACCACGGATACGCCTGGCAGCGGCCCTGAGCTGCTATTCTACATCGCTGACCCCTCTCCACGTGGCGCCTTGCTGGATGCAGCGAGGCCCTTCTGCAGCAGGCGTCTCCGCCCCGGGCACACCTGGCTTCCTGAGGCCCGTACTCCAGGCCTGGGCAGCGGGCTCCAAAGCCAGCCTCTTTGAAGACGGCCAGCATGGCCGCACTGGTCACGATGATGGGCCACAAATCACTACAAACTAGGGGGCTACCCCCTGTTTAAGTGGCCCCTCCTTGAACCATGCGCTGGGTGCGGTTTCCCGCCCCAGCGATGGTGGTTCATCTGGCTGCTGCAAAATCTTATCAGAATGCATTCTGAAAGAAGCAAAGACGTTAGACAAAGTAGTGCACTACCTTGGCCTTAGGTTATAGCGTCGGTTGCGAACCGGGTTGCTACCTGTACGCCTTACTTTGGGGGGGATCGCTGCATCGCTTTGAGCTTACCCCGCTTCGCAGTTATCGTCCTTGCGAAGGTGGTAAGCTTTCAAGTCTGCGACGTGCACCGGAACAGCGGTTTCACCGCTCGCCAACAACCGCAGCTGGTAGGTGAGTGGCGTAGTCCGTGCCGTAACCTCGAACGGTCCAACCCACTTGTGCGCTAGCGACGCGGCGAAACCACGCGCTGCGTTACTAAGCGGGCGCGTTCTTTTCAGTACCAAGTCGCCCGTGTTGAAAACGACGTGACGACGACCTTTGTTGTACTGATCCGCTTGCTCCATGCGCGCGACATCGAGGTTTTCACGAGCCGCGCGCTGCGCTGCCTCAAGGCGCTCGCGGAGCTTTGCCGCGTACTGTGTAAGCGGAGGGGGCGCGGGCCCCGCCGCGTCAAGTAGGGCGTTCTCTAGCGGAAAAGCGATCTCTTTCCCAAAATTCAAGTAGGCAGGTGTCATACCCACCGACCTGTTCACGGTTGTTCTAGTGGCGAAAGCCAGTTCGGACAGCCGTGCGTCCCAATCTCTGTGCTGCTCGGTCGTCGCGACCAGCATACTCTTAACATTCCGATTCACTCTCTCGGTTATGTTACTCTGAGTGTGGTAGGGACTCGTTTTCCAGTGGCGGATTTGAAGCGCCCGACAGGAATCAACAAAGACTTTGCTTGTGAAATACGAGGCATTGTCTGTAATGAGGGCGGAAGGGAAACCGAAACGAGTGAATGTCTCCAACAGTTTCTCCCAAATCCGTTCTGACACAAGCTTTCTAAGGGGGAAAACCTCAACCCACTTGGAATAGTGGTCCGTTATTACCAGGATATATTGGTGTCCGCGCGCGGAGCGAGGGAGGGGTCCCATGATATCGCACGCGACCACTTGCCACGGATAGTTGCTAACTACCGGCTTCATCGTGCCAGCGGGTTTCCCCGCCCGAGGCTTGGCTACCTGGCAAACAGGACATGTACGGGCGTAACCCAGCACATCCTTTCTCATACCTGGCCAGGTCGCGACACGGCATAACTTATCGTAAGTCTTACTGCCGCTTCCATGGCCTGCCAGCGCTGAGTCATGGAAGTACTGGAGGAATCGTTTCCGCATCTTCCTCGGGACCACGACTCGGAAGGGGGATGCAATCGCCTCTTCCTCATCAAGTTGGGGGATGTAGCGGAGCAGTAAGCCGTCATCGCCCAGCAGATACGCGTCGTACTTGCCCTCAGCGATCCCGGTACAAGCTGCACTACTCGCAAGCTCTGTCAGCACCCGCTGGCATAGACCATCTGCTTTCTGGGCCTCAATTAGCTCTTCCCTAGTGACCGCTACTTCCCATGACAGATTTCTCTCTGCCTCGCTTCTTGGCAGGCGAGTAGTCGCTGCCACCAGCTGCTGCGCCTTCTCTCTCTCGCAGCACCGCGCGGCAAATCTGTCCGCCTCCTTTCTCTCGTTAACTACGCAGGGCGCGACACTCGCGTCCGCCCTCTCCTCCTCTCCACTAGCGGCGACGCCGCTTTCAGCAAAGCTGGTCTGCGCCTCTTCTGCGCTTCTGCCAGCCTTCACCGGTGCGCGAGATAACGCATCTGCCACCTTATTCATGCTGCCCCGGCGGTACTCAATGGCGTACGCGTAACGTTGCAACGTCAGCGCCCATTTCGCGAGTCTGCCTGCGGGGTTTCTCAGCCTCTTTAACCACGAAAGTGCCTGGTGATCTGTCTGCACGGTGAAAACCGCTCCGTCTAGGTATATGTCGAACTTTGACAATGCGAACATTATCGCCAGGCATTCCTTTTCGGTCACGGAGTAATTCCGCTCCGCCGATGTGAGCGTGCGGCTAGCGAACGCGACAGGGCGCAGCTTGCCCTCGTGTTCCTGCAACAAAACAGCTCCTACACCGGCATCACTAGCATCTGTCTGCAAGACAAACGGCTTGTTCAGGTCGGGGAGGCAACAAAAGCGTCGTTCTGTTCCTTGCCCCAGACCCACTTCGAGCCTTTCCGCAACAGCTGGTTCAATGGCCTAGCGAGCTCTGAACAACTAGGGATGAATTGTCTGTAGAAGGCAACCATTCCCAAAAACCTCTGCAAGCTTTTCACGTCCGTCGGGCAGGGGTAGTTCAGAATTGCCCGCAGTTTGTCATCGTTCGGTCTCAAAGTGCCATCATCAACCACAAATCCCAAGAGGTTCACTCTCTTTGATGCCAACTGCACTTTCTTTGGGTTGATCGTTATACCCGCACGTCTCATTCTTTCAAGAACGGAATTCAGGTGAATGAGATGCTCTTCGAACGACTGTGAGAATATCACGACGTCGTCGAGGTACGTCATCGCGTAGTTGAACCTTGCATCGCCCAGCACGATGTCCATCAATCTCATGAACGTGCTCGGTGCATTAGACAAACCAAACGGGAGTCGAGTAAATTCGAAGAGCCCGCGGTGACAGGTGAATGCGGTTTTCTGAATGTCACCTTCCGCCACCTCAATCTGCAGGTACCCTCTGCTTGCATCCAGGACTGTGAAGAACCTTGCGTTCCCTAACGCGTACATTACAGCCTCAATCGACTGGAAAGGGTACGCAACCGTAGGCGTCAGTGAGTTGAGCTTTCGATAATCAACACACAGCCTGACCGAACCATCTTTCTTTGGCACTAGAACCACTGGGGACGCCCAGGGACTTTGTGAGGGTCTCACCGCGCCGGTATCAATCATCTCGTCAAGGGCGCTGTCGAGAAGCTGTCTCTTATGTGCACTTAACGGCCGCGGGTTACATCTGAAAGGGCGCGCATCCCCCGTTTCGATCTCGTGCTGAAGCAAGTCGGTCCTGCCTGGTTTCTCTGTGAAACAATCCGAAAACGGGAGTTAAGTTTCTACGAGCCATTGGCGCTGACTACCGGTTCCTGAGAAGGACGCGATAATTGTTTCTAATGGGCTACCATTCAGTGTCGTGGGGGAGCTGTCTGCCACAAAAGCGTGGACGCTCGCTCGCTCAGCGACGCATTCTTGTTGGGGTGCGCTTACAAAGGGAATGAGGGGGGTGAAGGGGCTGTAGCGATAGCCGTTCTCCCCCATGTCAAGCACAATGCCTTCGCTCGAAAGAAAATCTCTTCCCAGAATAACTGGTATGGCTAAGCCGGGCAGATAGACGAAGCGATGCCTCCGCTTCCTGCCGTCAAAACGCAGGACCAGACGTACCGCTCCCGCCGCTTTTGTCTTCCCTGCTGCTAAGCTCAAAGGGGTTTCGGCTGGCCTGACACGGATGTTACATCTACGGCAGGCCTCGAAAACATCATCACCGACCAATGACAGAGTTGAGCCCGTGTCAACGAGTGCCGAGTAGCTTTGACCAACGAACCGCACTAGCATAAAAGGGCTCGAGCACGACAACATTCCTTGCGCTCTACAGGCGAGGGGGACAAAAGCCTCTGCGCCCCCGGGGCGGTCGCCCGGTGACGCGGCGTGGGAGTACATTTCCCATTTTCCGCCGTGGCTACCACGAAATTCTCCCGCCGACGGCGACAGGCTGGTGTTACCAATTATGGCCGCCGGCGGTCCGCGTTTCCCTGCATACGCCTTGCTTGACACTCTCGTGCCACGTGGCCCGGCTGGTTGCAATTCCAGCAAAGCCGATCGTTCACCTGCCGAGCGGTCGGGGGTTGCCGCGTTCCACGAAGCGGCTGGGGACGTCTTTCCCCTCTCTCCGCGCCTAACATACAAAGGACCGGCCCGTCGTGTTGCCGTGCGCCGCCACGTTGGCAAAAAAATCGTCCACATGGGTGCTAATTCAGCCCCAGTTGGGTGCCAGTTGTGGGCGATTCCTCTGCCCGAGGGATGCGCACGACAAACACACAGTGGGCCGTATAACAAACATCTTTTATCTCACGTTAAGCGCGGGCGTCGTCGAGGCTGTCCGGGGTCGTCGTCCGGGTGGCTGTGGGTTGTTTCCGTGGAGAGAGCCGTGAGCGAAGCAGGAGCGACGAGCCAGGGACCAAGAAGAGGGCGAGACGGCGGCGCGTGCCTTCTTTTATAGCCCCCTCGCGCGGGACCGGTTATCCCCGAACGAGCGGGGAGAGGGAAACAGGCCGCGCGCAGGGAGCGTTGGGATAGTGGCGCGGCCTTCGAATGCGCGGGCCCCACAGCCTTCACCTCCTCAGCAGCCCCTGGTGGCGGCTCCTCTCACGTACGCTGATGTTTTGGTGCGGCCACCACCCCCTGTCGCCCCTGTATACAGCCGGCCTCCCCTCCTATACGAGCCTCAGGGACGTCAGCTAACTCAGCAACCTACAATCCTCCCTTATCGTCCGGTTCTCCGCCGTCGATCAGAGCCACAGCCTTCCAACCCCTGGCGCACACAAGATAACCGACCTATTTGCTACGCCTGTGGAGTCGCCGACTATGTGGCTCGTTTGTGCCGCAATCGCGGCCCTCGTCCCTATGACTATACGCGTGACCCGACGTACAATCTTTCCCCGTCCCCCTCGCTCGTGCTTCCTGAGCCTCCTCCGCAGTCCTCTTCAAGTTACGATCGCCGATCCCACCGCTCGCCTTCCCCTGGCCGTCGTTCCCGTTCTCCGATGCTCCGCCGCCAATCAGCCGTTCACACGGAAAACTAACGGCCGCAGTTCCGGAGGCAAGAACTGCGCCATCGGGGACTAACACAAGACCTGTTTACGTACCAGCCAACATTATTACCGTATTCATTGAGGGAGTTCCTGTCGAAGCACTTGTAGACGCTGGCGCAGCATGTTGTCGTCTGCTCCGCGCTGCATTCCGGAGCGTGTTTGCGCGTTTGTGCGCGCGCGCAGTTGTTTCTCTCCTCCTCCGGCGGCGTTCTCCTCCTCCGGCCGGTATCGAAGGAGAGAGCGCTTCTCTAAAGAGCTCGACCGGCTAGCCCGAGGACTAACAAGCCGGGTGGTCACCCCCTGCACTCCGGCCACGCACGCTGAGGCCCCTCAGACCTTTGGTGAAATCACATATTTTTACAGGGATATGCGACGTGTCTTTCCGCCGTCTCACCTGGACCTCACTCGAACAGACACCAGGCCCAGTAGATTCTCACTCATTCGAAATTGTCATTGATCGCCAATGGGGAATATCAGCCCACATGCCCAAAATGTCCGCAGGCTGAAATTGCCGCACAAACACATATCCTATGGGGATGCGCGGGGCATCCGCCTCCTCAAACTTTGCTGCCAGCCCTCTCCGATGAGGGCTGGAACATACTCTTACGCCGACCAGATAAAATGACTCAACTGGCACGCGCTACGTGGGCTCAGGAAGGCACTCCCGTTTGGGGGCCACACCAAGCCCACCTGCCCTAACCGACCATATCCTAGGCAATAAAGTTGTTTCATTCATTCATTCTATAAAGAGCGCGCGCTCTCTCTCGAGACCGGCCGTGGTTCTGGCCGCCGTCGCGCTCCAACAAAGGGGGCAAAAAAAAAACTAGAATGAAAAAATGACCGCGTGCTTTTTTCGCAAAACTTGTGTGGAAACGGTAACGGGATGGTTGTCGGCTTTTTATTTTTTTTAGGTATCTCTTACCGCTCGTATCTCGAACCTCTGTTATTAACCGGCGGTGCCGCAGCAGTAATCGTGGAACCGAGTCGGCCTCAACAAACAGATATGTGTCAATCGTTCTACCCTCATACGCCATCCTGCTTCGGGAGCTCAAAACTGCGCACTCGATAGAGGAGATAACTGAACTAAGAATTGCACAGAGCAGCTGTGGAAATAAGAAGACAGAGGTTTCCGTGGAGAGATGTCTCCGTCTGCATGGAAAGTCGTCAGGCATTTCCTCGCTCTTCGTCTCGTGGAGAGAGGAAACTGCCGCAAAAATGGCATGCCTCGTCTTCTCGTCAGTGACCCAGGTCGTTAAGAAATCCCTCATCGTTAAAGGTAGATAGGTCATTGATTTCGGATGTCAGCGCCGCAGCAGCGAACTTCTGGCCGCTGTCGGCATGAAACAAAGGGTAAGGCGGCATGTTTTGTGCCTTTGTAGGGAGCGCGTCCAAAACGCGCCGATAAAAGGCACCATGCCGCCGGTAGCATCCTGTGTAGTCGTCACACTGCTGAAGCGAATGGGTCATCATGGATGGCAATGTTTACTTTCGTTCACCTTGTTAGGGGGGTCGCCTAAAACGCCTGTCCCCAAGGAGTTGGATGGGACACCTTCAAGTCAGCAGTCACAAAGGGAAAGGAAGCTCCCCAACCGGTGACCGGAGCACTCGTTGCTTTGTACACGCGTTTCACGAGAAGGCTGGATCCTTCATTCTCTGAACAACATGGACAGAGACATCAAGAGGTGCCGCCTCAAGTCCTTCAAAATACCTGTCGCTTGCCTCTCGCCTTCGAGTAGCAAATTCGGGCTCATGATATTTTTTGTCTGAGCCTGCCAACAAGCGCTGTTTGAAAACAATATTCGCTGCAATCAATTAATCATAATTTCTAGCTTTCGAAAGCACCGATACAAAACTCGTTTCCAGCCAGCCTCTTTGTCAGCCAGGGAACTGAAAAAAGCAAAAATTAGAAACACCACTGGCAAAGAGAGCCGGCTTAGCGCGCGTCTGCACGTGACCACCCCCTCCTCCTCACTCTTCTCCTGCTCCGCGTGCACGTGCGGCTGCGCGTTGCACGGACTCCCGAGCGAGCGGGCTGCGCAGACTCCGCAGGCGGCCGTGCGCAGCGCGGTCTTCTCCGCTCCGCTAGAAACCGAGCGCTGACGTCGCGGAGCAAACTCCAGCTTGGGTTTTACAAAGGGGTGAAGGGTGCTGCAATATTGGAGAACTGGGCTGCTCTCGTAGCACAGGAAAGTGTTGACGACTTTCCCCCTTAACAGCCCAGTCAAACGGGTTTCTCCAAGGGTCGTGAAATAGTCTGGCAGAGCGAAAAAACGGGGGAGGGAACGGCTTCCTCGGCGCTTGGCTTGCGAAGGTTGGCTGCGAGACATCACGCTCTCTCCTTAGTTTTTCATCCTTCATGGCAGCGCCTGATCGTGACGCATATCGGCGACTAGGACAGCTTCGTCGATGGTTGCTTGGACGTCTTTCGCGGTAAAAAGACCGGCGACTACCACGAGGAGATGGACGGCACATGCTTCGAGAGGTGGTTTCATATACGTTCGGCGTAGCCATTCGATTCTCGTAAATTTACGGCGGATTGCGATGTAAGCTCATGGCTAAATGCACGTGGAACGTAGTAAATATCAAATTAGCGCTGTGCTATGATTCGCTACCGACATGTGCGACAATCGACGCGGCCGCAGCGTAGCATCAGTCAAAGCAGCGAGCATTTCGGTCATTTCAGCGCCGTGCAATTGGCAGCCCAACGCTTCCTCCCGCGGATGTGTTCTAACTTGCTGAACCTACACGTGCCGTAATGTGTGCGCGTGCGTGTGTGTGCAAACGCTGGCCAAGCCCGGCGCTCGAGGAAGAGAACATCGCCCTCGCCCGTTGACAGTAGTTCTCGGACAAGAATTCTTCTCCCTTTCCACCTGAACTACAGAGCGTATAAAAAGCAGCGGCCGTTTCCGCTGCGAGAGAGACTACAGAGACTTCAGAGATGTCACCAAGACGACGCCAGACACCTGCTTTGTGCTCGTGTCAGTTTTCTCTCCGGAGTCCGGGCCTGCTTCTCTGCCCGTTCTTACGTGATGTTGTACTAAACGTTGTTTTGTTAGTCGACGCCTCGTCTTTGCGGGGACAGCTGATACCTTCCGCCGAGCTACGGAGCCGCCAGGCCAACGCTACCGATGAGGCCGCAAGCCACATTATAACAGGTGGCAGCGGTGGGATGACTAGCTAGGCGCGACCCACATTATAAATACTGGCGATCAGCGGTTGGACGACCAAGCCGCGACCGTGGTCGGTGAGATGAGCCAGGCCTGACCGTGATGCAACTGGTAGGCAGAGCTGGGATGTCCCAGGCGTGACCCGTGCAACAAAGCAGCTCAACGACATGCCGGGAGTAATGCAACGAGCCCTGTGTGATGATTGGTTGCCTGCAGCAGAATGACTGCGCTGGATTCTTGGCTGCGAGGTTTGGTGACTGCGGGACTTTCTTCTGCTGAGTTTTGCCAGGCTTTTGTTAGCGCAGAAATTAGAGCTGCTAATTGTGTTGTCATTGCTGCTGGGTGAATTTGGAACGGCAACTTGAAGAGAAAGAGGAACGTGAACGTAGGGACCTTCATGAGAAAGAGGAACGTGAACGTAGGGAACGTCAAGAGCGCGAGGAGAGAAAAGCGGTTTGCCTGCGTAACAAAACTGATTCAACTGGAGATTTCAGCACTTCGAATGAGCGTGGAAAGGCTTAAAGCTTTAAATGCCATTCAGTGTAACGGTTTGAAATCGCGAGACACATCTAACAGTTGGTACGTATGTCCGCATTCCGCTTGCTACGCATGAGTCGTTATCTCAACTAGCCTTGGCGACTCTCGATGAGGTGCTACGAAGGGTTCGCCCATTATAACATAGTTGCAGATCGCAGTCTTCACTTAGGATTTTGTGCGGAGAGCATCCACAGCCAAAGGCGACGCGATGGACTGCACCAGCTGGCATCGAGATACGAACATTTCACGAGTAGCTTTCGCTTCGCACTAAACTATTGTTACGATGCGGCAAGCCGATGAATAAAGAAGACAGAACATGACCGATGGCGATGGTAGATGATGTTTAATGAAAATGATAGCGGGCCTAGCGCGAGCGCTCTTGCCCGCGCCACTGCCCGCTTGTTCTTCCTTGCTCGTTCGTAACATGTCCCGGAGGCATATTTGTGTTTGCTCGGTACGGTGGCCCCGCAAGGGACAAAACGACAGAAGAGACGAAGAAAGCGGGCTGTTCCGACTAGCATCTACCGCCCCCAGGAGCCGAGCAGCCTAGCGATTAGCGGCGCATGCTTTTTCAATGGGCGTCATGTTGGACGCGGCACTAGCTTGAGAAAGCCTATACTACTACTACTACTACTATTATTATTATTATTATTATTATTATTATTATTATTATTATTATTATTATTATTATTATTATTATTAGTAGTAGTAGTAGTAGTAGTAGTAGTAGTAGTAGTAGTAGTAGTAGTAGTAGTAGTAGTAGAGAAAGACTCGTTTCACTAAGTTGGCACTGAATTGTGTGTAGGTAACGGCCAAAATAACTGGCGAAACATTATCTTCACAGTTTTAATTAATAATGATAATAATAATAATTGGTTCACAGGAAGGGAAAGGCGCCGTATATGTCGCACTTGTGTCTGTGGACACCAAGGGATGAAGGTGTCCACAGACACAAGTGTGACAGATACTGCGCCTTTCCCTTCCTGTGAACCAATTATTATTATTATTACTATTAATTAAAACTGTGAAGATAATATTTATCCAGTTAATTCGGCCGTTAACTAGATAATTCAGTGCCAACTTCGTGAAACGAGTCTTTCTCTATACTACTACTACTACTACTAATGATAATAATATTATAATAATAATTAGCAGAGAAATATTACTGTGTATTGTTATTATTATTATTTAGTAGTAGTAGTAGTAGTAGTATTATAGGCTCTCTCAAGCTAGTGCCGCGTCCAACGTGACGCCCATTGAAAAAGCATGCGCCGCTAATCGCTAGGCTGCTCGGCTCCTGGGGGTGGTAGATGCTAGTCGGAACAGTCCGTTTTCTTCGTCTCTTCTGTTGCTTTGCCCCTTGCGGAGCCACCGTACCGAGCAAACCCAAAAACGCGTCCCGGAGCGACCGAGCGATCGTCCCGATCGTGGGCGAGGAAGTTTACCGATGTTGATGATTCCATGGCATGATGATGGACGTGTCTGGATGCTTGAAGAAGAGGAAGAATAGAACGGCTTGCCGGCACGATGATTCCCGATGAACCTTGGCCCAGGACACTCTCGGGCCACACGTTGCCACGACTAGATGGCGGAGGCCGAGGCACGCACGGCTTAGGCAGGGGAGAATGTCTTCAAGTGTAGCGGTGTCTTGGGTCCTGCGGTCTTTGGTCGGCACATCTGCTGAGTGGGGTCACCTATGGTCGTTTAGGTCTCTTGTGTCATGTGGTCATGTGTGGCATCTCAGGTCAGTCTCTCATCGTGTCTTATAGTCGGGGCGGGGGGACGGGGCGGAAGAACGGCAAGGTCTTGCTAGGTCCGGCACGCTGGGGAACAGCCATGCGATGCCTCCTAACCTTCAGCCGACGGCGCAAAACGTCGCAGGGCGCCGAAACTCCGGACCAGAATGACAGGGTGTTGATGACGTACCCAGCACCTCCAACCAATATGTTACGATGCGGCAAGCCGATGAACAAAGAAAACAGAACATGACCGATGGCGATGGTAGATGACGTTTAATGAAAATGTTAGCGGGCCTAGCGCGAACGCTCTCGCCCGCTTCTTCTTCCTTGCTCGTCCGTAACACTATCACCTCGATCTGCCCGTAATGTAAGCGAGCTATTCCTGTCATTTACGCTGTCTTAGATCCTGCATCGACCTCCGAAGATCGAGTGCCGGCACAACATACACTCACATTGCAGTGCAAAACACTCGGCCGTTCAAAGTATGTATACGCTGATCTACGTGAAATGATATGCTCGTTCCTCACATGCAGAGAAAATAAGATGTTTCTAGTTAACCCCTTCATTCATATTCTAGCCCAGAGAAGTGGCAAAATGCATGTCGAATGTACTAGAGGCCCACGCTGCTACAGTGGCAAACTGCATGTCGAGGAAAAGATCCGCTGCACCGCAATACATGAGTGCTCAACCAGAAAGCCGGAAGCATGAATGATCCGCTTCCCTACGAACTGCATGTTCTTTGGTATTTAGGGGAAGACTAGACAAGTGATCAGCCTGCATTTTTCTCTCGTCGTTGAATTTTGCGTACGTGGAGTTTAAAGCTCCGCATGCTCGAGGTTAGCGTGACCCGAATGACCTCCGCTTTCATATGAGCGGAAGATGTGGGACGCCGGACTTCGGTACGCGGTAGAAAATGTGCGCTGCACATTTAGTTGCAGAAGCTTCTGACTCTTGGAGTTTTGCAGAGGGTGCCACGCAAGCGATCCTTGCTACAACCTCCCATTTATATGTTCGCACGGCTGGATGCAGTCGAGTACGCACCCACCTCAGTGCGTTGACCGGCTGTGCGGAGCTCACAATTCCACCCTCGATCGCGTTGTCGTTTTATTTTCTTGCCTGTTGGGCACTTCCGTATCGAGTTTTGATGCGTGAAAAATAAACGTGAGTTGTCGCCAAGCACTTGTTCTATGAATATCGTTCCTCTTGCTTTTTTGATGTATATATATATGCAGCGTCGAACGTACTACGTACGTTCGCGCGCTCTCAAATGAAACATGCAGTTGCACGATAAATATTCTACTTTCGAAGGGCTGCAAGCTGCTGTACAGCAGTACAGGAAGGAGAAGTTTTATCATTTCTGCCTTGACCATGCACAACTCAGTGTTTCAGGTGTGGTCAGTAGCTAGTTCGAACAGTTTGCCTTTCAAATCCGCTGCCAACGCTGGACCAGCGGAGCGATTTTTCACACTACACCGCTGTCTTGCTAAAAAGCCAAGCTAAATGGTGTTTGAAGTTCAGTTGGTTTTTGTGGGCCCCGTAATGAAAAACAACGCCTTCAGAAACGCGCTAAATGTTCACAATTGTTTTAAAAGGAGAGAAAATCATGCAGTTATCAAAAACACATCACGGAGGACATTTTAGATCATCTTCGCAAAAGACAAACCCACACCTGACACAGAGCTTTAAAAAACTTGATGTCCACGGTGCATTAGGTGGTAGGTTGAGAACAGTGAACTAAGGTGAACCTCGAAGCGGTGTTAGCAAAGTGACAAAGTTTTGTCGTTCGTGCCTCTAATGCAAATCTAAATTAACTTTAATCAGAGGGCACATTTTTTTTTTCTTCTTGTGTGTCTTTTTTTAAGAAAGTGGCCCTTCCGCCGAAAATATTCGTACATGGCATTGAATATTGTTGTTAATCAGTAGACATGTTGTGTTTGCTAAAAATCATACATTTAAAACATTTTGAGCAAGGCGTTTATGTTTCGGTGTTTGTGCATTTGCCTATTCTTTTACGCAGCCACCATGTATACATGCAGGTGCGTCTTACGCTTGTCAGATGTTTTTTGTTTGTTTTTTTATTCGAGAAGTTTGCCATCAGGCATAGTGAAAAGGGAGCGGGGAGTAGGAGGAAGCTAGAAGGAGTGTAAAGTGCCGATAAACAATGGTTATTTTGGCTGTCGTCTCAATGAATCTGTATATACCTCAAAATTTGTGGTAACTGCTTCCATCTTTTGAAGATATTTTGGCGCATATCTGAAGCTTATTTCATCTAAATTAAAACTAGATTGAAGCAAGTGTGAAAAATGTTTGTACAAAAATTATTTGCTTGCGCTTCGTTTTCATATCTTTTCATTTCATTAAAGGTTCTCTGAATCTTCCAATTGTCTAACAGTGGTTTTCTGTGCATTTTTTTTATTTGGAAATGTGTGCTTTGAATCTAATGTGCCTGCGCAACGTCTTACGACCCTTTCCTAAGCTACCTGTGCTGTGTCAGTAAATGCAAAGATGCTACTTGTGACTGTGTTCCAATGTGCAATAATTTTTATTGCTACATTACTTCTGTATTTGGAACTGTGTATTTTGTATGCGCCACATCTTACGACCTTTAAAAAAACAGTATTGTGCCAATAAAATGAGATGCTTTTTTGCCTGAGTCACTGTGCTGAATAACTGATTTTGCGGAGAAATAAAAGCCACGTTTTGCACGTACACTGCCTCTGATTAGCAGCCGTAGGAACAATGCTTCATCGTTCTCTTACAGACTGCGATTTGGAAATGAAAGCATACAACAATCGACACTTTTGCTTATAGGTCAGAATTAGCCGGTTTGCCGTTCACGCACAAAAATGCAGAAAATTTCTGAAGGGGCCATAGGCCCTCATTCAATGTCATCTATCTATCACCCAAGGCAGATGACACCATAATTGCACGGCCGCTCGATGGAAGCGCACTAGGTGCGGCCTGCTACGTCGCCCGAAACCGGCGGGAGGCGCCTACTTCCAGTCGCCACCGCCGCGGCGCCACCGTTCGGGGACAGCCACACGCGGAGAGCTGCGCCTGGCTGCGCTTTGAGGGAGGCGTAGGCGTGGTAGAAGCCTTTTATTTTAAGGATATAAGCGCTCCACTTCACACAATTTGGCAACACGAATTAGTATATACTGCCATGTCTAGTGTGACCATATCAGCACCTAGCGCTTGCTCGGCAAGGATGTATACTGGAATGTACCCCGAAAAACTTATAGTGACGGTGGTTCAAGGTCACTCGATTAGAGAGATTGCATTACCGTGATGTTGCATTTGGATCTAGTTTGTCACATGAAAATGTGACCCGGCTGTGAACAATTCGAAGCTGTTCAGCTGTCATGGTAGCCTAATGCATATCCACTTAATTAACTATGTCGCGAATTCCGTGTGTCATTTTCATACCATTTACTCATTCCTGCATACAGCTTTCATATACAAATTGATGTCAACCTGTTCTAAGCTGCCAGCGCTATCCAATAAGAAAATGTCCTACTATGAGCAACCTCTGTGAAAATGCGACATGTAACAAACCTTTCTATCTCAATCTGACAAATTTTATGGCGGAAATATGAAGATGATTATTAGGTTAAATCTAGATGATAACCTGGGAACTTCGACTCAATTTGGAGACCTTAAACTTTGTACGCCAGAAAGCTATCCGTCATGGCTTCCCGCATTTTGCATGACCGGACAAAGTAAGCGCGCTTGATAGAGCCGGTCTGCCTCAAGGTGCTACGTATACGCGCCGAAAGTTTTTATTACTATTTTTATTGGCTGCTCGCAAACCCATACAATTTTGCTGGTTCGTAATTTTCAATGGAAGAACGCGCATTGAGTATTCGTGTTGTGAAACTCTTAGCTGCGATCACAGGAATGTTCACGCTTCAGAGCGCAACTGCAGCCGAGATTCAGCAAGCAGCCGAGTACGCTTATTTAATGGCCACACACAAAAAAAGGAAGAAAATTACCAATCGCAGACGGAAAACCTTTCTTGAGAGAGGTTTATGCCATAGCCATAAGCGTCGCTCCACTGTTGAGTTGACATTTCCAGCCCAGCTCGCTATCAGTGGGGGCAGCAGTTTAACGATATCTTGCATAGCGCCTTAGCATGGGCACGATCATTGTTTTTGTAGATTAGCTGCAGGTACTGTGTACAGTGAGAAAACAATGATGAAATCAAAAGTTTACACAGCTTGCTACTTCGCCGGACCTCTTCAGACTTCATCATCCTGTTAACGAAGGTGCTCGTAAGCTGACAAAGCTTGATTACTTCCTTTGCGGGGAACATCAAGCCTCCATTGTCCTTGGTTTTCATTAACCTGTAACTGGTCCCGTTGACTCATATTTCCTGCAATAGGCTCTTGCACGACTGACATGTCGCCTCAAAACCATTAGCAAATATCGCATAAATTAAGCAACAACCTGGTAGTGATAAACAAAACTTTGGGTTCTTAAGTCTCCTTGAGGAGCCTAGTTAGAGTGCCCGCACTTTGATACCTGCTTATTCACCGTATCCCGTAATTGCTGCCTCTGTCGCATATCATTAGAATGCAGCCTTAAGCCACCGCATTATATGAAATAGTACCCTACACATAGCTATATAAAGCCCCTCTTTACCGAAGCCCTATAGGAGTATATGCCCTATAGGAGTATACTGTGCCTGACATGGGATCTAAGGGTCCCGCTTTCAATAATTCCCATTTCATCCTTACATCTTATTGACTCTTTGTGGTTCGGCAGCTCCTGCCACATTGAACATGTCATGTGTTCTCATTGCGCCAAAGGTGTCTGGCCATATCACCAACTGAAGTGCCTCTTACCAGAGAGGTTGTTTTTCGACTTTCCGCCGACAGAGCGGGCGCCGAATTTTCTGTGGAACGTGGCTTTTCATTTTATCGCGTCAGCTCAAACAGTCTCAAGAGTATAAGCAAATGTTGTATGCACAGGCTCCTTTACCAATTGCAAGGCCACTAGACTAGCGCGGCAAAATTTAGAACAAATTGCATGCTTATATAAAAAAAATCCTTCGTAGCTCTTTTTGATATGTCCTCGCAACATAACCTGCGAGAAAAGCTTCTGGTGCTACCTAATCGTGTTCATCTCCTTCACAACACATCATTAAAAATCCTAGTTCCTGACCAGCTACTAAATAGGTTAAACAACGTGACGGGAACACAGGAAAAGAGGACGACACAACTAGCGCGGTTGTGCCGTCTTCTTCTCCTGTGTTCCCGTCACGTTGTTTGCACGGTTAACCTATAATTAATCACCAACAAATCCAATCTGCTGTCCCTTGTAGCAAATTGAATGGCAGCTGATAGGGCATTATGCTTCAGCATTTGGACTTTTTAACCTCAGCGCCGCTTTCATTTCAGAGGAAGTGAGTGCATTTCCACTCCTCGCTGCTGTTTGCCTGAAGCGAGCTCAGCAGAAAAAGTTAGGGGGTCTCTTAGATGTCTCTTAAGCGGAGGACGGCGAAAGCCTACCCTTCTCCTATCATTTGCCACTCATCGTTTGCCACAGTTCGTCATTTCAAGTCGTCGTGTGATATATTGGTCGTTTCCCAGTCATGATGAGTCTGCCTGCGTAGTCATTGTAGCCCTTATCACTCATAACTAAGCAGGTTACTCATTTAGAATCAGCAGTGGTCATTACATGTCGTCGTTTCACATATTGGTCATTTCGTAGTCATTAACAGTAATGATGAGTCATGCCTAGCTATTATAGTCATTACCACACATTGCTAAGCACTTTTACTCATTTCTAATCAATTGCGGTCATTACCTGTCGTAGTTTGATATACTCGTCATTATAAATCATTTTAGTCATTATTAACCATTATTAGTCATTAGCATTAGTCATTAGTCATTACCTCTATCAATGTCTATTTATAACTTTTACTGATTACCTATCAACATCAATCAATTTCATTCCTAATTTCCCTCCTTGCAAGTCTGCTTTTGCGACTGACACACCAGTGCACAGATGCGACGCACAGATTACAGGCACAGCTTCTGCGCACAGATTTTCGCTCCAAGCGCCTAGAACGGCTTTTGCCTTAAAAAAACATGCGCATCCCGTCTCAACGTTACCGTGCTTGCACGCGCGCACACAAAAAAGTTTGCGTTTACCACGCAGACGCGAGGCGAACGCGCCAAGAAAGGAAGCAACCGCGCGCTCGGAACCGGCGACCCCGACGGCGACGTGTCCCCGAACAGTGGCGCTCTCAGCAGAAATAGCGGACGCAACTGTAAACTTCCCAAGGACGCGCTTGCCCATTGACGACGGCGCGACGCAGCAGGCCGCACCCAGTGCGCTTCCATTGAGCGGCCGTGATAATTGCCTGCTCAGTTTATTTCCCGTTCTTAATGTTTCAGAGCACCCGAGAATGATGCAGAGTGCAAACATTTCTTGGCGTTTTCAGCTTGTCTTCTCCTTCCTTCTTTGTTGTTGCGAGCAACTTAATAAAGTAGCAGTGTTGAGGAAAAATTAAGAACAAGGACAGATTAACCAGATAGATTTTGGAAGCTTTGGAGATATCTTTAGCTGGTGAAGACTGCGTTAGCATGCATTCAGTTCTCTTGTAGAAGAAAGACGTTTTAGATCATTGGGAGGAACGTCAAAGGAGAAGTGGTGTGTGTCCTTAGAAGTGGAGAACGAAGAGGATGTTGGTGTTAGGTTTCATCAGTTGTCAGTGCAGCATTGTCCTTGTTTATGTGTGTATTGTGTGCCTCTCCTGTGTGTCGTCGCCTACTCTACTGCGTGGTGCTTTAAGCCCTCATTTCATTGTGTCAATATTGCGCACTCGCATGGTAACAATAGTAACATTACATGTAGGTTATGCCAGCTTAGTGCAGGCTGCCTCGGCAAAGCCTTTTGTGTTTTGATATTTTTTTTTCTGCAAAATTCCATTCCAAATGAATGAATGTTTATCGTAGATGCATGGAAGCATGTGCCCAAGCAGAATTGGTGATGTGCTGTGTTTTCCTCCATTCTAGTACCTTGTTGATAAGATGTGTATATTTTTTTTTTACTAGGATTTGAACTTCCTTCCAGGCTCTGTTCGCTTTTCGCAAACGTTTTATGTCTTTCTTGCTTGTACACCTACAAGTTCTACGATAGACATCCATTAGTTTTGGCACTTTAGAGGAATGAGATGTGTATTCTTAAAGTGTCACAAATCAGACACTCGACAAAGTTCATAGCATGCGTTCATAAAAGCATTCTCTATTTTTCAACCCTTCCTACGCAGGTCGCCGACGGAACTTCGCACCGAACGCGGCTAACGACGCAGGCCGGCAGCACCACTCTATTGTTTTCCCTCAGCCTGCCTCAAATCCACTTCGTGAATAAGCAGTATGCTATGAAGCGCTGCGGTCTGAAAATACCACGCGTTACAGCAATCGGATCGCTCAAAATATGCGCATCTTCCACCCGACGCTTCCGCACTACCTACTGATTTGTTCACCACCGTCCCCCATCGATGTTCGCCCCCTCCTCCTCCAGTGCAATGTGCACAACCCGAATGACTTCGGGCGTCAGACGCACGCTTCGGAACGCTTGGTGGTCAGTAATACAGCCGTCGTCCTGTTGACACACGACCACCTCCGGAACGCTGCGGCAGCACACATCTTCAGGCGTGGGCATGCTTTCGCAGCGCCCCTGCGGCACCTGCGTATAGGTAAAATGTGAGAAGGCGCCAAAGAAAACATGAAACGGCCTTTCGTAAAATAATAAAGTTGCAATAACTTATGTGCCGTGTCGTTGCTGTCGCCCAGCGGGTCACGAAAGGGGGTATACTCGTTGGGATCAAAATTGAACTCGGCGGCAGCTTTAGGCCTCATTCTCACAGCCGGTTTTTCTCTCCTCCGTCGCCCTCCGTCCCGCCGGCGCTCGCCCGAGACGGTGCCAGTCCTCCCCGAAATCGGGTGGCCGGCGCCGGTGGGTTTACCCTAGTTGGGTTTGCTCCAAGGCGCCGCCGGTCCGGCGAGCGGCGGACTCCGCCCTACGAAAGACGGACCAGTGAGCGCGCTCGCTTCTCTCACGTGACTCTACGTCACGGCTTGCGTGTCGCGACCGAGCGAGCGCTGGCGGAGCGGCCGCGCGACCATCGCGGGCTCGCATGCAGACGGCCGTGCGCGAACACACACAGAGAGAGAGAGAGAGAGAGAAAAAGCGGGGGTTGCCCTCCTTTTTGGTGCCCCGCGAAGTGCGCGCTGAGAAGAGAACAGATGCCGTTTCTTTTTTCTTTTTTATTCTTTTTTCAATGCACCGGGTGTCGCAGGTAAACATGACCTCCTGCGAAACTTTACGATATTTCAGTTGTATGTTTGAATGGGTCTATCAAAAGAAATCTTGCAAGTTCTGGCGACCCATTCCTTTATTGATGACAGAGTTATATATGTTCCTATAGATTTCTTCGATTTCGCTGACTGCCATGAATAATATTATAGATGTGCGCATTTATGCTGAGCTTGGATACTGGCTTGATATATATTCGTACCCATTTGTTGTTCCGTGGTACGTGCGGTGTTTGCACTGAGGCTGACATAAGAAGGCGTTCCAACTCTGAACTGCTGCGAGAAGTCGCGACACTAAAAGCGGAATATAAGAGACGGGGATTTTTTTTCTTTTTATCTGAGATGCTGAGGTAACACTATTTTAACGTAGTAGATTTGGAATTTCACTCCCTTTCATTTTGGAGCTACGCAAACGGTACCTCGTTGCAAATAGTTAATCTGATAGTTTTTCTCGCCAACCTAAGTCGATCCAAACGCAGAACAGGTTCTTGACAAATTGAAATCATGTAAAGCATGTGGCTCACAAGCTGAGCTAAGAGCCATTATATAGACACAACCAGAACTAAAAACAAATACGGAGTGGCAAACAAGGTTCGAGGCAGTAAAGTTTTGGATGGACGGAAAACCTGCTGGCTAGGCAGGCGAAGAAGTCAAAACGACTGCCGCACAAGTGAAGAAGGGAAAGGAAAAGGTAATGGGCGAGGTGAGGAAAGGAGCAGAGGAGAAAACTGAACAAAGAAAAGAGAGAGAGAGAAAAAAAATGCAAACAGCGGGTAAATGGCGCGGCAAGGAAACTTCGTCAAGGGGAGGAGGTCTAAGAAAGCAAGTCAAGAAAAAGCATATCAATAGGGAAAAAAATGTAAGAAAAGGTCGCAATCTCCCCGCAAGACAGAGAACCCTTTAAAAAAAAAAAGCTGTGACGAAACTGCGTTTCAAGAGGAAGCCACCGCTTTTGAAGCCGCATTGCTTGCACTTGCAGGTGATAGCGAAATATTAAGCGCTACCTTAATATCACGAATGGTGGTATCGACAGGAACGTTTCATTGCTGGTGAACAATGCTTATATTGATAGCAGTCTTGAGTTGCGTGGAGTTGCGTAGAGCTACTGAAGCACCAAAGCACAAGAGGCTAACAAAAAATGCCGATTTTATTTAATTTTGCAATATGCAGGACGTCACAGCTAACCTCGACCTCCGACAGATTTGCGTGAAATATTATTTCAATCGGCGCCATTAAAACTTGATTTTTTAATGCTTGTATGCTTGTAACAACAAATGCTGTTCCTTTTTTTTTTTCGTTTCTCAATGCACCGGTGTTGCAGCTAAACATGACCTCCTGCAAAACTTTACGATATTTCAGTTGTATGTTTGAATGGGTCTATCAAAAGAAATCTTGCAAGTTCTGGCGACCCACTCCTTTATTGATGACAGAGTTATTATATATGTACCTATAGCTTTCTTCGATTTCGCTGACTGCCATGAATAATATTATAAATATTATAGGAGTGCGCATTTATGCTGAGCTTGGCTACTGCCTTGATATATATTCGTACCCATTTGTTGTTTCGTAGTACGCGCGGTGTTTGTACTGAGGCTGAGATAAGAAGGCGTTCCAACTCCGAACTGCGAGAAGTCGCGACACTAAATGTGGAATATAAGAGACGGGGATTTTTTCTTTTTTTTTTTTATCAGGGATGCTGAAGTAACAGTACTATTCTCAAGTAGTAGATTTGGAATTTCACTCCCTTCCATTCCGGAGCTACGCAAACGATACCTCGTTGCAAACAGTTAAGCGGGTAGTTTTTCTCGCAAACCTAAGCCGATCCAAACGCAGAACAGGTGCTTGGCAAACTGAAATCATATAAAGTATGTGGCTCATAATTTGAGCTAAGATCCATTATATAGACACAACCAGAAACAAAAACAAGTACGGCGTAGCAAACAAGGTTCGGGACAGTAAAGATTCGGACGGGCGGAAAATCTATTGGCTAGGCAGGTAAAGAAGTCAAAATGACTGCCGCACAGGTGAAGGAAAAGAAAGAGGTAATGGGTGAGGTGAGGAAAGGAGCAGAGGAGAAAACGGAGCAAAGAAAAGAGAGAGAAAAAAAAAAGCAAACAGTGGGTGAATGGCGCGGCAAGAAAACATCATGAATGGGAGGAGGTCTAAGGAAAGAAATAAAGAAAAAGCATACCCATGGGGAAAAAAAAATCAAGAAAAGGCCGCAGTCTACCTGCCAGACAGACAACCCCTTTTATGAAGGTTGTGACGAAACTGCTTATCAAGAGTAATATAACTAGAGTGTGCATTTACACTACGTTTTAGTACTCGCTGCTTATATTCGTACCCATTTGCTTCCGTGCTGTACGCGCGGCGCTTTGCAGTAAACTGTGGAGTTGCGTACAGCTACTGAAGCTAAGATGGCAATGCCTTCCAGCCCCAGAGCACAAGAGGGTAACAAAAAAAGCCGATTTTATTTAATTTGGCAATATGCAGGACGGCACAGCTAACCTCGACTTCCGACAGATTTGCGTGAAATATTTCAGTCGGTGCCATTCTAACTAGATTTTTAATGCTTGTATCAAAACCATATTGCCATGCTGTCGCGAACAATTCTTTTATTGATAGAATAGTTCATTATGCTTTCTGTGATTGTGCTGATTGGGAAGAATAATTTCGCTGATTGTGAAGAATAATGTTATTGGAGTAAGCATAATTTTATGCGGGTTAATACACGGTTGCTATAATTATACTTCTTTAGTTTGGCGCAGTACGCGTGGTGTTTGTACCGTTACCGAAGCTGAGATGAAAACGCGTTCTAACTCCAAACTGCTGTTAGGGCAAGTGAGACAGTACGCTTTTTTTTTCGTACAGACGCGGAGCACACGACTTCCGCCGCTGCAGGGAGGGTAGGGCAGCCACCCTCCGCAATTTTTTTTTGTTCTGCAGGAGAAAAAAACCCGCTCTGACGTAGAGTCGCGTGTGAGCGGCGAGGCCCCGCCCAAACAAGTCTGACGGCGTCCGGCGCCCCTTTCTGTTTGAACATCGCGCCGCTCCATCCGTCGTGCGGTGTCCCCCGCCGATGTCGCCGCGACGGTCTGACTCCCTAGTGGCACTGCGCGCTGCGTGACGTCATACCATCTGAGGCTCCAACCACGCTGGCGCGCGAGGCTAACGCTCTGAATTCGCGGCTAGATGGCCGCCCAATGAAACCTTTTGGCAGCTACTTACAAGGGGTGGAGGAAATGGGGAAAGGCGCCGCTAAGTAGCAAAGAATTGAAGCGCCAAACCAAGGAGATTATTTGGGTAAGCCTTGCCGTGCAGACAAGCTGTGCGAATGAAAACGGAAAACAAAAGGAAGACTCCAGTAACCGCGAGGATATGATGTGCTCTAAAAGTGACTGAAGAGACCAGTGCGCAACCCATGCTCGCCAGCATGTGTGCAAGGCATTAGTCACACAGCGAGCTATCCGCGAAAGCCAACGCTCCTTCATACCGCTCAAGCCATCGTACTCGAAAAGTAGTGTGATGCCCCCTCTCATGACCTTTCCTTGCTGTCGGTTCCTAATGTTAGCACACGTTAATGAACTCAAGGTCATTTAATTTAACACGGAACCCTCACGGTTCGGCACCCATCATGGTCCGTATAGTTTTGGTAATTGTTTTGTACTGAAGGGAAAACAATTCAAATGGGCAACATATATTAGAAAAGCACATATATAGTTGCGGGACTAATTACTCATTAGCCAATATGAATGACCACCGGAAAAAAAAAAGCGCGCGAAACGTCTCCGAAAACCTAGCTGTCACGGACAAAAAATCTACAGCGAAACATGCAATCGAGACTCGCTAGAGACGTCAAACTAACTAGTAAATCTCGGGATGAACGTTTAGTGACTCCGGTAACAGCTGATGAGTCACAAAATACTTAACTCGCAAAGCCGGGCACCATTCGTTGGGACAAATTTGTCGTGCAAATACGATGCAGTCATACGGTTATGTTGTATTTGTGAAGGCCGGATCTTCAAAAATCCGGCCTGTGCATACCTCCACCCCTTTTGAACGATTAAACGTTTTTCACCACTACCATCAGCATACTGTTCTTTGATTATCAAAATTTCCGCTCGGGACAGTAAACAGAGCTCTGCCTCATTTTCGTTGCCACATCCGAAGGCACAATACCCCGACATCCTCGGAGACCCAGAGCGACCATGTTATACGTGTTTTATGCACACAGAACAATATCGGACGAACATAGTCGTAAAACACGCTACCCGCATAACGCCGAAGCTTTGCGATGACTGCGCGTCGTCTGCTCGAGCGGACCATCTATGGCGTGGCTTGAGCACGTGATCGCAGCTGGCCAATGGGCGGCGCCGCATCAAAGAGAAAACAGCTGCGGTACTTTCAGAGTTCTAGTGGTTTTAAGGATCCATGCGATCCATGGCGACCGACGCGTGAACCGCAAACACGAAGGGAAAAAAAAAATCGGAGCACCACCGGAAGTAAACAAACCGAGAGTCAGTGGAGACAGTGGCGTCACTTCGTGACGCCTCATGAGCGGGGCGTCGCCCCGGACATTTTTTTTTTTTTTTTTTGGCAGGCGCATCGGCGTGTATAAGTTGAGGGGTAGAGCGATGGGAGAGGAGGAGCATCATTTTTAATATGGAATATCTGCGTGGCTAAAGAAGTTAGCGTAAAAAAGTCTTGCTCTGCGCCTTTCTAGCACAGCTTCAAGCTTTTCATAAGCCCCCTATTGGTTGAGAGGAACTAAACAAAAGCAAAACTGGATTAAAAACAATAAGCAATGCACGGAAGAAAGTGTATATTTTTGAGCTTTTTATTTCCAGATTCCCACAGCCTAAAGTTTTTTCTTTATAACGCAAACTTTGTTTGTGCATTTGCTGGCGTTTTTTAGAATGAAATTAAACTCTGCACGCATTGCAGAGTGTCTTTTTTTGCAATATGTATCATGTAAACTGGTTGTGCAACGCTGCCAACCCCAGGGATTTTCCCCTTTATGTAGAGAAATTAAACCTTGTTTAAGGAAAAAAAACAGGATTTTGATATAATCTAGAGAAATTTCGTTTTCTCGATGGGTCATTTTCATTTCTCGTTGTGAAGCAGGGCTCGTTGCTCTCCGGTTCTTCGCCACGCTTGGTGCGATGTGTTGGCGTCACTACGGCCAGTACGCGAGCCGCGTCGGGCTGGCAGAACACCGTCTCTACCACGGTGTAAGAATAATGTCTCTACTAAAAAGAAAAAAGAAAATAGAGGAGCCTTTGGGGCCACAATGCGCGCGCCCCTCGCGGCAGAAAGGGCAGACTTTACACGTGCCCGGCCCGGCGGCGCCGCACAGAAGCTGCAAAGCTGCCCGCGCGTGGGTCGCATTCCTCCTCCGTTCTTTGTATTCGAGGCATTCTTTGGTCACAGTAGTCACACATAGATTGGTGCGTTGCAATCTGCTATAGCAGTAAATGTATTCTTTAAATTATCAGGTAAAGACAAGGTCTACGCTTTATTTTGTATAGACCTCCTTCATGTTTACAAACAAACAAGGTGATCGAGGTGGCGCTGCAGTCGTCTGCGATCCCATGGTAGGCAAAAAGCCCGGGCGCGGCAGTGTTTTGGAGCCTTCTGACCAAGTTTGTCATCTCTTATTGTGGTGTGCAGGCGTGCAGGCTCCTTTATGGCTGCCGCAATAACGATGTACTCAGGAAGCGAGTATTTTGTGAGCCTCAGCAGTGAGGAGCAAAAACGCTATGTGGAAAAACTCAAAGTACACGGCGTGCAGCGTCCGGACCCGTACGCCGTCCCGGACGGAGAATGGCTTCAAGGCGCACAAGCGAAGCGTTGCTGCCCTCCGGTGAAAATGAGCAACCTTCTCGTCTATTTGCTGTTTTTACCAAGAAAATTCACCCCGGAAAGCGTGGAGAATTATAAAGCTCTGGATGCTTATAACTACTTTCAGTCAGGTAAGTGGGCGACAATTTTTCTTGCTCATCAGCACCGTGCGGAGACCGCGTATGAAGTATTCCGCTCAAAATTTCACTATCGGGCGATCTTTCACGCTGATCAGCAAATGAGGCTTGGTAAGCATGAAGCCCTACGCTAGCGTCGAGGGGCTGTATGCTTAGGTTAAGGGGCTTTAGGTAAGCATGGAAACATGATCAAGGGCATCGCTCCTTGGCCCCGTACGGATTTACTTATCCTTGCGTTATTCGTTGAAACCACCATGCTGCGCACTATTGTATCTATTCCATTTGTGTGTCGCTATCGGCATTAACTTCCGCATTTCAGGGAGCAATGCAACACACACGCACACAGTAGTAGTAGTACCTTTCGACTGTTTTGGCTACGTTATTTACTTGCTGAGGTGGCTTGGCAGCGGCGCGCGCACTTAACTGCTAACCAGCGGCGACAGTTTCGGTAGTAACAAAATGCAAACGCACACACACTGCGTACTGACCGGTGCAAGATTAAATATAAAAATGCACTTTAATTTTAATCTTGATCCTTCAAAGGCCGGTTTCGTAGCGTAGGTACACCTCCTAGACACCAATTTCCCTGCGCCAAGTTGTTCGCTGATAAATCCATGTCTTACGTGGATGCAACGACTTAGATTAAAAAACAAAAACGTGGGACCCACATGCTTCTCCGGAGGCTATCACGTAATAGCGCTTCACGCATACATACATTTTCTCACTGTTTTGATTTTTGAGCCGCCACGGTGAGGGAGTGGGTAGGTGCTCGACTACAGTGCCTAAAGATCCGTGATAGAGTCCCGGCCGCCGTTCTTTCGTTGCAGTTAAAAGCTAGGCGCCATGTGCTGTGCGATGTCACTGCTAGCTAAAGAACCCCAGGTGGTCGAAATTTCCGGAGTCCCCTCCTACCACGTCTCTCATAGCCTGAGTAGCTTTGAGACATTAAACCCCATAAACCAAACCTGCTTTATTTTTTCTTTTGTACACAATACTTAGCATCAACAAACGTTAGCTTAGCAGTTTGACACCTTTGAAGGCGTTTTTATTTTACAATTAATCAATTACACTGAAAATTTTGCTGTTAGCTTCACAAAAGCATTGGCTTCTCATTCTGAGGATTTTGACACCTTCAACTTCCTTTGCATTTTTTGTAGTAAAGCAATCAATTACACACACTAAATTTTCTTAATAAGCTCCATCTTTTTAAATCTAAGTCATTGCATTCACGTAAGATATGGACACTGAGCATTTTGACATCTTTCAACCCTTTTTTTTAATTTTTCAGTTTCTATTAAATTATTCATCAGTTGCACACTCCAAGTTTTCTTAAATGACATTATCAAGTGTTCCATTCTGAACATTTTGATTCCTTCAAGTAAATTCCAATGATTTCATTAACTCATCATAGCCTATTGTAACCAATCAATCATCAATGATTAAAACTTCAAATTACCAGGATACAACTTCATATGCCGCCCCTGATTATTTCCGACACATGGTGCTGACAACTGTTACTACTACAATGTCAGCGGCATTTTGTCCAAACGAGCTGTATAAGCTATTGTTTACTATCACTCGCCATAAATGCTGGATGCTTTAAGCATTATAATATGTTTCTTTACTGCAGTGGCTTTTGGAGGAAAATTAGTTTGAGCACAACCATATTTATTAATCTCCTGGTATTCATCCATGCTCATTATTTATAGAACTGGTCCGAAAATGTCGGCTGTGGAGGCCAGGTGGTGGAAAAATTAGCTTCCTGCGCGCTGAAGTGATGCCATCACAAACTACTGCAGCAAAAGGCCACAACACATGGCTCTGTGTCGATGATCAATCAGGGCATATATTGGCTGGCCATTGCCAGTGCAAAGCTGGGTGAGTGGACTCCTTCCTATGAATCCTTTTTATATGTAACTGATCATTAAGCAAAAGTTCTTGTGCAGGCTTGGAGAAGTATGCAGCCATGTCGCTGCAGTACTGCTCGTGCTGGAGTCAACAGCTCGTGAGCCGGCAGATGTATCGTGCACCTCACAGCCATGTGCCTGGAGAGCTGCTGTGTCCAAAAAGGTAAATATTGGCATGTGAGGGTTGTCTTGAAATACATAACTGGAGAGTAAAAGACACACTAAATGATTATTGTGCATAATTTGTGTGTTATATTTTAGGCAACCATGGTCCCTTTTGACCACCTTGATCTAGCCAAGCCTGGCAAAAAGCCACGAAAGCTTACACCACAACCCAAACATATGTCCCAAGCTTATGACGCGAGGGACAGAGAAATATTTCAGCGTCTCAGAAAGGCCAGTGCAAGCGCTGTTGTTTTAAGGAGCATCCCAAAAGTAGATGAAGAGGACACAAACTCTGCATCGGAAGATGAAGAAATGTACACATTTTTAAGGCAAGAGAACAGTCATATGCATGCTTTTCAAGTTACGTTTGAGTAAGTGCCATCAGCTTTTTCATTGTTCTGTGAAAGAAAATTTCCACAAAACAGAAATTGGCTCGCACTACTACAATTTTTGTTACATGTTTACAGAACAAAAAATTTTTCTTTCCACTATCGTGCATAATTCAGTAACTATTTGGAAACAACCGAGAATGCTCATAACCTGCTTTTGCCTTCTCTCAGTCATTACAGATATCCCAGCTTACAGGCTGTTGACTGTTCCTTCTTGACACAGGTTACTATGTTGCATCAGGTAGCTACAAGTATCAGAAAAAAAAAAATGAAAAAATGAAATGAAAAATGAAAATGAAAAAATTAATGAAATGAAATGAAAATGAAAGTGCACGTGGTATATTGCGCGCCCCTTGTAGAGCTGTTGGTAGGAAGGCCGGGGCTCGTGCCGCACTGTAGAAATTTCTTTTCCTTGGCGCGCGTTCGCTGCAGTGCTGTATCTAATTATAATAAATTTAGAGGAAAGGAAAGGCGTAGTATCTGTCACACGTTCTTATAAAAGTGTGAGTTTGGACGGTACGCTGTCGCTCCTATCGCAGTCATGCCCCGTTAATATGACCCCCGTTAATATGGACAGTTGCTGTGGGGACGAAACCTTTTCAATGTATTTATGCCTCGTTAATATGGAAACTCGCTGTGTGGACAATGGACAGGGGAAGAATGCACACGGCCCACTTGAACCCATGTATTTTTGTCTCGTTAATATGGACAGTACTTGAAAAAAAGCAGGAGTCCGAACGCAAGTTAAAGAAGGGCGCGCAGCCCGCGAACCTATCAGCCGATACGATGCCTGAAAGAGTCCTGTGGGATTGGAAAAAACCAAAGCGGGCGTGTCGCCGTTTTAGGGGAGGGGGGGGGGGGGCGCAAGAGTGGAGAGGAACGTACACAGCAAACCGAGGGTCAGCGTTAGAAAGAACCCGGAAGGGGGGAACCAGGAGATTTCTGGGTGCAGCGGAAGTGCCGCCGCAGTCGGGAAAACAGCAACATGTGGTTGTAATAAATTCTGCTGAACCTGAACAGAGAGGCCGGTAAAAGCGTAAGAAAGAAATGACAGGAAGAAAGAGAAGTGCCTACAGTGGCGGTGGGAACTGAAGTTTTTTCCCAAAGCATAATGTGTGTTTCATGAAGCAATTAACGCTTTTCGATGAGAGTTAAGACACACTCACAAAGTAGAGCGACAAAAGAAAGGCGACGCACGAACACGCAACTGGGATCGGGCGTCCCGTCCTGGACGCTCTTCCATCTCATGCTCCTGGTTTTCGTCCCTGCTGCGCTGCCGAACTGCCACATTTTGCACCCCAGGCTGTCAGCATGTCGGCTTCGCTTTGAGTCAACGATGCGGCCTTGACAAGGTCTGAAGTCTTCGTAGTCGGCTAGCCGTCGGTCTAAACTGTACTTCAGCTTGCAGTGTTTGTTTTATAGGAACACAGAAACGGCGCCAAGAAGATGGGATGTTCGATAGCCCTCTGCATAGCAGCTTGCCAACTTGACTCCCTTGCTTCCTTACAGAAACAGTACAAGGCAAAAAAAAAGAAAGAATCAGAAGAACGGAAAGGCAGAAAGGTTAACTAGGCAAAAAAATGCAAAGCATCAGGAGACTGTAGCCCTCAACTTGAGTCTTGGGTGCCCAAGAAGGGCAAACAACGCCATAAAACTGATAGATATTGAACCACCCATCATTCTCCCGCAAAAAGTTTTGATCTAGCTTCTGCAACACGAGAGACATCGGCGATGAAAAATGACCCTTCCAATTTTCCCTCTCAACTCGTACGCCGAAGGGAGCCATAAAAAAAAATAAAGAATACAAGCAAGTTCAAAGCTCCGCCCAGAAATACGTCACTTCGACGAACTTACGGTTGCCGCGCGCTCGCTCGCTTGCTGGCGTACTCGCGTCAATCCATCCTCGCTCGCTCACACCAGAGGAGTTCGCCAGATCGCGCAGCGACGGTTAGTGTAACCGTGAACTCGTGGTTAGCCCACGTTACACGGCGGACCAAACCATGGTTACACCACTAACCGCGGTTATTGCAAACCGAGCTTGGCGACCTCGGTTTGCGTCGTTAACCGAGGTTATGGCGGCGTCTGTTGACGGAGGCTACTCGCCGGTGCCCGAATGCGCGAAACATATGAGCGGGTCTGCTTCACAAAGTTGTTCGTTTGCCCACTGTATCACATTTAAAGATCGATGTATAGAATATGGTGCCGCCCGACGTCTTCGATTACGGCCGACAGCGCAGCGACTACGTACTGAATTCTTGTCTTGCCTGCAGTATCGTTTGAACAGCTTGTTGCTGAGCAGAACGTCAGAAAATGCGCGGCCTTAGCTATGAAAGTACACGAGTTCGCAACGCTTGCAGCACGGGATGCCGCGAGCAGGCTGATGTACGTAACGTTACACAATTACCGCGGGGGTGGGGCGCGCGAGCGCGGCGAACGACGGCGCCGTGAGTGACCGTCCCTAGTCGTCTCTAGGCCTGAACTGTTTCGCTTCGAAGCCGCGGCGGTCGGCGCTTTGGACCTGATCAACGCTGTCGTAAATCGCCTACTTATGAAACTGCCTTATGTGAATCCTGTAATAGTAAAATATTTATAGGATTAACTCTGGCGACGCATTAATCGCAGAACTAGTACGAGCAGATCGGATGAGCCGAAATGCACCAGCGGCAGCTGGTTTGAGCAGAAACTTGCTTGTATCACGGCTATCGCTGTTACCAGCAGTTTGCTGCTGGTCAGCGAGCCTCACGAGGGCTTCATACTTTATATTCGGCTTAGTATTCCAGACGCCAACAAATTTTAGCACGCTTTATTTCGAACATCGGTGCTAACGATCCGCCGTGTCGTTCGCGAACGGTATGCGGGAGGAGGGGCCACAGCGGCGGTGTTTACGCAGTTTACGGCGGTCGAGGAGGTGCTGCCATCGTGCGGTGCTTGACCGTGCTCTTGACGTTTCGTCGGACGACACTCCGGTACTCTTGAAACCACGTTATATAAATAAGATATTTGTAAATTCAGCTTTGTTCCGTCGATCACTGCGTCGCTTCAGTTGTTGTATTTGATGGGCAATAGCCGCCTAACCGATAACGGCGGCGAGCTGTGTAACAACAGCCCGCACATAGTTCGAGCAGCGCAAGAGCAGCGCACGAGCAGCGCACGAGCAAACGACTTTCGCAGCTACCGGAAGTGTGACCGTGACGTCATGGCTGCAGTGGCCGCAGCGAATGGCAGCTTCTAGCAAGCCTTGCCAGTCAACTCACCCGTGACGTCACGGTTTAAGAAAATAGTTCCATGCGACACCGCCAAGTGACGACCTCTCTACCCGCGAATTTCAAAAAACGATGTTTTTAAAAATTAATAATAAATCACTGGCTTTGTTCCAAGGAGTTATACTTTGGGTTAATGCTCAAAAGTATTTGTTCTACACACTGAACACATTTATCAGTGGCTTCTTGGTGGCCGTTTCAGGGGACCTTTAAACGCAAAAGAACAAAGCTGAACATAGGCGCAAAGAAATCTGTGAATACAAGCGGCAAAGCCATCGCAGTCAATCCAAGCCGTGAGGGACTAGTATCGACAGCTCAGCTATTTCCTCGCCTCAGGAGAATCTCAAGCAGCTAGTTAGCGGCTACTTTGCTCAGTGACGAGGCCATTTTGGAAGTGGCGGTGGGTAGAGAATCGGATGCTAATTCATCGGCCAGTGAGGAGTTCGTGCTCGAAAGTTCGATCAACACAAAGTCCATCATCACGGGTGCCATGGTACGCGAGTCGCTTCAGACAGCAGTACAAGTTTTCGAAGACAACAATGACAACGATAATGTACTCAAAATTATCGGTGTTCTGTCAAATTTTAAGTCCAGTGCAGTCCGTTATGTACAGAAACAGTCATTAATTACAATTCTTTTTTCTCAATAAAATCCTTTTTGTTTCTATTCATGACTCGTTATTATGGGTGACTCGCCTTATGGACAGTTTTTGTCGGAAACCAAAGTGTCCATATTAACGAGGCACGACTGTATATCGCTATTGAGACGACACCCGAAAGTGCTTGCTGAGGCAGCACCAGCAGCACGCAGAGCCTGTCTGGCGAGCGAGTACTCCGGCCGTCGATGGTATCACAGCGCGGCCGCAGTGTGGCGTCGATATCGTCAAACTCGGCAATGCTTTTATGAGGAGGAGGAGGAAGATGAGGAGGAAAGGCAGGGAGGCTAACCCGTAAAAGAAATCGGCTTGCTACCCTGCTGTGAGGGAAAGGGGTGAGTGGATATAAAAGTTGTGAGAGAGGGATGAGTGAAGTTAGTGCAGTCACATCACAGACATGTCACATCACATCACATCACATCACGTCACAGTCCTATCACATAGCATAACAGCAATATCATAGTCTTTCGACTAGGCCTGTGCTTTTCATAATAAGGAGCAGTGCCTGGAAGGCCTTCACCTCAAGCGATCGATGTGGCCAGATACTTAAAATCCTAATTTCAGTCAACGGGCGTCCATCTAGATGCTCCAGCGCACAGCATAGACACTATCTTTCCTCCTTGTATATTGGGCACTCACAAAGAATGTGGCCTGTAGACTCATCGCACCCACAGTTTGCACATGCAGGGCTGTTTGCCATACCTACCATAAAATAATACGAGTTTGTGAATGCTACACCAACCCACAGGCGGCACAGCAAAGTTTCTACGCGTCGCGGTAGGTCAGGCGGAAGCCGGAGCTTCAGGTCAGGGTCCAGGGATTTTAAGCGGCAGTTCGCAAACTGACCAGAATTCCACAAAGGCAGCGTGTGTTCCCGCGCAAGTGCGCGAAGCCTGCCCGCTGCTTCTACCCTGGAAAAGGGAATCAACACACAATCGCCGTCTTGGTGGGCTGTTCGTGCGACCTCGTCCGCCCGTAAAACTATGACAGCGTACGAATGGTCGAGGTGGCTGTGTCGAAAGCAGCGTGCTCCGGTCCTCGGCCTGCGCTGCACTTTGAAAACTGCCATTGGCTCTACCAAGTCGGGTTTTTGACGTATGTTAGTCTCCTACACAGACATGGGCTATACAGGGGTAAGGGTATCTTCTGTGCCTGTGACCCAGACATCGGCTTGAGCACTGGTGGGGCATTCATGAAAATGACATGTATTTCGATCATGTTCCATTCTTCTTGTGGGGTTTTGTTTTCTTTTATTTTCTCATTGTCCCCTAACTTCATGTGTAACTTTTTCCGTCTCCCTTTTTTCGGTAAGCGGGATTTGCTAACCTATCTTTTCATTTCACTTTCTGCTTGTTCCTTTTTCGTGTATTTTTTTTCCCCTTGTCAGGTACTGTATTTTGGAACAAGTATGTTTTGCTGGCGTGGTTCAGTTCCTGGAGGCTCAGTCGCCATTTCCACTTTCTTTTCTTTTTTTAGTTGTTCACATACAGTGTTCTCATAGGTTCTTGCTTACTGCCACCGGGTTATGAACTTCTCTACTGTGCCCCATTCTTAACGCGACAGCATTATAGCCCCGTAGTGTAAAAAAATCTGGGTTTCCGGAAACCGCATGCAGGGCAATTTGTGCCGCCCACTTCTCCCGGCATGGCCACTTTCAAATGTCCACCTTTCAAGGGTAACCACGAACAGGATGTCAACGCCACCTCGGGCGCAGTTTGCTTTGCATAGACAATAAGGGAGCCACTGACACAAAAAGAAAGCACAGGGGATATTTTCTGTCATTGTGAATATATTTTAAACGTAGAGATAATTGACAAGATGGACGAAAAAATTACGTGACTGCGCTTAAGTCTGCTTAAGGGTGGAAATGATGAAATCCACTTTGCAGGGCTATCTTCACCAGCTGTATCGTGGATTCAATCTTTAACGTCATGATTATAATCATAATTAGCGCTAGTAGCATCATTATCAACTAAATTCACAGTCATTGTCATCGCTGCTATCATCACTATCATTATCACTAACTTTATCGCCATTCTCATCGCTACTGTCGTCATCACGCAAGACAAGAATTACGATCGGTTTCTCCCGAGTCATTTGGTCCCCACCAGGCATGTGTTATAAAGGAAGTTCGATTGGTGCCAACATTCATAAGGTGCGAAGTGCTCTTGAGTGCTGTGATGGCTAGAATGCTCGGGTGGCCATCCTCTAAATCGGCTTCGCAAAATGATTTCTTTGGGTCGCTCGCAAAATTTTGGTTTTCATTTTGTATCATGCGAATGTTGATTTAGTTATGCACAAGGGCGTGGCCCTGGCGTATGGAAACTCTACGACAAGATTGATTGTAAACAAGAGTCTGAGGGAACCCATTAGCATGCAGCTATCGGTTCGGCAGGGCTGCCCCCTCTGCTCTCATTTCTTTTGCATTTACATTGACACTTTTTGCATGAAAATAATGAAAACCGACATTATAATGGGTTTAAGTTACAAGCAGCCGAGGTGAAGCTACTGGCATACGCAGACGACGTTGCTGTTTTTACAGTTGGCCAGGACAGCGTAACTGAGGCTGTCAGTTGTGTCCGTGACTCCTTTCAAGTTACCGGTAGAGGGTCGACTGGGCCAAGTGCCTTGGGCTCTGGTATGGATGGTGGTCATCGAAGCCTGATCGCTTTGCCATGCGACGTGGACCAAGACCAATACCAAGTACTTACGCGCCAAGCTGGGTGGTTACCGCCAAAGTGAACATTATTGCAAAGGGCACAAGGAAAAGCTACGGGAGAGAACAGAGAGGTGGAAAGGCGCCAACATATCGATTTTCATCGAAGCTACTGTATCTAATATTTTTGTTTCATCAGAAAGCTTTGGTGCGCAATTAAAGTACTGCGATTCTCGCGTGTAAATATACAAAAGCTCCCTAGGAAGTTGGACATCTTCGTTTGGGCTTCGGAATAGAGCACTACGAGCGTACCTGTTCAGATGGGTTAAAGTGGGGGCTTGGGGCTCGGGCACCTCCTTTTATGCCAGGGAATCAATCAAATTTTGCTTTCGACGTATCCGACCCATTCTTGTCCAACGTCTGCCAAGTTAGGCTGCGCCGCCGGCTGCCGGAGTTTGTTGTCTCCGCCGAAGAAGTAGCGTGTGGGAGTTTTGGTTATTACAGAGAGGTCGTCGGAAGTGATACATTTCTTTCAGCGCGTTTCTCTATGGAATATTTGGTCGGTGTAAAGCGGATGCAGCTAGCTGTACCGCGATCTGTGTGATATTGTTTTCCAATAAACCTTGTAGAGGGTCTTATACAGTGGATGCCCGGGTAGAGACATCTTGAAGAGAGTTAAGAAAATGAAGGTGCCGCCAGGTTCTAAGACCTTCTTTAATTTACATACCGGAACGTTACCAGTAAAGTCGTTTTTGGAGGGAAGATATTTTTTTTATACCGTGGGGAACGCATTGTATAATCTGCAAGAAACAGCGAAACAACAGATTATGTTTTTCACATTGTTGGGAAGGGGCTTAGTTTGAGGATGTATTGTAACGGACAATAAAGGAGGATCTTACATTAGACTAGCACGGCGTGTGTTATTTAAGCATCGATAATGAGGATTGGGTTCCATTTAGTGTAATTATGCTAATGGGCCTCCACTGAATATGGCGCTCCAGAATGGCAGGCTATCACTGTGATAGTGATGGCAGACCTGCTCGAATTTATTTTGGCGAGAGTTGCAGAACCTCCCAACTGGCTCTCAAGGGTAGAGCGTATGTTTCTTGGGGGAGTTTTAATGTCACGAAGGCTGGCTAACGCTGGCTGATCACGATGTCCCTGTATGCCCATAGCCACGTGCTCTTCATGTTGGTTGTGACAGGGGTTTCTTTTTGTGAAATATTGTCACGAAGACAGGAATTTATGTGAATCGGCAACAGGGCAGATACATACAGTCAAGACAGAGGTTCACGGGAAATGGTAGCACAAAGGCACAGGCTCAAGAGTCCACAGTCCCAGCTAGCCGAAGCGCGCGAAAGTCTCCAACTTCTTCGTCTTTCAAGCGCTACCTCAAGCCGTCAGGTGGCATTATTCTCCCCCCCCCCCCCCCTCGAAAAAAAAACAACCGCAAGCTCACAGAAAAAAATCTGATCCGGATGGCAAATACGACTTTCAGATAGTGAAGTACGGCTCCATGCGAAGCACATGCACTAGGTCAGACGAGCACCGATGACTAGAACTCGGTACAGTTCCGTCTGGAATAACCTCGTACGTAACTTCTGAGAGGCGACGCAACACTCTGTAGGGTCCGAAGTAACGATTGAGAAGTTTTTCTGACAGGCCTGGGCGCCGGACAGGTGTCCACACCCAGACTTTGTCACCAGGCTGGAACACGACATAGCGATGGCGGTCGTTATATCGGCGTGCATCTGTTGCTTGCTGTTTTGTAATGTGATTACGGGCGAGTTGGCGAGCTTCCTCAGCGTAGTTGGTGAATTCTGCGTCAGCGGTAAGCAGCTGGTCGTCAGCCGCACATGGCAGCATGGCGTCGAGCATGGTCTGTACATCGAGTCCGTATACTAGGCGAAACGGAGTGAATCGAGTTGTTTCTTGGACGGCCGTGTTATATGCAAATGTGACAAGGCAATATCTCGTCCCATGTTTTATGCCGCAAATCCACATACATGGCGACCATGTCCGCTATTGTTTTGTTTAGTCGCTCAGTAAGGCCATTAGGTGCAGCGGTGGCGTAGCGGTAGAACATCTGCCTCGCATGCAAGAGGACCGGGGTTCAAATCCCGGTGCCGCGCAATTCTCCACCGGATGAAAGAAAAAAAATCCGCGTGTTGATGGAATTGCATAAACAGGTTTGGGGTGCGACCTGATGCCGGTGAACACCTCCGGCAACGCACTCCCTCACCAGAACAGGAGTTGGCCACCCTGGTGCAGTAATTGGTCGCAACCTCCTATGATAAGCTCCATAAAACCCCGGCCCTCAGTCACCAGCGGCTGCGGAACAACTGACCACGGCGGCGGTCAGACCTGTGACGCAGCAGGGGGTGCTAAGAAAGCCTGGCTCCGCTGGACAGGCCGCCATTGGAAACTGTCCCTGGCAACGTTTAATGCTAGAACCCTAGCTAGTGAAGCTAGCTTAGCAGTGCTGTTAGAGGAACTAGAGGGCATGAAATGGGATGTCATAGGGCTTAGTGAGGCTAGGAGGCCGAATGAGGCATATACTGTACTGAAAGATGGGCATGTACTGCGTTATCGAGGCTTACCAGAGAGGCGACAACTAGGAGTAGACTTCCTTGTCAATAAGTATATAGCGGGTAATATAGATGAATTCTATAGTATTAATGAGAGGGTTGCAGGCATCGTAATTAGGCTTAATAAGCGGTATAAACTGAAGGTTGTACAGGCCTATGCACCTACATGTAGTTATGATGACCAGGCAGTTGAAAGCTTCTATGAAGATGTAGAATCGGCAATGCGAAAAGTAAAGACGCAGTATACTGTTCTAATGGGCGATTTCAATGCCAAGGTAGGGAAGAAACAGGCAGGAGACCAGGCAGTAAGTGACTATGGCATTGGTTCTAGGAATAGCAGGGGGGAGTTATTAGTTGAGCATGCAGAGCGTAATAAGTTAGGAATCATGAATACCTTCTTCAGCAAACGGAAGAACCGGATATGGACATGGAAAAGTTCTAACGGGGAGACTAAAAATGAAATTCACTTCATACTGTGTTGAATCCCCCCCCATTATGCAAGATGTAGAGGTAATCGGGAAAGTGCGATGCAGTGATCACAGGATGGTGAGGTCCCGAATTAGCCTAAATCTGAAGAAGGAACGCAACAGATTGGTAAGAAAGAAACCCATCAACGAATTAGCGGTGAGGGGGAGGGCAGAAGAGTTCAGGATCTCGCTACAGAATAGGTTTTAGGCTCTAACTGAGGATGGCGACATTACCCTAGAGGCAAGGAACAATAATTTCAGAGATATCATTACTGAGTGCGCGGTAGAAGTAGGCGGTAGGATAGTTAGAGAGGATACCGGTAAGCTGTCTAAGGAGACGAAAGATTTGATTAAGAAACGCCAGAGTATGAAAGCTTCCAATCCAACAGACCAGATCGAATTGCCCGAGATATCAAAGCTAATCAATAAGCGCAAGGTGGCCGATATTAGGAAGTATAACATGGAGAAAATTGAGCATGCTGTAAAGAACGGGGGAAGCCTTAAAGCGGTAAAGAAGAAATTGGGCATAGGCAAAAACAAGATGTATGCGATAAGGGACAAGGCGGGCAACGTCATCACTAATATGGAAAAGATAGTCAAAGTAGCCGAGGAGTTCTATACAGATCTCTACAGTAGCCAAAGTAGTCAGGACCGTAATGAGATTGGCGGTAGGGAAAAACAGTCAGACGTTCCACCAGTGACGAAGGACGAGGTCAAGAAAGCACTAGAAACTATGAAAAGGGGGAAATCAGCTGGAGAGGATCAGATAACTACAGATTTGCTGAAGGACGGGGGGGATATCGTGCTAGAAAACCTGGCCACCCTGTATACGCAGTGCCTGGTGTCATCGACGGTACCGGAACCATGGAAGAATGCAAACATTATCCTCATTCACAAGAAAGGGGACTCTAAGGACCTTAAAAATTACAGGCCAATCAGCTTACTGTCTGTTACGTATAAGGTATTTACTAAGGTAATCGCTAATAGAATCAGGACAACCTTAGACTGCAATCAAGCAAAGGATCAAGCAGGGTTTCGGAAACGGTACTCTACTATCGATCATATCCATACCATCAATCAGGTGATAGAAAAATGCTCGGAATATAACCATCCCTTATATATAGCATTCATTGATTACGAAAAAGCATTTGACTCAGTTGAAACCTCGGCGGTGATGCAGGCATTGCGAAATCAGGGGGTAGACGAGCCATACGTGAAAGTGCTGGAAGATATATATAGCGGCTGCACAGCAACCATAGTTCTGCATAAAGAAAGTAACAAAATTCCCATAAAGAAAGGTGTTAGGCAAGGAGACACAATCTCCCCAGTACTATTCACAGCTTGTTTAGAGGAAGTATTCAGAGACTTGGAATGGGAGCAGTTAGGGATAAGGGTAGATGGAGAATACCTCAGTAATCTGCGACTTGCTGATGACATTGCCTTGCTAAGCAACTCGGGGGATGAACTGCAAATAATGATTGATGACCTAGACAGGAAAAGTAGAAAGGTAGGCTTGAAAATCAATATGCAGAAGACTAAGGTAATGTTCAACAGCCTCGGGAAGGAACAGCAGTTTACATTAGGTAGCGAAATACTGGAAGTAGTTGGCGAATATGTCTACTTAGGACAGGTAGTAACCGCAGATCCGGACCACGAAAAGTAAATAACAAGAAGAATACGATTGGGATGGAGCGCATTTGGCAAGCACTCGCAGATTATGACTAGCAGCTTACCGGTATCGCTCGAGAGGAAAGTATACAACAGTTGCATCTTACCTGTACTAACCTATGGGGCTGAAACGTGGAGGCTAACCAAGAGGGTTCTACTTATGTTGAGGACAACCCAGAGGGCTATGGAACGCAAAATGGTAGGGGTAACATTAAGAGATAGGAAGCGTGCAGAGTGGGTTAGAGAAATAACTCAAGTTACCGACATTCTAGTAGAAATTAAGAAGAAATGGACATAGGCAGGACATGTAGTGCGAAGAGAGGATAACCGATGGTCGCTGAGGGTAACAAACTGGATTCCAAGGGAAGGAAAGCGTAGCAGGCGCGGCAGAAAGTTAGGTGGGCGGATGAGATTAAGAAGTTCGCAGGGGTCAAGTGGATGCAGCTAGCACAGAACCGGGTTAAGTGGAGAAATATGGGAGAGGCTTTCGCCCTGCAGTGGGTATAATCAGGCTGATGATGATGATGATTAAGGCCATTAGACTGAGGATGGTGAGCAGTAGTCTTTCGGTGATGTGTCTGGCTTAGTTGGAAAACGTCTTCAAGAAGACGCGCTGTAAATACCTTGCCACGATCAGTGATGACGTATGATGGGGCGCCATGGCGGAGGACAATCTGCGTCATGAAAAATTGTGCCACTTCGGAGGATGTTGCACGTGGCACCGCCATAGTTTCCGCGTAACGTGTCAGATAATCCGTAGCCACGATAATTCACTTATCGCCAGCTGACGATAGAGGAAAAAGGCCGAGAAAGTCCATACCAATTTGGTCGAATGGTACAAGCGGTGGGGGAATAGGCTGCAGGAAACCCGCTGTCTTCAATGGCAGTGTCTTGCGTCGCTGGCACTCGCGGCAACCTCTTCCATATCGATGAACGGTGGCGGTAAGTTTGGGCCAGTAGTAGGCCTGGCCCACTCTGGTAAGAGTGCGTGCAAAGCCCAAGTGTCCAGCGGTGGGTTCATCATGGCAAGCATGAAGGATTTCATCGCGGAGGTCTGCAGGGATGACTAGAAGATAGGCTCGGTCACTGTTGCTGGTGCTTTTCTTGTAGAGGATTCCGTCGCGCGTACAGAAGGATGACAAGTTCTTAGCAAACAGTCGAGATACTGTAGAATCGAAACCTTCCAGATGATCGATCACAGTTTTTAGGTCTGGATCAGCCCCTTGCCGGGCCTTTAAATCAGAGGAACTGATAATGCCAAGAAAATGGGCGTCTTCATCCGTACTGTCATGGGCCAACTCCACGGGTGATCGAGACAGTGTGTCAGCATCTTCATGTTTACGTCCAGATTTATAAACGATAGAGTAATCAAATTCCTGAATACGAAGACTCCACCCTGCTGGTGCTGGACCAGAACAGCACCCAGACCGACGTTGCTGGCGTCGGTGTGAATTTCGGTGGCAGCGTACTCATCGATGTGTGCAAGAACGGGAGAGTTGTGCAGCCGTTGGCGCAGCTCGGTGAATGCCTCCTGCTGCTCGGAAAACAAGATATACTTGACGTCATCACGGGTCAGGCGCGTCAAAGGTTCTGCAATCTTGGCAAAATCGGCAATGAAACAGCGATAGTACGCGCACAGGCCCAAGAAACGTCGGACTGCTTTCTTCGTGGTAGGGATGGGAAAATTGGCTACAGCGGCTGTTTTGTCAGGATCAGGCCGGACACCGTCAGCGCTAACCACATGACCGAGAAATTTCAGCTGCTGATATCCAAAATGACATTTTTCCGGTTTGAGTGTCAAATCGGCCGAGCGAAGAGCGTCCAATACCGTTCGCAGCCGCTTAAGATGTTGGTCAAACGTTTCTGAAAACACCATGACGTCGTCCAAATAAACCAAACAGGTTTGCCATTTAAGACCAGCAAGTACGGTGTCCATCATTCTCTGGAACGTCGCTGGCGCTGAACACAGACCGAAAGGCAATACTTTCAATTCATATAAACCATCGGGTGTCACAAAGGCAGTCTTTTCCCGATCGCGCTCATCCACTTCTATCTGCGAATAACCACTTTTTAAATCAATGGAGGAAAAGAACTTGGCGTTGCGAAGTCGACCGAGCGAATCGTCGATGCGGGGCAACGGATATATATCTTTTTTTTGTGATGTCATTCAGTTTCTTGTAATCAACGCAAAAACGCAGCGTGCCATTTTTCTTAACCAACACGACTGGCGACGACCACGGACTTTTAGAGGGCTGAATAACATCATCATTAAGCATTTCCTGGACTTGTGTCCGAATTGCCTCACGTTCTTTGGCCGAAGTACGGTGCGGCTGCTGTTGAATAGGTCGGGCATCATCAGACGTTAAGATGCGATGCTTGGTGATAGAAGTTTGCCGGACTTTCGACGATGAGGCAAAGCACGGGGCGTACTCCAGCAGTAAGGCACGCAGGTCGCGTTGTTGACAGACAGAAAGGTCACTGCTAACATCGATGTGGTCTAGAAAACTAGGAGTATCAATAATGTCAGACGCAAAACATTCAGAAACTTTGTTTAACGGTTCGCCGAAAGCGATGGCAGTAGAGCGATAGAGGAGGCGAGATTCATTCCTGAAGTTCGTGACGAGAAGCTCAGAGTGACCATTGCTGAGAATAATTAAGCTTCGAGCTGCACAGATTCCATGAGAAAATAAAAGCGAACGGTTGCCTTCAGCTATTATCGGCCCGTCCCGAAGCCCGTTGTACACAACACTCACAAACACGCTGGAGCGGGGAGGCACTGAAACACCCTCGGCTGAAACTCGTAGGGCGCACGTACGTTGGCCATCGGTGAGGCTGGCAGCCGCTTTATCCGTTGAGAACGAGACCGTTCGCTGTCGGAGATCGATGATGGCGCCATATTCCCACAGGAAATCCACACCGAGAATCAAATCACGAGAACATTCCCGGAGAACGACACAGCTGACAAAGAACGTTGACGTACGAATCTGGATTCTAGCCGTGCACTGTCCAATAGGAGTAATTACATGCCCCCCAGCCGTGCGTATCTGCGTGCTACACCATGGTGTCATAACCTTCCTAAGATACGCTGCCAGTTTCCCCACTCAAAATCGAAAAGTCTGCTCCGGTATCCACTAAAGCGCTGACGTAATGACCATCGATGCACACAGGGATGTCCAGCGATAGCCGGTCTCGTGAACCAAATGCTGTCATTTCTGCTTCAAATTCCATATCTGTTCTCATTGGGGGGGACTTCTTTGTGCTGACATTTAGCGGCCCCGCCACCGGAGGTCGCTCTACTCAGTTTTCCCAGTGGGGGCTTGGCGAGCGACCAGGCGGTGCTCGCGGGAAGTCACCAGTTGTTGAAGGGGATTGCTGACGTGGGGATGGAGACCTGGAGTGTCGGCGCGCCATCCGGAGGCTCTCTTGTGCGAGGTTGTCTCCAATGTCACGAGGTAGTTGATCGAACGTGCGTCTGGGCGTTGGTGTAAAAGCCCTCCGGTCCGAGTTTCCGATAAGGGCACCATCGGAAAATGTGACCAGGTTCCCCACAGTGGTAGCAAAGGCGGCGGCTCCGAGGGGCCCGCCAGACGTCCGTTCGTCGAATGTTTGACCGCCGTGGCCGCACGTACCACGTTGGCTGCTGTACAGGAATGTATTGTGTTGGCTGTTGGACGGACATGCACTGGGTTGGTGGTAACGTAGACAACGGAGCTTGGACGGGAACTGGGCGTCGGAGAATGTCAGCGTAAGTCGGACGAGAATAATCAGGAACAGGGGTACGTTGAGCTTGAGCAACATGCAGAGATGGCTGCGTGACTTGCTGAATTTCTTCGTGGATCATATGTGCGAGAGAATCACCCCTGGGGTGGAACGTGCCACAAACTTTCTGCAGTTCCTCGCGTACAATTGCACGAATAAGCTCTAGATGGTGATCAGTATGCTTACAGCAGCTGTAAAAGGCTCGGCAGCAGTCGTAGCAAGGATTGGACTGCCGTAGACCGCCGAGCGCTGGTGTAGGATCTTTTCCATGGTGACCGCCTCTGTTAAATATGACGTACAAGACCAGCAAAAAGCTGTTCTTTAACCCCACGCATCAGGTGGCGCAGCTTTCTGTCTTCAGACATGTTGGGATCCGCACGTCGGAATAGTTTCGTCATGTCCTCAATATACATCATGACGGACTCGTTTGGCATCTGTTTCCGAGATTGTAGAGCACGTTCTGCTCCTTCGCGCCTATCCAGGCTGACATACGCCTCTATGATAAGACGGCGGAACTGAGGCCATGATGTTAATGTGCCTTCTCGGTTCTCATACCATGTCAAAGCATGGTCTTCCAGGCAGAAAATGGCATTCCGTAGCTTTAAGTTGTCGTCCCACTGATTAAAGGATGCAACTCGTTCGAACTGAGTTAGGCAATCCTCAAAGTCTTCATGCGCAGTGCCATGGAACGATTTCGGCACTCGGGGGGTTTTGAAGGTAAACAGGAGTACCTTGCATGACCGACGTAGTGCTTTGCGTGGCTGGCTGGAGGCTCGTTGTTCAAGTGGACTCCAAGGGCCCGTGTTCGGGAGGAAGGCCCAGGTTCCTCCGGCTGACGCGATGAACTGGCGTGTCCACAGGCAAAAGCTCGGTGTCGTTGGTTCGCGGAGGAGTGTGCGACATTGAGAGGACAAAACACCCAGCACCTCCACCAAAACTGTCACGAAGACAGGGATTTATGTGAATCGGCAACAGGGGCAGATACACACAGTCTAGACAGAGGTTCACGGGAAACGGTAACACAAAGGCACAGGCTCAAGAGTCCACAGTCCTAGCTAGCCGAAGCGCGCGAGAGTCTCCAACTTCTTCGTTTTTCAAGCGCTTACTCAAGCCGTCAGGTGGCATTATTGTATAATAAAGCCAGGTAATAAAGAAAAAAGTCCGGTGTAGACTAGAGTGAGTGGTGTGCGCGCTGGGCTGGAGATAGGAGGGATAACGGTCCAATTCCCGGTGGAAACAGATTATAGTCTTTGTAATTAATGCTGCGGACACTCCCAGCGGACACATCCAGAGAATATGACCAACAGCCTATAAAGGCTTTCGCGTTAAAATCACATGCCGTAGATGCGATTCGTCGGTTCGAATACCACCGACAGGACGAGGTTGTTTTTTTCTACTTTCTAATCAGTTACGTTGCGGCCGAATTAATACTTCGCAGTGATTAAAAGAACATCCCCCATGTTTTCCTTTGTGTCAGTGGCTGTTGGCTTTTATCTCATGTATGTCACAACGAAGGCCCTCCATTTTTTCTGCATGTTTTTTGCCTTTCGCTTTGCAGAAGTACGCGTATGTAAAACGCATGAATGATGTCCACAAAAGCAGAATATGCTTTGCGTGTTGCGAGTACCAGCGGCTAGCGCAGCAACGTTGCCGCATCCCCAACGCATGCCATACTTACGGCTAAGCAACCGAGTGTGCTTCTCTGTGGCAGTCTCCCCCAAGGCGGTACACCGGTCGATCGGGCTGCGAAATGTAGGGTCGCCTGGCGTGCCTCTAGAACGTAATCGCGCACTGATCTCTATAGTTGAATTTCATTCGGAAACACGGGTGAACCACACGGCTTCTATGTGGAGGCTTTTGCCTGGCTGGGATAACATTCGAGTGAACTAAATAACAATGATGACCATAAAAAAGCAGCCACTCTGTCAAATACAGGCAGCAACTCTTCGCAATACCTTTAAGCCCTGTTATCTGCACTTAACTACGTCCAAAGATACGGTTCTGCTGTCGTTAATGCCTCTTTTCCAAGGCTACTAGAAACAAACGAACGATACACTGCATGTACAAGCTGCAGCAACACTTGTGCTCGCGACGAAAAGCGAATATCCAAGTTTTTTTCTTTCTCAAGGTTGTAAAGAAAGCATGTTTTTTTACTTATAAGAAAAAGAAGGCTGACAATCTCCCGTTTTCGTATGTTCCATGTTTCAAGCGGCCAAGAAGAAGAAGAAGAAGAGCGGTTTTGAGGATGAAATACAAGTGCATGCACAGAGGCGAGAAGAAACGCTCTTGATTGCAATTTTTTTTTTAGAGCACAGCTCGCGTTCCTGCGTTTCGCATTGTCGTCGCCGTAATCGTCGCCGTAATCGTCGCCGTTGGTGTTGTCCCTCGTACCGGTGTAACCAGCTCAGCAGCCGGTGAAGGTGCCCTCCTGTCACCATCGTTCGCTGCTGCGTGTACCCTCCCCCCCCCCCCCCCCCTCCCTCTTCCTCCGTAGCGGCAACCGCACGTGTTCTCCGACTGCGGCGAGGCGCGCTCCTGCCGTCAGCGTTCGCACTGCATATACCCTTTTCTTGTGTGGTGGCGACGGTGTTCTCCGTTTACCGAAGCACCGCCTCGGCATCTGCGGATCACGGTGCATGCCTTCCAAACCGAAACTCATAGCCATGTTGACTTGACTCGCTAGCGGCGTCAGCGGTATCCAGTCAGTCGCTGCTATCTCGCCGTGCAACGTTCCTATGTGCCCACGCGCTACCTCCCGCGGCCTCCCTATAACTTCATTGCTCTCTTCGCTCCTCCTCCCATGCCACCCATGTGCAGAGGTAATCAGATTGCCTGATCGGTGGTGGCGGATCTCGATATGTGCACCGTCCAAGCCGAAACACATACTGCAATCTATTGAAAAGCTGAAACAGCTGAAGAGCTGCGCTCAAATTTCGCATTAGGAAGTAATGTAATCGCCAGCAGTTTTTTCATTGACTTTTATTCTTATCACCTCAAAACTTTCTAAATTATTTTAGCAGCACTGATTCCTAATTAATAAGTTATCTGTAAAACAGTCTAAATCGACATTATGAATTCTATTTTTTCACCTGCAATGAACTCTGGCCACTCTCCCGCTGTCGGTATGTGTTATGTTGCCGCCGTTCCTGTACGCTAATCACCCGTTCCGCACCCGAGTATTCTGCGACCAATTTCCTGTTGCCTGACCCACTGCGGCTTGGTCCACTGCCTGTCTTGGAGTCTTCTGACTGTGAACTGGTGAGGCCGCTCCGCGAGTGGGGGATTTTGCCAGGGTTCCCCTTTATGGTTTAGGTTTCATGCCTAGGTAGGGCTACGACCATGACATTGTCTTCCCCGGGCTCAAGTCCAGTAAACTGGTTCTCCAGTTTGCCGGCAGATAACATACTTCTAAAATGTTTTTCTGCCAATGGTTTCAAGCATACCCCTGTGACACTTATTCCTGTAGGAGATGGATTAATTAAAATAAAAAAAAATCCTCGTCTAATCCAAAATCAACTGAAAGCTGCAACCAGCCGATACCTGCAAATTTCGGAGGTGCGAGCATTTGGTAAAAGAGGTTTATTATGCAAATCTGATGACTTAGACTGCGTTGCTGATTTATTGCATTGCATTTCTTTTGCCTCATTGCCCGTGAAGGCATTTATTTCAGAGTAACTAGCTTGCGTGAAGGAAACAATCTGCAGGGTTGATTCCTCCGCTACACCAGCAGAGATTCTTGAGGACCTTCATGAGGCCGGTGTTTGTATCCTGTCAATGAACCGCTGTAGCAGAGGGGCTGGAGGCTCACGCGTACCGAGTCAGTTATTGCCACATTTACAGGGTCCTCTTGCCCATGTGAAATTAAAGTTTGGCCAATTATATACCGTGTTGATCCTTTTCATCCTCGGCCATTGCAATGTAAAAATTACTGGCGTTTTGTGCACAGTGACAAAGCTTGCAAGTCGGCAACCCGCTGCCGCGTTTGCAGCGGGGATCATGCTTCAGATCACTGCACTTCTGAGTCTATTAACTGCTGCCTTTGCCAATGCAGTCACACAGCTGATGATCCCACTTGTCCAAAGAGGGCCGATGAGCAGAGTGTCCTAGACATTATTCAACACGACAGGTGCTCGCGCGCAGATGCTTATGCCCTAGTAGCAAAACGACAGAGAGCATACGCAAATGTTGTCCGCACCTCATCTCCCGATGTTGAAGCAAGCTTAACAAAGTCGGTTGTTGCTGGAGTATATAGAAAAGGCTGTTGCTGCGGTATTTGATCACTTGATTAATACATTCAGCGATGCTTTGCAGCAAGTTATTTCCGCGCAGGCTGCATCGTCGTCTTTAGGTACTCTAACCTCGTCTACCTGCTCTATTTCCTATAAAACAATAGATACCATTCAATCTACCCCTTCTTATGCGTCCACGCATGTGGATATAAACGATACTGACCCAATCCCTATCTCTACAACGTGCCAGTCAGATATTGAGATGGCCTGCCCATCTCAGAAACGTCCTGCTTCCTCTTCTCCTAATAAACCAGACCATCCGCATGTGAAATCTAAGAAAGTATACTCAAGGAATTACAAAGAAATCGGATGTGTTGAAATAGGCTGTTGCTGCCTCTTTTTAAAGCAATAATCATGGCGGGAATCTCTGTACTCCAGTGGAATTGTCGCTCTATCTTATCATCTTTCGACGACCTGCAGCACCTTATTCTCAAAATTACCCCTGATATTATCTAACTGCAAGAAACGTGGCTCTCTCCTAATCGTACTTTCAAAGTTAAAAATTACCGTGTTTTTAGAGCTGATCGCCCACACGGCAGGGGCGGAGGCTAGTTAACAATGATTTCAACAAAACTAGTTCATCGAGCTAAAGTGGTTCATGAATTTATTGGGGCTGATTATGAGGTACCTGCGGTTGGAGTTAATTGTCCCACAGTGTGTCCCGGTCATAATTGCAAATAACTACTTTCCAACAGGCGCCCGCAGGGCAGATTGTTCAGAAGCTTTGCTGAGAATTAATTCAAATGTAGTTTTGGCTGGGGACTTCAATTCCCATCATGTCATATGGGGTTTCAAAACAGATTATAGTGGGCAGTTACTTTTGTCTGGGTTGTCAAGGAATGATTTACAATGTTAGAATAGTCGCGCCTATACTTATATGAGAGCAAATTCTCATTCAGCTATTGATTTAACATTAGCTACAAATGGTACTCGAGTATAATCGTGGTCTACAATAGACTTCGGTACGTCAAGTGACCACTACCCTATCACTTTCAACATTGCATGTAATCCATCTGGTACATCATGTAAATTTGTCAACATTACACTGTTCAAGAAATGTCTAGGAGATGCCTTCAGGTCCTCTGCCCCTTCTGATAAATTGAATCGTGATTCTGAAGTATTGTCTTCAGTGTTAGACGCAACTCGGCGATCAGTTTATTGTTCAGTCTGTCATTAAAAACAAGACTCCTTCGAGCTGGTGGAATGAAGAAGGCAAAAAAGCCTATTGTCTGAGGAAAGCCGCACGGAAGCGCCTAGCCCATAATCTGTGCCTAAACAACTGGATTAGTTACAAATTCTTTGCAGCTTCGTTTAAAAGAACAATGTCCAAGGCTAAGGAGGAATGTAATGCGAATCTGAACACGTAGTTTTCTAACACAGTCAACCGGAAATCTCCCTATACTATACAAAAGTTTTGCCCTCCTTTCATACCATCCAGTCCACTGTTTTGTCAACAAAAGATGAATTAGATCAATTGGAATCAATTGGCCGAGGCCTTGCGGCGCGCTTTCAAGCTTGCACTACCTTTTCTTCAGCCCGATTGCAATTTGGTATAAACTTCACTGAGGTAACTATATCTGAATTAATGTCTGTAGTTAATTGCCTGCAATCGGCTGTTCCTGGAGTTGACAGAGTATCAGTTGCCATGCTGAAAATACTATTCAAAGACTTTGCCTCGGACCTATTGCAGATAGTGAATTGGTCTTTGGAAAAAGCTTCGATTCTACAAGCATGGAAAACATCGAAAATTATTTTACTACTGAAAGACCAAGGGAAAGGGTTTGATCTCGACAACATTCGGCCGATTGCTATCACTTCGAATTTAGTTAAGCTTATAGAACGGATAGTCTGCTCTCATCTCACGGATCATGCTCTATCCTTCCAAGGCTTTAGCGAGGCTCAGATTAGATTCCGTCAGGGATGCTCGATTTGGAACGCACACGTAGACTTGGAGAGTCGTATTAGAGTTGCCATGAGGCAAAAAGAGGTTTCAGCTCTAGTTACTTTAGATATTGCCAAGGCGTACGACAGCGTAGAATACAGCATTTTGCTTCATAAGCTAGCTGGTCTACATCCTCCATTATACATCTTTGCGTGGATTAGGGAATTTTTAAAGGATAGATCATTCTTCTGCACAAAGAGTACATTAAATTCCAACACTTACACCAGTCAAGAGGTGTACCCCAGGGAGCAGTCCTGTCACCGTTATTGTTCAATATACTAATGCGTGACATTCCAATTCACCCGGCCGTCAAAGCTTTTGTTTATGCAGACGATATTGCTTTTTTTTTTTTGCTTCTGCCACAAATATTCACAACCTATATTATTTGTTGCAAGTTTATCTAAATGCTCTGGAAGTCTGGCTGGACAGCCTAAGGGTAACTTTAAATGTCAACAAATGTGCCTTCCAAGTATTCCCACAGACAACCCCCGTTAACATTTCCTTGTCTTATCATTCTGTCCTCAGGCTGATTCTATTAAATATTTGGGTATATTATATGACCCACAGTTAGACTGGAGGCCTCAAATTAGAAGTCTTGTGCTTAAAGGTAAACGTGCCCTTGGCCGGTTGGTGTGAATCAGCAACACGAAATATGGTATGCGTCGGAACACTCCGCTCTTGCTTTATAAAACCCACGTACGCCCAATACTTGAATTCGGCTCCATCTTCTTTTCTCTAATCTAAATTCGCAGTTTCAGCTTCTCACTGTGCGAACATATTTAAGGTCTTTGGAGCCTGTCCCTGGATTGGCTAACCGCATATTTACTTCGATCCCATCATACTTCTTTGATAATATTTGGTCTAGGTATAAGCTCCCTCAGGTTGTGTTTACTGATTCCCTGCTGTCGAAACTTTCCGTATCAGTAACCTCTTTATTACAGGTTAACCACCGGCGGCCTGAGAGTATAATCTCATTTAATGACACCCTCCCAAGGAATGCTAAGCATATGCCTGCCAATGTATTAAATGCCCTCATAGAGGATTACCTAGACAATTTTCCGAGCCATATTGCCATTTTTACAGATGCATCTCAGCAGGATGAAAAAGAAGCTTTTGGCATATACTCCCAGGCTCTTGATTGGAGTTATTCATTTCGGGTCTCAAACTATACGGCAGTTTTTGCTGCTGAGTTTCTGGCCATTAAGTTGGCCTTGACGGAGATCCCTAGTAATATTTATAAGGTTATTTTCCTTTCTTACAGCCTATCTGTGCTGGCACCGCTCGACAATTCGAGGGACACTCTGCTTTGCCGTTGCCTTTATTTTTTTATTCCTCCTCACATTGCAGATTTGTGTTTCACTGGGTCCCTGGCCACTGTGGTATTATAGATAATGAAAGGGCAGATTTTTTAGCAAAATCCACTCTTGGTGGACTTCTTGTTCCGTGCATACCTAATACCATTTACCTAACTTTAGCATGATTTCAAAATTTCTAACGTCTCCATCACCTCAGTCACTAGCCTCTCTACGAGTCTTGCAAAGAAATTGAATGAATAGATCATTTTTTCATCTTCTGCCAGAAATTCGCATCTCTCCGTAAAATTTACTTACTTTCGAGATTAGGCCTTCCACTAAGCATTTCAGTTCCCCTCTCCTTCGGAGCAATCATCAAGGAATATGCCTTAAAACCAGTGTGCGATTCTATTCACGATTACATAATTTCAACAGGTAGATTCCTATGCTAGGTATGAATTAATTAATTTTTCTTTTCCTTTTTATTTTTTCCAAATTCTAGTTAAACACCCATATTTATCTGAATATTCCAGTAATTGACCATATATATTTAGAAGCACCTTGGCCAAATCCCCGCCATGGGTGCGTGCAATTTTGTCTGAGGTCTTCATCATCATCACTGAAGGAGAAGAAGAAGCTTGTACTTGGTACACGTTCACTTGTTCCTGCCCACTGCATGCCGTAGGTGTCAGCCGTCTCGTAGACAAATCTGTGGCGTCTAGCTCTCTACCATGTGTCACGCCTATAACCCGCGCTGTGACGCAGCGCAGGCCATCTCCAGCTGTTGTGCGACCGTCCTCCCCTGGGGCCTCCGGAGTATGGCTTCACGAGTGTTCGAAAGTGGGCCCAGGGCTCTCGCGGAGAACTTCGGGACTCGATCTGCCGCTCCTAAGGGCGTCGTGGAGGACAAACAGCACCACCTGGAAGAGCGCTCCCTGGTACTAAATCAGGAGCAGCAGGCGTCGTCCACAAATGGCAGCTCGACGCTCAACGGTGGGATACGTCACATACACCTCCGCACGACTACCTCGAAGACTGCGAGCCCCAGACACGCCAAAAGTGTCGACACATTCCCCGCTGCAAAGCTGGAGGTTCTGTACCTCGACTACGGATCGGGTGGATACCATGGTCAAGTGCACGCTGTCCGTGGTGCGTGCGTTAAGAGTGAGCGATTGTTCGAATGTGGACCGGGAACACCGGTTTTCTAATCGGCCCTGCAGGAGGCATCATGAAAGACAGAGAGCATTACCAGACATCGGGGACTGTTGTGCGCCACCCGCACCCCGTGCAGTGCTCTTCCCTGCGCAAAAATGGCTTTCCGAAGCCCAAGGGTAGGCCCTGCCGCATTGTCATCTTGCGGCGACTTCGAAGATAGGCAGAACCTATCTCTTCATAAGAACATTTGTTATCGCGTCTGATGTCATAGATCCTTCAATAAAGACATACTGCTTGATCATAATATGTGACGTCTAAAAGCGACGTTTTTACTATTCCTGGTATTCCTTCTACGTACAGGAACACCTAGCGATTTTGTGTAGCAATGCATGGTGTAGCAATTCTTAATTGAATAATTTTGTTGGTCAGAGTTTTTTTTTGCTTTTTTTTGTGTAGCCTTCAGCGCTGGTTGGTATGTATTCCAGGTTTCCATTATCTCTAGCCACCCGTAGAGCACGCTGTATCAGACGTCGTTGGTCTTCACAGTGGGCTCCGGGCAGCATTGCGTCCCATTGCTCCGCACTAGCTGTCGCCCGTTCCTGCGTTTCGCGGCGTCGTCACCGTCACCGTCGGCGTTGTCCCTCGTAACCAGCTACGCAGCCGAGGCAGCGTGCGCTTCGCTGCGTGTACCCCCAACCCTCGTGTCCTACGGTTGATGCACGTGCTCTTGCCGCTACCATTCGCCACTGCGTGTACCCTCCCCCCCCCCCCCTCTTCCTGCCTGGCGGGGATGGTGTTCTCCGGTTTCCGAAGCGCTGGCTCGGCATCCGTGGATCACGGTGCATGCATTCCAAGCAAAACGCAAAGCCACGTTGACTTGTCTCGCTAGCGGCGTCAGCAGCAAGTCAGTCGCTGCTAATCTTGGCCGCGCAACGTTCCTAGGGGCCCACGCGCTGCCTCCCGCGACCTCCCGATCCACAAAGCTCCCTTCATGACAGCCATGAACAGTTAGTAGACTGTTTCTCTAAGGAATATGTGTGAACAATAAAAACAGTTGTCTGTAATTGTACATGTCTTTCGCGAATTCGTTGCCTCAATCTATCGAAAAGCTGAAATATTTGATGAGCTGCGCTAAAACTTCGCGTTCGGAGTAACATAATCGTCGGCAATTTTTTGGCATGCAATATTATGTGATACACCGTGGGTCTTCCCCCACACCACGGGCAAGCGTGAGGGCATGACGTGGAATTAATAATTTTGCGAACGTACAGATTCAAGTATGTCCCTGTCTGAAGTTTTCTTCATATATCCGCCTTTACTTTGCTGAGCTTTTTATGTGGCGGCGCATATCTACGTCTCGGCCCGCTATAATTTGCAACTATCGGCGAGTACTTGCAAGGCACCAGCGTAGGTTCCTCGAGGCCGGATGTCTTGGGAGCTTGATACCGTACGTATCCTCGAGCTACCCGATCAGCCTTCTTGTTCCCCGCAATCCCTGCATGTTCAGGTATCCAAATGCTACTGTGCTGTATAAGTCTGATTTTTCTTTTAGATTTTTTATTCAATCACAAGGAGTACGCGTATGACGGCCCTGCGCACTTTGCCGTCTCTAATTCCGGCTAGCCATTTGGGTTGCGGTTAGAATTTTTAGCCACCGTCTTTTCCGAAAGCCTTCCGCTACTGCCAGAGCCACGGCGACTTCTTCCCCTTCCGTTGCAGAGCAGTCTCTGATTGATGCGCGTGCAAACTCTGTGTCCGGGGTTGATCACCGTCGCAGCTGCCTTCTGTCTGTCGCTATCGTACGTGGCTGCTTCCACGTACATTACTCCTTTCTTGCTCTCGAGACTTGTTTCCAATGCTTTCACCCTTGCTTCGCGTCTGCCCGCGTGGTGCCGAGGGTCCATATTTTGTGGCATCGGGCATCGGGGTACCCTTATCATCCTGCGTTGCTCGTCTGGAATGTAGCCCATTCTTTCGACATCCGGCAGCTGCCTCTCGTACCCTAACCTTTTTTGGAGAGCCCTTCCAGTCGTTGCCTGAGCGAGTCGTATTTTCCGCATGTGCAGCAGGGCTTGTCTATGTTCTTTGGATGTGTGCAGCCCCAGACCTAAGAGCTTCTCCGTTGACGTTTCGGGGAGGCCTAGCGCCATCTTATACGCCGGTCTTATCATGGCCTGCGCTCGCGTAGTTTCTGATTGGTTGAGAGTTTGGTAGGGCTGGCTGTAGGTCACCTTTCTTAACACCGGACTCCTCACCAGCTTGAGGGTGTCCTCCTGCCTTAGTCCATCTCTATTCGCGTTACCCTTCTTATCATTTTCGCTGCCTGTTAGTCGTAGTTATAGCAGTGCTATAGTGTGAGTACTGCGCTGGTGTTACTGTATTCACATCTCCAGTATCCGCCCCATGCTCTTCTTTGGTACTTCAGCTCCGTGCAGCAGTACCTTGTGACCCTGCTCTGCAGCTATCGGCTCCTTTGCTTTGCTGCCTTTCCTAATTTTTGTCAGTTGCAACTTTTCTACCGAGCACGACACTCCCCGCTCCAGGACGTACTCTTCTATGCAGGTGGCCGCCGTTTGCATCCTCTCCTTTTTCTCTCCGAGGGATCCTGTGTTAGTCCTGGTATATTGTCCGCATACATCGCGTGACAAATGTATTCGATTTCCTCCAATTTTCTGGCCAGCCCTATCATCGCTACGTTGAATAGCAGCGGCGAGTGACTGACCCTTGCGGCGTGCCCTGGTTGGTTCATCATCACCAGCCGGACTATACCCACTGCAGGGTGAAGACCTCTCGCATACTCCTGTGCTCCTCCTGCTAGCCCACTCCTGTGCTAGCAGTATCCACTTGACCCCTGAGAACATTTTAACCTCATCCGCTCGCCTATCTTTCTACCGCCACCTGTTATGCTTTCCTTCCATCGGAATCTAATTTGTTACCCTAAGCGACCATCGGTTGTTCTTTCTTGCACTACACGCCCTACCCATGCCCATTTCTCCTTGATTTCGACTAGAATGTCACTAGAGTTTTCTCTCTGACCCACTATGCGCGCTTCTTATTTCTTAACGTTACACCTACTGTACTTCGTTCCATAGCCCTCTGAGCTGTCCTAGAACCCTTTTTCGTTAGCCTCCATCTTTTAGCCCTTGTTGGGTACCAGGAACTTTTCGGATTGAATTTCGCTCACTCACAGCGTGGCCGTGCTGTCCGATAGAAACACCTTGACGTATTCGGAGATTTTCCCACAGCTGAGCTTCTTGTGTCCTTCGAGGACCGCACCATGGCTCACGTTGTCGAAGGCACCTTTGACGTCTAGAGCCATGACGACGCCTTATTTGGCCTTCATTGCTTCCTGGATGACTTCCTCCTTCAGCTGTTGCAGGTCATCTTGTGTTGATAGTTTCGGTTGGAAGCCGAACATGGTTTGGGGGACTAGATCTTTGTATTTCATGAAATTTTGCAGACTTACGGTGACCACCCTCTCGTAGAGATTGCGGAGGCAAGACGTTAGCGAGAACGGCCTCAGATTTTCTATGGCCAGTGTCTGCCCTGTCTTGGGGATCGTGACCCCATCCGCGTACCTCTATTCTTCCGGCACCGCATCATCCGCCCAATTCTTGTTCATCAGATGTGTGAGCTCCTGTATCGCCTTGTGATTCAGACTCCGAATCAGAGCGTTGTTAATCTTATCCGCAACCGTGTTCATTTGAGCCTTGCCCACCGTTAAACAGGCCTCTTTGGTGATGGGTCTGTCTAGGTACTCGTCTTTTCTTCTGTCGGACATATTCTTGGCTACCCGATGTACTTTGCCTCCATAGTATTCGAGCTTGATCTTCTCAATAAGATCTTCATCTGCAACTTCGAATATGTGCCCCAGTCTGGTAATGACTTTACCGGTTCGGCCTTTATTTTTGATATCTATCAGTGCCTCCGGTATATACCAGGTCTTGGCCCTATCTAGAGCCCCACTGAGCGAGTTGCTAGACTGTTTCCAGTTATGCCTTGCCAATTGCGAAGTGTATGCCTCGGCATTCGCTGTGATTGTCGCTATTCTTAGCTTCAGCCTTCTGTTGCGCTTTTTGCAGTTTTCATCTCTTGGTGAACTCCATCCTGGCTTCCCACAGCCTAAGTGTTGGCTGTCCACTTCCAGCGTGCCCAACGTCCTGTCCAGCGTTTTCGTACATTTTTCTCTGATCTCCCTCAGCCTCTTGCACCGCGCATTCTTTGATGAATTCTAGGCTTCCCAGGTTCCCCCTCGCTTTTTTCTGAAGGAATCCCAGTCCGTGATTCTGGCTTCGCCAATCTTTTGAAGGTTCCTGCTGCCACTACTGTGCTCGATACGTAGTGGTCGCTCTCCAGGTTTTCCCAACGTGTTCTTCCAGTCCCCTCTCCGTTCCTGATTATCGACAGGCCCGGACAAGTGTCCTTGCTCATGCTATTTTCTATCCTACTCTTTGTTCTGGCATTGGTTAGCAGCTCTCGTCCATAATTTTTTATTTCTTTTAGTAGCGTTGTCCCCTTTGTGTCTTGTTTTGGGTAACCCCAAGTTGAGGGTCGCCGGAGAAGGGGTAGGCAGCGAACGCGATGGTTAGATGGCATCCTCGAGGCACTGCAGATGAAGTTATGTGATGTTAGGAAGATAGTGAGAGACCGGAAAGCGTGGCGTGACATGGTCCATAGGGTCACGAAGAGTCGGACACGACTGAATGACTGAACTGACTGAGCTATTATTTTTAGCAATAAAGTCTCCCATGAACATCAGTGTATACTTGCCGGCCAACTTGATCACTTCTCTAAGATTTCGAACAACTTCGGTCTCTTCTGTCTAGGTGGACTGTAAGTTTTCACGACGAACATGGTCTTCCTCGGTGCTCTATGTCCATCTCGTGTACATTCGCATGTTGTACAGCAGTTATCACCTTGCTGACCAAGGCGACCGATTTCCCTTCCCCCCGACTGTCATAGGTCTCATATCCCTGCAGGATAGACTTAGGGCCCATCTCTTTTAATGCTATGACTATGACATCTGGAGGTATCGTTGTGTTTCTACTATTACCTAAAGGACTATAGACACCAAATTTTGTTAGCAAATTTTTTGTTAATGATGCGTAACACATTCCCCTATAGGGGCACCACGCGCTTTCGCCTACGACCAATAAGTGATTTTTAATTTATTTTATTTTCTCGCCAGTTTCAGTTTCTGAATCCGAGAAATTGCTGTAAGATCACGCGCGGCATGATATAATTGCAGACCCTCAAGCTTTTGCAGTTCCAGCTCTTGAGGCAAGCTGGCACTGGTTTTTTGGTGAATTAAAACGACACAGGAATGATTGCATCGCTGTTTTAACCAACCCTCACGTGACCTAGACTTCACTTTGACGTCATAGCCATCACTCGACTGTTGAAACCGAAACCGAAACTAATGAGAGTATAGAAACTCGATTATAAATTGTTTAGTGGCCATAGGCGATTATGATGAGGCGATTTATGTACAGTAGTGTCTTACGCATCATTACAGAATATAAAACACGAACTGCAAAATGAAGTGTCTATACTCCTTTAAGGAGACCCTGCTTTTTTGTGGAAGCTTCTGCAGTTCCATTGCCATATATCTAATTGTTGTATAGTCGTCCGTCTTGTACTATTCATAATTAGTTCTTTGAGACAGTTGTTTGGGTTGTTGTGGCCTCTTTAGCTTGAGCTACCAATACCGGCATACAGTAACCTCTACCATTTCTTAAAGTTTACAGGCCCCAGCTGCCTCCTAACGTAGTCCTTCGCTTCGTTACTTGACTGCGTCAGTTTCTCGTCCATCCCAGCATGTAGTTGCGCTAACTTCTTGTCCGTTCTGGTGTTTATTTTTGTTTCCATGACTTCGACCTCTGCGTCCGGCATAACCTCTAGCTGTGCGATTGGCTGTGTTATTTGCTGCAACATTTGTGCTAGCGTCACGTTCAATGTTCCCATTGTAGCATAACTGTCGTGGATACTGGAATCATTCAGTGCCGTCAGTTGTTTTTGCTTTGATGTTGTTACTAGAGTTAAAGGCGAAGTTCGCACCTGCCCCTGCTTCTCTGGAGCGTGTGTCGGCTCCTTTGCAGTTACATTCCTTTCCCCCTGCGCTCACAGAAGGCAATCTCCCAGTCGCGCTTTTTCAATTCGCACCATATTGCCTTGACTTTGTTCGCAACCTCACAGAGTTCTTTTTATTGTTTCCCCTGCCCTTCGTGTGAAGCACTGTTATCAGCTACCTCAACTGACCAGATCGCCTTGCTTCCGTTGTCTTGTTGCTGTTCTTGACCAAATAACATATGGCACATACCCACAGAGGGGGATTGGCCAAGAATTGGGTAGCAAAGAAATTTTTTGAAGTATACTTTCATGTAATAAAAAAAATGATTTGAAGGGTAGAGGAAATGAGACAAAAAATAAAATAAATAAAGTATAAAAGGAAATGTGACTGTGACTTCTCCGGCAGCTTCTTCTTCCTTTGTTGGTGCTGATTTCCTTCCCCTGCAGGCGGAACCAGGGGCGGGTAAGACTCGGACCTCGATCTGCCCTCACGACTCCACGATTGTGCATGGCACCTGGTGTGTGCTTAGCATTCTAAACGTCAGCGCTTTCTTTGGTCGCAATATTATCTTGAGGTCCCCTTTGGGCAATTGGGGTAGCTTGTGCTTCGGCCCCTGTCATCTGTGCGAATCATTCTTCTTGCTATCCGGTATCGTTGCACTTCCGGTACGGGCGGTGTCCGGCCTTCACCTTTGTCCTCGAGTTCGAACGATGTCCGCGTAGTAACGCTGGGAAGCCTGCAATTCTGGCCCTGCAGCTGTCGCGCCGCGATCCCTGGAACTCTTCGTATTGTTTTGTTTCTTCCTCGGTCGCAACAGCGCCAGCTCCCAACTTTCATCGCTGAGGCCCCACGGCCCCTTTGATGACGAGGGCGCGTTGCGAGTCCCCGCCAGGGTGAGTTTTCCGGCGCCCCCGTCCTCGAAGTCAGGGCTCGCCTCGGAGTTAAAATCTTGTTGGCGGTCATTCGGGTCGCTCCTCAGTATCCGCTGGAATATAAAGTTTCACCAAAGATGAAGCACCCAGTCGGACAACCAAGTCGCCGGTAGTTTCCGCCAACTGGATCGTCGAGCAGCGTTGCGGCAACTTGAACCTTGAGGTGCGGCGTTGGGCTCAGCTGCTCATGCGCTGCCGCGCCGAGCGCGCCGAGCAGCCTCGCCGTCGGTTAGGGCTATTTCGTCGGCGTCCGCTGCGCGTCTTCGAAGCCCGATAAAACCAAAAATGTGGTTGTACCGGTCGAAGTTTGGTGTCCACGGGGTCCAGGTCTCTAGTTCTCTCTGCTCTGAAACTTTCGCCGGCCTCTGGTCAGTCGGACCGGACAAAATGGTGAAAAAACTACGCAGCCAATATGGCTCGTGTCTGCGCGGCATGAGATCGTCAAGTGGGGATCAGGTTTAGAAAACTATCCTTCGCGTATTTCAGCGTTTATAAATAAAGTCACCCAGACTCCAGGGTACCAACGGCATCCATGAGATGTGATTAGGGTAATGAAACGTTTTTTTTTTCAAGAACCACAGTATCTGCTGTAACAATGGGTTTGAAACGGACTACTCTTGAAGATTTTCTTGTGTCAGTTTCATCTTTCGTTCTCAGGCAAGTGAGATGACCTTCAAACCACGTGGTTGAAACTCTCCTCCCTCCGCTATAAAATCGAATACCTCCGTTAAAACCATTTGGTAAAGCCTTTTCACAAAAGGGAAAGATGCGCTGCAATGGTACGCATTACAAGAGTTCCTGCAGCATTAAATGTGACTTCATTTTCGTTCCTGAGGTGAAAAGTAACCTTTGCCGTTTTTTTTTTTTTAAATAGTGCCTGCGCTACTTGGATTGTCAATGACAATTATGCTTTTTTACAATGCCAGAGCATGGAATAGTGAAATGCTTTGTAAAGGGGGCGACAGTGTCGCTACTATGCAGACCAAGATGAGAGTCATAAGAAAGAGTGGTTAATGCTGCGCAGACATTGCCGGATAACTCGGCCAATTGCAGCAGCTGCACTTGGGTACTCCCATTTTCAGTGATCATTCTCGTGCATCTTCAGCAGTGTCTTGTTCGACAAGCAGTTCTTTGTATTGTTAACGCGACAGCCACCCCGTTATGCAGGACAACCGCCATTGTTGGTGTTGTGAGCAAAACATTACGGGCATGGCTCTGGCAGATGGCACTGATTCGTCAATGGGTTGTGTGATAACCACATGCTGTCACAAAGTGAGGCAGATCTGCCAACTGTGGTCGCTCATTTGAGGTGGGAGGCTGAAATAACCAACTTCCCGGGGCTTTTAACCTATCTACCTCTGAACCTACCTCCGCTTCTGCTTCAAGCCTGGACCTAATTATATCTAACGTTTCTTCTCAACCTTTATCTGAAGGAGAAATGAGTACGCCGCTAAGTAATCCCCTTCTGGTTTATGTAACTTGCAATCTGAACTTTACGTCTACTGATGAAATGAACGGCGGCGCAACAAGGACACAAACAAGAAAGAGACACCACATGTGCTTGTGGTGTCTCTTTCTTGTTTGTGTCCTTGTTGCGCCGCCGTTCATTTCGTCTTGCACCTATTCGCTCCTCAGGGTGTTACGTCTACTCATCAGAGAAAACATAAACACCACTCTATTCAGTATTTCACCATTGAGACTGAATTCTTTTCAAACACAAATCTTGTCTGAAACCTGGGAGCCAGTTTTTGCGTGCACTAGTGGGAAAGGAGCATTTATTTGTCTTTCTTTTTTGCGCGTAATTGCGGTCCTTTATACGCGCAATGTTTCCATACAAGAATGTAAAACTACCTATGCCATTCTGAAAATGATGAACTCATAGAAACCCGTGTTTAGACGCTCTTGTCTTGAAAGCTAAGCTTAATAAAGTAATTTTTATCCTTAGAAAAGCCAGGAATAGATATTACGTTAGTATGTTCGTGAAGTGAATCGACAAGTGTTTGGCGAAGAACGAACTAGCTTTACTAAAGGTTGGTAGTATTTATAGCCGTTTGGCTAGCCACGTCACCGCAGCTACTGTCGTTAGCATGTGGCTTGGCCGGTATCTCGGTAGATAAGCACGTGTGCATGCTTCACAACAGTTTGATGACGATAGCGATCAGTACAAGGTATTTAATAAACTGAAGAAAATTCTGAATCCCACACCACAGAATGCGCTTGAGACTTTGTCGGTTGATGGGGTCACGTATTCCGGGAGACAAAAAGCGGATAAATTCAATGAATAAGAGGAAGCTCTGTAAGAGGAAGCCAGGACCTCTCAAGCTGTCTATACAGCTTTTTCCCTGGCTGTCCTCGCAACACCAGCTGCGGAAATAAGCCTTCAAACCTTCAAAAACCTTCAAATATTGTGTTACACTTGTAGACAGTGCACATGACCCCACTGCAATCGAAAACATTTCAAGCTTCAGTGTAAATAGCATTTTTCTGACTCCTTGTGATGACATTACATCAAAGGAGGAAAGCTTTATGCAAAGAAAGATATACAATTTCCTCCTTTATGTAATGTACAGCCTCGCCCACTTCTAGCTATAACATGGTCCCTGCTTTCAAAGCGCCATTACGTCCGAACTGTCCGCACAGTATAGCTAACTGGGAGTCCATGTGAAGCAGCACTTCCGGGTCCCTTTGTGTTTGCATCACTTTGCATCGATATGCACCTAGGTTGGACGTAATGTTGCTTTGAAAGCAGTGACTGTGTTATAGCTAGAAGTGGATGACCCTGTATCATGGTTTGGTTTTTGGGGTTTAACGTCCCAAAGCAACTCAGGCTATGAGAGACGCCGTAGTGGAGGACTCCGGAAATTTCGACCACCTGGGGTTCTTTAGCGTGCACTGACATCGCACAGCACACGGGCGCCTTGCTTTTCGCCTCCATTGAAAAGCGGCCGTCGAGGCCGGGATTCGATCCCGCGTCCTTGGGAACAGTAGTCGAGCGCCGTAACCACTGCGCCACCCCGGCGGGTTAACCCTGTATCATGAATGTATAGAATTATATATATATATATATATATATATATATATATATATATATATATATATATATATATATATATATATATAATTCTATAAATCCTAGATAACGTACCTTTCCAGTGCACAAAGCTGAAGACAACAGGTAAAACTAGAAAATTCTGGGATAAGGCATGCTTAATCCAATGAGGCGTTTTCAGTCCACTATGTTTCTACAGCTTCTCTTTTACTATTTGCCGTTCATGTTACAGCTCAATTTAAGGAGAAGTTCTAAGTGTGTATTCCATAGACAAGAGGCCAAAACAGGAGTACTGACCAGACGTCAAAGTGGCATCGTTGTACCAAGCGTAGCGTGCACTAGCGTTGGCGAAGTATGGCGCAGTTTAATGCCCCATAGAAGTATAACTGAAGGCGATTTTAACCTTACAGGCATTGACCGCAAATTGTGACAGTAGGTTCCTAAACCTAAAATTTGGAGGACGCTTAAGCTTCGCCTTCAAGAGTGGAACGCGATAGCGTTATTGCACCTCGTGCGCACCGCCCACATCATTCGCTCGGTATGCTCTTGAGTCACACAGTGTTCGGCGCGGCAACGAAACGTGCGCCTGAGCAAGCGGAACGAACCAAAGAACTCTGTGTCTCGGAGGGAGAAAGCCGGGCAGCGACGCGCCATGAAGGCGGACGCGATCATGGGGCTGACGCCTTGATGGGATCGTCCTCTATCTCGCTTGGGAGCACCACGCAGAAGCATGATTCATCGGAAGCAGCTCGGCACACATCGCAGGGGACGCTTTCCCAGCAGAAGCGCTACGGCGCAGCGATCACGTCAGTGGCGTCCGGCATCAGACGCTGCACCTAGCGATCGCGCTGTGAGCGGAAAGAGGAGCGCGTCGCCTAAACACCACTGTTCGAGTGACGCACGCTGGATGTTGGAAGGGGAGAGAGCGAGAAAACTTATTAAACGCAAGGTTATTGGGGCATCCTCGCACCGGTACCCGCGCGGCCCGAAGGGGAGAAGCAGGTGAGGGAAGATAGTGATCTAAAGAAAAAAAAGACGCTTGATTTTACAACCCGTGAGGGTGCACGGCGAAACGTCAGGGGCGAGTGGCGCGCCACGTGTCGGGGCAGCGCCGCACATTGCGAGGAGGGGTTCTTCTGTGTTTGCCGTTTATGAAGTGCATGCCGCGATTTATCGCTCACGGCCAACGCCGCCGCCGACACCGGCTTTTCTGCGACACGAGCTCCTTAACGCTACCGCGTTAAAAGGTAGTAATGTAAACAGAGCGGCCACTGAGATAGCTCACAATCTACAAGTACAGCCGGCCACCAACTCCCACGTCGTCAAGTTCATCAAAAATAGCATCATGGAGGACGTTGTCGTAAGCCCCCTTTATATCTAAAAAGACAGCAGCTACTAGTCGGCGGTGACGCTTTTCGTGTTCTACTGTCGCCACAAGGTCGATGACGCTGTCGATGAAGAGCGTCCCCGGCGGAATCCAGTCATCATATTCGGATAAAGATATTACTCTCTAGAAACCACTCAAGTCTTGCCAGCACCATTCGCTTCTTAACTTTTCTAACACAGCTTGCTAGGACAGCTGGTCGGTATGAGGTAAGCTCGAGAGGGAGTTTCCCAGGCTTCAAAAGAGCAACCAGGCGGCTAATCTTCCAGTGTTGAGGAACAGTACTAGAAGCTCATATATCATTGAAATAATTAAGTAGTGCAGTTCTACCATCCTTGCCTAGGTTTGATAAGGTTGAATAAGTAATCCCGTCAGGACCAGGTGCAGATGAATGCCGACAAGAAGCAAGAGCGGTGTCTAATTCAGCTATTGAAAAGGGTAAGTTGTAGGTAGCGCAAAAACCTCTGAAATTGGTAACTGTGCCTGGTTTGTGCCTACAACAATTTTACAAAATTCTTCAACTACGTCAACTTTATTGCGGCGTTGATAAAGGGCCAGGGCACGAAAAGAGTGCCTTTCTTGCGGAGGTGGGAGCAAACTTCTCGTAACATGCCAGATGCGCGATGGTGGCTTACGGGGATCCAGTGATGAGCGGAACTGTCTCCAACGTTATCGTCCTAACCTCTTTAGGTGACGCAAAACTTGTCGTTTAGCTGGACGCGAAAGTGCGAGATCTTGCGCGGATTTCGTTCTTCTGTACTCCCTTCCAGCCCGCCGACGGATCGCGCAAACCCACTCGAATTCCACGTCGATGCTGGACACTGACGCCGGCACACAAACATAGCGAGTGTTCTCACTGAGAGAGGATGTAATGAGGCTCTCTATTTTAGATGGTGACTGGAGGTTCACACTGGAAGTCTCCACCGATGCCCTAAAGGAGGGCCAGTCTGTGTATTGCACACGAGGCGAAGTGGCAGGTGCGAACCACTTGATGCATACGTACGTTGGTATGTGATCACTCCCATGTGTTTCCACATCACTACACCAAGAAACAGAGGTATGGAGGCTTCTGGAAACAAACGCCACATCCAAGCAGCTGCTGTAGGTTGTTTCGCGTAGAAATGTTGCTTATATTGACGAAATATTGTGTATGCATAAAGTTTGCCAGGTCTCTTCCTTGATTGCTCATTATGGCACTACCTCACTGAGGGTTGTGAGCATTAAAGTCACCCACAATAATATGAAGAGCTGTACATCACTGGATTGTTGAAAATAGATATTACTTGTCCAAGTCATCCATCGGTGGAATATAAGCGCTAATTACGAAACATACTCGTACTTTCAGAGTTAATGTCAAACAAATGTAGTGATTCGTGTTGTGGGGCTTTAGAGCATGGCGAACGTGCGCAATGTCTTCGCGTATACACACCAGCACTTTGCTTGTTTCTTCAGCTTCTCGAGACCATAGCAGAACATGCCAGAAAGGCGGAAAGGAGCCGGCATGTTGAGCTCACAAATCACAATACCGGGAAAGCGGTACTTCTGTACCCGCTGTCGGAAGTCCCTCAGACGACCACGCAGGCCTCGGGCATTCTGTTGCATCACTACTGTTACGTTTGGCCACCAACAAGTGGGACAGCTGACGCGGCCACCGCATAGCAACAGGCAGAACCGGGAGCGGATCGGCCATTTCGGCGCCGTTCATCGGCCGCGCAACGCTTCCTCCCGCGGGCGAGTCTCAACGTGATCCTGGCACGCGCCAAATGTGTGTGCGTGCGTGTGTGTGCAAACGCCGGCCAAGCCTGGAGCTCGTGAGAGAGTGCGCCGCCCTCGCCCGTCTGCAGGAGGTGGAGGAGATGCGTTCGGACCACCTGCGATTGAGTCATCGCCTTGTCTGAACTTGAAGGGCTCTCTCCCTTTCCCTGTGAATTGGCATACCTATATAAAGCAGCGGCAGACTCCGCTGCGATAGAGACTACTTTGACGCGCCGTTGTTACGACGCTAGACACCAGCTGTGTGAGAGTGTCTGTATTCTATCCGGGTCAGCTTCTCTGCCCGCTACTTCCTGATGTTTTAGTAAAGGTTGTTTCGTTGGAAGACGCCTCGTCTTTGCTGGAACCGTTGATGCCGTCCGCCGTCCACGGAGCCGCCAGGCCAACGCTACCGAGGGGCGCGCAAACCAGAACGTAACAATTGGTGGCAGCGGTGGGATGACCAAGCAGTAACCGCCGGTGGGATGCCGACGACCAAGCCGTAACCGCGGTTGGAGGGATGAGCCAGGCGATACCGTCGTCCAACAACGGGTGAACAGCGGAGAGACGAGGACGACCAAGCTGTGACCGTGGTCGGTGAAACGAGCCAGGCCTGAGCGAGGTGCAACATCTGGTGGGAAGAGCGGAGATGTCCGAGGAGTGACCCGTGAATCAAAGCAGCTCAGCGGAAAGGCGGGAGCAGTGCAACGAGCCCTGTGTGATGACTGGCTGCCTGCAGCGGAACGACTGCGTTGGATTCTTGGCTGCGAGGTTTGGTGAGTGCGGGACTTTCTTCTACTGAGTTTTGCCAGGCTTTTGTTAAGTAGAGAACAGAGCTGGTAATTGTGTTGTTGTTGTTGCTGGGTTAAGTGCAGCAAGGCAATAGTGGGCAGTAGAGAAGGCAGCACTCGAAACAGCCATGGGTTTGGATTTGAAGTCGTTGCGCAAACCGAAATTGCTGGAGCTTGCGGAGGAGTTGGGTCTGAATTTATCAGACAAACTCAGAAAACCAGAAGTGTTAAAGGCTATTCTTGCGTTGGAAGCTGAACATGACGAGCTTTTGGAATGCCTTGAGGTCATTGAAGAACGTAAGGAAAGGCTAGAGAAAGAGGAGCGTGAACGTGAACTTAGGGAACGTTACGAGAAACAGGACGCCCGCGTAAGGAAACTGATGCAGCTGGAGATTTCAGCACATAAAAGGAGCGTGGAAAGGATTAATGCTTGCAATGCCATTCAGTGTAACGGTTCAATACCGCGAGATGGTCCGCCACCGTTCCTCATTGCCGAAGATGTGGCCGAGTATTTGGCAGACTTCGAGAATGTCTGCAGAAGTAAACGCTTCGAGCGAGATAGTTGGGCGCAGAAGTTGGTAGCTCTGCTTTCCTCCGAAGCGTCGGAAGAAATCAAGCGATTGGTTGGCAACCGCTTGAGAAATTACGATGCACTAAAAGAGTCATTGCTGATACGATATCGGATAACGCCTCAGGATCTTCGGAAAAGATATGAAAGCGAGAAACATTGTAACACGACGTACTTTGATTTGGCGTAACAGTTGAAAGCCGCTGTAAGCGAATGGCTAGACAGTGCGGAAGTTCCGGAGCAAATCGAACTTGCACCGGAGTGTGAGACACAGCTTGGGGAAGCGGCCGAGCAACGTGACCGCAGTAGCGAGCCGACCGAGCCTCGAACAGAGGAGTATTGTGTTACCTTGGTCGAGCCACTAGCTGAGACGGTTAGCACAGGCTTAATCGGCGAGAAGTCCGAAGTGACGCCGTTAAGCGAGGTGAACTGCATGCCGACCCAAGTAGCTGTAGGAGATACAGTTCCGTCAAATTAGTGTGGGGAACTGGTAGTAACTGAACCGTCTCTCGAGTCGAAAGCAGAAGCTTGTGTAGAGCGCGACGGAGATGAAAATGAGCTAGGAGAGGAGAAACTTTCAGTTTCCGAAATCAGCTGTGTCGTAGAGCAGGGCACGCAGAAAAACGAAGTGCCGATCAGGGAAACTGCGCAGCCCGCGAGTTGTGATCAGCCAGGGCAGACCGACGAGGAGTGCGCGTACGCTGTAGAGAGCGAGACTTGCGAAGGCGACAGCGAGCGACCAGAGCAGAGTCATAATCGTTCGTGCTCCGATACCACGCTAGGTTGTATTCGCGAAAGCAACCCCAGTGCGAACGCTGACGTGGCACACATGGCTCTCACACGATCCGAAGCGCCCCAGCTGTCGAAAGAGCTTGATCGTGCGCCGGTTAGCTCTGAGCGAGGCGACGCACTGAGTGGCGAGCCGCCAGAGCAAATGCCTGGAAGGGGGACTGATGCGACTGACGTCAGCCGTTGTTCGGACTTGACTGAAAGCGAGTCATGCGCTGCTGGCCGCGATGCTGACGCGGCGCCGCACTTTGATCACTTCGACGACACCCGTGCCCGACTGGCTCCGGTTACCGCTAGAACGGTTACTGCTTGCTTGTCAGAGAGGGCGCCAAACGAAAGCAGAAGGCTAATATTCAAGTGCTGCCACCGAAAAACGCGGAAAGGCAGGCGCGAGAAAGATTGCTGCCATCGTAAGGAGAGCAAGCTCAAACGGTTGCAAAAAGAAAGCAGAAAGCCTGTGTTTCAGTGCTGCCGTAGAAAAAAGCGGAAAGGCAGGCGCGAGAAACAATGGAGCAAATTGAAGCTATCGCGAAAAAGAAAGCGACTATCCCAAAGGCACAAATGCGCCCGTGCCGAGAAAATGCGTGACTGGTGCGCAAAGCGTAAGGAGAGGGATAGGTTGTTTAGAAAAGCGAGTGACTCGTGCTCGTATGTTTCTTTGAGCAGAAACAGGAAGGTAAGGTTGTTCCGTGAAACGGACAGCCGAAGCTTTAGTGAAAAGGGTGATCTCAACGGTAGCGCCGATGGCCTAAGTCGGAGCCCATGACGTGAAAAGAAGCCTCAGTTTTCACTTCTTTGTGTTTTTCTTCCTGACATAGGATTTTGAACATATTGTATTGTATTACTTTTGTTTGAAGTGATGCTTTTGAAAGCGCAATTTTCAAATTTGTGGACGCGTTCCAAGTGCTGCTGAGCTGCCCTTTAATATTAATGGGGGCATAAGAGGGAAATAGTCTGGCATGACTTAGTGAAGTTTGTGCCGTGCTTGCGGGCTGAGCGGTTCAGTTTTTAGCGTGGTTGTGACGTTGTGGGTTGTCAGAAATCCCTCCTGAAGACAAGTTGCAGAGTGCCTTGGAAATCCGGACTTGCCAAGGACTTCAGGCTGACTGGCTCAAGAGAAACAGAGTCAGATGACCCCGGCTAGCAGCAACATCCCGATCCCTCCGGACAGCGGATGCAGTCCCCTGCCCTTCAGGATCTCCCTTCCCCGGCGGGGCAGTCTGTTACGTTTGGCCACCGACAAGTGGGACAGCTGACGCGGCCACCGCATAGCAACAGGCAGAACCGGGAGCGGATCGGCCATTTCGGCGCCGTTCATCGGCCGCGCAACGCTTCCTCCCGCGGGCGAGTCTCAACGTGATCCTGCCACGCGCCAAATGTGTGTGCGTGCGTGTGTGTGCAAACGCCGGCCAAGCCTGGAGCTCGTGAGAGAGTGCGCCGCCCTCGCCCGTCTGCAGGAGGTGGAGGAGATGCGTTCGGACCACCTGCGATTGAGTCATCGCCTTGTCTGAACTTGTAGGGCTCTCTCCCTTTCCCTGTGAACTGGCATACCTATATAAAGCAGCGGCAGACTCCGCTGCGATAGAGACTACTTTGACGCGCCGTTGTTGACGCTAGACACCAGCTGTGTGAGAGTGTCTGTATTCTCTCCGGGTCAGCTTCTCTGCCCGCTACTTCCTGATGTTTTAGTAAAGGTTGTTTCGTTGGAAGAAGCCTCGTCTTTGCTGGAACCGTTGATGCCGTCCGCCGTCCACGGAGCCGCCAGGCCAACGCTACCGAGGGGCCGCGCGCCGCACGTAATAAGTGCTGGCAGCGGTACGCTACTCAGGCTCACGCGACCCCAAACCTAACACTACACTGCGGCGCAAGTGCATCATCACAGAGGTGGCGTTAGTTCGTTGCGCCATTGTGAATTATTGCAATACCACCAAGAGCGGCTCGAATGCATACAAAAACTGAACAGCAAACTTTGCTGTTTGCGTGTTGATGCTAGAGAGCAGCACCCGCATTGAACGAACACGCTATTTCAGCATTTATTTCACCTGCTGGCTGTCGGGGTTGTCGGAATTTTCAACACGTGTGGCAACCAAACTGGGACGAGGCCTGGCGATGGCCTTTGATGGTAGAGCAGGGCACTCAACATTAGAGCCGGCAGGTAATACAACTGCTTCTGTCTGATCCTTTGTGACATTACAGGCAGAGTATTCTTAACGAGATTAGGCTCAGTCTGTTGTGGCACCTGAGCTGACGTTAACTGTAAAGTTGACTTATCCAGGCTAGGCTTGCCTTCTGATTCCTTTTGTCGGCGTCTCGAACGTTGCTTGCGGCAACGAATAGACGCAGCCGCTTCTTGATGAGTCGAATTATCTCGCACCATCTTGTTTAGTATAATTCTTTCGTTACGTATTTTAGGACAGTCCTTAGCCGTCGCTTCATGGGCACCCGAGCAGTTAGCACACTTGACAGTCTCCATTTGGCATGTGCCATGAGGATACGTACCGCCGCATCGATGGCAGGAGACCTCGTTTCGACAAACGGCACTCGCATGTCCGATCTGGTTGCATTTGTGGCACACATCCGAACTAGGATGTCTCACATAGCCCACTTTAACGTGGGATGGGAGCGATTCAGTTTCAAATACAAATTTAACGCACTTCGAGCGGCCAAAACGATGAACATCCACAATGCGCGCCTTAGGTTTGATCAGCGTGCAGAGATCGCTTTCACTTATCTCGGAGTCAGCGTCCGTGATTACACCTGCAGTAGTCTTTTTCCCCATGTTCAAGAAAGGAACGGACCGGCATGTTGCCAAGCGCATCAATTCCATTCAGATTGTCCACTGTAGCCTTGGATTTCACATCCACGCGGTGAGACCATCCTTCCAGGGATTAATTCTGACCTCGTCAACTTCACCGGGAACCAGCTGGTCGAAAAACTGGGTCAGGTGCTGTCTGTTTATAACATTCAGATTTGCCGTCGCCGTTGTTGGTACGAAGGCCGCGGAAAAGATATCTCGCTTGTCAGTATTCTTCTTCGATGATTCACTCATTGTTGATGTTCGGCGCAGCTTTCTTTTCTGGCGGCGCGACTGTACAGGCGTGTAGCTGCTGTCAGAATCCATCTCGGTCACTGTGGAGTCATCCGCCGAGTCTGGAAGATCCACGTCCGCGACGTTGAGGTTACCCGTCAAGTGGGCGCAGAGGTCGTGCGCCCGCCAACCCGAAGGATGACGAGATCACAAATAGCTCACAGCGATAAAAAATCCAGAAAACTGAAAGAGCGCCAGCTTCAGACGTTCGGAAACGCCGGTTTCACCAGTAAGGAATGCGCAGCCAGAGAATGCTTACCTGTCGTGTCCGGCATGATTGGAGGCCGGACAGATCGAGTCCTGAGAGACAAAGGCTGCAACACGGTGGTGGTATGGAAAGACTTGGTACAGAAGGAAGGTATCACGGATACGAAGTCTCCATTTTATTACTTGACCGCTCGGTCCTAATACTCCCAGAAGCCTTGATCAATGTCGACACCCGGTACTTTAAGGGACGACGTCACCCTACGTGCATGAAGAACCCCCTATATGATTTGGTGCTGGGAAATGTGGAATGTGCTAGGCGAGCAGACGATCCCGATCAAAACTAACACAAGACAAAGGAAAGCGAGACTGTGAAGTCCTCAGAAGTAAAAGTTGGAGAGTTAGCACCTGACACCGAGAGCACCGCACCCATTTCGGATGCCACTGAAGCTTGCCCAGTAGTAACTAGAGCGCAGGCATGCAAGGATAAAACGCTGAAAAAGTTTTAAGTCTTGCAAGGCCTCCCTAGTGTATGCCGCGAAGAGTTTGTTCAAGAGCAAGAGAATGACGTGACCCTACGATCATGCTTCGATCGCGTGGGTGCGCCGCAAGTGATCAAAGGAAAAGGTAGTCACCAGTTTTTCATCGCTAACGACGTCCTTCAGAGGAAATACGTCGCCAAGTCCAGCGGGGAGTATACTCAAGTTGTTGTGCCCCAAAAGTACAGATCAGCTATTCTCGAGCTGGCACATGATGGGCTGATGGCAGGACACCAAGGCATGAAGAAAACTATCCTGAAGCTGGAGACAGAATTCTACTGGTCCGCAATGCAGGCTGACGCTAAGCGGTTCGTAGCCTCTTGCGATCTATGCCAACACACAACTTCGAAGGATCCCACCACACGAGCGCCTTTGGTCCGAGTTCCCGTCATCGAGATCCCGTTTCAGAGGGTGGCGATTGATATTGTTGACCCACTAAACCCGAAGTCCACTCGAGGCAATTGTTACATCCTGACCATGGTGGACTATGCCACTCGGTACCCGGATGCAGTCGCACTTCCTAGCATCGATACCGAAAGGTTAGTCGAAGCTCTTGTCGAAATGTTTTCCCGTGTAGGAGTGCCGAGAGAGGTCCTCAGTGACAGGGTCACTAATTTTAAGTCCGAAGTAATAAAAGAGGTTAGCCGTCTGTTGTCAGTAAAACAGCTGCATACCTCTCCCTACCACCCGATAGCGAACGGCCGAGTCGAAGAGTTTAACGGCACGCTTAAACAAAAGCTGAAGCACATGTGTTAAGAGAGACCGACCGATTGGGATCGGCACCTGTTTCCACTCCTGTTCGCATACAGGGAAGTACCCCAAGAAAGCCTGGCTTTTCCCCATTCGACCTCTTATATGGGCGAAATGTGCATGGACCTCTAGCTGTGCTTAGTGAGCTTTGTACTTATGCAACCTCCCCTGACGAGTTGCGAACTACGTAGGAGTACATCCTCGATCTACGGGACAGACTGGAGAATACCTGTAAATTTGCCCCCGAAGAGCTGGTGCGCGCACGAGAGCGTTACAGTCGCTACTACGACATCAAGAGCCTCAAACTCTCACTCAAACCGGGGCAGCATGTTCTTATTCTTCTTCCCATAGAGCACAATGAGCTGCTCATGTAATGGAAGGGGTCTTTTTCAGTCATCAGCCGCAGGGGCGATGTCAACTATGAAGTGGATTTAGGCAATTTCACAAAAATATTTCATATCATCATCATCAGCAGCAGCAGCAGCAGCCTGACTATACCCACTGCAGGGAGAAGGCCTTTCCCATATTTCTCCACTTAACCCTGTTCTGTGCTAGCTGCGAACTTAACCTCATCCGCCCGCCTAACTTTCTGCCGCCCCCTGCTACGCTTTCCTTCCCTTGGAATCCAGTTTGTTACCCTAAGCGACCATCGGTTATCCTCTTTTCGCACTACATGTCCTGCCCATGCCCATTTCTTAATTTCCACTAGTATGTCGGTAACCTGAGTTATTTCTCTGACCCACTCTGCACGCTTCCTATCTCTTAATGTTACCCTTACCATTTTTCGTTCCATAGCCCTCTGGGTTGTCGTCAACTTAAGCAGAACTCTCTTGGTTAGCCTCCACGTTTCAGCCCCATAGGTGAGTACAGGCAAGATGCAACTGTTGTATACTTTCCTCTTTAGCGATACCGGTAAGCTGCTAGTCATAATCTGTGAGTGCTTGCCAAATGCGCTCCATCCCAAACTTATTCTTCTTGTTATTTCCTTTTCATGCTCCAGATTTGCGGTTACTACCTGTCCTAAGTAGACATATTCGCCTACTACTTCCAGTACTTCGCTACCTATTGTAAACTGCTGTTCTTTTCTGAGGTTGTTGAACATTACCTTAGTCTTCTGCATATTGATTTTCAAGCCTACCTTTCTACGTTTCCTGTCTAGGTCACCAATCAATATTTGCAGTTTTTCCCCCGAGTTGCTTAGCAAGGCAATGTCATCAGCAAATCGCAGATTACTGAGGTATTCTCCATCTACCCTTATCCCTAACTGCTCCCATTCCAAGTCTCTGAATACTTCCTCTAAGCAAGCTATTTCATATCAACATGCTAAAGAAATACCAGCAAAGAAAAGACACCATCGTGGCAGTCATCGGCGCAGTAATTTCTGCAGAACCCTACTGAAAAACCAAAAGTTCTACGGGGCAATAACCTCATAAAATCTCATTTAATCGCATAGAGTCTCATACGGTGCACATCATTATCATAAAATGTCGTACATAATGTATGATAATATACAAGAAACTATGAGAACTTATGCAATTTTATGCGACTTGTACGTGATTTCTTATGTGAATTGAGTGAGATTGTGTGAGAAAATGTGAGGTTATTGCCCCTTACAGTTTTTTCAGTAGGGAAGACTCAGACGCAGGAGAGATAGAGCTTCCTAAGCCCTCCCAGACACAATCTGTCGAGGATTTACACATGTCCGAGAGATTGACCAGCCTAGAGCAGAACGAATCAAAGTAACATCTGCAAAGGAGCGAAGATATATTTTCGAACCTTCCGGGAAAGACCATGCTGATCGAGTGCCAACTGAAGTTACAGAGTGACAGGCCGGTAATTTAAAGCAATATCCACTACCGTACGCTTTGAGGCAGGCAATTGCATCAGAAGTGGACGACTTGCTCCGACTAGATATCACTGAGCCATCGGAGTCACCCTACAACTTCCCTGTGATAGCCGTACGCAAGCCTGACAAGACGGATCGGCTATGCATTGACTCCCGAAACTAAACGAAGTCATCGCAGACGACGCCGCCCTTATCCCGTGCCGACAACCTTACCGCCTCGGTAGACCGCAAGAAATTCTTTTCCAAGCTGGACTTATCTAAGGAATATTGGCACGTACCGTTGTCAACTGATTCAAAGGCGATGACTGCTTTCACGGTTGGCACGGGGCGCTTTCAATTTCGATTTATGCCCTTCGCTATTAAGACTGCGCCAACCATTTTACTAAACTGACGTGGAGCATCTTGGCCAGTATTCCCGACGTGGCGTCTTCGACGATGTACTCATTGCAAGTTTGAAATGAAAACAGCATCGCCAAACATTGTACGAGGTCTTTACCTGAGTTAAGGCGGCTGGTCTCACCAACAAACCGCTCAAATGCGAGATCGGAATGGAAACCGTCGCCTTCCTGGTCCACCAAATTGCGTCCGGGGAGATGTCACCCCTCACCAATACCCTACGGAAAATACAAGAATCTTCATTTTCGGCAGCAAAGAAGATGGCCCAATCCTTATTGGAACTCACGGGTTACTATCGAGATTTCATTCCGAACTATGCTGACCTGACCAGCGCATCTATCAGATCTAACATGGAAAGGCCAACCTTCCGTCGTGAGCTGCGGCCCCGAGCAAGAACGGGCTTTCTAGAACTTGGGGGAAAACTGGCTGAGGCACCGATTCTGAAACTTCCCGTTTTTCAGAGCGAATCCGTCCTGCGAACGGATGCTTCTGATAGGGGTATTCCGGCTATTCTGCTTCAATCGCACGACGAAATCCTGCACTCAGTTGCCTATGCGAGCCGCAAGTTGCTCCCTCGAGAGGTAGCTTATCCAATCGTTGAGAAAGGAGCTCTAGCACTCGTTTTGGGAAACAAGAAAATCGTCCTTTTTTACGGGAGAAGGTCTCTCGTTCAAACAGACCACCAGTCTTCGAAGTTTTTTATATAAAAGGAACAAAATCTGCGAATAGCCGCATTCTCCGCTGTAGTATTAAGCTACAGGAATACGACTTCCGCGTCGAATATATTAAAGGCAGCAAGAATGTGGCAGCAGGTTACATGAGCCGGCTGGAATAGTTCTTCAGTTTGCACTACTGCCTAGTTGCATTGTGTTTTAATTTGCGTAATGAAATCGTACATGATGTGCCTGTATATTTATACTTGCTTGATTGTCATCGATTATCAGTGACTTGTGTAGCGTGCTCAGGGCACGACTGCCGAACTAGAGTGTTGTGGTGTGCGGGTCCTGAGAAGTACATATATGGTGCATGTCATGGACCATAGTGAGTGGTGAATCATCTTCAGTGCATCAGATGGACCCAATCTACTGCAACCCTCTGCGGAGCGCAATAACGTCGTTCACCAAGATTCGGCGCTTGCGGATGTCTAGAATATGCCGAGACTATATTCCTCGGGGGGGGGGGGGGGGGGGGGGGCGGAGGGCAGTCTTACAAGCTGCCTCACATATAGAGCGAAAGTTATGGGATCTACCTGCTCCTCCGACTATGTTTCGACATGACTCTCCGGGGCAGTGACCGACCAGCGCGCCTCGGGCCGCAGCGCAACCAGCCGCGAGTAAAAAAGGCAGACCGCAGCAGGCCCGCGGCAGTGCGCTCTGGGGACATGTAGTCTCTCGACCAACTCTCGCGGGCGCTTGCTCCGGGGTATGGTATTTTGTTTTTCACCGAGCCCGCGATCAACACATCGTTTCTCTTCAACGGCCGCCTCTTGCGATCAACTCTGCGACTACGACACCTCATCGAACAAGAAAGCCGTGAGAATTCCTATTTGCTACAGACTGCTGGCTGATTGAATATTGTTTTCGCCTTTGTTTAACCCTTGATCTGGCTTAGTATTTTACGCTGTGTTTTCAGTGTAACTCTCCTCCCTACCATATTTGGAATACTTGCTTCGTTATCTTAATAATCTTCCTTTATCGCAGTGTTGTTCATTGTCGTTTTTTCCCTCTTGTCATTTACCGAGTCGTCTTTTATTGCTACCGTGTGGTGCCGTTTTTTGTGTGTGTGTGTGTGTGTGTGTGTGTGTGCGTGCGTGCGTGCGTGCGTGCGTGCGTGTGTGTGTGTGTGTGTGTGTGTGTGTGTGTGTGTGTGTGTGTGTGTGTGTGTGTGTGTGTGTGTGTGTGTGTGTGTGTGTGTGTGTGTGTGTGTGTGTGTGTGTGTGTGTGTGTGTGTGTGTGTGTGTGTGTGTGTGTGTGTGTGTGTGTGTGTGTGTGTGTGTGTGTGTGTGTGTGTGTGTGTGTGTGTGTGTGTGTGTGTGTGTGTGTTCGATTATCAGGCAGTGTAATTTGTACTACTAGCTATAAATATCCAATTGTTTGTAAAAAAGTGACTTTCTTGAACTTATTCCTCAATCACACACCGACCACGTACTTCACGGGTTGACCGGCCTAATTTTTTACTGTGTTCTCAAACCTTATAAAGATATGGCGGGTAACCGTACAGGGGATCCCGAGCCTCTGTTGGCCGTAAAGGCGGAGTTTTATGACACACTGTTTCCATTCCACCTATTTCACCAACTCGCCCGTTTGGATATAGGCTTGAAAAAGAAAAACGAATTTAACTAACTTGACGACTCCCATTCGATTCCTCACCGCAATACACCTCTTAATCTGTTTTTATTTTATAATAGGAATACAGCTCTTATCGAAAACTAGAATGATGGATGGGCACTGTGAATCAGTTGTTCTCATTTCTCCCAAATGATTGTCCAACTGAGGGAGATGTATGAACAGACCGACTTTGAATCGTAGCGGCACTCTCTCTTTTTGAAGTGTTCTAGAGCTTTGTTACTCTTTGTTACGGCGAAAGCCTTTTACGGGTCATGACTCCTCGGCGTGCCCGTGCGTGCGTCCGTGGCAGTTGTCAATCATCTTCACAACAATTAGGATGGTATCAGTACTGATAGTTAATCAAGCAATGAAGTGTAGTAAGTGTATGAACATTAGTTAACGATAATTAGTAAGTAATAACTAGTTAATTAGACATGGCTGCATAGCTAAATAGCGATAATAATTCATCATCACCTCCTCCTCAGCCTGACTATACCCACTGCAGGGCGAAGGCCTCTCCCATATTTCTCCAATTAACCCGGTTCTGTGCTAGCTGCATCCACTTTACCCCTGCGAACTTCTGAATCTCATCCACCCACCTAACTTTCTGCCGCCCCCTGCTACGCTTTCCTTCCCTTGGAATCCAGTTTGTTACCCTAAGCGACCATCGGTTATCCTCTCTTCGCACTACATGTCATGTCCATGCCCATTTCTTCTTGATTTCTGCTAGAATATCAGTAACTTGAGTTATTTCTCTGACCCACCCTGCACGCTTCCTGTCCCTTAAAGGGACACTAAAGACATCCAAAGATGCTTTAAAAATCTTATAAACTACATTTGGTGACACTGTCGCCGCATATCCGGCAGCAAAAAAAACGAATAATTGCTTAGATATTGCGATAAGAAGTTGAGGTTTTTGTCTTGTTCCCGCCGGTCGAACTCAAACTGTTCCCTCCGACTACGTAGTCGGAGTAGTGACGCACACTATGACGTAAGCGGAGACTCTGTGATTGCTAGCGAGCCGGCGCGGCCCACGGCGTCGGCCGGTTAGCATTTTTCAGGGGCCAACATGGCAGCAGCGTACTCGCAATGACGGCCACAGCCGAAATAAATAAAACGATGAAGAGAGTAATTTACCGAGCGATGTACCCATAAAGGAAGAAAAAAAAAACAGAACGTTTGTAATGCACAAAGCTTTACATGTTTCTCAAGCTTTTGCGCTCCTACTTGCACTGCGTATAAACAAACAGAGCTCTCGGTCATCGCAACGCTTCCCGAAATATTTACATACAAATAAGATTTAGTTACCAGTAAAATAGTGTCCTCGCTGCTGCGCTTGCCAGTTTTGAATTTTAGTCGCACTTTTTTCATTCAAGGTTTGTGCTACAGGTCCGTGTTCAGCGAAAATTACGTCGACTGTAGCAGAGCATGACCTAAGAGCCGGCGCCGCTAAATTTGCCAGCGCTGTGAAATTCCACATGTTAAAATGGATCCAGTGCACAATATAGTGCGCATAGGCATCCAGAACATTAGTTGCAAGTCGTGAGAGCAGGCAGCATGCTCCGATGGTCTAGAAGTTGTAATTTTTAGATCGGCAGCAGAAGCATATATTATAAATGCGGCCATGACGCAAAGTGCAGAAATATTTTCGAGGTTCCTGTGGTTGTTGTTGTTCAACACATTTATGTGTGATGCTTGGTAGCATCTTTTTTTTTGCGGCAGATTGTCAGCAGATTTCTGTTCCTGCGTGACGTTCATGATCCATTTTTGTTCACTGTCTGCCAAATTAGGCTTGGACGTGCACTGCCAGATTTTGTTGTTCCAACCGAATATTACACGGGAGGTATTTTTGGTTACTTTAGAGAAGTTCTTTGAAGTGTGCGATTTCTTTCTGCAAGATTTTCAAAAGAATATTTATCAACTGTGAAAAAGAAAAAGTTGTACAAAGATTTGTGCGACGTTATTCTTCCGGAGCCCATCTATAGGGCCATATACAGGGGAGGCCCTGGCAGGAATGTACTGAAGAGGGTAGAGAGAATGAAAGTGCCGGTAGTGGCTAAAACTTTCTTTTTTAAGTTGCATACTGGAACTTTGCCAGTAAAAGTGTTTTTGCAAGAAAAAGGGTTATTTCTTCCGTGGGGTGCACATTGCTTAATTTGTAACCAGCCAAGAACGATAGATCATGTATTTCTTCACTGTTGGGAAGGGGTTTATTTTTGGGACGTACTTCAAAGAACCACAAAGAAAGATTTACCTAATAATCCTTACGCAATACGGAACTTACCCACGCAAAATGAGGAGGGGGTTCCATATGATTCAGTCATGCTAATGGGCCTCCACAGTATATGGCGTTCACGCATGGCAGGATATCACTGTGATCCTGATGCGCGTCCTGCACGAATTTTTTTCCGCGAGGCTCTGCAAGGGTTTATCGAGATTGTGAAGTTTGACTATGATAATCCTGAGTGGTTGCCAAAGGTAGAACCTTTGATAGGTCTTAAGGAATTTTAGAAAAGCCAGGCCCTGGCAGGCTTATTATATCAATGTCTTGTGTGTGTTTGTTTTGTCTTGCAAAAGTCAGGCAGTAAAAAAAAGAAATCGGCGTAGCCGAGCGGTTTGCGCCGAACGTTTCGGAGCGAGCAGTGGTGAGTTCGATTCTCACCGCTACTGGCGGTTTTTTGTTTTTCGACAAATCCATTTTTTTTCTACCTTTTGTAATGTATTTGTGGTGGTTCGTTATTTTTAGTTTCTACTTTTTATCCGAGGCCCTTGTTTTCGCCGCGCGAGTATGCCCCTTTTGTTTACGATGCCTGCAAATAGCACGTTGAAGGTCTTGTTGCCACAGTATGTGGGTCAGATGTGCCATAATTTGATGATGATCATCATCATCAGCCTGATTATACCCACTGCAGGGCGAAGGCCTCTCCCATATTTCTCCACTTAACCCGGTTCTGTGCTAGCTGCATCCACTTGACCCCTGCGAACTTCTTAATCTCATCCGCCCACCTAACTTTCTGCCTCCCCCCCTGCTACGCTTTCCTTCCCTTGGAATCCAGTTTGTTACCCTCAGCGACCATCGGTTATCCTCTCTTCGCACTACATGTCCTGCCCATGTCCATTTCTTCTTCTTAATTTCCACTAGAATGTCGTTAACTTGAGTTATTTCTCTGACCCACTCTGCACGCTTTCTATCTCTTAATGTTACCCCTACCATTTTTCGTTCCATAGCCCTCTGGGTTGTCCTCAACTTAAGTAGAACTCTCTTGGTTAGTCTCCACGTTTCAGCCCCATAGGTGAGTACAGGCAAGATGCAACTGTTGTATACTTTCCTCTTGAGCGATACCGGTAAGCTGCTAGTCATAATCTGCCAGTGCTTGCCAAATGCGCTCCATCCCAATCGTATTCTTCTTTTTATTTCCTTTTCGTGGTCCGGATCTGCGGTTACTACCTGTCCTAAGTAGACATATTCGCCTACTACTTCTAGTATTTCGTTACCTAATGTAAACTGCTGTTCCTTCCCGAGGCTGTTGAACATTACCTTAGTCTTCTGCATATTGATTTTCAAGCCTACCTTTCTACTTTTCCTGTCTAGGTCATCAATCATTATTTGCATTATTCATTTGATGATGATGATGGATTTTAATGGCGCAAGGGCGACTCAGGCCAAAGAGCGCCAAACTCAAGGTTAGTGGTGTACTCAAGTTTATGTCATGAGATAGTTGTGATGTTTCATGAAGGGATAAAAAACAGTGGTGTATAGGGCCTAAAAATGTATTCGCTCTGTAATATCGCTGAAAACATTGGTGTATAGGGCCTAAAATTCATTTGCGATATATAATGGATGTGCGATGCATATGTAGATGCTTTAAAATATCTCATCCGTCCTCTCAAGAAGGAAGGGGCTGAGACCCACGTCGATAAGAAATTCCATGTAAAAAGACTACATGTGATAAAAATTTAAGCACCTGTTTTAAATTAAACATTGGGTTGTCGCCAATAAAAATGAATGGGTGTGCAGGTATTTGATGAGTGAACAAGGAGGGAAAATGACGTCTCCTTTCTTGTTCCAGTTGTGCACATATGATTAAAACATGAATGACAGTAAGCCGATCACCACATCTCGAGCAGTGTGGTGCAGGAGAGTTGGTTAAAAGATATGTGTTATGTGTGACCAATTCTCAGCCTGCACAGGGCTACTTCTTTAAGTTTGTCTTGTTTTTCTGTGGTGTACCTTCCTATCCTTGGCTTTATTATGTGTAGTTTATTTTCTGTTGCTGCATCCCATTCCTCTTGCCATTGTTGTCGAATCATGTTTTTGATGTGTGGCTTGAGGTCCTGATATGATATGTTATCAATGTCTGTAGTGTATCGAAGGGCAGCTGATGCAGCAAGCCTATCAGCTGCCTCGTTACCTGATATACAGCGGTGGCCTGGCACCCAACACAATGTAACTTTAAGTTCTAGTTTATGGGCAGAAATAAGGGTGGCATAGAGAGAATTCAGGACTCGGTCTGTATTGTGCCACTTCCAAAAGGATAGGGACGTTAAAACACTGAGGGAGTCTGTATAGATGATCGATGTCTGTATTTTATTTTCTATAATATGTCGCACAGATAGTAGGATTCCATGGCATTCAGCTGTAAATATACTTGTGTGTCTGTTCAGTGTTTTTGAAAGTGAAAAGTGCGATCTATGTGCTGCACAGGACACTTGAGCAGACTTTGAAGCATCGCTGTAGTATTTATCACAAGTGTACTTCGCCTGAAGTGACATGAAGTGCTGCTGTATGGCAATAGGGGATGCGTGCTTCCCCACTTCAAGAAACGACAGGTCACAATTAACAACGTGCATTTCCCAAGGAGCAATTAGATCTTTTATGGAAGTTGTATGAAGATTGGTAACCGGAACATCCAGATATTCAATATGCGTGGCAACTCTGATTGGATATGGTGGTGGTAGAGATGGTTTTTTTTTTTTTTTTTTTGAGAAAAGTGCTGTGCCAGTTTTTTCAAGCAGGAGCCGACGACATGGATGATCCAGTTGGCATAGTACCTTCATAGCATAAGTTAGAGAAGTAAATTGTCTCCTTCGTTGCAGTGACCATCGGTTCGCCTCGACATAGAGGCTAACAATTGGGCTAGTTCGAAAAGCGCCCGTAGCGAGGCGAAGGCCGAGGTGGTGCACGGGATCGAGCAATTTTAGCGCAGAGTATGATGCCGACCCATAGACCATTGAGCAATAGTCAATGCGTGATAGAACTACACTACTCAGAAGGTTCAGAAGGCAGTCGCGGTCTGTGCCCCATGACCGGTGAGAGAGAATTTTTAGCAAATTCATTGCTTTGAGACACTTCAGTCGCAACTGTTTTATGTGGGGAATGAAGGAAAGTTTTTCGTCAACAGCTACGCCAAGAAATTTATGTTCTTTTTTAAAGGCAAAGCTCTGACCATTCAGTGTAATGTTGGGGTCAGGCCTGATGCCAAGCTGCTTAGAGAAAAGTACACAAACACTCTTTTCAGAGTTAAATTTAAACCCATTGTCATCAGCCCACTTGGACAATTTGTTTACACCTAGCTGAATCTGTCGTTCACAGATGGCCACGTTGCAAGATTTGAAGCTTATCTGGACGTCATCAACATATACAAAACAAGAAATAGTTTTTGGCAGCACGCTTTTTAAAGAGTTCATTTTGACTACGAAAAGTGTGCAACTGAGAACACCACCTTGAGGGACACCATTTTCCTGAATGTACTGCTTTGAATATGCATTGCCAACACAAACTTTGAAGGTCCGTTCAGACAAGTAACTTTGAATTGTATTCCACATGTTCCCTGTGATGCCAAGAGAGAAGAGGTCGCGGATGATACCATAGCGCCAAGTGGTATCATATGCTTTTTCAAGATCGAAAAAGACAGATAAACAATGTTGTTTATGTACAAAAGCATCCCTTGCATAAGACTCGAATGCAATGAGCTGATCAGATGTTGACCGCTCAGCTCTAAAACCAGCTTGGTTTGGATGAAGAAGACCATTGTATTCAAGGAAATGTAGAAGGCGGCGATTTACCATTTTTTTTTTTCAAAAAGCTCGCGTAACCAGCTGGTTAGAGGAATAGGCCGATTACTGGCAGCAAGAGTGGGTTCTTTTCCGGGTTTTAATATCGGGATAATGATCGCTTCCTTCCATGCTTTAGGAAAGTGTCCTGTGGCCCATATTTTATTATACAGGCAAAGTAGGGTTTCAAGAGTGTTCCCATGCAGATGCTTGAGCATTCCGTATGTGATCCTGTCAGGACCTGGTGCTGTGTTACCACATGTTTCTAGTGCAATCTTCAGCTCCTGCATGGTGAATGGGCAATTGTATCCTCCTGAGGATGGTCTTTTTCTTGCCTTGTGCCGCAAAAAAGAATCTGTATAGTGTGCTGAGCTGAATATGTATATTCAAAGCGTTGCCCTAGTGTGTCTGCTTGATGTTCAAGAGAGTCACCACTGGTGCTGACAAGGGGCGTTGGGATTGTGCTATATCCTTTGAGTGCTCTTATCCTGTTGTGTACTTTGTGTGCATCGCAATAAGAGTTGACAGAAGAAAGGAATGGTGACCAGCTTTCTCGCTTGGAGATGCGTCGAATACACCTGCCATTTGCCTTTGCACGCTTAAAGGCTATTAGGTTTTCGGCTGTGGGGCCATGATTTAGTGAACAATTTAATGATAATGCGTTCTTCCTTCGGTACTTAGCATATGTATGCTTTTCGTAGTGCACGTAGCTGCAGTCAGGGTTAACGAGAGCTCGCAGTCGAAGCGGCGACGACGGCGATATGTTGGCGCAGAAGTGTGAACGAAGGAGAGTGTCGGCGGCAGCGGATTTCGCTCGCTAGGCGCCTCCGAATGCTCAAATGGGAACGAGCCAGGCGAATATGCTGCTCCAAGCTCGTAATTCAGGCGCTGCAGCTCCAAACTTGAAACTATCCGAGTGTGCACGAAGTGCCTGAGCCGGAACATAGCCGAAACTGCAGTGGGCGCCTGTGGCGCCTCCAAGTATATTTTTGTATTTGTCTTGCAACGTTTACGTTCTCTTTTCGCCGTCGTTTACGTATGATAAAAGCGTGTTATTGTATTCGAGACTAAACCTACGACAGCATTCAAACGGGCAACGTAATTCGCATTTGTCAGCCTCCGGGATCCCTAGCGTGTCACGTGATTTGTAGTTGCGAGTTTCGGCTGAGGCAGCGATACCTGTGTTTCTGTTCTTGCTGTTTACTACCTTATAAAAGCTCTGTTTTCAGTAAGAGTGGATTTTTGTATTCAGGAATTGGCATTCTATCGATGCAAGTCCACTTCAGTTTTCTCTTTAGTGTCCCTTTAAAGTTACCCCTACCTTTTTCGTTCCATAGCCCTCTGCGTTCTCCTCAACATAAGTAGAACCTTCTTGGTTGGACTCCACGTTTCAGCCCCATAGGTGAGTACAGGTAAGATGCAACCGTTGTACACTTTCCTCTTGAGCGATCCCGGTAAGCTGCTAGTCATAACCTGCGAGTGCTTACCAAATGCGCTCCATCCCAATCTTATTCTTCTTGTTATTTCCTTTTCATGGTCCGGATCTGCGGTTACTACCTGTCCTAAGTACACACATTCGCCTACTATTTCCAGTGCTTCGCTACCTAACGTAAACTGTTGTTCCTTCCGGAGGCTGTTGAACATTACCTTCATCATCATCATCAACCTGACTATACCCACTGCAGGGCGAAGGCCTCTCCCATATTTCTCCAATTAACCCGGTTCTGTACTAGCTGCATCCACATGACCCCTGCGAACTTCTTAACCTCATCCGCCCACCTAACTTTCTGTCGCCCCCTGTACGATTTCCTTCCCTTCGAATCCAGTTTGTTACCCTAAGCGACTATCCTTAGACATTACCTTAGTCTTCTGCATATTGATTTTCACGCCTACCTTTCTACTTTTCCTGTCTAGGTCATCAATCATTATTTGCAGTTAATCCCCCGAGTTACTTAGCAAGGCAAATGTGATTACCAAATCGCAGATTACTAAGATATTCTCCATCTACCCTTACTCCTAACTGCTTCCATTCCAAGTCTCTGAATACTTCCTCTAAGCGCCCCGCCGGGGTGGCGAAGTGGTTACGGCGCTTGACTACTGTTTCCAAGGATGCGGGATCGAATCCCGGCCTCGGCGGCCGCTTTTCCATCTAGGCGAAAACCAAGGCGTCCGTGTGCTGTGCGATGTCAGTGCACGTTAAAGACCCCAGGTGGTCGAGATTTCTGGAGTTCTGCAGTACGGCGTCTCTCATAGCCTTAGTCGCTTTGGGACGTTAAACCCCACAAACCAAAAAACCAGCTTCCTCTAAGCAAGTTGTGAATAGTACTGGGGAGATCGTGTCTCCTTGCCTAACACCTTTCTTTATGGGAATTTTGTTACTTTCTTTATGCAGAACTATGGTTGCTGTGCAGCCACTATATGTTTCTTCCAGCACTTTCACGTACGGCTCGTCTACCCCCTGATTTCGCAATGCCTGCATCACCGCCGAGGTTTCTACTGAGTCGAATGCTTATTCGTAATCAATGAATGCTATGTATAAGGGCTGGACTTATTCCGAGCATTTTCTATCACCTGGTTGATGGTATGGATATGATCGATAGTAGAGTACCGTTTGCGAAAACGTGGTTGGTCCTTTGCTTGATCGCTGTCTAAGCTTGTCCTAATTCTATTAGAGATTACCTTAGTAAATACATTATACGTAACAGACAGTAAGCTGATTCGTCTGTAATTTTTGAGGTCCTTGGCGTCCCCTTTCTTATGAATGACAATAACGTTTGCATTCTTACATGGTTCAGGTACCGTCGATGACACCAGGCACTGCGTATAAAGGGTGGAAATTTTTTCTAGCACGATATCCCCCCGTCCTTTAACAAATCTGTAGTTATCTGATACAAAGCTGGAGGCAAATTATACTGAACCCTAGTAACGTTTCAAAACAAAGAGTTACTCCTGACTAGGCATCATGACTTTTATTAGCACTCAGCTTCACCCAACTATGACCCCTGTCATCTTTGGAATCTTGGCAATGTTTACCGAGACACGTGGTATGATAGTGGTGACGTAACGGATGCAGAAAATGCACTGCATGTATATGAACTTCATACAGACGAAGTGCATACTTTCAACTGATTCTTATTGCATCGAAAAGGCGCTTTTACACACCCATGTTTATAAATATGAATCTCTGTAAGTATGGTCCCGCAGCCCAGGTGGAAAACCGCTCGATCGGGCTGCGCAATATGGGGTCGCCTGGCGTGCCTCTGGAACGTAATCGCGCACTGAACTCTACAATTGAATTTTACCCGGCAACAAGCCTGAGCCGCACATCCGGCCTCCATGTGGCGGCATATGCCGGGCGGGAATAACTTTCGAGCTACCTTAATACCATCTTGACAATGAAAAATAGCCATTCTGTTAAACACAGGCAGCAACTCCCCCCAATAGCTTCCTGCCCTTTTGTCTCCACTTGAGCACTTCAAAGGAGCGTTTCTGCCAATTTTTCATTGTTGCCAGAACAAAAAACGAACAATACACTTTTTGCATGTCGAACCTACTGCACGACTCGTGCCCACGTCCAAAGGCGAATTTCCAAGTTTTTACCGATTCCAGCATGCCAGGAAAGGAAGTTTTTTACTGATAAGAAATAGAAGGAAGGCTGACAATCCCCCCATGAGGAAGCCAAGAAGAAGAAGAAGTGCCGCTTTGAGGGAGGAATACAAGCGCATGCACAGAGGCACGAAGAAGAAACATTCCAGCAAGCTTGTTCATGGTACAAGCTCCCTTGTTTCCACCCGCTGCTTGCCGCACACGTCAGCTGTCTCGACTCTCGCCTACAGTAATGCCTGGCTTCTGGCGCTCCACAATGAGCCCCACCTGTCACCCATGCAGTAGCGCAGCGCAGGCCATCTCCAGCTGTTCTGAGTCCCGGCTGGGCGCCACAGCCAACTGGTCCTTCCCTGGTGCCTCCGGGGTATGGTTTCAGGAGTATTCGAACGTGGATCCAAGGCTCCCACGAAGAACTTCGGGGCTCGATCTGCCGTTGCTAAGGGCGTCGTGGAGGACAAACAGCACCACCTGGAAGAAGGCTCCCACGGACTACATTAGGAGCAGCAGGCGTCGTCCACGAATGGCTGCCCGACGCTCAGCGGTGAGCTACGTCACATACCTTCTCCGCACGACCACCTCGAAGACTGGCAACTCCGGACGCGCCAAAAGCATCGACACACTCCCTGCTGCGAAGCTGAAGGCTCTGTACCTCGTCTACGTATCGGGTGGATGCCTTGGCCAAGCGCACGGTGTCCGTGGTGCGTGCATCAAGAATAAGTTATTTGTGCGAATGTGGATCGGGAACATTGATTTCCTGATCGGCCCTGGAGGAGGCATCATGGAAGGCACAGAGCATTGCCAGACATCGGGGACTGTTATGGGTCATCTGCACCCCGTGTAGTGCTCTTCCCTGCGCAAAAAAATGGCCTTCCAGTTGACCCTGTCGCACTGTCCACTTTCGGCGACTTCGAAAATTGGCAAAACCTACCACTTCACAAGAATATTTGTTATTGCGTCTGATGTCATAGTTCCTTCAATAAAGACATAATTGTGCGATGCTTGTTTGACGTGGGAAAGCGACAGCAACGTTTCCACTAGGGCTGGCTTTCTCTCTGTGTATATGAACACCCGTACAAAGTTGAGGTGCAACAAACTATTATTTGGTGTTTCAGCGTTTAGAAACAAAGCCGGCTAGGCAGAACAACGAAGTCGAGGACAGGAGACCGTGCTAGCTGCGCCAACGTCGCCGTGTGGTTCACAATAAGGTAGTGGTACACACGTGTGGAGAGCTTAATTTACACTGCACTGGGCTGTTCGCTTCGTTTCCTAGAGGCAGAAGACGCTGGGACGATGAAAGAACACGTTTATTTCGCGGATGAAATAACTGCAGCTCTGTATCTGAGGGCAGGAGACCACGATAGCTCCAAACAGACGCGTTATCGCCGCTAGTGGTGATGAACTCTTTCATTGCGCCCCAAAACAGGGGACCAGTCAAATGAGCGTTTGCGCTGGCTTAAAGGAGGTCAGCGGGGATCCCTTAGGATGTCGCGGCCTCCTACGTGCGCTGGATAAGCCAACGTTGGTCTCATGGCTCGGAAGTACGCAGGCGAGACTCCCACCTCTCTAGGGTTTTTGAGTTGTCTGTGTTGTAGTGTGTACAAGTCCACGCCATGTGTACGAGAGTGGCCGGAGTTGGGCAGTGTTTACACATGGGGGCTATCTGTTCCGGAAAGATCCTGTTGTATGAGAGGGCGCTATCGCCGTCTTTTTTTTTTTTCACGTGAACTGCATGGTCGAGCGCATAAGCACTGAATTCAACAAAAATGAGCAAAAAAAAGTGTTCAGGTTCAGTCAAAATTCTGTACTTGTATGTTCGCCGTAGTGCAGCGCCAGTGTCGCCGTGTGCTCCGCATTACAGCAGTGTACACTCTACCCACACGTGCTCTGGGGTTACACGTATATCCACTGTCCTTCCTAACAGCGACGAGCACGGCCGAGTCTCGAGACGACGCCCTAGCCGGGAGAGGGTGACGGAGGAGGCACTTAGCGTTTCCCTGGCTCCCCATACAATGCTGCGACGCGAAAGCATTGTGCTGGTAACTCAGTACAATCCAAACGCGAGGAGGAACTAACTGCTTCTCGTTGTCGGTCCCGAGAAGCAACCGATTACTTCTCGGTATGATATACCTAGCGGGATAAAACCCCAAGAGGAAACTGTTCTGCCTCGCCCGCACCCGGAGGCCCTCAACGTATGAACCTGACCTTCCCTGTCGGCCGATGACTACGACGACCCGATGAGCCTCCCAAAATCGCATCCCGCGACAGCTCCAAATAGACGGGCTATCGCCATTATCGCCGTTCTTTCTCTCACGTGAACTGCATTGTCGAGCGCCTATAAGCACTGTATTCAACATAAATGAGCAAGAAAAGTGTCGGGTCAAAATTCTGCACTCATATGTTTTCTGTAGCGCATCGCCAGCGTCGCAGTGTGGTTCACATTACGGCAGTACGTGGTACCAACGAGTGCGCAGCTTAATTAATACTGCACTGCGCTGTCCACTTCGTTTCCTAGAGACAGAAGACGCTGGGACTATGAAGGAACACGTTTATTTCGCGGATGACATAACTCCAGGACGAAACACCTGAGCGTTGATTGCTACAGCGCATTTGAACGGAAACCGGTAAACCCGTGAAGAGGAGGCGCAACAGTGGAGCGAAAGGGCCTAAAAAGAGGCGAACGGGAGAGCAGGGGAGAGCGATCGCAGGCAGCGTACGAGACGGTCAAACAGAAGACGCAGAAGTCTGGGGCTGCGCCACGACCTGGGAGCCCGGGGTCTTGCCGCCGTTCATGTTCGGCCCCTGTCATCCTGCCACCACGCCTGGCAGCTCATCCTACAGCCAGATGGAAACGAAAGAAGCAGCGGCAGCCCTCGGCATTCCATCGTCTGGCCGTGACGAACACAGCCCTTCTTCGGAGCCCGTGCAGCACCACGCCGACGCAGCGCGCAGCCCAGTGACGGCGAGCAGTACCATTCGGCATTCCAACCCTTCTTCGGAGCTCATGCCGCACCACGCCGACGCAGCCCAGTGACGGCGAGCCGTAAGCGAAACTGAGCCAGTTATTTTAATTGAATATATTAAAAACTATATCCCGAACCTTTGCCTCCATCTCCTCATACCCACTGTGGACCCAGGACCCCTTTAAGTAACTCGAGTCATCATATTCTGCTTCAGTCCTGGACTTGATTATAACTAACGTTTCTTCTCAATCATTATTTGCAGGAGTTATATGAGTACGCTGCTAAGGGTTCACCCTCCGGTTTATGTAACCTGCAATATGAATTTTACGTCTTGTCGCGACGCCGGACGCACAGGACCGGAGCCGAGGGTAGCGTTGACCGGCGAAGCGCCGAGGAACCGCGGAGACGTGGAGCTTTCATTAGAGCTGAGTACAAGTAGTTTATTTACATGTTTACACGCTGGAGATTTCAGAAGGAAGCCCTCTCCCGATGTTGGACACCAGGTTTTCTTCTCTTGGGTCTCCCTAGATCCCTAGGCAGGGAATTAGTTCATCTTTGGCACGGGCCAATCGCAAAGCGCGAGGTGACAGTTTGCGCACTGCATCACTGAGCCCCGCCCCGCACATTCTTGAACGTGTGCCACTACACTTTAACAAACACATCGCCAGTTCACAAGCGACCCCCCATCGTTCCATCCTCACGGCTTGCCTCTGTTTTTGTTCGTTCGGTCCGGCGCCTTGTGGGTCTCCCCCTCAGCAGCAAACACTTCAGCCAGCAGGCCAGACCTCGCGCGAAGCCGACGATGGCTTCTCCCTCCGCTTTTGTCCGGCGTCCAGTACCGTAACCCGACACCGCGCGGCTCCGACGACGGTCGCTTGCTCCGCCGCCGCCCCTCTGTAGGTCATTAACAGGCCAGGCTCTTCTTGGGAAGTCAGGCCGTTTCTTCACAAAGCGACCAAATCGGCGCTTCGAAGTGGCCATGGGTGAGGACAGCGGCTGTTGAGGCGTGCGTGCAGACCGGGTGGGCATCTGCAGACGAAGCTTGCTGAGATGCCCGTGGAGCGCACGCAGACACACCGACGCCTTCTGAGCAATAAATTAGCTCGGGCACAACAGCTCCTCCGCCGACGGGAAGATCTCGGACGGCGAGGAGTTTCCGCTGCTCGACGTTAGAGATCAGCTTCTTCGTACGGTGGTTGGGCCACTCCTAAATCGCAAAGACTGGCGCCACAAACCAAGCAAGCGCTAGCAAAAGCTCTCAAGCTCCCAGGCTATTGCATGATAAACAAAAATCTCTGCCCAGTATCATATTTGCGGGCCCTGTCACACAACTGCCATCCGTTTTCGGCCTTACTCCCTCTCTTCTGTTCATAAAAAGAGCTACAAATTCACTCACTTATGAAAACTGCTAAGAAACATTCAGTGCAACAATACCTAACTTAAACACTTAGAACAGTAAAGGTACATTTGTATTTTCCTTTTTGTATCGCACACTGAAGCACGAATCATGGAGCGCAAGGCTCCCTCTCAATAGTCGAGATTTTTCCCCTACATCTGCTAGAGCCGTCACAAAGACGAACGGTGTTCCGTAGAGGTAGCATGCCAATTTTTGGGATGCCCAAACCAGGCAACCACTTTCTTTTTTGCATGCGTTGTAGGCCTCCTCTCTTCTTTACAGCTGCCCAGCTGAGGAATCTCGGTGGTTAATTCCTCACGTAAGTTCAAATCCATGGTGGCTGCCTGAATCTCGCCCTCATCTCGCTTCATGAGGTGGTGGTGATAGATCGTGACATCTAGGCGCCTTCGCTTCCGCTCGATTTCGTAGTTCGTCTCTGAAAGGTTTTTAACCACTCGGAACGGCCCTTCCCATTGATCTTTGAGCTTATTCGCTCGCGATGGGCGCAGGACAAGGACTTGATCGCCTTCTTGATACGACTGCAACTTTGCATTTCGTTCGTAGTAACTTTCCGCCCTAGTCTGTGCCTCCTCCATGTTGGCTGCGCCCCACACATCTTTTAGACTTTCGGCATCTTGCTGCTTCTTAATGAGCGTTTCTCTGTTCACCTTTCCGAGTCCTCGATCGAGCGACACTATCGACGGAAGCACAGACAACCCCTTACAATCGCTTCCCTCACTTTCCGATTGTCCTGTATTGTCTGAATTGTCTCCCGTTTCTCTGTCATCGAAGTGTGATGGGGCATGCTTGTTTTCCATTTCATTGAACTGCCTGTGTGGCACCCCCTCACTGCTCCCGTGTTCATCGCTCTTCTGCGATGTCGAAGACTGTGCACCCGCGACATCTCTCTCCTCCTGCCCTGAGTCAGCCTCATTCCTCTCTAGCTTGGCAGCAAGGGAACGCGCCTCAGCTCTTGTGAGCGCCTGAACGACTCCCTCTGTCAAGCTTTTCCCTTCAGCTCTCAGAAGCTGGTCCGTTCGGTTGGAAAACAAGTAGGGGTACTGCGGTGGCAGCTTGTTTGAAACTGCAGCCTCCGTACGAACTTCACCGAAAGGTCCAGTGATCACGACTTCCGCTACTGGAAGGCAAACACTAGATACCTCCAGAATCGGCTTTATCCACGCACATTTCCCGCTGAACTGCTTTTCTTCCACGTAATCAGGATGTACAAGGTCAATTGTTGCCCCACTGTCCCTGAGCACTCGGCATTTTTTTCCGTTGACAGTCAAATCAAACAAATAAGGATTTAGTAGTTCCTCATTCTTCATCAAATCGCAAGTGTATGCGAACGTAACTTTTGGTTTTCGACATCCCGCGGCAATGTGCCCAGATTCTTGGCAGTTATAGCAAACTGGCGGTTTGCGCGCTTCAAAACTCTTCTGTGACCAATCATTCGTCCCCCTTCCTTGAGGCTCACTTTCCGACTTTTCAACACTAAGCGTTTTCGTAGTGTCCGTTGTCACATTTCCCAGCTTAGATCCTGAACTCCACTGCCGGTTTTTCAGTCCTGACCCTGTCACGCTATTTCCCTTATCAGTCGGCATAGCGGAAGAAAGCTCTTCTCGCACCCCTCGGCGGGAGACGTATTCGTCCGCAAGTTCTGCCGCTGCCTGCACCGAGCTGACAGTCGCCTTGTCCTGAATCCAAATTCTCATCGCCTCAGGAAGTTTAGAAAGAAACTGCTCGATAGCAATGATTTCTAAGGCCTTGAGGTACTCATTATTGGCTTTGGCGCCTACCATCCACTCCGTCAGGTTTGCCTTCAACTCATAGGCAAACTCTCCATCGCTAGCACCTTGCCTCTTTGTAATGCTCCGAAATCTCTGCCTGAAAGCCTCTGACGACAGACGAAATCTCTTGAGAAGGCTCTCCTTAACTTTATCGTAGTCGTCAGAGTCCTCCGCAGAGAGTCGAGCAATTACATCCGCTGCCTCGCAAGGCAACAAACTTAATAAACGCCGCGGCCAAGAGCTGCGACCAAACTGTGCCTTTTCGCACGTTCTCTCGAAATTCACAAGATAGAGGCCTATGTCCTGCCCAACCTTGAATGGTTGCAATAACTTTGATAGATCATAAAGATCTTGTCGGACCGCTACCTCTACTCCTTGAACAACGCTCGTCTTTCTGAGTTCAACTAGCAGGCGGAGTTTCTCTACTTCAAGCTCTAATTGCTTTTTCTTTTCCGCCTGGGCTCTCTGAATCTCCAACCATGTCTCTTCTACTTGCTCACTCTCGGCATCCGAATTTTCTATTGCCACCATGACCTCATTTTTTGTCATTTCAGGGCCAACCTTGATGCCTAGCTCCTCCCCCAGACTCACGAGTTGAGACTTGAGCAGTTTTTTCAAATCCATGACAGCAGTGTGACAATGCCCTGGCCTCCACCCAGAAGTACTTTAATTTACGCTTCTGCGGCTGGCCTCCCCAGAAATAAGATTACACCTCTATCTTATTACCCTGGGAACTCAAAAGCAATGCCAGCACTCACCAGTCCGCAACTGCCAGTCTCCGTGATCTCGGTGTGCTCTTCTCCATCAGTCAGCCAGGTTCGATCCCACCGCTGCCACCAGTTGTCGCGACGCCGGACGCACAGGACCGGAGCCGAGGGTAGCGTTGACCGGCGAAGCGCCGAGGAACCGCGGAGACGTGGAGCTTTCATTAGAGCTGAGTACAAGTAGTTTATTTACATGTTTACACGCTGGAGATTTCAGAAGGAAGCCCTCTCCCGATGTTGGACACCAGGTTTTCTTCTCTTGGGTCTCCCTAGATCCCTAGGCAGGGAATTAGTTCATCTTTGGCACGGGCCAATCGCAAAGGGCGAGGTGACAGTTTGCGCACTGCATCACTGAGCCCCGCCCCGCACATTCTTGAACGTGTGCCACTACACTTTAACAAACACATCGCCAGTTCACAAGCGACCCCCCATCGTTCCATCCTCACGGCTTGCCTCTGTTTTTGTTCGTTCGGTCCGGCGCCTTGTGGGTCTCCCCCTCAGCAGCAAACACTTCAGCCAGCAGGCCAGACCTCGCGCGAAGCCGACGATGGCTTCTCCCTCCGCTTTTGTCCGACGTCCAGTACCGTAACCCGACACCGCGCGGCTCCGACGACGGTCGCTTGCTCCGCCGCCGCCCCTCTGTAGGTCATTAACAGGCCAGGCTCTTCTTGGGAAGTCAGGCCGTTTCTTCACAAAGCGACCAAATCGGCGCTTCGAAGTGGCCATGGGTGAGGACAGCGGCTGTTGAGGCGTGCGTGCAGACCGGGTGGGCATCTGCAGACGAAGCTTGCTGAGATGCCCGTGGAGCGCACGCAGACACACCGACGCCTTCTGAGCAATAAATTAGCTCGGACACAACAGTCTACTCACCACAAAAAACGTAAACGCCACTCTATTGTGTGTATTTTTCCACAGAATAAATTCATTTCGAACACAAATCTGGTCTGGAACCTGAGAGCCAGTTGTTGCAAGCAGTAGTGGGGATAGAGCATTTAATTGTTTTTGTGCATATCTGCGTGCATTTAAAAGCGCAATTTTTTATATAGGGATGTAAAACCACCTAAGAAGCCTTGAAAACATTGGTTCACACCAGCTATTTTGAATATAATTTCTAAATAAAAAACAGGTTGCCTGAAGAATTCCAAGAAACCCATGGTCTAGACATTCTTTCTGTCTTAAAAGCTAAGCGCAATAAAGTAAATTTTAACCTTAGAAAGGCCAGGAGTAATTATTACATTAGTATGTGCGATGGCAGCGGTGGCGTAGCGGAAGAGGACCGGGGCTCAAGTCCCGGTGCCGCGCAATTCTCCACCGGATAAAAAAAAAAAAATCCGCGTGTCGATGGAATTGCATAAACAGGATTGGGGTGCGACCTGATGCCAGTGAACACCTCCGGCAACGCACGCCTTCACCAGAACAGGAGTTGACCACCCTGGTGCAGTATCTGGCCGCAACCTCTCATGATTAGTTCCATAAAACCACGGCCCTCAGTCACCAGCGGCTGCGGAACAACTGATCACGGCGGCGGTCAGAACTGTGACGCAGCAGGGGGTGCTAAGAATTCCTGGCTCCGCTGGACAGGCCGCCATTGGAAACTGACCCTGACAACGTTTATTGCTAGAACCCTAGCTAGTGAAGCTAGTTTAGCAGCGCTGTTAGAGGAACTAGAGGGCATGAAATGGGATGTCATAGGGCGTAGTGAGGTTAGGAGGTAGAATGAGGCATACACTGTACAGAAGGATGGGCAGGTACTGTGTTATCGAGGCTACCGGAGAGGCGAGAACTAGGAGTAGGTTTCCTTATCAATAAGTATATAGCGAGTAATATAGATGAATTCTATAGTATTAATGAGAGGGTGGTAGCCATCGTAATTAGGCTTAATAAGCGGTATAAACTGAAGGTTGTACAGGCCTATGCACCTACATGTAGTTATGATGATCAGGCAGTTGAAAGCTTCTACGAAGATGAATCGGCAATACGAAAAGTAAAGACGCAGTATACTGTTCTAATGGGCGACTTCAATGCTAAGGTAAGGAAAAAGCAGGCAGGAGACCAGGCAGTAAGTGACTATGGCATTGGTTCTATAGCAGGAATAGCAGGGGGGAGTTATTAGTTGAGCATGCAGAGCGTAATAAGTTAAGAATCATGAATACCTTCTTCATCAAACGGAAGAACCGGAAATGTACATGGAAAAGTCCTAACGGGGAGACTAAAAATGAAATTCACTTCATACATGTGTTGAATCCCCCCCCCCCCCCCCCCTCATTATGCAAGATGTAGAGGTAATCGGGAAAGTGCGATGCAGTGATCACAGGATGGTGAGGTCCCGAATTAGCCTAAATCTGAAGAAGGGATGCAACAGATTAGTAAGAAAGAAACCCATCAACGAATTAGCGGTGAGGGGGAGGGCAGAAGAGTTCAGGATCTCACTACAGAATAGATATTCAGCTCTAACGGAGGATGGCAACATTACCCTATAAGCAATGAACAATAATTTCAGAGATATCATTACTGAGTGAGCTGTAGAAGTAGGCGGTAGGATAGTTAGAGAGGATGCCGGTAAGCTGTCTAAGGAGACGAAAGATTTGATTAAGAAACGCCAGAGTATGAAAGCTTCCAATCCAATAGACCAGATAGAATTGGCCGAGATATCAAAGCTAATCAATAAGCGTAAGGTGGCTGACATAAGGAAGTATAACATGAAAATTGAGCATGATGTAAAGAACGGGGGAAGCATTAAAGCGGTAAAGAAGAAATTTGGCATAGGCAAAAACCAGATGTATGCGATAAGGGACAAGGCGGGCAGCGTCATCACGAATATAGACAAGATAGTCAAAGAGCCGAGGAGTTCTATGCAGATCTCTGCAGTAGCCAAAGTAGTCAGGACCGTAATTAGATTGGCGGTAGGGAAAAACAGTCAGACGTTCCACTAGTGACGATGGACGAGGTCAAGAAAGCATTAGAAATAAATGAAAAAGGGGAAATCAGCTGCAGAAGATAACTACAGATTTGTTGAAGGACGTGGGGATATCATGCTAAAAAAACCTGGGCACCCTGTATACGCAGTGCCTGGTGTCATCGACTGTACCGTATTCATGGAAGAATGCAAATATTATCCTCATTCATTAGAAAGGGGACTCTAAGGACATTAAACATTACAAACCAATCAGCTTACTGTCTGTTACGTATAAGGTATTTACTAAGGTAATCGCTAATAGAATCAGAACAATCTTAGTCTGCAACGTGGTCTGCAATCAAGCAAAGGATCAAGCAGCTTTTTGGAAACGGTACTCTACTATCGATCATATCCATACCATCAACCAGGTGATAGAAAAATGCTCGGAATATAACCAGCCTTTATACATACATTTATTGATTACGAAAAAGCATTTGACTCAGTAGAAACCTCGACGGTGATGCAGGCATTGCGAAATCAGGGGGTAGACGAGCCGTACGTGAAAGTGCTGGAATATATATATAGTGGCTGCACAGCAACCATAGTTCTGCATAAAGGAAGTAACAAAATTCCTATAAAGAAAGGTATTAGACAAGGAGACACAATCTCCCCAGTACTATTCACAGCTTGCTTAGAGGAAGTATTCAGAGACTTAGAATGGGAGCAGTTAGGGATAAGGGTAGAATGAGAATACCTAAGTAATCTGCGATCTGCTGATGACATTGCCTTGCCAGGTAACTCGGGGGATGAAATGCAAATAATGATTGATGACCTAGACAGGAAAAGTAGAAAGGTAGGCTCAAAAATCAATATGCAGAAGACTAAGGTAATGCTCAACAGCCTCGGGAAGGAACAGCAGTTTACGTTAGGTAGCGAAACACTGGAAGCAGTAGGCGAATATGTCTACTTAGGACAGGTATAGTAACCGCAGATCCGGACCATGAAAAGGAAATAACAAGAAGAATAAGATTGGGATGGAGCGCAATTGGCAAGCACTGGCAGATTATGATTACCAGCTTACCGGTATCGCTCAAGAGGAAAGTATACAACAGTTGCATCTTACCTGTACTCACCTATGGGGCTGAAACGTGAAGGCTAACCAAGAGAGTTCTACTTAAGTTGAGGACAACCCAGAGGGCTATAGAACGAAAAATGGTAGGGGTAACATTAAGAGATAGGAAGCGTGCCGAGTGCGTGAGAGAAATAACTCAAGTTACCGACACTCTAGTGAAATTAAGAAGAAGAAATGGGCATGGGCAGGACATGTAGTGCGAAGAGAGGATAACCAATGGTCGCTTAGGGTAACAAGCTGGATTCCAAGGAAAGGAAAGCGTAGCAGGGGGCGGCAGAAAGTTAGGTGGGCGGATGAGGTTAAGAAGTTCGCAGGGGTCAAGTGGATGCAGCTAGCACAGAACCGGATTAATTGGAGAAATATGGGAGAGGCCTTCACCCTGCAGTGGGTATAGTCAGGCTGATGATGATGATGTTCGATGGCGATACCGACCAGTACAAGGCATGGAATAAACCGAACAAAATTTTGAATCGCGCACCACAGAATGCGCTTGAGGCTTTGTCGGTTGATGGGGTCATGTATTCCGGGAGAGAAATAGCGGATAAATTCAATGAGTCCTTTGTTACACTTGTAGACAGTGCGCATGATCCCACAGCAATCGAAAACATTTCTGGCTTTAGTGTAAATAGTATTTTCGTGACCTCTTGTGATGAAGAAGTACTCTCAGTTTTTAGGTCTTTTAAAAGAGACTAAGAGTGAATATACATTTGGTATGAAAGTAAACCTTGTTCTTCTAGTACGCGACGTCCTATCTTACATACTCAATCTCGACAAGTTCTGGAGATTTTTTTCCGACGGCAATGAAGAAAGCTAAGGTGGTTGTGATTCTTAAAAATATTTCCATGAATATTGTCGCCAATTACAGGCCAGTGCCTATGATCCCACTTTTCTCTGCTGTTCGGTGACATCTGCATAACAATTTTAAAGGCGCATACGGCTGGTGATCGAGCGCCATCGCACACGAAAGTCATAAGTAAAAAAAAAGAAAAATTAATCGCCATCGCGACTGCAATGAGCTAACAGACAAAGGATTCACGGCGCTAGACGGTTGCCGCAAGCGAAACCGAACTAGGGCGGCGTCACCAGATAGGTACGGATTTCGAAGGTCAAGAGCAGAAAACGAAACATTGCCATAACTTGGTTGCAATGACTTGATTGCCAGCTCGAGAAGGAATAACGCGACAAAGCGACCAGATCCGCGAGTCTGCACGCCCAAGGCAACGCGGATGGCGGAGCTCTCGAAACCCTCGAAACAAGCAATCCATTCAAATGACGTCAACGACGTGCGGAATGCAGTCCAACGGTCTCTAAAATTCAAAAGGCATACACAGAAGAGATGGATAGAAAAACGAGATGTTTCCTTTTTGTACCTACAGGTGAAAGGAGGTTCCTCGAATTGGCCGGGACGGAAGTAACCCGCGCTTTCCTCTCCATAACACATCGTACGACGGCTGATAAGCGCTAGCCGCACACAATGAGCGTCGGCCAGACCCGTAGCAAATCCTTTTTTGTGGCATTCAACAATATTACACAAAGAAAAGTTTATTAATCACACTACACTTTGCCAATACCAATCAAGCCACTCGACACAGGGTGCAGTGTGTCATCTCCTTTTTAAAGAAAGCTAGCAAGTGCAGAGACGAAGTTTGGGCTATTGACAAAACTTTTTGTACTCTAGGCGCACGGAAATAAAAAGCTCAGAAAGCTGTACTTTCTTCCTTGCATTGCGTCGCGTTTTAAATCCAATTTTGTTTTTCGTTTAGTTCCTGTTGACCGTTAACAAAAGTCGCAACCTTTTTCGTCTCCATGTATAGGTGCAAGAAGAAGCATTGCAGGACTGGAGGAGAAATTTTACGGATGGTGTTTAGAACCTTCTAAGACTGTGAAGGCAAAAACCTGGTTGGACGTTGCGTTAAACATTTTATACCTTTTATTCCCACTCCGTGAAATCACTCTCCCAGTATACATTTCAAAATCACAGCACATTTTTAAAATACCGCGAAACATGTGGGGGTGCGAGTTAGGAGGGCGACCTGTAGAAATACATGTAAACACAACTTACCGGAACATTTTTCTCATTTCGTAGAGCATCATAAGTGGTGGCCGGTCGTTAAACGGTGACCAGCGCTGTGAAGAAGTGTGTGATAAAGTATGGTGCGTCATTACGGAGGCAGTCTACTTTTAAAACTCCCCGAATAACCTGTGTTATGAATCCAGACACCGCCAAAAGGCAAGCTGGGTGTAGCGAATCGCGCAGTTTTGCTTACAGTCTGATATGCTGCCGCTTTGGGTAAATAAGCTTGGTAATATACTGTCGCTCCAATGATAACGTCCTAGACAGAATTACATTTAAAAAGCAGTTGTCAAACGCCATACGACAATATGGACCAAACAAGATTCGCGCATTGCAGCAGACGACAGCGTAGCTGGCGGTATATCCACCGCGGCCGCCTCCAGCTCCGGAGCGTCTGCTAACGACAGCGGGTGGTGCATGGTCGTCTGCAACAGCGCGCGGTCAGTTTACCGTGTTGTGAGCGGTGCCGCAAGTCGTCAGACTTGCATTACTTGCAAGAGAATGTAGTGTCCTATGCAATATGACGTCGGGGCGTGGTACAAGACGTTCACCAAAAAATGAGAAGGGTTCAACGCTGCTGAACCGACAAAAATGTTGGGGTAAGTTGTGTTTACATGTGTTTCTATGGGATTGCCCTTTCAACTCTCACCCTCATACGTTTCGCGGTGTTTTAAAAATACTTCGCCTCGGTAATGAGATTTCACACTTCCACGATCTATTCCAAGGCGTTCATGGTTGCTGTGTACCGAATAACGACATCTCAGATGACCCGTGAAATTAAAAAACTGCTTTGGAATATTTCGCTTCAATGTATTCCTAAGGGCGCTAGGCCTATTTTTCACCCCCAGTCGGCCAACGCTGGCGGTAGAAGCGCCACCGCATCGTGCTTACGTCACAGATCGGTGTTGGTCTATACCAGAACCGATGAGGTTTTATATTTTCGCTATCTGTTCTAGGGTGTTCATGGTTGCTCAGTGTAGAATAATGACATCGTAGATGCCCCGTGAAAACTGCTTTGAAATCTTTCGGTTCCATGTATTCCTATGGGCGCTAACCCTACTTTTCACCCCACTGGGGGTGAAAAGTAGGGTTAGCGATGACACCTGTGGCGCCATCTCAATGCGTTGCGGGCTCGATATTTTTTTGCGACGCACAAACAAAGCTTTTCAAATTTACTGGAGTCTATAAACATCTTCAAACCTTCTGCAAAACGACTCATGCCCGTCTACGTTTTTTCGCCGAATGTTTTTATGTTCTTCCTGTAAACAGCATAAGATGGCGCCTCAGGTGCCATCGCTGAGACAGCGGCCTGCTTTGCCTCGCCGCTGACATAGACGAGACGTCTTCTGATCGAATGAGGAAAGTATCTTCAACGATTTAGTATAAAAACGTTTTGACTACCAGGTGCCATTCCTGCACGAAATTTGAGTTAAAAGGATTCGGCAGTTCAGAGAAGCACGAGCGTTATGCATGGATCAGCTAAAGCCAGTGCTAATTAATTTTATTGCACACGCAAGTCAATAATCCTCAGTGTTTGTCGAGCCCTCCTATCAAGGATTCGATTGCCGCAGAACACAATGGGAAGGTGTTGGCGGCGCACTGTATGTTGTCACGAAATCGGCGCACATTTTCGTTAGGTCAGCGCGGCGCGAAAGAAGCGCGCGAGTGGCGTCGCGTAGAGGTTTCGAAATCTCTTGGCGAAATCTCTCCTTTTCCGTTCGTGGAGAGCTCGTAGGCTTGCGCCATGTTCTTTCCTTCCTCCATGGCTTGCGCGCATCGGCGTCACCCCCTCATCGTCACTCGGCGGCGACGATGACTTACCCGGTGGAGAAACAGCTGATGGCCTCCACGAAGTGCCGCCGGAGCTGACCAATGACAACGTGTGTCTCGGTGGGAGGGAGAGGGCGCTTGTGCAGTAAAAGTTATGTGTATGTGCGCGCCTGCCTTGGTGTGTGTCAAAGACAGACGCGGAGCGTCCTATATATCGAGGTCGCGTCGTTTCGGCAAGCTAGCGAGTGTTGCAGCGAGACATGCAGCGCTGCTGCTCGGCTACCGGCATGAACCCGCTGTTCGGCAAGCCGACTTACTTGCGAGGGAGCTGATGGCCACAGCATCTCTCCAGACGTCGGTCTGTGACAGTGCCCGGTGAACCAAGTTGGTGTTTAATTGTTCTAACTTTCTCGTGAAGCCTCGGTATTTGTTAATAAAGTTTCCCTTGTTGAGACTCTACATTGCCCTTATGTTAACCTCGTTCTATTAGTATTGGTGTGTTTTCATTTGTATCATATTTTGGTGTGTAAAGTTTTTATCGCCTAGACGTGCTTAGTATTATTATGGGCACAAGATTTGGGCTGTGCAGACAAAACTGGGCAGCCACCTGAACAAGTCGCCAATCTCCCCCAAGGATAGCTAGCGGGTTTGCTTTGTCACAGCAGGCGCACATCCAGCTGTGGACCATGGTTCACAAAATATTAAGTGTGACGGGGGCGCATAAACAAAAAAGACAGAAGCAGGCTTGCCAGTGGTAAGCCAGGCAGTAAGCGTATTTAAGAAGTAGGATTGGAAGCTTATGCGAGCTGGATGAGAATATGTACATTATAAAAGTAAAAGTTATTAATTTGTACTGCAATCAAAAGCCCCCCATGCCAGCGTTGCCAGGTTTCCTGTATGGCACTTTCATTCGCTCCATCTCTTCGCCAGTTTTAAAGCGCACAGTCACTCATGACGCACAAAGTATATAGTTCTTGTAGAAAAACTGCTATGACTGGCTGGTGTCTCCATTCGAAACATTTGGAACCACAATCCTCAGTGTACGGCAAAAAAAAAAAAAAATAATAATAATAAAAAATAGATGGACGATTACACTTGAGTGGTTAACACCATTTGCACTGCCCTTGCTACATCTAATGTGCCCCGAGGGTGAAGGAAAGCCTGAATGCCCAAGAAATGAGCGGCATCATGGACGGAGTAGACTGCACTAGCCTTTCACACCCCCACCAATCGCACCACCGAAAGCTGAAGAGCGAGTATATGACATGCTCGCCCGCGAAAAGAAGCAGAATACATTTCTTGGTAGTCAATCATTTTTATTCTCATTTCGACTTTCAAAAAAGAAAAAAAAAGTGGGCAGGAGGAAAAAATGCACTGCAACAAGATAACCTGTACTGTCATAGGACTACGAGTCTGGAAGGAGAAGGTATCATATAAGCTCTTTGTATTTTCTCTCCGTATGTCGAACAACAAGTGCTTAACAGGGCTTAACAAAACACAGCCGCGTAGCGTCAACTCTGCGCGCATACAGAGCACCAACAGCACAAGCCGTGTAACGTACACACACGCTACACAATTGAGGAAAGACAGAACAGAAACGCTCCTACGCTCGAAAGTCATGCTGTCAACCGAACAGCTGCACTTTCGACAAAACAAAGCCGCCCGTCTCAGCGCCGCTGTGTCGTACAGAAAGAGCCCGACCAAGCGTGGTGCTACCAGCTTTTTTTTTTTTTTTTTCTCAAATCGAAATTACCAGGACGCATCGGACGGGCACTGTGGCCACGGCTGTCGCAGTGCAGCCTTTCTGGGTGAAGCCTGACGCAACGCGCACTAGTCCGCATCGAACACATAAAGAATGTCACATTCGCGCGCTTTTCGCCGCATGTCACTGTGCCCAAGGCATCTTCACACGGCACTCTTTTGCGTGGCTACTACAGCCAGCATATCTATAAACTTTGGTTACAGCGACGTAAAAGTGAGGGGGGCTTCCATCGACCCATCGCTGAGGCCTTCTGCTGTCCGTTAGTGAAGACAACTGCGCCGAAGCGGGCGAGAAAAAAAAAGGGGGAATCAAGCCAAAGCAAGCCCATGCTTGGGGCTACGCAAACGAATAAGAAGGCAAAACTCTGAGGGGGATTTCTGTTGGTATGTGTAGCATGTATATGTATGAATATATATATGTATATAATCATTAGGGAAGTGTAGATTGATAGATCAGCCTCATCACTGGTATAGAGCACACAGTGTAAACTATGTACAAGAAATGTAAAAACAAGTACGTCCTCTAAGAAGGTCGCGCGCCGCAAGGGCACAGGCCGCGCCAGTCCGCCTGCGCGGAAAGTGCAGACTTTCTCGCTTGCCTACAAAATGATTCTATTATACCCTATGTATATAACTGGACCTTTCATCGCGAGAGAGCAGCTATATGGTAAGTTAAACTTTCTTTTTTTTTTTTTTTACGTTTGCGCAATTGGCAAATCAGCTATCGTGTGTATATTAGCGTATATTGGAAAAGAGTCGGTATAGCTTTGCAGGAGAAGGTTAAAAATGGGAGAGAGAAAGAGGAGCATCGTAAGCGCGCATGCCAGTTTTAAACTGGCACGCTACGGCTCTATCAAACATGCATGCATGCATCTGCTGCGATCGCGGTGAAAGGCGTGTGTTTAAGTACTCTGAGGACTGGCATCTTGATTTCTCTGCCTGTAAGTATAGAGCCGTGGCGCGAACTCTGTCGGGTGCGCGCCCACCGGAGCCTTACCCGTGTGAATCACACTTGAATGCAACGGAAAGGAAAGTCAACAATCGCGCATCATCGTCAACAACAACAACAAACACTGAAAGGAGAAAAGAAAAGGCAAAGGCCGTAATAAAGCGTGAAAGCAGAGGATTTAACGCAAACAACCCATTTGCCAGTAAAAAAAGAATGCCACGCAAAAGACCAGAGCACGCGCACGGTGAACTGCCTTTGCGACGAAATAAGCACACTCCCACGGCGCCTCTGCATTAAAAAAAAAAAAAAAAAAAAAAAAAAAAGTCCAATGAATGCAGTGCTCACGTTTCCTCCCGATTTACTTGTAACTAGACCAGAAGCCCGAGCAAGGCAGGTTCAAGACTTTATGGAAGCTGTCAGTTTCGCGGCAGCCATCCAAGAGAAGTTTTCGTTTTGGCGGTAGGGTCAAAGAGGCATTTCGTGACTAGAGTGACCCCCCCTTCCCCGTGCTTCCTTCCTAATAACCACGCCACCCCGCGATAAAAACAACACAGTGCGGCGGGGATATTGCTCGTAACGGAAATAAACGTCGAAACCACTCCCCGCGAACAGGTATCACCCTTTTGGCACGTGAATCATCTCAACAGCCATCAGCATCAGCTGTCTTTCCCGAAGCGTTTGTAAAAAAAAAAAAAAAAGTTGTTCGCGTCTCCTGGTGCCCGCAGCCTGCCTGTCGGCGAGAGCATACATGCGGCCGTGTCGGAGTAAGTGAAAGGGTGCCTCGGCTGGATTACTTCGGCATGGCTTCCAAAAAAGAATAGAGTGCACCGCTCCGCTGATGGCGCGCAGAGGGAAGCGTCGGCGGCAATCGGGTTACTTGCCAGACGGGCAGCGCCACTGTGAGCAAAGCTCAGCTAGAAAGACGTCAGCCTACATGCACTGAGGGCGGTAGAGAGACAGCCTGGCCGTTTCACTTTAGCCAGGCCTGCTGCTTCACTCCTCGGGCTCTCTACGCCCCCTGCTATTATCACATCCGGCCATCCGGGACTCTGTTTCGTCGTGACATTTACGGGACATCGAAGGCGAAATTGCCGCATAAATCAATGCCATTACGAAAGTAGAGAGAGAGAGAAAAAAAAACAAAGCCTAACCTCCCGGAAAGAGCATGAAATCTGCCCGGTAGCAAAACCTTGCACGGCAGCGTTCGCAATGCCTGCATATAGGAGATTCCAGAAAGCAAACGCGCGCAGAGTAAACGAGACGCAATGTGAAATTGCTGGTGTTCAAAACATATTGAAATTAATAAGTTATGCACTACAGCATGAAGGAATTCGGCAGAGCTATGCCTAAAAAAAAAAAAAAAATCGCAGAGCACGACGAAATGACAAAAAAAAAGTTACAATTCGAAAAAAACAGAAAACGCGAGCCACATACAGATTTTAGCCGCACCAAACTAGTCGCATTTTCAAACGCGTCGTTAATTCATTTTGGGAACAGTAGTCTACCGTGCAGAGAAAGCATGGCTGCTCGCTCTCTTTCACTTTTTATTCATTAGATCACACACGGAGTGGTCCCCGACCTCTGTTGCTGGTACGAAGCATCCGTAGTTTTCTTTGTTCGCTTTCTACGCCGGCGGATTCAAGTATTACCAGCGACGTACTTAACTATCGAAACTACGAAGCAGGAATACGTGCCGATGCGAAAACTGTCCTCAACCGCGTAGCAGCACGACAGCATAGAGCGTCGACCGAAACGCTTCGAGCCGCCCGGTGCTGCTTTTACGCTGGCAGCATGCGGCGCCCAAAAACGCAACAGTTCGTGACCACTATAGCGCAGATCGCGACGCTGACACACGTTCGGCGTGATTGGCTGTCGCTAGCACATGCACCCCGGCGCCTTGCGCTAGCGCCCCCCCCCCCCCCCCCCTTCCCCACCCTATCATTTTTTGTTCCCGCGTGATGTCAGCGCGCCCTGCGCTGGTGCCGAGGATTTGCTTTCGCTGCACATCTTCACTCCGTAATCACAACTGGATGGGGCTGGGGAAAAGTCCCCATCCAAGAACGCTGCTCATAACTTGACAGGGGGCTTTCGATGTGGAAGAGGAATGAACGGGACGCGGCGGAAGTTTGCCACCTCGCGCGAAGAGCAAGGTATGTAGACGGTGCGAGGATGCCCGCCAAACAGCCTCAGTTATGTACAGCTCGAAGCAAAATGAAAGGCAACACGGGAGCGCGTGGCTTCCGCGCTTTGTAAAGCGCTGCCACCAACACAAGACGAGAATGGTTGGTTGGTTGGTTTGTGGGGTTTAACGTCCCAAAGCGACTCAGGCTACGAGAGACGCCGTAGTGGAGGACTCCGGAAATTTCGACCACCTGGGGTTCTTTAACGTGCACTGACATCGCACAGCACACGGGCGCCTTGCCTTTCGCCTCCATCGAAAAGCTGCCGCCGAGGCCGGGATTCGATCCCGCGTCTTTGGGAACAGTAGTCGAGCGCCATAACCACTGCGCCACCCCGGCGGGGTACGAGACGAGAATGGGTAGCACCTATAGGCATGCTGGGAAAGAGCAGCCGACCAAGCTTACTTTGGGTGCGCCTTTACCACTGATTCTTATCACCTGTGAGTGGCAGCGCATTTGAAAGCGTGGAGGCCACGAGCTCCCGTGTTCCCTTTCATATTGATTCTAGCTGTACATCGCTTGCAGGCAAACAACTTTCAACTCGCGAGCAGGCAGACACAGAAAAATAAATGATAAATTCGAAGCGCACGCACCTGACTTTACGTGAGCCGACAGTTGACAGCCTTCAATGGCATGGTGCAAATAAACAGATAAAAAGCAAGTAATCTCGAAGGGTCCCGACAGAAAGTAGTGACGTCCTTACAAGGGCGTCAGGCGAAAACTCCGAAGACGCGAAGGGAAGTACTTTTCAATGCTCGTCTGAATCTTTTTTGTTTGCTTGTTTCCACAGAGACAAAATCACAACACAGCTTTCTCACAATGCGCCAAAAGCAGAACGCAATGGCGCACAGCAAAGTCTCAAGGCAGTGAACACTTTGTCATCAGGCTGCGCGCAGGTCGGGGCCACTGCAGACAGAGAATGGACAATCCGCGGCGCTGACGCACTTTCATTGACGTCCCACGGCGACAAACGTAAAATACTCCGGAAGGATAAATACGTTGACGGTAGCAAGAAATTTCGAATAGCTGAAACGCCCGCATACAGAAATCGCGCTATAAATCCATGGTCGCCTATATATATATATATTTTTTTTTTGCTTTTCCCTTTTCGTGTTAGGTAACGGTCTGTAACCGCACTTTTTCGTCTTAGCGTACGAATGTGCAAGATGTCCACACGGCCTGCAATCGTCCCGAGTGTTGGTTCGACAGTGCAGGCAACGCTTTATCTCGTGCTGGTATTTCCATAAGTACAGGGACCTGCGAACTGCGCATGGCTGGAATCCCGCTGAAGCAACGCCACCCGCACGAGCTCTTCCTAGAAGCCAACGGAGAGGTCGCTCGGAGGAGGCAACGACGAAATCTTGGTTCGGCCCTGTGGCAGCCACAGACCAATATTGCGGCCGTTCTGAGTAAACCAGCGGCGGCACATTTACCCCCCCCCCCCCTCCACCCCGCGATCTGTCCCTATAATTCGTTCGGGCAATTCGTTCACGAGGTTTCGCTGATGGAAGAGCAAAGGTTTCACTTTCCAGGCGTTCCAAACCGAAACTCCTGCTGAACCAGTTATATGCGAAACCCAGTGGCCACACAACCGCCGTTATGACACGGTGGACAGACGACGACTGGGACTCCGCAAAGAAAAGCAGCGTGCTTGTGAGTACGCGAAAATGCCTCCGCCACCGGTAGATATAAGCGCCATCAGCGACACGATGTTGCCGAGAAATGCGCTGGACGAAAGCATCGCTACTTCCATCACTGTTACCTTCCAAGAAGGTTCAACGACACCGACATTCAAGGCGGTGCATTTAAGGTGTCGCCAAGCCGCGGTGCTTCGAGGACTATAAGGTTGCGGCAAGCGCCTTTGGTTCAGTCCGGTCGGCCACGGCTGCAGGATATGGGGTGCGACCATTGAAGTAAATTTAAGCCCGTGGCCCAAGTACACAAATAAGACGAAAAATAATAAAGCCAAGAGAATGCGCGGGTGGCGATGCCTCCGGAGGCGGCTAGGAAGGGGTTGACGCGGGGAGCTAGCTGCTGCGCTCCTCGTCCTCGTCGCAGGGCGAGCCGAGTTCCCGCACGGGCAAGTGCTTCTGCAGCGGGTCCCGCAGGCGTCGCAGTTCTTCCTCGATCTGGGTCAGCTCCTGGCGCAGGTCGTTGTAGCGGGACACGTCCATGCCTTGGCGCCGGGCGAACTTGTAGAAGGAGATGAGGAACTGCCGGTCCCGCACCTCCGGTAGCACGTAGTCCTGCGAGGGCCCACACGGTAAGGAGCGGCGGGGCTTAGAAAACAGTGGTCCCGCCTGTGAACTTTACAAAAAGCTCGCAGACGGCAATTTGTACAGCACCTGCCATAAATTTATCACATCATTAAGTGTTGAAAGTTATCGTCTCGGTCGCGACCAACATGGCTTCCGCCATGAGTATGCAACTCATCTAGGCCCTCTTTACGTATCAAGTGAAACCTGTCGCTGTGCTACGGCTTATCTTTTGGTAATGGCTAAGACCTATTGAGCTGCGAGGCAACCAAGGTCAATACAACGGTCGCAACGGGCATACGGTCCTGTGACTGACGCATGATCACGCGGACGGCACTGGCCGTAGGATGATTCATTGCCTTAGAGTGGTCACGTGACCGTCAGTATCCATTCACGTGATCAGGCGTTGACGGGTTACGGTATGGAGGCATACACCGTACAACAGCTCTACGTTCGATGGGAAAAGTTGTCATACTACAGACCCGAGTTTTATTCGAACTATCCTAGCCGTAAACGGAGGACTCCAATTCCCGATACCTTCACCACTTGAGCATCTACGCAGCCTGTCGAGCTATGTGTTCCACCCGAAAGCTCTTCGTTCTGTGCCTTCACCATCTAAGTCACCTTTTGTTAGTTCGTTTTGGAAGGCCTCGTAAGATCGGATGAACCTTAATTTGAGTTAGTGAGCCAAGGCAGAGCTGGCGGAGACGCTTAGCGCTCTTCCAGACACTATACAAACAAAATAGGTCCACGCGGTGGCAAGTAGAGCAAGAAAAGCGTCAAAGGAAGTCTAGCACACTGTGCCGTTGTGAAGAGTTGTGGAAGCTCCTGTACACACGAAAGCAACCAAGGGTGACCAGAAGCGGGCGAAGGTCACGTTCAGCAGCCAGCCATGGAAGGACCTGACTAATGCAGTTGTATGAATTCGGGCACCTACCTTTGAGAAGCGCTCTTCCCACAGTGCATTTCATGCTTACGTCTACACCCGACGAGGAAGCAGGCTGCGATGTTTGTTTTCTGTAGCCTGTGGGTGCAGTGTAAGGGACTATACCAATACTTAGAGTAATCCCCCACGATGGAACAGAGTTTAATGAGGATCCGATTACTCATCATCATAAGTCCACCCAAGCGCAGTCATATGGCGGCAAACAAAAACTAAGCAGCTTTCACAGAAACGTTATAAAGAAAAATTCGCCCTGACCCGCAGCTCTAACTCGAGACCATCGCCTATCCGTAGCAGTTACTTCACAAACTAAACTAACTTTCTTTACCTACTAAGTAAATATAAAAGCTGTACAGCTTACATTGTAGTCGCATGACTATACACGTTTGGGTGAATGCATATTGCTAACGAGACATTATTCCTTTATTACTGTTTAAGTAACTGTATCGGTAATATTTCTCAATAACATTTTTTATGATGCGTATACAATCTATCTAGTATCCATTCTAAAACCCGCCTGTTGCTGTGCTCTACTGAAGTCTAAGGCTTCTCAAACTGTTTCAGCAGTTAATCCTATAAGAAGGGATAACCCATACGGTCAATAACTTTGTGCCCTAACTTCTTAACACCAGCTTTCTAACTAAATAGCGTGATAGTAACAAGTTTCCGTGCTTCCAAAGCATCGAGGTCGTGGTGCACATCATACACGGGATTTCAATTGGTTTCACTAGATGATACGCCTTCATCGTCATCCAGCATCTCGGATGCGGTAAAGAATGGGACTGCATCACCGGTCCCAGTGGTGCTTTCTTTGCTCTTAGTGTTGCTGTCCATCTTCATGAGGCAATGAAAACAGCCAAACACAATGCAACAGCGATGACGTCAAAAATGAGAGGGGAATTGCAACCGCACTGCGGATGTGGCGATGTTTAGTGCAGGCTGCAGCTGGCTTAAGACGCCCGCGTGTGCGGCTGTGACTAGGCAGTTGTGTCCCGAAATGCCCAACTGGCGGCCAGTGGATTAACCCGGACTTTCTGCCCTCCTTCGCACGCAGAGGTTGCAGCTGTGACGCGTCCTTCTCCCGCTGCCAAGCCAGCCAGGGTCACGTGAAATCACGAACACCATCAAAAGCGTTCCTGCTCTGCCCGCTTGGATAGCATTATTAAATTGCATTATTACTCGCGCGACCAGACGGCGATGTCATTAACTCAGCATTTGCTGCAAGAACAAAAAATAATAACACGCGCTGCGGATTCTTTCCCAGGGAGTGCACAGAACGAGAAAAGTTCCAAGAGGCTGCATTCGGGCCTCGAAGATGTTTTGCTCATGACCGCTGCATGCAGACGACACATTCGTGAAAGCAGACATTGCTAGCGTGAGGGTTCAGTCCGTCCAGCGGAAAATTTCACCGAGTTGTCAACGTCCGTCGACAAAGGGCTAGTCTTCGAGGCCAAACGGGTAAGTATAGGCAACGAGAGACACGTGGCGGTATACCTGTCGAAAGAGTGCGTACAGAAAGCGTACCTGGCGGGTGACAACGAAGTAGGCGTACATGGCCATGGTGGTGCCGTAAGTGATGAAATAGGTGACGGGCTCCATGATGTCCCAGGAGTACTCCCACCAGGTGAGCCTGGCCAGGATGCCGAACTGCACGCCCATCAGGCCCAGGCCCAGCCACGACAGCAGCGTGGTACGCCGCTGAGACAGCGTCATCAGCTCGTTCTTCTTCTCCTCCAGGGGTCCCAGCTGCTCTTTCACACGGTGCAGGCGGTCCAGCAGCTTGCGCTCCTGCTCCAGCTGGTGCTCGCTCACGGTCAGGCTCTCGTACAGCCGGGCCACCAGCATCTTCAGGTCGGACAGCGTCTGCGTCTCCTCGCTCGTCAGACGCTCTGCGGCACGGGAACAGAGCCGTTACGGGACGAAGGAGCAAACTTGCCGTAGCGAGTGGAAGAGAAATGGAAGGCCCAGCGTCAGCTCCGCAAATGTCCATTTCTCCTTTTCTTTTTTCGTTCTCTTTCCTTCATTTAGACTTTAACTTGAGTAAAAAGCCCGTGGAAAAAGCGAACTGAGTTTTTAATCATATGAAGTGCATCTGCAATATCTCGGCGACCTCCTTACTCCATGCTCAAAAATTTCGGAGAACTTGTAAGACAGCGCTTTTGGAGATACTTTTTTCGTATACTGTATAAACGCACCCAAAACAGTCAACAAATCTTCAGATCTCCCCTCGGCAGGCGTTTGTAGGTTTTTGCTACTTCTTTTCAAACGTGCCCCCACTGGTTTTCTATGGTAGCATCAACTCGCAGCGAGCGCAAGACAACTTTAGAAGCAAACTTTTGGGACGCATCGGAAGCCACGACCATTTAGGTCAATACGATCCCAAATATGTGGCCTAAATATTGCGGAGTTGAATAACATTTTTTTTTAAATATGTGCCCTTGTTTTCCGTGACAGTTTTAACTACTCGGTATCTAAGAAAAATTTGAAAACAAGTTTTTGCGGAGCATCGGAAGCATAGACAATTCCCATCAACGTCTGCATTCTTTCAATAATTTTCGGTTGCCTTAGAATTAAACGGTGTTGTTGAAAACTGGACTTACACGTCGCAGTTATCTTTAGTCACACATTTTGAAGACATCAAGGTGCTCCCGCGGGTGGTGCCCGGAAAGGCAACAGCAAAAGAATACCGCCCTTCAAGACAACTCAGCGATTGCTCCCAATTTATGAACCACACGAATTATATATTAATGCGTAAGCATTAACGGCTATCTAGACAGTTTCGTGTCACCACAATTTGTCATCGCGATTACGTTCGAACGAAACGAGTTATAAGACAAAGAATGGCGGCATTAGATAAAGGATGAAAAAACCTCGTTGGGGAAAAAATTTGCTGCATGTTGGTTCATTAAGCAAATAATTAAAGCTAATTAAGTCATTAAGACGTCGTAATAGCCGAGGTGTAATGACGACGTCCAAATTGTGTCCCGTGGTACTCGACTTCCGGTGACGTAGGCCTGACTTTCGGTGGCGGGAAATTAGAAATGTTTGAACGCGAATGAGTGGGAAAGGGCGTGATTTGCGTGCACAAATGGTGGGAATGGCTAGAAAGTGTGCAGAGAGAAGTAATCAGTGAAATGCAGTCCGAAAAATGCCTAGAGCGCTGCAGAGTCTGCAGAGGAGAAATGCGAATGCCTGACCGTTGCTGCTACATACGGTACATCGCGTGCCCCTTGTCCAATATAACTAGCGTTCCGCCGAACGCACTAAAGTTCACCGGCGATGTATAATCGGTTTACAAGAAAGCACGGTGCAAAATTCCTTGCACCGTGCAAGAATGGAAAGGTGCAGTATCTGTCACTCGCGGAATACCGCTGACACATTTCGCGGACAACACAGCAACGCGCTCAGGCTTACGCATTTCTCCAGTGCAGATTCTGCAGCGATCTCGGACTATTTTTAATCAAACCGGCTAATTCTGCCCTCGAGGGCGTGTAGTCATATCAGAGGTGACCACGTAAGTTAAGGAAAATAAGAAAAGGAGTGAAACAATACGAACATAAATAACCTCGACAACTTCTGATACACAAAGGAATGTTGCTATTTAGACGTATTAGCTAAGTTTGCATAAAAAGGCACAGATGTGCAATTGGTTGCTACCGAACAATGTTTCGGATAGCAAGTCAGGTGAATAGTTTGTAGCCCTATTCAGCTCAATTCAGCTCTGGGCTCTCATGAATCCCCCTAATTCGGTAATTAATGAGAGGCTAAAACGTAAATATAAACGCGAAAATGGTCTCATCAGCCAATTGTTTGGCGCCACATTATAATGTATCAACTACTAAAATATTTAATTAAATCCCCCTCCACCCTTCCCAAGGAAAAAAGAAAGAATAAGGTGTTTGAAGTGAGTTGATACAGGTAGTCATCAAAAGTAGAAAATACAATAACCACACAGACTAACGTAAATAAATGAAAAGAAAAAGGAAAAGTGCCGGTACAGACCACTGTTGCGCAGCTCACCTATAGATGGCGGTTCAACGAGGTAGACCTGGTTGTTGAGAGTAAGAACGAAGTTTTCTCGCAGGAGCGATTCTATGGACGACGTTGAGGCGATGCGCACACCGTCTGTAAAGAAGAACATGCGACATTTCAACTCACGGGCAACGGGAGCCGACGAGGACGTCGCACAAGGCTGCAGTCGAGCGTCCTCCTCAGCTTCTGCACGCGATGTTCTGCTTTGTGCCCCCCTCCCGATTTTATTTTCCCGTTTATTTCGTGAGGTCAGTATTGCATGCGTCACGGAACAGAAATGACCGATCAAAACTACAATTACTTACCTGAAATGGAAGCACTTTCAATGGTCAATTACAGCCTCATGAAAGGTGACTGAACAACAGCAGAGAAGTCATCGACTAACGTCACGTTATTTTTCATCCATATTTGATTAGCTGGGTACAACTTATACACGGGCGAAAATGAACTTGTGCGACCAGCCCAATCTACCCGGCGTTTAGTATTAATCTCTACAAGTTTTTCCTTAAAAAGAAACGACAATGATACGACACTGGGCTCTGTACGAACGAACTGAGTGGCGTGGTGCGTGTTTAATCCGTGGTGATAGTTAGCTAAGAAGCTATAACTTAACTATTAGTAACTACGCCTTATTGTGTTTGTTTTTGGGCACAGTACTACATTGTGACGTGGCGGTGACAGTGCTGAAGGCAGCAAACGAAGAGGGTGAGGTTGCAGCGAAATAAGCTCTTTATTGATTTGACTTCCCAATAGAAAAGGATTAAGCATCTCGGCGGCAGCGATAGCAGCATACGTGACTGCTGGCCATAGAATTACGAATGCCAGCTGCATTTGGCGGCGCTGAAGTTGAAAGTCGGCACAGAAATATCCAACTTTACTGCCTAAAGGAACAGTATGGAACAATGTGGAGGCAGTCGGCTTGGCTTCAATCATTACATTTTGCATAACCCTCGGCTCAGCATGCGACACAGAGAAAGTGATAAAGCTGCGGTTCGGTTACACTGAGCGTGAACAAAGAGCACGAGATCGTTCTGCGCGCTATAAGCAAAGTGATAAGACCGCACGACAGCGGCCTTTGGCAGCAACAAGTAAAGATTACAATGGTTCGCTCAAATATAGGGGCGTCGAAGGAATTGAGCATCGTAGCAGAACCCAGTTGGCAGGCTTTGCCAACTCGGGCCTCAAAGATAGAAGGGTGAGGTGAGAACCCATGGGACCCTAGGATCCCGAGTCAGGCACATAGGCCATGTTCCGTAAGGCTCGCATGGTTAAAGAGCCAAGCCCTAATGGAGTAGCTTAAACTGTACGGTAATGAATACGTGTAAGATAACAGAAGCAGAAATTAGGCGATTAGTGGTTAAGCGAACAGTAAAATGCGTAAGGCGCACGATGATGCTGTCGCGGGCTTTAACCTCCCCCCCCCCCCCCCCCCCCCCCACCTCACATACACACCTTCACAGCCTTCGTCGCAAAGGTTTGGCTGTACTATTTAGAGCAGAGACGAGATAGAGGTGAGGAAGATAGAGACAAGGAAAATATAACTCAAACTTTCATCGCGTTCACGACTACACCCCCCTCGCCCCAACGCGGAAAAGGAGAAAGCCAAATCAAAGAGTGATCACATCTCAGAACAGCTACCAGTAACCAAATTATAACCAAAGCCAGGCTTCGTGCGTTCAGAAGCCGCGGCAAAACGAATCGATTCCCGCTAGCGCCACCAGGCAGCGCCATATGTCCTTGGCTGAGCAGTACAACTGCTCGGAGGGGCGATTCGTGCACCATTCAAGAAAATTCGAGCGCGGTCACCAAAGGCTAGAGCACGCATTGGAACTGGGCTGGCCCGCGGTACGTATGCCTGCTTCACTCCCGTGCATCGTGCTCTGGTTCATTGGAAGCATCGCGCCTACTCATAAATTACGGAGACGGTCAAGCTTCGCCTCAAGAACGACCCGATAGCGCCTTCAACAGCGCCGTCTTCATCCCGCCAAAGAACCGAGAGACTGGCACAAAAGGGGCAAAGTGCTAAACCTCTTTAGTTGGCTTGACTTCTGGGGAAACGAAGTCTCAACATCTGCCTCATTTCTTGTTGGACATCATCATCATCATCAGTCCGACTATATCCACTGCAGGCGAGAGCCTTTCCCATGTTACTCCAAGTAACCTGGTCCTGCGCTAGGTGCATCCACATGACACCTGCGGACTTCTTAACCTCATCCGCCCATCTAATTTTCTACCGCCTCCTCTATGCTTTCCTTCCCTTGAATCGTTGGACACCCACACCTAAAAAAAAATAAATAAAAAAATGGAACAGCACACAATCGGAGATACATACGTCGTTGGTTAGAATCCCTGTCCCGAACTTGCCTCCAACTCGGCTAGCATATGGACGGTAAGCAGGAAGCCAAATAGTATATGACACCCTGAACACTGCACACAGAACGGCCGCGTCACAATTTTGGTACAAAATCGCTTGCATTTTTTAATTTTTTTTCGCGACACAGTTGTCAATTCTATGCTGCAAAGGCTGCGACGCGTTTTCGACCGAACGAGCTGTATACGCTTCCCGTAACAGAATGCCGAGTTGACGCCCTCTCAGAGAGGGCTCCGCCACTCACCGGTGGAGGTGACGCTGACGTGGTCAACACCCCTGTCCTCGACGCAGATGCTCCGCATGAAGTCGCCCACCGTGCTGCCCAGTGGCCTGAGCGTGAAGCGACACCGGTCACGGCGGGAAGGCAGCGGCAACGTGATCTCGGGGAGGCCGTCCTTGTACACCACCGTTACCTCTGCGCACGCGCACCAGCTCAGCAGCTGAAAGCAGAAACGCTCTTCCCCGCACAGCACTGCACCCTTCCTGGCGAGAGACTGCACGCGTCAATTTACTACGTAGAACCACGCAGTTCGCTGCCGAAAGCTCGCTTTGTTATCCGCCACACGCTCCTTTCTACTCTTTTCTGAGCTGAAGACAATGCGCTACGGATAGTGTTGGTGCAGTAGCGCCGAGCACCAAAGACCAGTTGCGAAACTAAATGCGGCGGTCTCAACGGACCAGAATTAATATGACTGCCGCGTCGTATACGTGGATAAGGAAACAAACTGTGCACAAGTAACTGCCAGCAGTTATTTGCGCGCAGCTTTTCCCAGAGGGCTGATACAAAGCGCAGTGATAAGGTGACATTTGGCAGCATATAACCAGCGAAACAGACGCGGATGGTGAAGCACAGCATAAGCTATAACCGTCGGGCGGATAAATTGCGAGCTAAAACAAGCGATACAGTCGAGCCCGGACATATCGAACTCTGATATTTCAAATTACTAGATATATCAAACGTACACAGAATTATTCGATATAACAAACATACCTTGAATAGCCCGCGTAGTATTAGTCACGCACTATATAGAACTCAAATATCGCCTGTAGTACGATATATCGAACAGCGCGCCGCGCACTTGTAAGTGGCGCATTTCCTGACTGAGCTCTTCGATCACTTCTTGCGGCGCTGTGAGCACGTCACGCAGTGGACGTCGGCTATGCTTGATGGTAATCTTCTATCTTTTGCACACATATTCTCCGTTACGTCGCTGCCTGCGCTGAAACCAACGTAACTAAACACTTGTGGCGGCATCAGCCTGACGTGTTTGGCGTTGCGGAAGCCAACTGTGCAATTCTTTTCGAGTGAGATTATTGCATTCATAGTACAGTGGTTATAGTAGCAAACATCTTGCATGTGGGCAGATGTCTAACAACCATCCCCCGCGCCTCGATGCGATGCAGGTTAACCATGAAAAATTCAAACTGGCTAGCGTTCTTTTTTTTTTTTTTTTAAGAGACGAGGAACACATAAGCAGAAGACAGCGCTGGTCTTCAGCTGTTATTTATTTGACAACAAGGTATAATCGCAGTATTAATCACCATGCTGCAATCATTCATCATGCGCGGTATTTGAGCATGCCATGTGTGAGGTAACTTTTTTTTTTTTTTTTTGATAGGTATACAACATGAACTGACACGATCAGTTTCTTTTTTTTTATGCACATGGCTACGAAAATTTCTCGTTCTAGAAGATTGCATGCTTATTGTGGTTAGTACACGTGTACTCAGAAAGAAAGGTTTTGAAGATTTGCTGGGCCGCCTTTTGCAGTAATCAACCAGATGACCGCCAGCGGATATTGATTTTACTGTCTTAACAGCGATTTTACTGCTACATTAAGGGGCACCTACATGAATGAAGACAACCTAAATGGGAAAGGACTACCCCGCTCCTATGGTCGGATACAATTCAAGTGTGCAATAACCTCCCCCCATTTCCTCCGTCACTGAAAGTAGTCCCCTGTTTTTCCGGTTACCTATAAATAAAAAAAGTAAGCATCGGCAAGCTATAAGCTCAAAGATTTTGATGCCTCTGGCTTGTTGAGTACTGTGAAATACCAAAAACTGATTATCTTTAATGTACAACGGAGTAATACATACTCCACAAACTACTGCCCACAGTTAGCAACTGCTGTTTTTTTTTCTGTCTTTTTTTTTTTTTTTTAAGTTGTATAATCCGACAGCACGCGCAGATGGTAGGCGCGAACGGGTTCAGGGCGTACACACCGCTGCTATCGACAAAAGACAACATGCAGACGGCACCATGCTGCACTCTCGCTTACCCAGTGCAACAGCCTAACTCCAAGGAGGTTTTAAACAAAAACTGCTGGAGAGGAGGTCGCCTATACCAACCGTAGGTGAAGCAGCGCGATTATGTTGCCATGGGCAAGAAACGGGAGCCGCATCTCGCCCGCCGGGCTTGATGCCTTGCCCCATCGTGGTTTTTAATTGTTATGGTGATATTTCGTGGTAGTTAATGATTGATAGAGGTTATAATAGACACTTCAGAAGTAATTAATTCAAATAATAACTTTGACTCATCATGACTTCTAATGACGACGAAACGACCAATATGTCAAACGACGACTTGGAATGACCGCGATTGATTGGAAATGAGTAAAAGTGCTTAGCGATGAGTCGTAATGACTACAATGATCGACTACAATGACCGGTCGAAGCAATCCACTGTGAAGTGCGTTGAACATAAATGGTCCCCGTCTTTTGGCTGCCAGCCTTCCCGCCGGACTGCCCGCTCCCACATACTTCGCACATTTGGGTCCTTGGGAAAACTGTTTAGAAAAAAGTTTTGACCGTCAGATATGAAAGCCGAGGCAGACTACGAGCTGTCAGCATGCGCCGCGACAGATAGATACGTGTTCAATATGCCCAAAAATTGGTACTTTCAAGTGAAACGTTATCCCGGAACCCTTTTTCGCTCTATTTGTACAGCCGTACGCAACGCACGAAGCAACCATTTTTCACTGCAACATCCAGAAGCCACCGCGCCAACTACGCACCACGGCGGACGTACGACGCGTTTTTTTTTTTTTTTTTTTTCCATGGAAAGATGGCGGCGCGCGGCTTCAGCTCAGGGCGTCCCCTCCGCTCCAGCAGTTATCTTTAAAAACTCCTTGCCTAACCTAACATAATAACCCTGCGTGTATAGAATCAAACCTTAACTGGCACATTCGTTTGTTCCATCGTCCGTCTTCCGTGCCTCCTTTAATGACACAGCCTACAAGAATACCTGAATGTGCAGTCATTTGCGAGTTAATTACTGGTAAATCGATTGGTCGTCCTAAAGAAAACGCCACGTTAACCACGAGTAAATGATGACAGCACTCCAAAGAATAAAAACGGGTACTTCAATAGCGCGAAATTATATTCGCGAAAATAGAAACCGACAAAAGTCCAGGTGCAAATTTAAATTTGCCTGCGTACAGATGAAGCCAACGCGCGAAGGTACACTGCGGGACAGCATTCGAAGGAGATTTGCGGTGCCAATTGGCAGCTTCGAGTCGCTCACCTCCGGTGATGGGGGAGGGTAGGCTCGAACTGTGGATGCCGCACGCTGGTAGGCAGTGCCAGGGCTGCAGGCTCCATTCCTGCGCAGGAGAGACGCACTCGTTGTCACAGGCGGCATATATATACATAGCGCCTTAAAGTGGAACACCGCGTTGCCAACCATAGCGTTGCTGCGATCACGCAATCGAATCGGATGCGTCAAACAAAACGTGCAATTGGTTATACTTTAGTCTATAAAAACATGTGCGGCTCCTCATCACTCCTTGCGGCACAGTAGTTTCATCGACCGCTTAGAACTTAGAAAACAAGGATGAAGCGCACAACCGGGACATTGGCGAATAATTTGGGGTACTCCAGATTCCACAAAACGCTCACTGGAAACTAAGAAAACACGCACCTAGTTACATACGTACCGACAGCACGCTTTACAGCACACCCAATAGTATAGCTACAGTGTTCTGAGATTAAAACAAAAAATAAATAAAGCTCACTTCCCGGCATAGAGTTGTGAGAGCCTTTTGCCACTTGAGGATTTATCCTTTAGCGAAACGGGCGCCAAATGCAGACAACGCACTGTTGTCAAGACGCGCGCTGGGTAAGCTTAGAAGGCCGGGCCGAGTCACCAGATATTTCGCGCATCAAGAGCTAGGCATCCATCCTGCGACTGTGACTTCGGGATGCCGAAGAAAAAGAGCTATCCATGTAAACGTAAACCAGTGATACCAGCAGTCGCCAAACTACGTCGCGAGTTGTTCACGTGCGGGGTTCAAAAAGGAGGTAACAAAGAAGAACGAGGCGCTATCGGTTCCTTCTTCTCCTGGGGCCTTCTACGAGTTGTCTCCCAGTGAGTATATTCTTATATGCGCCTTCTGAGATGGAGCGGTTAGGCATGGGAGCCGGGTTCATGACGGCTCGGTGATCACTGCGTACTCGCAAGTAACGTGTATTCAACGTGCGTAAGGCTGACCTACTAGTGGGCGGAAAGTACCGAAACCCCACTATCTAACTACAGGCTCAAGTATCCAGCCTGCGCAATCGTTAGTTCGGGAACGAAAACGCAGAGTCGACTGAATAACCAAGTGCTTGCTGGCTATGTGCAGAAGCTCGCACGAATTATCGCTGCGTGTGTGACGAAGCAGCACGCGTGGCACAAATACCGGCGCATCTCGCGTCCCTTCCCGACGACTAAAGAGAAGGCGTGGGATGCGCAAGGCCGCCTCAGCAGCAGTACCCGCCGTAAGCCACGTCCTTGGAGAATCGCCGCTTCGGCGCCATTCGGTCGAGTGTCTGTGTGTCCCGGAAGAGGAGGCACATCGCGTTTCGTCCCGTGGCCTTGTGGTCGTTGCAGTCACGGCGCATAGGGCGAGCCGCTGCGCAGCGTTTCTCCAAGTGCCGTTGTGTAGTCGTAAGGACCCCCGCAGGAGCTATCAGTCGCATGCCATATACTGCATCGATAGAGGGTTTGCGAGAAACCTCATCGAACATTGTTTCTCAGCCACATGGAAGATGGGGTGGTGAGAACACCTCGCTCTCTCTTTGTCACTCAAACACGTCCACATACACAGGCCAAAGATATCACAGGAGTACGTGCAGACTGGCCAGCGCACGAGAAAAAACGTTTCTCCGATCGCTCCGCCTCAGCGCCGCCGCTGGCGCACGCGAATAGTTACGAGAATGCAGCGAGAGCGAAAAGTCCTGCTTCCTTTTCCATCCGCCCTCCATTTTTTTTTTTTTTTTTTGTCTCGCTTGAAAGGTGGCAAGCGAGCACTGACGAAACTGGCCGAGCGTACCTTAGTATTACAAAAGAGGAAACGGAAACATTTTTAATCCGCCGACGGTTCCGCCGCATTTGAACTGCAGTCCAGAGAGGCTGTTGGCGCGATACGCGAGCCAGTAAAAAGAAGAAAGGAGGAGAAAAAGTAGCCCCGAGACATGTATAAGATTAAACCGAACCGGGGACAGCGGGTTCGATATCGAAAACCATCAATTATTCGGGGCTCACACTGAAGTTCTGGGCGAAGCATACAAGACAGGCTACACCGAAAACGTGGCGAGGTATAACGTTGCACAGGCGTAGCCCTCAGAACTGTGCAGACATCCGAGGAGGAGAGTTTTAAACCATGCAGCCCCGCATCGGATGCTACGATGCTCTTACGCATTACTTTACCAAACACCGCGCACGAAACTCGGGCCCTGGCACACGTATATGGCACACGTGCATGCAGCCGCCCGGAGATGCCCAGTTTTCACATTCTTCGCACATGAGTAGCTCCGGACAAATTAACGAACGTCATTTGCCAACGGCTAGCCGTGTCAAATAAAAGCGCCACACATCCGCGACTGCCCGCTGACACTCCATATATAGCTGTCTCAGGAAATGCCGTCATATACAGGGGCAGCCGCCCCGTCAAGCTGCTCTTCGAAGCAGCTTTTTAGCGGCTGCTCCTTTCCTTTCCTTGTAGTAAAGGAAAAATAAAGTATTATTATTATCATTATTATTAATATTATTTCGGTCAGAAATAATCCAGGTCCGAAGAAGTGTATATGTTGCGGCTGTGCACTACAACACGCGTATTCCAGTATAACGCATACGGTGCCAGTGGACTGCACTGGTAGTCCAGAAATCGGTGCAGCCATTTGAGCGTCGACGGCTGGGCAGCTACTGAGGCTGGACAAGAAAAAAAAAAAAAACATTATATTAAATAACGAATGTTATTGAGAACGCATCTTCAGTTCCTTCATCGCTGTTATCTTCAGCAACCACAGGCTTTGTCCGCTGTGTAACAAGGGTACCTCACACTGATCCACGATGAGCCCAGTGCAAGAGAAGAAGCCGCCGCGACAATACACAGAGCGTTTCAAATTATTCAAGATGGCTGGGGTCCACGGCTTTCTGGACTGAGCAGGCTGCCCACCTAGGGTGAATATTTCACGCCTGCTCTGAATTCTGCCTCTCTCTATCCAAAAACGAGGAAAGATACGCCGGTGGGGTCTGTTCAGGTGGATTGCACGGCAAGACGCACATTATATACATTGTAGAGATCAATGATAAGACGAAGAATCAATCAAAATTACCAAACCGGTTTTTTTTTTATTTATATTTTATTTTGAGGCACGATATTACACAGCGAAATTGAAGTCTTTCGCCATCCAAGGTGCGTCTATTTTCAAAATTTTCGTAATCGACAATGTGGGTCAAAATATCAAACGATACGCACATTAAAGCATAAGTTGGCTATCACGCATTACACATTGATAAAATGGTACTGCGGGTGGAATTCTTTCTCAAGTAATGTTAAATTATTCTAAACAGTCCAATAGACCGTATTTAATGCATAAAAAAAGGCAAAAGAGGCCATTTCATAAATGTGCAATGCATGAGGCCAAGCTTACACAGATTTATGGTATTTTTGACGTTCCGATATTTCGAGCCACGTTGCCAATTAGGAAAATTTAGGACGAGTACGCACTTTTCATGTTCACGGCCTTAAATTTAGCAATAAAATATTACTCATTAAACAGCAGAAAATGTCTAGTTAATTCTAGTTGATGAATTGCCCGATAATTAAGCTCTATAATACTTCACTGAAATATGTCGTACGGTTTCGAAAAACCATACCAGTATCGTATAGTTTGGAACAACCGGTATATGTTATTCCCAGTGATCTCACATCCTCATCCCTACAGATGAACAGACAACCTTCAGCTATACGCCTCTGGTAGAAGAATCCTATTTTGTCACTCGACATGCCTTTGGACCTAGGCAACAGTTTATACTTTATCCCGTTCATTCACTCTCCTATACCTCCAAAGCACACTGGCTGAAATAATCTTTTTAAAGGCTTATCGTTATTTTTAGACAGCTTCGAAAATACGGCACTTATACACGTTTCTTGAGACGGGTATCAGCAGTGCTTAATGTCTGGCCCCATTGGAGGGGGGTCTCCATAGTGATTCGAGCACAGGTGGAAATGAAAATAGAGAGGGAAAGAGAGAAAGCGACTGGCAGTCTGCTTCTTATATCGCTTCTTACAAAGGGGAGAAATTATTGTTCTGTTTTGGGTTTTAGAAAATATGTCAATGGTTCTTATTAAAACTCATAGCGAAATTGCGGAAACAATAGAGAATAAATGATCCGAAAACCACTGACAAATATAAAAAATAACAGCCTGCTTCGTACTCATGCAGTCCTTATACGTTGAAGTGCAGGGGTCTCAGACCCCTTTTAAATACTGGTGCCATCCCGTTCATTCACCTTCTCATACCTCCAAAGCACACTGTCTCGATTCATTTTTTTTTTTTTCAAGGTTTTTCGTTATCTTTAGATAGCGTCGGAGATACGGCACTTATATACGTTTCTTGAGACGGGTATCACTCAGTAAGCTACTTTATAGGCTACGGGATTCTAAATGAGGCGAAGCAGAGCGCGCGCACTCCTAACAAGAATATCCGCAGACAACAAACGAGATTTTTAAAAAAGTAGGCGAGGAAACGACGGATCGCACGGTTAGTGCTAATTATATGCGCAAACACTACGGCTTTTGCTTCGTACAGTGAATCGGTTTTCAAGGCAAAGCGCACGGACGCAAGTTAATGAAGATGACGGCACGCCCGCGCGATGCTCGGCTCCAGGGACGGCGTCTAATGCAATAGTCGGCGAAGCTGCTCTGTTCGCTTCGAAGCGTGCCATTGGCCATTAAGTGCTTGCTTTCAGATTAAGCACGGTGAGTGTATCCCTAAGCGCCAGTGAAATAGAACTATGAAAAATTAACTGTCTGTCGCGGTACACAGGTGCAAAGTTAAATACAGTGTTACTCAAAATTATCAAAGAATTGTAAGACAAATATACCGACCAAGATTAGTTGCTAGCCTATCCTGAATTCTCACAAGAAAATATGCAGTGTGGTGAGCAGCTTACAACGGATCTGGTTTCTTGTTGCTATGACAAAAAAAAAAAAAGAAGAAGAAAAAAGGTGCTACAATATGGGTCGAGAAAAAAAAAACTTGGGCGTGCTTTTTTTTTTTTTAATGCATTTCGCTCGGTGCTTTTGAAACAGCTGCCGGCGATCTTTACCGTGAACGCACTCCGATCACAATGCGCTTCTGCGAGTGCATTCCACTGCGCCGTGGGTCTTTGGCAAAGTGCACTTCCTGCTTCACGCAGTGGTTCCAGTCTGCCTGAATCGCTCGGCTCGGGCATACTCCGCTACTATACTCTTACAGAGACAGATGGACACACAGACCGTCGTACAGCGAAACTGTCAAAGAATTTCGCCGTTTACAGGCTCTCCTCATTTAGACACTGGCACAAAAAATAAATAAAATAAAAAAGAGCGACATACGTCCGGATAGGGAGCACTGCAGGCGACGAATACATCGTTTAACCGGCTGCATGGCGGCTCCACGAGAGTGAGAAATATGCCTCTGCCACGCCATCTCAGAGATGGGCATTTGACCTCAAAAGGTGCAACCTCACCTCAACCTCAATAAAAATTTCCTGACCTCACTCAACCTCAACCTCATGCTTTGAGGTTGAGGTTTGACCAGGTGACCTCACCTCAATTTTTCTGATGCCACCACCGACCTCACTCAACCTCACCTCAAACTCAAAGTGTGAGTTTGAGGTCGGTTGCGCGACCTCAAAAAAAAAATAGAAAAGATTTTTCCCTTGACAACATTAACTATAAAATGTCAGGGCACAAGTTCTGTGCAGTGACACGCCAGAATGATGACAGAAATTTTAAATAACATTGAATATGATGAGGCTTACTCGTAAAGTAAAAAAAAAATTGAAATGATCATTTGCCGGCGGGGCTACTGATTTATAGCAGGCTGACTTAATAACGGCAGCATAATTGCTCAGTTTCAACTCTTTAAATTTTATTTTTATAATTTGTTTTGATATGGTGACTTTTGACCTAATTCCCGCTGTAATGCTTCTGTGTCCTTGGCGCTGCTGAATGCGAACACCCGAAGGTCTACAGTGAAACGCCGCACATATCTGTGACTGTCAAACAGTGTTTCCTCTATGACAAGCAAGTAATAATTTCTTGGTGAAGACATTTTTCTGCGATTTGAAATCGAATCGGATGACAAAATCACAAGCAATGTAATGTTTCTTCAGTGTTACGTCTCTGTTACAAAAAAAAAAATAGATCGACCACTTACGTGTATACGGAAGTTATAGTAGCATAACGTTCTTTTATAATAATAATAATAACAACTTTATTTCACCACCACAAAGTACATGGTGGCAGGATGCCTACAGTAAAAGCTGCCTCTTGGGCAGCTTGACAAGGCCACAGGCACCCAGCCGTTTACTTTGGCAGCAAAAGTAGTACACCATATTTAGAAAACGACAATCACAGAAAACTACATAAACACTTGACAAGTATTCGTCACAAAAACAAAAATAAAACCACATACATAATTATTCACATGCAAAATAAAATCACCATGTAGAATTTTTACTTTCATAATGGAGTGTCGTTCAGTAGGAAATATTCAAGCAGTTTTTTGTATGAGGTAGGTATATTCTAGTGGGATATTATTGAAATGAAGGGAATTCAGGAGACGTGGCAGCGTATTTTCCAGTGTTTGACAGCCGTATGTTGTTCTGTATGTTTTAATATGCCACTTATCGAAGTTTCTCGTTTCGTAGACTTTGTAGCTGAGTTCAGAGTTAGTCAGTTTATGAAAAAAAAAAAAAAGACGTGTTATTAGTAATCTCGCGTTTTAAAGCGTATTGACATTCTTTTATCAAATTGACTTTTCACGTTGGACTGATCACAAGACGCGGACGGAACAAAATGTTGCCATATGCAGAGACGTTGTGCACGTAATCTGAACGCGGCTTTCAGGAAAAGGTAAAGCGTGCTTGACTTTTGACTTTGCGCTACTTTCGATAATCCTGACGAGTGGGTTGTGCTGCATGGAACAAACGCCGTGACAAATTATTGGAAAGATTACCCCCTCTTCTACATATAATTACTAACGGTGAATATGCAGCCCCAAAACAGTCCTTTTTTCATTCATGTAAATTAAAGAGAGATAATTTGCATATTACCTTGAGATGCTGAGAGAAGCTCAACTGCTGGTTTCCTTGTCCACACAGCTTCATGTCGCAGTGAATGCATTCCAAGTTTACAGTGCTTTTCGTTTCTTTTGCGTGGCTATTGTAACGGAAATGGCCTTCGATGTCTTTGTCAATTCGACAACTGCGCGCGCACACATCATCGTCGGTATATTTAGATTTTTTTGCTATATCTGCCATAACCCCACCTGCCATAACCGCAACCATGTCATGCACCCTCGACGCCGAACGCAACAATGCGATAGACCTCGAAGAAGAGGGGCAGACCTCAGCTGGAAAGGGCGGAAATTTCCGTCATAAATTACAGCAAGTCGCCGACCACGGCCATGGCTGCGTCTCTTCGCTTGAAAAAGACGGCCACGGTAAATGGCGAAGAACATAGCATGTTGTTTAGATGCTGCCTTTTTTTTTTTTTTGCCAATTTCGGGCGGCTAACCGACGCCGTTTGGGGGTGACTTCCAAGCAGACGTTCTAGGAACGATTCGTGTCGATGAGAACGTGGGGTAGCCTCCTTTGCTATGGGCTGAGACACCAGCTTCTAGTCGCGGCGAGAGAAGCACGCCCACTGGAAGGATGAAGCGCGAACACTTAACCCATGTTACGGGAGTTGTTTCGTTTTTCTTCGACTGCATAACACCAGTCAAGAGATGAAAGCCAGCGGGTGGTGAGCAGGGTGGCGACGAGTCTACGAGGAAGAGCAGAGTTTGAACACTGACTGGCGTGTCCCCCCTGCGAAACGATGAGATGGCTGCATGGTCGACAAGAGACAGAAGTCCGTGCAGCCGCCGCGGCGTTCCGAGAAGCGAGAAGGGCCTGTCGTTATATTTATTTAGACCAACAGGAATACGCCAGTCGGAGGTAGCGCACAGCAAAAAGCCAAATAAGTAAAAAACAAAAAAAAAGAATGTTGCGAGAGAAAGAATCGTTTTCTTTTTCTTCCTTTTTTTTTCTTAGGGGGAGGAGGGAGGGGGGGTTACAATCGGCCGTACCGCAGAAAAGCGGCTGGTTGTGAGTAAACGGGTGCATGAACGCGAGAGGGGGCACTGGTAAGTGACCACACAAAACGAAAATAGGAAAGGAGGAAAAATAGGGGTGTGCAAGTGTACTGGAAAACTAAAGAGAAGGGGAGACGCAGATCTTCACTCGCGCATTCACACGCTCGAGCACCGCGCACGCATCTCGCTCTCTCGCCCACACTGCCACTGTCCTTGTAACTCTCAACCCCGTTGACAGAAACCCACTTAAAAATGCCTAAAGCTCACAAACTCACAGAAGGAACCCCAAAACAGAGGCTGAAGGCCCGTTCACACTTGCGACTAGCAGCGGTCGCGCGACCGTTTTGGTCGAAAAGCGACAGTCGCAAATGGTCGCATCGGTCGAAAAGCGACTGCCGCGGGCCGATCGGGCACTGCTCGAATTTCTAGTCGCGCGACTACTAGTCGCAAACCATTTCACCAATCAGCGAGGTCCCGGAGTACTCGATCGAGCACCTTCTCGATGCAATTAAAGAATACCCCTTCCTTTTCAACAAACGGCATCCGGAATTCAAAGGCAGGGAGAAGGATATGGCCTGGGAGGAGATTGGAGAGATATTCGGACTATCCGGTACTATGAACTTTTGAGAAATGGGTTTTTCACGCAGGCGCAACATTTTATATCGACACCGTCTATTCATCGTCGGCGTTCTCGCCTGAAAAAGCTGAAGTGTCTGGCAAGCGGCTGCTACCGACGTTCGCTGTCAGCGCCCTGCAGCTTTCCTACTCCCAACTCGTTTTTCGTGAAGGCAACAGTCGCAAGTGTGAACATAGCTCCTCTCCTCTAGTCGCGCGACTGGTAGTCGCGCGACCTCATCTAGTCGCAAGTGTGAATAGACCTTTAGGCGCGCGTATGTGCAGTGGCTTACTTTCCAAGAAATGCCGAGGGGTTCCCGGGTCCGCGCTTCGTCTGCTAGTTGAGATAGGACACTGGCTGCGGAGCCGAAAGAACACAAGCCAGCTTACGAACAAAAGGCGCCCGCCAGTTTGGCTCCAAGCTGTAAAACGGAGGGGAGGCCCTCGATAAACAAACATGTAAATGAAAAAGGTGCTAGCTCACATAGGGTATGAGAAAGGGATGACTGCAGGCAGTCTTCAGTCACCTGTTTGTTTCAAGTTTCAAATTTATATCATACATACATACATACAAAAAAAATAATACAGTAAGAGTTGTACAGAAGGAGGTCCCGTAGTAAAGACTATCGGGGGGATCTCCCAGAACAAAGCAAGTGAGGTAGAAATGTTAAGCGAAAATGGGAAGCAGTGTAACAAGTAATTAGTATAAAAGTACAACCTACAAAACAACGTTTAGAATATACACCAATGAAAATAAAGCAGATAAATATACAGATGATCAACTTCAGTGCATAGAACAAACAAAATAGCACATTCAATTGTGAACTATAACGGTTATTCAATGATTTTTCGAGAAGGGCACATAAAATTCAGCTTTTTATGTGAGGGTTAGTTTAATGTCTAGTGACAGAAATAATAATAAAATAATATTAATAATAATAATGAAAGAGTGGATTGCAGATAAAACCAGTCCTATTGCTGTCTTTCACGTTAACTCGTACAATACACAATAGCAAAAGCAGATTTTATTTACTAATTCGTGGGGCGACTTATCGTCAAGATATTCATCTCTCGTTCCTTCTGCATCCTCGTTCTTTCCATATGCCTCTGTGAAACCTCCTCTCTCGGGCCGTCCTCCCCAAGCAATTCCTTGGTTGCTAGATCTTGCGCTTCCCTCTTTTCTACTATTCTAGTTTTTCTATTTTTTTTTTTTTTTCCAGAAGTCGCACACCCACGTAGGCCTGGAAAGCCTTCGAGTTTGCGCAGACTTTCTTTACTTCCCAAACTCGCTCGGAATGGTGGCGGGATCTTGTTTCACTTTCTTTCGAGTTTGCAACCGTCGTCCGACCCCACTTGTTTGCCGCGCTGCACTTTACGCCCCCCCCCCCCCCCCCCCTTTTTTTTTTTTTCGTGTCGAACACAAACGCACAGACGCAAACCGTTCGTTACGTGCGCGTTGGTAGAGCCAAAAGAGTGTACACACGACAGGTATTATGAAAGGTGTTTTGCTGGCTATTTTATCTCTGTGGGAAACAATAATTTCGACCTCACAAACCGACCTCACTAAGTTACGACCTCACTCAACCTCAAACTCACGCATGAGGTTGAGGTTTCATTTGCTGACCTCACTCAAAAATATTTCAGGTGTGGCCGACCTCACCTCAACCTCACCTGACTGCGTGAGGTTGAGGTCATTTTGAGGTTGAGGTTGACCTCATGAAGTCGAAACCTCATGAGGTTGCCCACCTCTGCGCCATCTCGGTGCATTTTAGTCCATCCTCGATACATTAGGTGAAAAAGTTATAGCATAGCGCGATCCGCGATCCCTTACCGTGATCCGCCACCGCGCGTTCCACTGCGCGTGCCCAGAAAGCCTGCATAGCACCAGATGGTGTCACATGCTGAACAACGGCACGCAGGCCATGCTGCGTCGGCACTAATCAACACCCCAGCAATGGCGGTGCTCGGTAGCGCGCCACGGTGGCGGATCCCGGATCGGCCTATGACGTAACTCTCTCATCACGCTGCAGTAATATGCGAAGCAGGTGCATAATTTATGAGCTCCATTCATCCCATTCAATTTCGCCCGTGCTCGTTGTGCCGGACAGCATTCCGGCGACGAGGCTGACGTAATGGCGCTGTAGGCAATTACGACGGAGGAAGAAAAGAAACTCACAATAGCAAGAGTTGGAACAGGATCACTATACGCCAGCGGAAACTAAAATCGAAAAAAAAAAAAAGTCAGGTATGTAGTATTTCCGCTGGCTCAAGGAACTACACCGCAAATATGACGTGGAAGTAAATGTCCCATCGCCACGTTCCATCGCCACGTTGCACTACGTCAATTACCACAAAATCGCAGCCACTCTGCAGTGGTGCCTAAAACTAGTCTAGGAAGGATTGGCAGCGCGCGGAATCATTTGATGGCTCCTTCGCAAGTTTTTTTATCGACTTACTCCGACGTTCTTGCCATAACAGAGAGATTTAATACAGCGTTAACGGGATAGCAAAAATAAAAGAAATTACGTTAGCGTGTCGAGTGCACCTTATCCCCAAATAGAGTTTTAGTATAGCGCTCTGAAACCGTTAATGGGGTGTACTCTACATGGAGGCGAAATGTCCATTATCAGTGATTGCTACTGCTGCTTAGTTTTTTAGAGTCAATTAATACCGTAAAACTCATATCCGACATCAAAATGCCCAAGGAAAGTCTCGGCCACTAATATTATGCGCAATAAGAGCCGTAAAGCATGGAAGGGAAGAGACCGCAAGGGACGATCGGATTTGGCAAAGTAAGAGCCAGCGAGCGAGAAAAAAAAAGATAAAGCGACAAGGCAGGTGCAGGGTCTCGGTGGCGGAGGGTAAGTTTACACACTAGACCCCACGGGTAAAGTGCACTTCACCCGCTTCAAGCCCAGAAATCGGATTATAGGCAGGAGAAAGCAGGAAGAGAAGCCCGCGACTGCTACTCGCGCTCTGTCGCGCCTGCGAGTATACACGCCTCATCGAGTTCCCGTCGCAGCGCACTCGAGCAGCGCCCTGCAAACCTTACAGCACGTGCTGGCTTTCACGGTCTGTGCTCGCGCTGAAGTGATACCGCATAGAAATTAAATCAAGGAATTACGAACGCGTTGTCCTAAACCCTTAAGTTTCGAGCTAGCTACTGTTATGACCTTGCATCGTTCGCACTGGCGCGCTCTATTGTTCGCCTGTGGGCATGGATATGTGCTGAGGATATGTGCTGCTGGTGCAAAGGGCGCTAAGTGAGCCTGTTTCCATGAATCCTTTTGTGTAAGCCTGTTTTGCTCTGTGGAGACCCTGCAAATGCCAAATTGGTCCTGTCGAGGGAACGTCTAGAAAAATACAAAGAAATGTCCCCCTGCGGGAAATAGCCGGAAGTGCTTTCGTTCAATTGTTCACCCTTCCCGTCGAGAAGCGCTATCGTCCAGTGAGGAATAAGGCTCCTCTATTTTTTAAAGGTAGCGACAGGTCTTGATCCAGCCGCCCCTCCCTCCGATAGGCCGGTTGGCTGCACGTGACCTCTTCGCCGCCAAGCTCCGCCCAAAGGGTCCAGCGGAGCTCGCTGCGCCGCTGAAATGCATGGTGGTCTGCGCTTGCCAGCGTGATATTAGCCGATTAGTTAAGCAAAAAGTGCTTCATATGCGTCTATTGCATCTTTAGGAGTGTATGTGCAGTACTTAATGTTTAAGCGGAGGCAAGAATTACATCACTGAACTCAAATCTTGAAGAGTGAGCGTGACATGCGGCTGCGTCGGGCTGCTGTGCTTTCGGCTGCCGGAACAGTGCGGAAGACGCAAAAAACATTCGACGATAATAGCAACAGAAGAAAGCTATGGCCTCATGAAATCGGGCGTAAAATTTTCATGGCCACGGAAAACACCCGACTATGCGAAGGGATTTCTGTCTGCTTAAAAAGCCGTTCGCTTAACCAGGATGGCCTTTGTTTGGGCATATGCTATTTCATGAGCAAAATATCAAGAACGCTATGACTATGTAGTCATTGCTTGTACTGTGGATGTCTAGTGAAAAGTCACTGCCGTTTCGAGCCCCCTTACTTTCCCGAACATATCAGGACTGCAATATTACGCGTGGAATCAATGCTGCCAAAATGCTCAGAATGAAAAGCCAATGCTTGATTATGCTTATTACGAAAATTTAGTCCGTACTATTGATCAGTTAATTGATATAAATGAAAAATGAAACATTGGGAAAAAAAGCAGGATGCGAATGTGTCAAAGTGATCGAAATGGAACGTCAAAATTTGCCTATGCTAAATATTAGTGTATAAAATTAAAAAATAAAAACAAAACTTTGTACCATAAAAAGTGGAAAAACAACCGTGAGTGTGAAACGCTATAGAGCCATTGTTTTAACGGATGAGTCTCGCGGCGTTGCATCGAACGCAAACATGTTCAGCTGAACGCGCGCAGGGACTCGTCAAGTTTCACGAGGCGGCATCCAAGCTTACTGGTGACATTATTGCTCGACAGGCTATAAGGAAAAGAATATAAAGCAAATAAAGAATAGAAAGTCAGAAAACATTATCCGCGAGCTTTGTATCACATCATACCCGACTTTTTTTTTTGTATTTGTTGTAAGATATACATGCCTTGGTAATGCACAGCTGCAAAGAAACTGACTTTTTCTCCAAAATAAAGCTATTGGAATACTGTAAACGAAATAAACTCGAGCCAAAAAAGTGTGTACAACGGAGTATACCCGAAGAGTTACAAACGCAATGAAGCCCTCATTTCATCAGAGCTCTGTGCGCAACGACGTTCCCAAAAGTTGCAAACTCGATGTCTACTAATTTTTTGGTAAGGAAATGAGCCCAATAAGTTTACTGAAATGTCGTTTCTACCTAAAGTTTGCTACTAATTTCAAAGCATAATTATTTAACAGTTTCCTAGCCGCTTTACTGAGTCGAGAATGGTTCAGAAGAATGAGCTGGCTTGTTAACGCACGCGTTTCTTTTTTTTTTTTAACGTTTATGCTGCACACGCATGTTTTAGTTATTATTCCTGTCTTTTGCAGTTGCTTGAGCAGCAGAGGACACAAATCTGTTGAATTGATCGGTTTATGTATGCACCGAGCGCGGCTTCATGAGTACGCGGTATACGCTCGAAAGAGTGCCACGCGTCGTCTGCTAGCGCTGCCCCTGGACCCCTCGAGAGGGCGCTCGGGTAGTTGTCGCTACCTTTAAAAAAATAGAGGAGCCTTAGTGAGGAATGCCTACTGTCCAAAGGAGACGACAGAGTGACACGTCCGCTGACGTACAGGACAAGAAAGGAGCAAGGTGATTACGGCCATTAGAGGATTTCCCGGGAATGCAGGAAAGATTTGCAATTGCTGGAAAGGGACAATGCTGGGAGCAGTATGCGGCGCGCACGTGCACTTGGGTTTCTGCGAAGGAAATCCACTTACCGGAACCAGCATATCGAATCTTTGCTGAAGAATAGAAATGTACCTCCTCGCCGTTTCCAAGCTCTTCCCGCCAACAAGTGACCACGCCCAACGAAACAATGCCGGACCGGTCAGTGCATCAGACCATCAGTGCAGTGATGTGTTCGATTGGATGCCGATATCTGAGGGGCGTGCCCTGGAACTGGTTGGTCAGCATCTTCAGAGAGGGGCTGGACATAGGGGGTTTTAAGGACATTGCAGAGCACTAAATGACGCTCTGAGCCCTGGGTAAACGGCTCATCCAAGACGCTTCTCGCTATGAACTCTTTACGCTTGCCATTTTGTTAATATACCCTTCTTTTTCATGTAAATAATCATGTAAATAAGTTTTCTCAAAGTGCCATTAAACCTGCTTGTATATATTTTACCAACTTCGAAGATTCAATCCTACTTCAACCCGGAGTCTCTGCACGCTACCAAGTGAAGGCCGGGTCGACTTAGCGTCACGACACTACTTTCTGAAGCATCATTTGTTCACTTTTCAATGACTCTAAAGTAACGGCTGCTTTCGGGTGTTGGTTGGGCTGAGTACAACGGAACAAACTTGGAGACAACAGTGTGGGGCGAAAAGAAGGGAGAGGTGGGAAACACGAATGCAGGACTTGTCTGTACGCAGGTTCCCCAACAGCGCCGACTGCGCCACCTGTGCGACTGCCCAAGCGCACACATGGCTGTCGATACCGGATGTCTCGTCTTTGTCCTACGAGCGCGCGCCTCCCAGGTCAAGTGCGTCTTCGGCTACCGCGCTCGCTGTGAACGGTTTTAGCCCATCAAGAAAGCGGAAACGCACCGCAAACGAACCCGGCTGTAAAGCGACTGCTGACAAGGGGGCGAGGAACACACCTTGTCCATGCACCGAACCTCTGCCGTCTGGCAACAGTGACACCCCTGATTTGATTTATTTATAGGAAGGGAAAGGCACGGTAACTGTCACTTGTTTTCTGTGGACACCGCAACCGCGCCGTAAGGGAAGGGAGGAAGGTGGGAGTGAAAGTGGAAAGAGAGAGGGAGGAGCCGTAGTGGAGGGCTACGGAGTAATTTCGACCACCTGGGGATCTTTAACGTGCGCTGACATCGCACAGCACACGGACGCCTCTTCGTTTCGCCTCCATCGAAACGCAGCCGCCGAGGTCGGGCTCGAACCCGGTGTTACGTTTCTCCACCGAGAAGTGGGACAGCTGACGCGGCCACCGCATAGCAACAGGTAGAACCGCGAGCGGATCGGCCATTTCGACGCCGTTCATCGGCCGCGCAACGCTTCCTCCCGCCGACAAGTCTCAACGTGATCCTGCCACGCGCCAAATGTGTGTGCGTGCGTGTGTGTGCAAACGCCGGCCAAGCCTGGAGCTCGAGGGAGAGAGCGTCGCCCTCGCCTATCTGCAGGAGGTGGAGGAGATGCGTTCATCCCATCTTGCCCAGACACGTTGGGCGCTCCATTTCCTGTGAGGGTTTACCCTTTCCCTGTGAACGGGAAAACCTATAAAAAGCAGCGGCTGAGTCCGCTGAGTTAGAGACTACTTTGACGCGCCGTTGGCACGACGCTAGACACCAGCTGTGTGAGAGTGTCTGTAATCTCTCCGGGTCAGCTTCACTGCCCGTTTCTTCCTGATGTTACAGTAAAGGTTGTTTCGTTAAAAGACGCCTCGTCTTTGCTGGCACCTTTGATGCCGTCCGCCGTCCACGGAGCCGCTAGGCCAACGCTACCGAGGGGCCGGACGCCGCAGCGGTACGCTACCCAGGCGCTCGCGACCCCAAACCTAACAATTGGTGTCAGCGGTGGGCTGAGCACGCGACCCAAAATGTAACAATTGGTGAACAGCGGTGGGACGACGACGACCAAGCCGTAACCGTGGTTGGAGGGACGAGCCAGGCAATACCGTCGTCCAACAACTGGTGAACAGCGGAGAGACGAGGACGACCAAGCAGTGACCGTGGTCGGTGAAACGAGCCAGGCCTGACCGAGGTGCAACATCTGGTGGGAAGAGCGGAGATGTCCGAGGCGTGACTCGTGAATCAAAGCAGCTCAGCGGAAAGGCGGGAGCAGTGCAACGAGCCCTGTGTGATGACTGGTTGCCTGCAGCGGAACGACTGCGTTGGATTCTTGGCTGCGAGGTTTGGTGAGTGCGGGACTTTCTTCTACTGAGTTCTGCCAGGCTTTTGTTAAGTAGAGAACAGAGCTGGTAATTGTGTTGTCGTTGTTGCTGGGTTAATTGCAGCAAGGCAATAGTGGGCAGTAGAGAAGGCAGCACTCGGAACAGCCATGAATTTGGATTTGGAGTCGTTGCGCAAACCGAAATTGTTGGAGCTTGCGAAGGAGTTGGGTCTGAATTTGTCAGGCAAACTCAAAAAACCAGAAGTGTTAAAGGCTATTCTTGCGTTGGAAGCTGAAGATGACGAGCTTTCGGAATCCCTTGAGATCATTGACGAACGTCACGAGGAAGAGGAACGTGAACTTAGGAAACGTCGCGAGGAGAGAGAAAAGCAGTCTGCCCGCGTAATGAAACTGATACAGCTGCAGGCGTCAGCACATGGAATGAGCGCGGAAAAGCTTTGCAATGCCATTAACAATGCCATGCGGTGTAACGGTTCAATACCGCGAGATGGTTTACCACCGTTCCTCATCGCCGAGGATATGGCAGATTATTTGGCAGACTTTGAGAATGTCTGGAGAAGTAAACGCTTCGAGCGAGATAGTTGGGCGCAGAAGTTGGTAGCTCTTCTTTCCGCTGAAGCGTCGGAAGAAATAAAGCGATTGGTTGGCGACCGCTTGAAAAATTACGATGAACTAAAAGAGTCATTGCTGATACGATATCAGATAACGCCTCAGGATCTTCGGAAGAGATATGAGAGCGAGAAACATTGTGACGAGGCATACTTTGATTTGGCCTATCAGTTGAAAGCCGCTGTAAGCGAATGGCTAGACAGTGCGGAAGGTCCGGAGCAAATCGAACTTGCACCGGAGTGTGAGAAACAGCTTGGGGAAGCTGCCGAGCAATGTGACCGCAGTAGCGAGCCGACCGAGCCTCGAACAGAAGAGTATCCTGTTACCTTGGTCGAGCCACTAGCTGATACGGTTAGCACATGCTTAATCGGTGAGAAGTCCGAAGTGACGCCGTTAAAGGGAAGCTGAAGCGGTTTTCAAATTGCATGAAATGCTGTGGTTGGGAAGAAAAGACCTCGAAAATCATATGTGTAAATGTTTTCTCGATTCTGTCCGTTAGAACAACCGCAATCGCCTTTTAAAAACCCGCCGCGGACACGCCCCCGTCGCCTCCGGAAGCGCCGGGTTGGGGGATGACAAAATTGGAGAGCTGGCGGAAGTGACGCCATTCACGGGGAGCCGGGGGGCCGTCCTGCACGTCCCGCATTGCTTGCTCCGCTGCGTCTCGCGCTTTGGCGTGGCGAACGACGATTCAACGTAATCCTTTGCTAGTGTCGTTTATTTTTTCTAGTTCGAGCGTTCTGTGTGGAGTGGGTGTAGCGACAAGTGGCCGTCATGCCGTCGTTCTGCGCAGCATTCGGCTGCGCGAACACTGGCGGCCGGGACGATGTGGTGTTTCACACGTTTCCAAAGGACAAGAAACTTTCAGCGCGGTGGGTATCTGCCGTGAAGAGGAAAAATTTCGTACCTACGAAATCAACTGTGTTGAGCTCGAACCATTTCCGTGACAGTGATTATTATCGGAGCTTGGGAACGATGCGGGCACTCGGAATTCCAATTAAATCAGCGCGACTCATGCCCGGAGTCGTTCCGTCAGTGTTCCCGCACAACAATAACGCCTCGCCACCTCCAAGAGCGGCCTTCGCCAAAAGAAAGCGGAGGGAGGTTAGTGTTTAAGGTACGCTTGTGCCTTTCCGTGGTTTGCTTGTGTGGTTCAACGTTCCGCGAACTAACTATAGCTATGTGAAGGACATAGTGGCGAAGGGCTCGGGAAATATTTCTCCTGCCCAAATCTCCATACATCGGATATTACACAGGCGCCTTGCATCTCCCAAAACTGGATTGCGGCTGCTGTGGCGGGGCCAAATCCCTCTGCCTCGAAATCAGCGTCCTAGCAATCGGCACCCGAGGGCCATAACTGTATAGTGGATCGTGTGAACATATCCTGTGCGCCGCAGCGACCAGTCGGCGGCACGAGGCCCACCAGTTAATAAGGTGTGACTCGGCAACCCGTCTGTTTCCTTTCGACGACATTCGTCAAAACAACCACTGAGCTACCGCGGTGGGACAGTATCTTTTTTTTTTTTTTGATTGCGTGCTATCAGCGTTGTAGTACGCGGGGGTATATCTGTACAGCATAAAACTGAGACCTTTGGTCGGAGTTTAACTTTCGGATTCTATCTCATTCACCCTCTGAACATATATCTGTCAAAATGCACCATATTGGTGCAGTGGCAGTAGTTTTCTGTGCTCGTTAGTAAAGTTGCACTCACGCTTGTGCTGTTAATCAGTATAAATCTGACTTCTCTTGAACAGAATCTTGCAACTACATCTTTCACAATGCAAAAGAACAGAGTGCAATAATAAAAGTAGTAATAAAAGGCTTTCGGATGTAAGTAGGCACCGTGCTCTAAATAAATGAAAAACAAATGCTTTACCTCGCGTGACTCGTGTAAACATGCCGGCGTTTTGAATTCGATATTACAGGTGTCTGGTGTTTCGGCTGTTATGCAGTAGCCAGTAAGCAACAGCGTTTCGACGTGATTTACTTTATTACCACTTGCACATCTACCTCGCAAAGATATGTAAAAACAAGCACCTACGCAAAACATATGTACCAGAGGAGATTTCCAACCCGTGAAAATGTCGCGGCGTCATTTTCTCCATCGGAGCACTCCGCGGCGTCGTTGGTTCCGCCGTTTTCTGCAGCGGCTGATGGCTCGAACATATATGGCGAGAGTCCAAACTGTTCACTACTGCCCGCACTATCCATAATTTTCAAGACTAGGCTTCCAGCCAACTGAAGCAACGCGCTAGCAACGCACTACGCAGCAACGCCGTCGGTGCAGGCCGGAGAACCGCGGGACACCCGTAGATGACGTCACGACGGTCCCGACCACTCACAGGCGACAGTGGCGTTCGCTCGGCGCCCTGAGGCGCTGGCGAGCGTTTTCTTCTAAAAAACAGCCTTTTGCGTTTATTTAAGCCGTTTTTTAATGCGATATTCTTGTTCAGTGGACCAAAAACAACTAAATGCTGCCGAAAACTCAATTTTTTCGAAAAGTGCTTCAGCTTCCCTTTAAGCGAGGTGAACTGCACGCCGACCCAAGTAGCTGTAGGAGATACAGTTCCATCAAATGAGTGTGGGGAACTGGTAATAACAGAACCACCTCTCAATGCAGAAGCTTGTGTAGAGCGTGGCGGAGAAGGAAACCAGCTAGGAAATGACAAAATTGCGGTTTCCGAAATCAGCTGTGTCGTAGAGCAGGGCACGCAGAAAAACGAAGTGCCGATCAGGGATACAGCGCAGCCCGCGAGTTGTGATCAGCCAGGGCAGACCGACGAGGAGTGCGCGTCCGCTGTAGAGAGCGAGACTTGCGAAGGCGACAGCGAGCGACCAGAGCAGAGTCAGAATCGTTCGTGCCCCTATACCACGCTAGGTTGTATTCGCGAAAGCAACCCCAGTGCGAACGCGGACGTGGCACACATGACCCTCACGCTATCCGAAGCGCCCCAGCTGTCGAATGAGCTTGATCGTGCGCCGGTTAGCGCTGAGCGATGCGGCTCATCGGAGGACCCGTGTGACGTGAGTGGCGAGCCGCCAGAGGAAATGAATAGCTTGAGGGCTGGCATGACCGGTTGTTGTTCGAACTTGACTGAAAGTGAGTCATGCGATGCAGCCGCAGAAATGCCTAGCTTGGGGGGCTGGCGTGAGCAGTTGTTCGGACTTGTCTGAAGGTGAGTCATGCGCTGCTGGCCGCGATGCATACGCGTCACCGCACTTTGACCACTTCGACGACAACCATGCCCTACTAGCTCCGGTTACCGCTAGAATGTTGACCGCTAGCTTGCCAGAGCTCGCGCCGAAAGAAAGTAGGACTAGAGTATTCAGGTGCTGCCACCGAAAAACGCGGAAAGGCAGGCGCGAGAAAGAATGCTGCCATCGTAAGGAGGGCAAACGATTGCAGAAAGAAAGCAGAAGGCTAGTATTCCTGTGCTGCCGACGAAAAACGCGAAAGGGCAGGCGCGATAAAGAATGCTGCCATCGTAAGGAGAGGACATTCAAACGATTGCGAAAAGAAAGCAAAACGCCTGTGTTCCAGTGCTGCCGCAGAAAAAAGCGGAAAGGCAGGCGCGAGAAAGAATGGAACAAGCTGAAGCTATCGCGAAAAAGAAAGCGACTATCCCAAAGGCACAAATGCGCCCGTGCCCAGAAAATGCGTGATTGGTGCGCCACACGTAAGGAGAGGGATAGGTTGTTCATAAAAGTGAGTGATTCATGCTCATGTGTTTCTTCGCACAGAAACAGGAAGGTAAGGTTGTTCCGTGAAACGGACAGCCGAAGCTTTATTGAAAAAGGTGATCTCAACGGTAACGCCGATGGCTTAAGTCGGAGCCCCTAACGTGAGAAGAAGCCTGTATTCACTAGTTGGTGTTTTTCTTCCTGGCATAGCATTTTGAACATTTGTATTGTATTATCTTTGTTTGAAGTGCTGTTTTGAAAATGCGATTTTCAAATTTGTGGACGCGTTCCAAGTGCTGCTAAGCTGCCCTTTAATGTAGATGGGGGCATAAGAGGGAAATAGTCTGGCAAAACTTAGTGAAGTTTGTGCCGTGCTTGCTGGCTGACCGGTTGAGTTTTTAGCGTGGTTGTGACGTTGTGGGTTGTCAGAAATCTCTCCTGAAGACAAGTTGCAGAGTGCCTTGGAAACCCGGACTTGCCAAGGAATTCTTCAGGCTGACTGGCTCAAGAGAAACAGAGTCGGATGATCCCGGCTAGCAGCGACATCCCGATCCCTCCGGACAGTGGATGCAGTCCCCTGCCCTTCGGGATCTCCCTTCCCCGGCGGGGCAGTCTGTTACGTTTCTCCACCGAGAAGTGGGACAGCTGACGCGGCACCGCATAGCAATAGGCAGAACCGCGAGCGGATCGGCCATTTCGACGCCGTTCATCGGCCGCGCAACGCTTCCTCCCGCCGACAAGTCTCAACGTGATCCTGCCACGCGCCAAATGTGTGTGCGTGCGTGTGTGTGCAAACGCCGGCCAAGCCTGGAGCTCGAGGGAGAGAGCGTCGCCCTCGCCTGTCTGCAGGAGGTGGAGGAGATGCGTTCGGACACTTGCGATTGAGTCATCCCATCTTGCCCAGACACGTTGGGCGCTCCATTTCCTGTGAGGGTTTACCCTTTCCCTGTGAACGGGAAAACCTATAAAAAGCAGCGGCTGAGTCCGCTGAGTTAGAGACTACTTTGACGCGCCGTTGGCACGACGCTAGACACCAGCTGTGTGAGAGTGTCTGTAATCTCTCCGGGTCAGCTTCACTGCCCGTTTCTTCCTGATGTTACAGTAAAGGTTGTTTCGTTAAAAGACGCCTCGTCTTTGCTGGCACCTTTGATGCCGTCCACGGAGCCGCCAAGCCAACGCTACCGAGGGGCCGCGCACCGCACGTAATAACTGCTGGCAGCGGTACGCTGCTCAGGCGCACGCACCCCAAATGTAACACCGGGTACTCCGGCACAGTGGTCGGGCGTCTTACCACTGCACCACCCCGGCGGGCTCGCACTACGCTGCCCGCGGGGACGCCGAGGAGAGGGTTCTGCCGGCCGGCAACGGCATCACACTATTATGTAATTCGAAACAGCAGTTGCCTCGCCGGGGTGGTGCAGTGGTTACGGTGCTCGACTACTAGCTGGGCCCAAGGACGTGGGATCGAGGAGGAGGAGGAGGAAAAAACTTTATTAAACGAGCGAGTTTGGACCCTTATCCCGGCCTCGGCGGCCGCTTTTCGATGGAGGCGAACAGCAAGGGGACACGTGTGCTGTGCGATGTCAGTGCACGTTAAAGAACCCCAGGTGGTCGAAATTTCCGGAGTCCTCCATTACGGCGTCTCTCATAGGCCGAGTTGCTTTGGGACCCCACAAACCAAACCAGAGGCAGCGCTGGACGACAGAAGGATGAGAGACAAGTGTGTGCGTGTTGCATGCAGCGCCGTTTTAAATTGGTAACGTTAAAGGTCTCCCAAAACTCCGGTATCGGCGTCGTGAGCGAAAAGTTGGGGCAGTTGACATGGCCGAGCACTGACTGCTGCTCTATAGCGTTGCGCGACGTCACGCTACCACTGACATGGCCGCTTTGACAGAAGCTCAATTCGGATGAAAGGAGGCATAAGAATCCTCCAGAAAAGAACCGCGGCACCGAGCAAACACCGAGAACCGGAAAACTGGTTTGGTTTGGCTCGGTTTATGGGTCTCAAAACGACTCAGGCTATGAGGGACGCCGTAGCGCAGGGCTCCGGAAATTTGCACCCAGTGGAATTTCTTGAACGTGTACTGACATGGCACAGCACACGGACGCTCTGATTTTCGCCTCCATCGAAAAGCGGCCGCCGCGGCCGGAATATTCGATCCCGCATCATTGGGTTACGCAGTCGAGCGCCCAAATTCCACTGCTCCTCCGCGGCGGGTCGAACCGGAAAGTCAGTTTTATTTGTGGTGAAGGGAAACTCAGCCAATAACTTTGCGTAAATTTGCTGCAAGATTCCAGAACAGGATTCAGTTAAAGAAAATTTCAGTCTGTTTTATTTTTTCTTAGGTAACAAAAATTTACTGCTTGCGATTTCTGACTGCAGCTTTGGATATAACACCTTGGATATATGCGAAACCCCCACTCATGCTAGAAGGCTCTACCTATGCAAATCAGTGGGCGGCTCCATGCCCAGCCCGGCCGGCGGCTTCAAGCCTGCCTTTGGCATAGGACCTAAGGGCGCATGGCCCAGCTGGACCAGCTAAAAATCGGTTTACCCAACCCGGCTCGGTCCGTGGGCATGTCCAGGCCCGGACTTTCGGGTAAGCCTGGGCCCGTGCAGTGCTCAAAGCAGCAGTAATAACAGTCAAAACGCGTACGCTGCAAATGCTAAAGAAAGACGAGGCAAAAAAAAAAAAAAAGGGTTACGTGGAACGCAAAGAGGCGCGATATGATCATCAAAGCACGAAGAGCAGACGCAACCCTTTCGTCTGTTTTTTTTTTTCTTTTCTTTTTATATCGGCGGCTGTCAAGCAGAAGCGTTCAAAGCCTGATGAGACAGCCGCCAGATGTCGACGGACGTCGGCGATATTAGGCTGGCAGGTTATGAGCGCCGTTACGCAACGGAGCTGGCAGCGTTCCTCGGAGCTTGCTTTTCTCTCGTGCAGGCGGCAAAGGAAGCCAGAGCTCAGGCCCTCGGCGTGGACACAACAGCCCACAGAGGCCAGCGAGCGCAAACGCGCGGAGCAGAGCCGAGCCGATCCATAGCCACGGAGTGACAGCGTGCGGCCTCTATGGGAAACATAATGGGAAATGCTTCCGTCAAACTCAGTCAGACGAAAACCTTGTCCTCTCCCCTCCCCATCTCCTGGCCGGCCACGAAGCTGCGTGGACCGAGCTGTCGTCGCTGTAGCTGGACTCCTGACGCAAAGCACAGAGTTTTTGGATCAGTTGGCGACAGACGCTCGCCGTGACAGGTGAACACTCGATATACCGCTTCAACCAGCCTCGGGTGGGGCGTGCTGTCTTGAAATGCCTATTTCCGAGAAACCTGCTAATTTAACGCAGTGCCTGTCTGGAAAATTACGACAGCGCGCACACGATTTGCCAGTGTTCGAGGCCGAGACGCATGGAGCCCTTGCGGGAAGGCCTGCTCCCCTCCAAATGACCGACAGCGCGCACTTGGAAAGAAGACACATGTCGGAACGCATCTCCATAAGGCATGGTGACGTAAACACTATGCGCCTACTTACGCCCCGAGCAACCGAGCGGGTCTCTCATTGCGCTGTCCAATCCGCGGCAAGCAGGCAAGCTAAACCCTATCGTAAACCTCTCTCATTATAAGTGCCTGGCGGGCAGACACGTGAGAATGAAGGGAAAGAAACAGAAAATGTGAAGCAGCGCAGAATCTGTCGACTTTCGTATTTCCTTCGCCGATTGGGATGTGGACAACGGAAGCCTGAAGGTAGGTATTTCGTTTGCAGCATAGAGTACTATTGGCAACTTCCATTCCCGCTCCGCAAAGCTAAGGGATTGAAGAAAGCCGCCGTTTCTTCCTATCTATTACGTTACTTCTGCCGTTCCTTGTTCAGAATGAATGCGCGGGGTAATTCATACACCACCAAAGAAGCGACCGCGACGAGAGGCCCCTTCCATGAAAAACGTCTCCGAATGGAGTTGCGTTTCCGCATCGACGCCCTTGTCCCATGTTTCTTTAATTCCCTCCGCAAACAAAGGAGAGCGCAGGGGGAAATGCAAAACCGTGAGAAAGGAAAGAGCGACCACCTAAACCCAAAGCAGGGGGTAGAAGGAAGAGCGAACTTACAGGGCTAGCGTTAGCCGCTCGCTCCTGGGACGTATATAGGTCCCCTGGAAGAGCTGGCCCGAGACGACAGGCCCGACGACCGCAGCAAAAACGTCTGCCGGAGATACTAATTTTGTGGCTGCGGCCGTGCGTGGGGAGAGAATAGAAAGGAGATGCGACGTCGTCTGTCGGAGGAGGACAGAGATTTAATAAAGTACCGATCGACCATGAGCCCGGTCACTTAGGGACCAGCGCACGCGTATGGTTAGGTTTCGCGTGGGCCTCCTTACTCTTGCGTTTATTTGTGTACTTAGCATCGTGGCTGCCTAGCTGGCCAACTCTGTGCGCGAATGTTTGTTTATCCGCGCTGGTACGGGGGTACGTGTCTTGCAGGGGCTTGACCAATATAAACAACGAGTTAAACGCGAGGAAACTAATAATCACCCCACATCCCCCCAGCGCAAAAAAAAAAAAAAAAAATATCAAGAAAGATGATGACCTTTTGCGGCGCAAGCGTAGATTCTACCAAAGAGGTTCCTTTTTGCGGCGTAAAGCTACACTACGCGGGTCAGAGCAGAGTTTCGCGCGAGTGTGCGCCGCCCGTTACGCGCATGCGCGAGAGCGCTCGCACTATAGCGTCTTCTTTCTTCAAAAACGTTCGCGCTTCCTCTTCTTCGGCTACACTGCCTCCCTTCGAAAAGAAGCATCGTCCCGATGTTAAACCCAAAGTGAATTAACACCGCGCATAAATACACAGAATCTCGGACATTCTTGCTTGCAGATGATCAATGTAGTGAGGAGAAAGAAGGAAGAGTTCTCTGTGATCACTGGCAATACGGCAATGCTTTACGCTACGTATATGCAGGCATAGCAGAGCTAAGCCACCGCCAGTTCTTTTCTCTACCCAAGGTGGGTTCAGATAGCTATTTGAGAAGCATTTCACCCCACATCAGCCGAACACCACACAACGTTTATACGGTGAGCACTCTGTGAGAGTCGAACCTCGCACCTACCGGCAGCAAACGGGGAGGCTGCTCATGTCACTGTGCTCCGTTTCACCGCCTGTTCGCAGCGTGCGACGAAAGGCAAGGGAGACCTGTGCCAAGCAGGATGGAGCGCTCTACAAGACAATGCTCGTAACCTCCTGTGTTGACGTGGACACAATCACGTAGTGCGCATCACCCTGATTATAGGTCGCCCTTGCATTTCGTAGTGCTTCCAACAGGCGGTGAAACGGAGCACAGGCCACTAAAACGGCAAGAAAAATAAAAACTGCTATGTAATGAATTAAATAAGATATGACAATGACTCCTTATTACGTCATATCGGGATAGTGCATATTACATGGAGATGACACACGCCCATTACAGTAAAGGAATGATGATAACTGTAATAAATAGGGTCATTCCCCTCCCCCCTCCCAATCGACCACCGCAGATTCTCTTGAAAGAAAAATTCCTCCACATTAGCACTCCTGGAAATTTCCAAGAAGAAGCAAAATTGGTTAAAGTCAACATTTTTTTTAATGAATTTTGAAAAAAGATACAATTTGGCAAAACTTACATTTGAGTATTTCGCTTGCGTTGTTCTTTTACGTCTCTCCATTATTGAAGAATGTAGGACTCTTCCGCGCTTTATTCGTTCTTTACAATGCGCACAATTCACAACTAAATCAGAAATTAAGGCCCTCGAGATATAAGTACTTGAAGTAGCTCATTATAAGTATCAACGCCTTAGGTGTTAGTCCTGAATATTTTATGTGAGTAAATTTCGTTTGAGAGGAGGAAAAATCTGTTGCAATCTAAGGCCAGTCACACCGGCAGGGATTGCCGAACTGTGCCTTCACTGAAAGGTATTGAAGAAGCGTAGCTTGTTGAGCCAGTTGGTGCATGGTACGGGGGAAAAAAAAAAGAAAGAAAAAAAAAACAGCGGAAAAGACGCGTTCACAAGAGAAGTAGACAGGACTGCGCTGGAAACAGAACTGAAATTTTCTTCACTTGGTGAACTACAAACAACAGAACAGGGCGCACATGCGAGAGAGCAACCACGAACACTACCAAAACGTGGAGAAAAATATCAAGAACAAAAATATTGACTGAGCGGGAGAAGATAACATATTGCCAACTATGTCCCATTCATGAACCCGTACTCTTTTGCCGTGAACATGACAGAGTTGTCCCTGGCGCACTCAGTGCCCAACTTCTTGATTTTAAAAGCTGCCAAGATTTTTCTTTCTATCGGCGTTTTCCCGCGGCCGATTATTCTGACATTACGGAACAGAGGGGTGCAGTCCTTAAAGTGGTTGCAATGTTTTGGCAGACTCGCTGTGTTGCCTGGCTGGAGCGAAGTGCGGTGCTGCCTTATACGCTAGTTAATGCACTGACCAGTTTGACCTATATGTAGGTCTTTCCACAACAAAGTGGTAGCGAGTGCACAACACCAATCGGTTGTGCATTTAGTGAACATGCTCTGGTGCTTGACGGTACATTGCTGTTTCGTGCTGATATTTTTAGAGATACGGGAACAAAGTGAGGACAGTTTTGTGGGTGCAGAAAAAGCAACCTTAAAGCCGTATTTCATGGCTACCTGTAGCCATGAAATACGGTGTTAAGGTTTCCTTTTTTGCTTCTTCTGCACGGGTAACTTCACTGAGGATATGATGCGCCTCAAGAAGCATTGCAGTGTATGCTCCTTGCTTGGCTTTATGTCGCAGATGACGATAAGAATTTTTTTTTTTTTTCTGATTGAACCCGGCAAGTAGCACATTATTATAGAGAAAATGGACCATGAAGTGTCCCTTCATGCGCTAAATTACATCATGGTTTTTCAAGCTGTGTACCCGAGGGAAGGATTTTAAGGGTGGAAGAACGGGCTAGTTGGTAAATCATCTTGGAAAGCAAACTAGCGCACTTCAAAACAAAGACACAGGAAGAGAACGACAACACAGCGCTGTCGTTCTCTTCCTGTGTCTTTGTTTTGAAGTGCGCTAGTTTGCTTTCCAGGAAGGATTTTACACGCTGCATTTAGCAATGCAACACTTAACATATTGGCAAAACTTTGGAGCAGTGTATATGTGTCACTGCCTATAATAGCACGAATATGCACTCTGGCTCTTTACGAAGGGAACGTATTCTGTCGTTTCACACCAGTGCATGCAAATATACTGCAAGCGGCATATTTTTGTCAGGTCGCCACATCTCATTTTGGGGGTTCGGGCGTTCAGGCAAGTCAATACGACATCGGTGCGAGCGTTTTACAGTGGTCGTAGCGGTCAATTTCGCTAATGCTGCGTGGCATAGAAGCCGAACAATCACACAGACACTGCTTCTCTCTCACTTCACAGAACCAATAACGTGCTTCAAAGGCTTTACGGATCCTTACAGCGGCCGATTAACGCCTGCAAACTGGATTTTTTTTTTTTTTTTTGCCTACTTGCCTACTGCATACTCCCAGTTTTCTCATCCACTGGTGTTGAACCTATCAGCGCTTGAATGCTTAGTGTAATACGCAGTAAGGTCCCCGAAATACTAAATATACGTGCCCATGTCTTTTACACGAATTTCTTCACTGCTTGAGCACTATGTGGTTTCAGCATGAAGTGTTGCGATCGTAGCTGGTCCGAAGTGGGTGAAATGTCGCGTTCATATGGCTAAAATTACTACTGACAAATTTCAAAGCCAGCTAGTCCTGCTTTTTTTTCTCTCTACTTTGGAACTTGGAGCGGAGATTGCATTATAACATTTCTGGCCCTGGCCTGTAAAATTCATCCTCTCGCGGCTCATATTTTCAACATTTCTGGCTCCAGTTCAATCCATTTTCTTGAGATATATTCCCGTCATGGTACGGCCTCTGCAAGCTATAGCTCTTGTTGTCAACACCTTTCAATGCACCGCCGACAGCGTCCAATGCCCTTTTGCGGTCCAAGTCAGTCCGGCCTTCAGGGACGCCATTTTGATTACCAGGCAGTTAACTTCGGGACAATATAAGGTCTGTCGTGCACGTGTTGGTGGGAATGGTCCAAGCTTCCGAAGCGCAGCAAAAATTTGTTCTTAAATTCTTTTCCTATACACTCGCAGCGAGTGGTTAAATCTGCCGTAGGAAACTAATGGGCCTTCCAGCAAATAACTGTGAGGCAACCGTTGAATACTATAAGATATATTTTAGTGCGAAGCACGCATCCAACCATACATCTCCTAAAGGTCGTCTCGAGTGTGATCGGCGCTCGGCCGGCGGAGCCGTTGCTATAACAACCGCGGCGCCAACCGCCTCGCCAACTAAGATATCAGCAACTGTACAGAGCCACCAAAGCCCCGTCATTTCTGTTCTCAATCGCGCAGTTTTCTCGTACCGGATCACCAATGGACGGCATCGATAACTTAATTGAGAGAGAGAGAAGAATGTGCGAGCTGCTGTAACAGCCGAAGAACGGACTGCGAAGCTGGAGGCTTACCGTCATCGAAAGCATGCGAAACGCGCTGTTCAAGAGGGACATTCGCATTTTGGAATAACAGCGCGAAGGACGAGGACGAAGATAGAAGGACACAAACACAGCGCTGAGATAGAAGGACACAAACACAGCGCTGACAAGCATGACCACTGGTTTACCATGCTTCAACCTGCCTGGCTTTTTATGAACATACTGATAAAAATTGCGTAAGCTGCCAATGTGCAACAACTTTCTTCTGAAGTTTGTCCTGTGCTCACAGCGAGTAATTAGGACATGAAAACCAGCGCGACTAGTTTTTAAACAATTGTGAGGCAACTGCGCAATATTGTCAGATACATTTAAAAAAACACATTGTAAGATTCCCATGCGTATCAAAATTTTGCTTCACGCGCTCACAACGAGTAATTAAGATCCTGTACTATGAAAAGCCCCGTCAAAAAAGAAAATACATATATTCTTCTTTTAAAGTTTAGACAGACCTTGTTTGACTACCTCCAGTATTTCTCTCTCATATAACAGACGCGACACGCGCGAGCAGCCGCACGCCATGTCCGGTTACCGAGACAAGCAAACTGCACCGTTGCTGTGCGCGTGTCTGACTTACGAGCGCAACGAGGCCGCAGGTCACCACCGAGATCTTGACAAGGCCAGCACACGCCAGCAGGCAACGTCACGATAACGATAAATGAAGGTGCGAGCGCGGATCTGAGTCGAGTCACGTGGTGCTCTCTCGCCACTTCACCCAAGCCCGTCCTTTATCTCTCATCCGCTCGTCGTGACGTTCGCTGATGGGGGAGGCGGTCATTCAAAGGCCTCGTTAAAATCTCGGTGGTGACGGGCTGACACGGCGGCGGGGAAAGACAAGTCAAACTGCGCTGCAGCTAACTCCAGCCGCCAACGATTCGCGGCACAGCATCAGTCCAGACTACGCTGAACATTCGGGTTGAGCGTCCTGACGGCTGTACACTACACAGCCAGTGCACGACGCAGCAGGACAAAACATTCTCTTCGCTACATATGCGGCACCCGGGCCTCTACCAACCTTCGCATCAGCTTCATTCGAAGTAGACTCTCAAGTCGCCTTACGAAGTCGGCCGGCGTCGTTCCGGCCAAGGAATACCACCGCTCAAAGAAGCGTTGCTCACGCAACATAGCCTGTATGCGGTAGTTTGCGGTGATGGTTTGTGGGGTTTAGCGTCCCAAAGCGACTCGGGCTATAGAGGGACTCCGTAGTGGAAGGCTCCGGAAATTACGACCACCTGGAGTTCTTTCACATGCACTGGCATCGCACAGCACACGGGAGCCCTGCTTTCCGCCTCCGCAAAAAAAGCGGCCACCGAAGTCGGGATTCAATCCCGCATCCTCGGAAAGAGCAGTCGTAACCACTGCGCCACCCCGGCGGGCTGCCTCATATGCGCTGGCAGATGGGAGCATATATGTGGTAAACATACTGGATGCAGAACTCATTTTTGTAACTATGTAGTAAATTGATAACAGCGCTGAGAATCACGTCTCATTACTCCGAATGTCGCAATTAAGAAACCTTCTCGTTTTATTTTTTAATTTTTTTTTATTTTAGTTATTTCGGTTTGCTCACCAGCACGGCCATCATTTATATATATTTTATTTTTTGTTTCAGAAGGAGGCACACCCTCTCGGGTATCCTTGTGCAAAGGCGCTGGCGGAAAGCGGATTTACCACCTGTACGTACCTGTATTATAGAAGGGGTTTAACTACCACAAAGAACCATTAGCGCATTTCAATCCACCCAAGACGCGCTCCATTCTCAGGGGTGTCGTTAGCGCCAGATTGCCAGAAAGCAGCTTTTTTTTTTTTTCTTTCTTTTATGCACGCTTGCAACAAGCTCTCTTCAAAGGGCGCCCATGTATTCGGCCGCAGAGTCCATGCATTATTTATAAGCGCACCCCGCTCTTGGGCGTCCGCGGCGTGCGCACAGTGGCGCAGCAGGGATAAACAGTGACGATCCACGATATGACGCCTAACTATACAGCTAGCTCAACCTCCCGTGTGGCAATTGTGTAGGCTTCATGCATTATTCACGCGCATCATTTCGCACATCGGGCGGGCGAAGCATGTCGCCCAACTGACAAGAATAACGAGTAACGGCGAAAGTTTAACGCCACGAAAAGATTCAGATGGTCATCTCTTTTATTTTTCTCCCTCTCGTACATCTCGCGCATTCATTACAGAAATCGTCACGACCAGCCTCTTTCGTTCTAAAGTGCCGATGCTGCACCGCCGGCTTTACAGATGCGATATATTGCATTTCCGAAGGGATCGCAAGCGCGAACTCTATACCGCTGATAAGCGGACTACTGGTATCGTCCGTCATAACCATAAATTCGACGGCATTTTTCTTTTTTTTTTTTCAAGGGAGGATTAAAGTGGGCATAGCTGTAAATGCGGAGGAAAAAAGTAGCACCACGTGGGTTTCTTTTGAAACGTCGCAGTACAGGCTTAGCGAACAAAAAATAAAAAATATGGTGGGAGGAGGTCGACAGTAAGCTGCGCCGGCTAAAATCCCGTACCATTTAACTACCGAGATGCTGAGCAAGATGTATATACTACCCTCTTTCTGCGCAAACGCACACGCACGCGAAAGTTAGAAGCTGAAAAAAAAAATAATAAAAAAGAGCACGGAACCAAAAGCAGGTGAAGACCAGGAGACACGGTACAGAGTTAGAAGGTCAGACTGCAGCCCGTTTCGTTGTTTGGGAAGTGCACAGTAAATAAAGAGAAGCCTAGCGAAAAGTGTCGCTCTCGAACGCCGAACGACGGCTGTGATATGTTATAGACTTGCTGAGGTCACGTAAGGCATACAAGATATCGCAGGATATTCGCTATTTTATTAACATTATTTCGCAATAATCCTCACCATCACACGAAAATCATAAGAAAAGAATAAGCAGCGATTATATCGATTAGTCTTTTCAGGTCTTATGTGACCAAAACGCATCGATGATGGCTCAACTGTCGTTCGGCGTTTGAAACCGGAACTGGATGGGAAAAATTTAAAATACACATTATTTTCGTTGTAGGAGAATTTCGCGTCGTGATTCGTGGGCCCTGTTGTCTTGTGCACCGCTGCGAAGAAAACGAGCATCAAGATTTTTCGTGTCTCTACTCCTGTAAGCAAGCTCAGTTTTAGACTGGCAAAGACGATGAAAACAAAGCGTACACGAAAACTTTGGCTGGCGTTCTTTAACTATCCACCAAAGCGCGCTCGGTGAACCGCTGTTTGGGAGTATCGCGGTACTATAGCTGAACTGCCGTTTAACTAAACGGCAGTTGAAACCGCCCGTGTAACACGGGTATTAAATGGCACGCGCATTAAATGGCACGCGCGTAACTCTGCGAGAAGGAGCAGCCCACTCTTCATCGTCTCGTGCATTAAACTATGGTGCGAAAAAATCCACTGCTTCGCATGAGGTCGCGCATCATATTTTCGACCACGAAAACGGTATTTCGAACGTGGCGAAATGCTGAAATTAAGCCTTGTGCGCGATGCAGGTCAAAGAAATTTGTTAATGCACACATGCACAGACACCCCGCGGTCGTCAAATAAAAACAAAGAGTTAAGGACGACAGCCGGGCGAGTGATACGCGACGCGTACACTTGCTTTCTCCAGCCCTCGATCGGTTCCATTGCCTGACACGAGTGTACAAGAACCCCCCCACCACCACTCCCTTTCCGATTGGCGGGAGGACTGCTCGACCTGCCACAAGAGAAAATAGCGAATATCCTTCTCCGGCTTTTTTTAAAGGTTATTTGTAATTTATTTTTACACAACGACATTACGACAGAGAAGCAAACATTATATCGCGAAAAATTAAAAAAAAACGACAAAGGCAAAAAAAAGAAAAAGAACAGTGGGCCTAGGAGGTGACAGGCCCGCCGCGCAATCGCTTCCGGGCAGCTGTTGCGGACAGCGGCCCCGGGAGCACGAAGTGCTCTGCAGCGCGCTGCGTTCCGGCACTGCCACCACAGCTCTGAGGGCATGGGCGGCGCGTTGAAGCCGCACAGCCGACTACCGGTCCCAGCTCACTTTCCCTTGCTCCCGGCTCCCGACACACCGAGTGCGACCACCTTTTTGTCTCTGCGTGGCAGCGACAGGCGCCCTCGAAGAGGCGCTTCGCTGCGGAAATACAAGCTGTCGGCAACGGCGAAGTCAACACAAGAGCCGGGAAAGAAGGAAACTGCACGTGAGAACCGAAGCCGGCTGCCTGGCGCGCTGCGCTGCTCACGGAAAGACTAAACAAAGCTGCTACTGGCATCTTCGAGAGTGAAACGGCATCTTCGGCTCTTTCGCAGAGTACGCCTGTTTTCACGAATTGAAGTGCTCAAGCATGCCCAGATTTAAAGCAGCGAAAAGAAAAGGCAGGGGAAAGAAGCGAAAAGAAGAAAGGTTCCAACAGAAGCATCTTTTTGTAGTCTTACTCCGGAACTTGACGTCTGGTGAAGTATTCGGACCATGCGAGAAGCCTCTAAGCTTCGTAAGACGCCCACTTTGGCCGCAGTTGAGAAAACTTTATGAAAGACGTGGACATCAGAAAGCCTGCGTCTTCATTTAAAACCTGATATCATACAGCCTGCCGGGACGTATACGAACAGAGGCAATATGAGAGGGAACACGGGAGCGCGTGGACTTCGCATTTCGCAAAGCGCTGCTATCAACAGAAGACGAGAATAGCTGGCGCCAAGCGCATGGTCGGAAAGAGCGGCCGACCAAGCTTGCTTTGCACGCAACTTTACCGTTGATTCTTATCACATATCGGTGGAGCGCTTTGCAAAGCGTGGAGGCTACGCGCTCCCGTGTTCCCTCTCGTATTGCTCCTAGCTGTACTCCCGTGGCGGGCCACAACCACACAAAAGTTTTAATAGACAGCGAACAGCCTGTCTATTGAAACTTTTTCTAGGCGGTTGCGGGGCACGCTTCCTTTGTGCTTACAGCTCGGCCAATCGTCCTCTTAGTCCGCACTTCTGTCATGTTATGATCAAAGTGCATGGGTCTCGCCATGGATCACATTCGGCAAGGTCGCAGCAATGTAGGCCGGATAAAGCGTCGGCCAGTCGTCTTTTCTTGTTCCGCCGGGGTGGTGCTCGACGTTTACACGAGAAGGGAAAACACCAGCCGGTGACAACGGTATTCTTTCCACGCACAGCTCCACTCGGAAGCACTCTGGCGGCGGCGGTCAGGCTGGATCAGCTTGACGCGGTTCCTCTACGAGCAATATCCTGGGATTACGGTTAAGCGCATGTCCCTGCGCCGAATTGCAGGGTCGAAGCTGGCAGTGCGAAAACACGTAGAGAATGGCAAGGAATTAATTGTGCGAGTGGTGATTTACTCTGCATCCGGGTCCTTCAAACCGAGCACCCCCCCCCCCCCCCAAATTTCCCTCCATTTTGTTTTCTTCCAATAACACCCTGATGTAGACAGACCACAAAAAAAAATAATAATAAGAGCGGCTGTACATATCCGTCATTCCCTGATCCCATATTCGGCAAAGGTTAACTGTATCGTAGCGGCTGCTAAAGCCTCATGGGAAAACTTGGGTGATTCAACGCTCTCGGTGGCTGCCTCAAGCGGGCCGAAAAGTGAAAAACATTCTACGTTAAAATCGCGCGAAACTCTACATATGCAATGCAGGAAGTCCCAGGAACGTCCCCCTTGACCACCTGCTACCATACCAGTCTTCGCCTGACGACGAGCGCCCCCAGCAACGCCAAGAAGGAGAAAAAGAAGAAGAAAGAAAGAGAAAGAAGAAGGAAAAGAAGAAGAGAAAGCAGAAGAAAAAGAAATAAGAAGAACAAAGAGAGAGAGAGAGAGAGAGAGAGAGAGAGAGAGAACCAATAAGATAGGCTCATGAACAGCGCAGCAGTCAAGAAGTATATCTCCTTTACGCCACAGCATAGAGCAGCATCAATGCACACGTCGCCACCAGCCCCTAAAGTGGCAACAACTTCCTCAGGAGACACCCAAGTAAGCCGTTCCTCAAGCTCACCGGGACACACGCCTGGGCGATGGGCGGAGGAATGTTCGGTCCACGTTACGCCCCAAAACGTGGGTATGGCCCTGAGAGGGCGCAGCAGACTGTCTATTGGAGACAGCGAACACGAGTGCCATACGTCCCTCGACTATACTGGAATGCTTATTCTGCTCTCAAATGTGCTGAAGAAAAAAGTACGGGAAATGGATCTGCTGCCCCTTAGAGCACGACGAGATAGACTACTTGGAGCTTCATTCCCGCGTGATCTCTTCGAGCTGTTCTTACTTCTGAACCTTCGTAGATGATGACGTGGTTTTTTGGTTGGTTTGTGGGGTTTAACGTCCCAAAGCGACTCAGGCTATGAGAGACGCCGTAGTGGAGGACTCCGGAAATTTCGACCACCTGGGGTTCTTTAACGTGCACTGACATCGCACAGCACACGGGCACCTTGCTTTTCGCCTCCATCGAAAAGCAGCCGCCGAGGCCGGGATTCGATCCCGCATCCTTGGGAACAGTACTCGAGCGCCGTAACCACTGCGCCACCCCGGCGGGGTAGAAGATGACGTGGTGAAACGAGAGCTAGGAACAGCGATTTAACGCTCGTACTGCGTTGACATACACACGAACGTCAACGCGGGTAATCTACATCGCTGTATCCAAAACAAACAAAAAAAAAAAGGAAGTATTGCGATTATATCTTGAGCATGACGGGCGAAATGAAAGTGTTCGCTGTCACGCAATTTACCCGCTAGCGTGGACGCATCATGTTTTCGCATTGTTTTCGTCTACTAAACACACTTGGAGCGTCGAACAAACAGCCAACCCCAGTAAGCGGCAAAAATCGAAGCGCGTTCACGGGCCAAAACTGAACAGTGGTGAATTTCAATGACAAAATTGCAGCGCTCCCGGCGGACACACTTTTGTTGCTCTGCACTTTTCGGAGCGAGTGTACGCTAATGGCACGTCCATATTGCGGATCGGGCGTTCTGACAGCACACTGGGAGCAGTCACAGAGTGCATTCAGCTTCGCCGAAGTCAGCCGGGTACTTTCTCCGTCAGTCCACGACCCCTCCCTAAATCCAACCCGAGCTCGAGGGAGTGTTCCGAGGGGAGATTGGACGCAGCAGGCGGATCGTTCCTGACCTACGATTAGAATTCGCCATTAGCTAATTCTCCGTGGAGAACAGCCTCCTGCCGTAGAAGGGGCTCCCGCGCACGCACATGGGTATTTTCCACCTGCTGGTGCGGACGGGTATACTGAACGAGTCGCTCTGCAGTATAACTATCAAACCACCACGTTGGCTGTTGTACGCTATTTTCCTTTTAAGCGAGCGACTGCTATTTTTTCACGCCGTTTCTTTGCTTCGCTTTCTCTACACGAGTCTAATTTTGTGCTCGCACACCCCGCAGCAAAATATTACGGGACGACGGAAATAAATTAATCCGGCGCAATCACGCAAGTTAATCTTTTGTGATACCTGTACGCGGGAGGCGACGTGTATACTTCGAGGGTCCCCAGATAGCAGTACGCCAATGAGCCTTAATTCGAGGGTTTCGAGACACAGCTACAATCGGCTTCTTTCTGGGTGAGATTCCCGCAAACTATTGCTGCCTACTGTACGCGTACTGCTTCTGGTCTGCGAGGGAGAGGAGGCCACAGACTACTCTACCATTCGGACAATAAGCTGCATCCCCTTCATCGTCTGCTTTTTGCACCTGGAAGCGTCACTACCGCCAGGCGCCGAACGGGTTTGCACGCAAAAGTTCATCCTCGGCTACGGAAAACTAGTTGCTAACGGGCGATGGTCAATGGTCATACGGGACAGGTGCAATCTTCCTGTCTGCATGCTTGCACGATGAGGTTCACGGCACGCGTTTGCCGTTCGGCAATTTGGCGGTGAGAATACGGCCCTAGGGAAAGGTTCAATCGTTCTTATGCGTCCACTTTCGAGAATCCGAGAAAGAATTTTAACGAAGCTTTCAGCTTCATGCACACAGCCTAAATTAAGCAGAATCGCTCAAGGCCCACACTCCATGTACGCAGCACACATCGAAAGCAAGAGCTGTAGCGAACAATCGGCGTTGCGCCAAACGCCCCCGTTTTGCCGAAACTTCAGCAGCGTCCATCACAGTCTCACCAGCGAACATGAGCACAGATCCATGCAGTTTCAGCAAGAGTGCAATGCGCGGAAGCAAAAAATGATGCAAAGCCTCTTCCTTTGTCTTGTAAACACAGCCAAGGACCAGCGTGACCGGATAATATGACTGGGGCGAACAAAGACGCCCACAACTATACGTTAGCTGTGTTCATTATATAATTTACAAGGATCCCCCAGTGCCCTTTATTGTTATCACTCCCCTCTGTACTTTTCCTCGCTATCATCGCCCTGCCTCTTTTCTTTGGTGGTGCTTAAGATATAAACCACTACCGCCAGCACCACCACCTGTACAAGCTCGAGAACGGGTTCACAATTCGGGGGAGGCAGATCGTTATTGCCATGCTGGCATAACCTTTTCCTCTTCGTTTGTTGGCATCACCATATGCGTCCGGGAAGCGTTGCGACCACGCGCTGGCGCGTCGGAATTGGTACAAGCGCGACAGTGGTTGAGACTGCCGGTGACAGCACCTGAGGAAGTATGCAATACCCCCGACATGCCCCATGGATTTATTCAGGCGTTATTAGCAGATCTCTTTAAATACGCCACAAGAGTAGAGTACAAGGTGCAGTCACAGCGTGTGCGTACAGCCCTTGGCTTATGGCGAATAATGCGCTCACACCAAACGACATCGCGAAAGCACCCACAAGGTAAGAAGCCTCCCAAAGAATCGCACGCGACCGCAGCGTCGCCGAAGGGAACGCTTCTCCATATATCCCTCGCCTAAGGTAGTAGCGGCCTTCTCTAGGAGGCAAAAAAAAAAAAAAAAGAATGAAACGAAGACCACGAAGACGACAGCCCTGTATTTCAGCGAAGTAAGTCGCGCCGAAAAATGAAACTGGATTCATCAACCAAGGTCCAAAATAAGCAAGCAAACCGGCCGCCCCGAAACAAGTGACAAATGAGCTCCCAGACCGGACCCCTATACCTTCCATCCATTGTATAAACGTTTTCTTTCCAAACATTAATCGTGTTATCGCAGAGAAGGCCGGACGCCACGCGCAGGAGAAAACGTAACTCATTTAGGACTAAAAAGACTGCCAAACAATGCGCGATTCAGTACCGCGTGGCACGGCCGGGTGTTGTTCGTGCGCTGCGCAGTCAATAAGAGATAAGAAGAAGGGAAAGTAAAAGTTGGAAGCAGCTCATTCCGCTGTTCTCTGTGGCCTGGGGTTGTGCCCGGCGAGTGGGCGCCGCAAAATACGGGGCTCTATAATAACCTGGCTCTGAATCCGTTTCCCAGACCCGATTTCAGTATTCCATTTCCCGTCATCTGTGCGAGGTAAGGAAGCTCGCAACGGTTTTCTAACTACGCGGAACCGCGTGCCGATCCTGTGCCTGGCAGGCAGCTAGCGATGCACGGCTCGCACTCAAATGCACAAGGGGAAACGAAAGAGGCCGTAGCTGCTTTCGGAAAACACGGGGCGAGCATTATGCGAATATGAAGTTTAACCCGCAGGCCCACAGCGAGTTTCATTGTCCGCAGAGCGAAAAGTGCCGATAAGTGTAACGACGCCCTACGTAATGGCCGGGGCATCGCCGTTGAGCGCAGAGGCTGGAGCATTCATTCGGGCCGACCTCCGTGAAGCTGGGTTTGAGAGGCGAGGTTTGCGCACTGAGAATAACAGCAAAGCATTAGCAGACCTGGAATCACGGGCTTACAGCATAAGCAACGAACGTCCTCGTGAATTTTGGTTTAGCAGTACAGGAGCACATTCTGCCGTGGAAGTATACACCTTCGGGTTGCATGCATTCTTCCAACCTTGCAAATAATTCTCGTGGCACACCACCTTGCGACTGCATATCCCTTCGCGCTCGTCATAGCCTCTGAACTGATTGGCGCATTACAGTGGGGCACAGGAGGGCATGTACAGTCCTACAGTACACGCACCATTCTGAATGGCTCAAGTCGCCCTTGCATTTCGTATAGTGCTGCGAACAACCGGTCAAACGAAGTATTGGCAATTTTCACAACATCGACGCCTGGCTCCGAGAACTAGTATAACAAGTATCGGCAGCGTGCGGAAGCGTTTGCTTCCTTCTTTCCGAGTGCTTCCTAGGCGCATCGAGGCGTCGTTGCTATAATTTTCCAGTAAAAATGCTAGCAGGTTTCAAGCCAGCGAACCAAGTTGAGTTGGCGCAGCGATGCCATCGATGTAGAGTTCGATCGGCAAATTCGCGCTTGTGCTGCTGGTACTGCATAGCCAGAACTTTCGAATTTCCTCCCGTGGCAAGATGAACGCTCGGCAGGATGGCCGCGCGCGTCGTTTTGTACGTCAACGAGATGAGAAAAAACATAATTGTGGGCATTTAAGCATAGCTTGAACCTAGTGATAGAGCGAAAGCTGTGAGTGTTGCAGCGATAGCCTCCTTAACACCCGCTTTTCAATCCGCGCCTTTCTCATAATTTTTATTTAAGTTAGGTTTTGGGGAAAGGAAGGAGCCTTATACTTTTGAGCATACACCACGGAATTGTGGGCGCCTAAACGTAACCAAGTTAAGATGTTTTCATATATTTTCTTGCATATTGCACAGTAATTTATAAGCCTTTACTTTTGAGTGGACGCCATGGAATTGTGGACATCTACACCTAACCAGGTCAAGATCATGTTTTCACATTTTTTTCTCGTATATTATACATTGGTTTATAAGAAAAGGGCAGCATCTGTCTTCGACCTTCAAGGTTGTTCAAGGTGACATCGCACAACCCAGGGCAACCTCTCCGCTTAAGCTACAGGTTTTGGGGAAAGGAAGGTGCAGTATACATTTGGACACCCACACATAATTAGGTCAAGCCCATTACAAGGAGAAATTTAGTGTGAGATGAAGACCTGCTATGCTAGGTTTCGCTTCCATTGTAAATTGGTTGATAAGAAAGGAAAGGCGCGCATTATCTGTCATGGTCACTTGAAGGTGAAAAGCAGCCCCACGCTGAAGGATCGAACTGCCTGGCGTAGTGAAGCTTTCGCTTCAAAAGCCTGCAGCCATCTTTCCACTGCTTTCACACTGCAGCCAGAAGCTCGGGGAGAAGGTAGACATTTCGGGGCAGAAACTTCATTTGGGGTTGGCAAGCCAGTCACAGCGTCGATGGTCGTGTGTTCGCAGCATTTTCACATGTGGCGACCTCCTTTTAACCAGATGTCGATTCGGTGCTATTATAGCTTCGTTTCCTTTTTGATTTCCGGTAGATTTAATTGCAGCCTCGATGCGATCGTAACGTTCGCAAATTTGTGCCCCCTCGTAACCAGAGCTAAATTTGAAGCACCTTTTTTTTTTTTTTTTTTTTTCTCCGCATTCTATATTTCGCACCGGTGCTTGTTGATTCTATGCACTCGTGTTTCACAGCCTGAAAAATAAAACGTCAAAATCAAGAGACCGGCGCGGTGATACACGACCGAAGTTCGAAAAAGCCGGAGCTAACGAAAAAAAAAAAAAACAAAACAAAGAAAGCGGCAAGGCAGGTGGAGATGTCTCGGGGGTGAAGGGTAAGTTTACACACTATAGGCCCCACGTGTAAATTTTACTTTCGCACGATTATAATTTGGATGCCCCTTCCCCTCCCGACAAGAGTGAATTACACGTCTAGGCAGCCCGAGTTCTCGTGAGAAAATGCAGACGTGGTGAAGCTTGTCTCGAACTGCTCGTGCGGAGCTCTGCAGACAAACGTATATTGCAGCATTTTACGCAAGGGATCCAAAATATTGCAGCATTTTACGCTCAGAATGAAGCCTAGCGCGACGCATCGTGACGCGTATTCTTCGCGCGATAAATGAGGGGACCGACGCAGCCACCGCCGCACGCATGCGGATCGCAGACAGCTGCTCTAGCAAGGACAGTAAACGTACCGTCTTTGCCAAAAGTAACCAGGCTGCGTGTTTTGCTTATTGCTAGAATTCTAAAGACAACATGAATTCCCAGAGGATCACAACTTATTGAGAATTGAGGTCAAGAGTTTAACTTTATTTTGCACATATTTGCAGCGTTAGAAAGGGTACCAGTTCTCTGCTACCCGACTGAGAAGCTGAACACGCAGCCTGGTTACTTTTGGCAAAGACGGTACGTGGCCAAGAAATAGAGCTGGACGCACACTTTGTGCACAAGGCATTCGTCTGCTGCGCGACACATTAAATGAGCCCAGGTGGTTGAAATGCCCTCCGCTACGGCGTCTTCTCATCGCTTCGAGACCCTTATGAATTGCGATTCAATTTTACCCCCATCTCCGTCACGCGTTGAACCCGATACGGCGCACTGCTATCGCAGGTTGGGTCGGTATAACGAAATCGAAGGAGAGTATGTCATTTTATAAAACGAAAAAGAACGAAAACAAAATAGAAACAGAAATGCAAACGTGCTGTCCTGGCCCTGACCCCGCTGTAGGACGGCGAGAAACAGATGCTTTTCTATGCGAAAGCCTTTGAGGAAAAATTCTTCCACGGTTAAGCACTCTCCCCTTCATCCCGCTTGGCCTTTGTATTCGCATACAAGTGTCAATCAAACAAGCGGAATAGGCCCGTCAAGGCTGCAGTCACAGCCGAAAACACAGGGCTGCCTCAAGTACAGAGGCCAAAATGACACAGCCACCCTGCATTCTTCCAGATTAACGCATGCACAAAATTCATGCACCTGCAGCACGCACTGTGCATGCAGTCAGTAAACTACGCGAGCAAATTTGTCACTGAGCATAGCAACCGTGCTACACTGTTTCCCTTTCCGCTCATTTTAGTATGCGTCTGGCAAAATGTGACCCAAAGATCAGTACAACTTTCGACGGTAACTAACGTTTCTGGTCAGGAATTCAGAGGCGTCGGATCCGAGCTTCATCGTTGCACAAAGTAGCTTGATGCGTCGAATACCCTTTACGCGTGCCCTCGTGTAGTTGGCGAAGATTAAATATGCATGAGCTGAGCGGCTCAAAATTGTACAACTTCCGCAGCTCTACTAACTTGAGCGCTATATCGCGAATGCGTTTAAAACACGAGAATAAGCTTCCCTGTAAATGGCAGCGCGCAGACACGCCTGCTGTGCACGCGACTGTATTCTCGCAACACTGAAAGCGCGCTCGATAAGTTTCCAGCGCTTCCATGGGATGCGTTAAAACGTCCAGACATCGTTTCGGTGTTGCGACAGCAGATGCAATTTCGCTTAAACGACAAAAGTGTCGCACTGCACGGCAGCGTGAGCGTCAACAAAAGAGAGAAAGAAGTATAAGGAAAAACGAATTGACAAAAGTTCCTCCGCCCAACGATGGCATGTTTAGCATAAGACGAGATGCAACGCTGCACTAAAAAGAAGAAGAAAAAAAAAAACAGACGAGAGATGTTGAGAACGCGCCAACTGAAGTGGGCAAAATCGGGACAAATACGCGGAGAACGCAGTGGAGCGAATATGTTTTTTTTTTTTTTTTGCGGAAAGTTTTTTCGTCAAAGGATTTCCCTCCGCACGATTTAGAAACGCAAAAGAGGTCCCTGCCGAAAGGACTGTGGCGTTCGAGAAGTAGGAGTGAACCTCTGGAGTGGACTGGCAAGCGCACGCACGCACGCACGCACGCACACACACACACACACACACACACACACACACACACACACACACACACACACACACACACACACACACACACACACACACACACACACACACACACACACACACACACACACACACGCGCGCGAGCACAGAAAAAAATATTGGCAGCGCCACGCCAATATGCTGCTTTTGATAGCTCGATGAATGAACACTCGAGGATGCGAGGATAACGTGGATGTTGTCTTCCGTGCGTATTGGCCTCGTTTGAGACAAGCTAACGAGACAGCGGTCACGTGGAGAAGGATGGCCGGCCACGGGTTCCCCTAACTGGACGGTGGAGGCCATATAATAGAATGCAAAACCGCGCGTACACTACATCCGGGCTTCCACCGGCGATGAGTGAGTCAGACGCAGCCGCTAAACAAGCTCCGAGAAGAGCTGCGCACAAAATAACACCCCGATTTTTTTTTTTTTCTCTCTCCAGCGCCTGGCAGACATTAGGTGGGACACACTGTCAATTTATATCGTCTACTGACGCCGCCTGCCGGGACCATTAGAGCGTACTCGCACAGATAGTGCCGACGGGGCGTCGGTCAGATGCGGGTGCACCTGCCACATGGTGGCCACACGCGCATGCGCAGTGGCGGCGGTTGGTGGTGGTGGACGGGGAAGACATCTCCGTCGGCTGGACACGTCAAAGCACCTGCTCTTAGGACTGCTGCGAACAGGTGCACAAAGCTGGCGCTACCACTTATGCCATGCTAGCGCAGGTGTACAAAACAGTACAGCGAGCAATATGGCGACGCGCAAGTAGCGCCTTTACAAAATTGGTCAAAGGGCGCTGCCATATTGGAGACTAAGCTGTGTTCATAACACAGGAAAAAGCTGAGGAATCTCCCCCCCCCCCTCCCCCCGCCTGCTTCACAGCCCAGTCAAACCGGTTTCTCCCGGGGTCGAGAAGTCGGAACGAGCAAACATAAATATAGGCCCCAACTCGTCCGAAACGCAAATGCAACTAAGCTCACTGACCCGACAGACGACGCAGTGGGGCGCGCCTGTCATTTATGTCCATTCGTGCGAGAAGCCCCGCAGACTACACGATTCAAGAAGCGAGTTCCAGCCATATAAGGCTCTGCGCTACAACGCAACTAGCTCTACTGCCCTTCCTTGCCTCAACCCCCCGCCCTGCCTACTGGATAGAAACGAAGTTCGCTTTCCACGCACTGCTTCGATCAAAGAGCTCCGTCCTGGCGCAGCTGCGCAGTCGTCGAGTTGTTTTCTCCTATCACTTGCAAGTTTGATGACTTGCACTCGTCTCTGGACGAAAGAGCCCAACGATGTTCGCTCCCGTCGCGCGCATGATCTTCGCGCTGCAAACGTCGTCTCAGAGTCGACCCATGCTTTGGCAATGGCGTCGCAGTTATAACAATCCTGCGATCGCAGGAATTAAACTACTGATTAGAATTATCATTAGTATGTGGTTCTATGGGTTCTACTTAAGTTCAGGACAACGCAGAGGGCTATGGAACGAAAAATAGTAGGCGTAACGTTAAGAGATAGGAAGCGCGCAGAGTGGGTCAGAGAAATAACTCGTGTTAATGACATCCTAGTGGAAATCAAGAAGAAGAAATGGACATAGGGTATGTAGTGCGAAGCGAGGATAACCGATGGTAACTTAGGATAACATATTGGATTCCAAGGAAATGGAAAACGACGTCGGGGACCCTCAGAAAGTTAGGTGGGCGGATAGGGTTAAGAAGTTCCCAGGTGTCAAGTGGACGCAGCTAGCATAGGACCGGGTTAATTGGAGGAATATGGGAGAGGCCTTCGCCCTCCAGGAGATATAGTCCGGCTGATGATGATAATGGTGATTAATGTATTCCAGTAACATGAATGACCAATTAACGCTCTCTAAGCTGAAACGTGATTTCAAGGTAGTTTCGACACTTTCCGAAGGACAATCCAATAGCTATCATTTCAATTAAACTGTTTTTACCTCAGCGCGATTTCGAATCAGCTTATTATGTACTTTGGGGGAAAAGTAATAACTAATAATTAATACAATTCAATTGCTGTCTGAGCTATATTCCGCCACCCCCAACGTGGTCACCTAACCATGCAACCTATCAGAAGTGCAACAGTAACTTGCCTCTGCCCAACAGCTACATGGTTCTCTGTGAAACCATTGAGGGTCAACGATTTAAACCCCAGCAAAATAGCCGGATCCGGCAAATCAAGCCCTCCCCCGCAGCCTTCCCTCTGCCCTCCCATTCGTTATAACATATGCGGCTGTTCCACGCGGGTGGCGAGAGGGCAGAAGCGCAACTAGAGGCATACGGCGAAAAATGGGCGAAGAAACCTTTTTTTCACTTCGTGAGGCAGGGGCCGCAACACACCCTATAGGTATCGTTTTTTATGTGACCTTTTTTCTTGTGTCATGATTCCTTGTCGCAAAGCTATAAAAGCGGGCGCAGGACAGACTTTGAAAGCAAGATTTTGCTAGACGCACGGGAATATTATACCATTTTTATGAATATGTTCATACCGGTACCTTATGATATTCAGCCCCGCCGGGGTGGGGAAGTAGTTACGGCGCTCGATTAGTGTTCTCAAGGATGCGGGATCGAATCCCGGCCTCGGCGGCCGCTCTTCGATGGAGGCGAAAAGTAAGGCGCCCGTGTGCTGTGCGATGCCAGTGCACTTTAAAGAACCCCAGGTGGTCGAAATTTCCGGAGTCCTCCACTACGGCATCTCTCATAACCTGAGTCGCTTTGGTACGTTAAACCCCACAAACCAAACCAAACCTTATGATATTCTGCAGTCGTCTCACATTTAGGAGTGATGCTGTCCAAGAAGACTGAACTTAAACCAAGAGTGGCGTTCAAAGGGGCTCCATCCTGCGAAGCGTACGACGTCGCTGGTACCGAAGGAGAGAGTGGAACGGACCTTTCAGTCATGATGATGATGATGATAATAATAACAATAATAATAATAATAATAATAATAATAATAATAATAGCTTTGCAGCCATCTAGTCCTAACAGGCGGCCGTTCGTTAAATTGTGGGTTGTGCATATACTACTTCCCGCCCACTTTCCCATCTCGAAGCTTCTTCGCGGTCCAAGTAGCCATTCTGGTGCTGGTCCGTAAACTGCTCTACAACGAAATAAAGTAATTCATCGGTGTACTTTGCCGCCTGCGCGTGAGAGAACAATGTAGGCTGAGCTCATCACCTGCATCGCTTCAATATGTTCACAGAGTGCAACACAACGAGCGGGACACAGCCCTTCATTATTACAACGCAGAGCACCCGGCCTCGCCATCGATCTCCCACGTATTACATATATGCAACGTCGAACCACTTCCCGAGCGGCCATAAAAGAGCGAGGGGGCAAGGGGGGGGGGGGGGGGGAATACGGCGCGCGACAGAGGAAAAAACAACAACAGCAGAGACAAGTTTTCTACACGCTTACGACGGATTAGAAAGTATCGCGCCGGACCTATATATTAGCAAACACGCGGAGAGCGCGGCTCGAAGGCGAGTTTCAGAAAATTCGGTCGGCTCTAGCTCGCGCCGAGAGATCTTGTTCGGAGGTCGTACATTTTGATGTGTTCTGCCCCGTTGTTTTGCAGCCGATTTCTCCTCTAGAAAACATACTCTGATAGACGCTAGGGCAAAGTAGGTATACGTGCATCGGCACAACTAAGGAAGCGCGCTGGAATTCAGGTGCTTACATTGGACAAGAGATTCGAGCAGACTTCCGGAATGAAATTTTCCTTCTCGTCTGACAAAAAGCGCTGAGATAGCTGGCCCGCTCTCACACTGGAGTGGAGGTGACTTTGATCATCTTCACTATATACCGGACTAAGATGGGGGCGAGAAAAGGAGCAAATGCCTGCTAAATTTATTTACAGACCCCACGAATACTACACACTAAAAAAAAAAAAAAAGGGAAAACAACGGCGGAGACACTGAAGACTGCTTGAGCGTGGGATCCTGAGCGGCGGAGTTTCTTTCATTAACGATATTTGTGCGTGATAGCTTCGCCCGCGTGGATTGTTCCCCTCAAAGGCCGGCACATGTTCGCCGAGCACCAAAACGCCGCTCTCTTCGCAAGATGAGCTTCATCTTTGCGTGCCTCGCTAGCGTTTGCGAGGAGGGCTGCCGAAATTGTCTGGGCGGCGACAACCTCTCGCCATGGGCTCTCATCGACGCATGCAGTGCAGTGGTGTTGAAGGGTTGTTGCGGTGGTATTGCCCAGACGCGACGCCGTTGATCTACTTATCTTGCTTTCTACGCTTGCTTTGGCGCAACGTTTGATCGGCCACATGCACCACGCTACCTAGCTGCGCTGTCGCTGTGCTGTGCCCGACGACAGCGTCATGACGTCATCTTTATGGGACCATCTTTCTCGGTCCCAAGAACAATCATAACGCCGACGGAATTTCGCATAATGTTCTCGCGTTAAAAGGTCGAGCAGAAAATTACACACTTGAAAGCACGCAGGAAAAAGAAAAACGCGCCCACATATGCGGTCATTCATTAGTTGTGATTGTGAACGCAGTAAAATTAACGAAAGCAGTGTTCCCAGATGGAAAGCCTAATCAAACTACTCCCTGGGGCCAACTTTGTCTAAATTCATTATAAGAGTCTGCAGCAACGAAAAAAAAAATATGAGCCTTTTTATGGTTACACATATATGTTATATGAGCGGAAGCTCTGCATGCCACAGCCTCTCGTTCAATCTTCTTACCACAAAACGGAAAGTATAATAACATCTTACCTGCCCCGCCGCGGTGGTGCAGTGGTTAGGGCGCTCGACTACTGTGCCCAAGGATGTGGGATCGAATCCCGACCGCGGCGGTCGCTTTTCGATGGAGGCTAAAAGCTACGCGCCCGTGTGCTGTACGATGCCAGTGCACGTTTTAAAAAACCGCAAATGGTCGAAATTTCCGGAAACCTCCACGGCGTCTCTCATAGCCTCAGTACCTTTGGGACGTGAAACCGCATAAACCAAACCAAACCTTACCTGCAGTCTCTCACCCCAACACAAAGTCAATGTCAACGATCAAATACCACAATGGCACTGCTTGCTCATTGCTGGTCATACCAGTATAGCTATAAATCCGCACAAAAACGGCTAAGCCTTGGTTTGACCTTGAGAGGCCGAGAAGGTTATTCGCCGACACCTGGCGAACTCGGGAGTCGCAGCCCGGATTGTGGAGCTTGCACAGTAAAATATCGGTAACCCCTCCGTCGTTCCGGCCAACATGAACAGCTAGGAAGCTGACATTTGGCTGTTGTCACGGATGGATTCCCCGAAACGAGGTCCATGAACGGACTCGGGGACTGCTCGTGTCAGTGTTTCGTGCCTGCGACCACGAGCGAAGGCCACCCAAGCGTAAGACCGGCGTCTCGAGGGCAGCGCAGAGCCGAGGCGAACGCGGGCGCGCGACCCCTTGGGGTGGCATCGTCGCTGGCCGCGGTCCGCACCTGGGCGCGACGGCGGATCCCTGGAACGGCCGCGCGTCTTCCAAGAATCGAGCGGGGCTTCTTCGCCAGAGAAGCGCTGAAAACATCGGACACGGGCAGCTGCAAGGAGGACCACGAGAGGAGGAAAGAGGAGGATAGACTCGGAAAACAAGGAACCGAGAAATGCGAGCTAGGTGCCGATCAGGGCGGTCGCACTCTGAAGAAGTACAGCCAAAATTCTTCTTCTTCTTCTTCTTCTTCTTCTTCTTCTTCTTCTTCTTCTTCTTCTTCTTCTTCTTCTTCTTCTTCTTCTTCTTCTTCTTCTTCTTCTTCTTCTTCTTCTTCTTCTTCTTCTTCTTCTTCTTCTTCTTCAGCCGGATTATTCCCAATGCAGCGCGAAGGCCTCTCCCATATTCCTCCAATTAACCCGTTCCTGTGTTAGCTGTGCTGGCAAATTTTGCACAATATGTAAATAAATGTCAATAAGTGGTCCGGTGGAATCGGGATGCGAAAGAGAGAGAGAGAGAGAAAAAAAAACTGTGTTTAACTGCTGTTTCAATTGTTTCATTTTAGAAAAGTCGGCATGCCTTGCGCAGAAGGTCAACTGCACCTTATTCTTCCAACGCGTAAAATTTAAATAGTTATTAATGAGAACCTGAACCGTACGGCGCATATAAATTAGTGTCCGCTATATGGACGCTATAGTATAGCGAAGAGGTTATTGACGATAACTTCGGCCAAACAGCGTCATGCGATAAGGTTAAGGTTTATATAGATTTAGATGGTTTAGCGTCCCAAAGCAACTCGGACTATGAGGTGCGCCGTCGTGGAGGGCTCCGGAAATTTCCACCACCCGGGGTTCGGGCTCCTCGCTTTTCGCCTCCATCGAAAAGTGGTCGCCGCGGCCAGGATTCGATCGCGCGTCCTTGCGTTGGAGCCACGTACGCGGCAAGGCGCGTCATGGGATGAGATATTTTCGTCTACTCTAGGTAGCATTGCACCCCGGAGAAGCAGAGCAGCATGCCAGGATAGTATGTTTAACCTTTGTTTAACCAGTGGGCGCCTGGAGGCAGGGATCAAACTCAAAACCACCGCGTGCTAGGAGGACGATCATATCACTGGACCATCGCTGCGGTAGACGGAGCGGATTGGCTCACCGCTAAAGCACGACCAGCTTAGCAAGGTGCGTTTAAATGCTATCCACTACAATAGTGGGGAGGGGAGAGGAGAAAAGGTGACCGTTTCTGTACCGGTGGCCTTGTATACCTACGAGACAGGACCAGCGTGCCGCGATCACGGTACAACGTTTTGTAGTGCGCTCCTTCTGTGCTCCTTGCCACTGTTCAGCCGTCGCGTTGGGGTGACCTTCAGCAACACGGCACACGATATAAACGCCTGAATTTTACCCGATCCGATCGCGCAACTAGCCTGTGAGATGAATTCCGGGAGGGCAACAATAACCCTCTTTCTGGCCTCCGAGATTGTGCACTATAGTCGAATACAGTTCGAAGAAAAAAGCGGCATCCAGCTATAAAAGGACCCTCCCTTCAGCCAATAGCTGCCGAGCCGGCCGCCCTGCACCTACTATAGTAGCGCTTAGAACGTGGTTTCTTCGAGTGAATCCGTGCTGGCAAATAGTTCCTAAATTGTTCGTGAGTTCCAGCAAAAATACGTACCTTTACTCAATTCGACCGACAGTCGTTTACCCATCAGAGTACAAAAGGTAAAACGACGAATTCTGGTGGTGAAGTTCAGCACTGTCGAGTCTTCACCAAACCGCTTCGTTTTTCTGCGCTCCACTGCATCTCTTTTCCGCCATGGAGCCCTAATGAGGTGACCCCGCTGACGACAGCGACCAACCGACGGACGGACGCGACAACCGGAAGCAGCGTTTCGGTAAAAGTCCGCGAGCCCGTGAACGCGGAATAACACGTTTTTCTGTTTGTTTTTTTTTATTTTCCCATGTGTGCCGCGACGTCACACACTTGGAGCGATGCCACTGGCTGGAGGAGGGTCCTTTGACTTTGAGGGCTGTTTGCCGCTTTTTTCTTGACCTGTATACGACCATATAGGAACCGAACGAATGGCCTCATTTGATGGCCAAAGGCCTGAATGCTAGCAGGCAAACACAAATAAATAATAAACATCCCCAATGCGTATTTCAAAAGTCAAACCATTCGATTTAGCCGTTTTTTTTTTTATTTTTGTTTTTCACACAGTTCTTACCCAGTGAGCACCGTGCAGTTCTTTTGTCTAGCCAGTTTCAGATTTGGCAATCTGCTGTAAGCAGGCGCGAAAGATGACGTATGACGAACGCGACGACGCATTTTCTTTTTTTTTTTTTTTGTTCCCTCGCAACGTAGGTGAGACCGAACTGAGCCAAAGAGAATGGCCAAGTCAGGAAGCGGGATGAAGACGCGTGCTAGCAATGAATTCTCTGCGTGCACAGACGGTGAGCTCCTCCCTCGCTTAGACTGGGACCCTTTGACTGGAGCACCGGCGTACAGAAGCTCAATCTCTTATTTCACCCCTCCATCCACTTCATCCCTCTGTCGAAATGAACGCCGGCAAAGAATAAGCCCAAGACCACGGCTACAGAGGAAAGGAAAGGAACGGGAAAATGGTGAAACGAGACGAAGAGAGGAAACGGGCAATGTATTAACTCCGGAAAGCGAAGAGGTTCGCCTACACTCTGTTTCTGATCCCGCGTGTCTTCACCTAAGCACAGCAAGAGGGGCTCCAAGTAGTGCAGCGCCACTCCACTGTTAAAGGTATTACGGGAGTGGCTCGGGCAGCGGTGTTCCCTGTATCGCCGACCCGGGATTTTGGCGACAGCTGCAGAGCGCGTCCATGCGAGAGGAACCAGGTAATGCGCGGGAGAAAAAAGTTGGCCCGTGCGACGTTACATCCTTTTTTTATTCACTCAATTATCGATGCGCACGAGTGTCTATCTTTGCTTCACATTTGGAATGTGGCCTCTTTGCCCATGCGCGGCAGCCGGTTCGTCACTTACAGCCTCGTAGACGGAACTGCGCTCGTTGGGAATAAACGTAGGCTCTCGCCGGGCTTCGACGAGCAAGAACTGCTCTCTTTAGGAGTGGGTAACAACGCGTGACATCCGTTGGTTTTCGTTTATGGGGTTTAACGTCTCAAATCGACTCAGGCTGTGTAAGAAGCCGTAATGCGGAGGGCTGCAGAAAAAAAAAAAAAAAGAAGAAAGACTAAGATGAGCAAAAGGCATCGTTTCACATCGTTTGGCATGGTTTTGCTTGTCGGTTTAGAACTGAGAGATTGGAACAGTGTTTGCCTTGTCCGAAGTGCAAATCGGTCGGCTTTTGAGTAAAATCAAGGTGCAGCATCTGCCTCATTTAATTATCGGTGGACACCTACACTTACAATGAGCGGCATACAACTGGAGGAACCCATGTCGTTGGTTAGGATCCTTATCTCAAAATAAAAAAAAAAAAAGAAAAATATGGCAACACCCTGAGCGCTGCACAAAGACGGCTGCTTCACAGTATTGATACGAAAACACATGATAGTTTTTGTATCGATCCCTGGTGAAGCAGCTGTAGGTAAGGCTTTCTTTTAAATCGTCTAAGTGCTTTTTTCGTTCCAGCAGCCGCCCAGCGGAATGGCTTGCCTGCCGATGCCGTGCTCTCCGCCAGCGATCTTCACTCGCTGATAGCGTATACCTGCTACCTCGTGCAAAAAAAGAAAAAAAAAAAAGGAGAAAAAAAATAACATTTTTGTGCACAAAAAACGCACAGCGGGAGATGTTTACAAATGCACACATACATCCCAACAGACCACCTGGCACGACGAGCAAGCGTAGACTGCCCATCAGCGAAACCTGAACACACACTAACAGCAGAGAACAGCGCAGACATTCGCATTTGCCTCGAAAAGTTCGCAAGATATAAAATAAAATTGAAAACAAAACAAAACAAAAAGAGTTATATGGAACAAAAGACAAAATGCAAGCAAAAAGTTCTAATTACAATCAAGGATCTTCTCTGTTCTGTTATCGATAAGACAATATATACACAGTAAATAAAGTTTCAGACGGCACACTCAGCGCAGAAAAACACACACGCACACGAGAGAAAAGGAAGGACAAAGGGACAATGCGTATTTCAAATGTCACACCGTTCGATTTCACCGGTTTTTTTTTTTTTTTTTTTTTTTTTTTTTTCACAGAGTTCTTACGCAGGAAAGGTCCCGTTTCCTTCCTTTTCTCTCGTGTGCGTGTGTGTTTTTCTGCGCTAAGAACGCCGTCTGAAAGCTGAAAACCGTCTAGCCCGTCTACAAGTTCTTTTAAAGTAAATAAAGTGTGCCGACTAATTTCGGACGATCGGTTAAAAAGAATTTCATCAACACTGCTCTCATGTACTGCTTACTATTATCTTATGAGCGCACCATGCGTGGTATAAAACAATAATTTTGATATTAGTGGGGGCCGCGTCAAAAGATAATTGTTACAGGCTTCCGAGCGTGCGATTAGCCTTGTGGTATACTGGAGTTGCCCGTTCCAGTTAAAGCTTAGAGGTAATAACCATGGTTTGGTTTCCTTTAGAGGCTTTAACGCCCCAAACGACTTAGGCTATAACAGACGCTCAGTAGTTTAATTTTGTTTAACATCCCAAAGCGAAACGGGCTATGGAAAACGCCGTAGTGGAGGGCTCCGGAAATTTCGACCACCTGGGGTCATTTAACGTGCACTGACATCGCACAGCACATAGACGCCTTTCTTTTAGCCTCCCTCGGATTAGATCCCGCATCCTTGGGTACAGAAGTCAAGCGCAGTAATCACTAATCGCTGTTGCACCGCGGCAGGACAGAGACGCCGTTGTATAAAGGACTCTGGAATTATCGTCCTTCTAGGGTTCTTTAATGTGCACTGACGTCGCGCAGATAGACGGTCGCATTGTTATTCGCCGCCGTCAAACAGCGTCGGCCGCGACGGGGATCGAACCTGCGTCCTTAAAGCAGTAGACTGCCCGATAACTAAGCCACCGACATGGGGCAGAGGTGATGAAAATGCGTAGATGCTTATACGCAACTAACAGCATACGTGGGTAAGAAATGCGCGTAAATTTCGACTTTAACGAGCAACGTCGCAAACTAACCTTACTCGTAGAGATGAAAGCGTCAGAAAAGCCAAAACAGGTCTGTTAGGCGCCCAGCCGGACAGACAACCGCGAAAGGCCCCGTCAATCCAGAGCTCTCGGCAGCTAATGCCGATCAGCTTTCGCTTAATAATGCGCTTAGTCGGTAAGCTTACCTCTACTAAATTTTACAGCGAAAACAGTTTCAGCTTTGATATTGCTATCTAGAGTACTGCATACAGTGTTCAAATGTTTTAAGTCCAGTTTGAATGACGCGCCTGTCACTGTCAGTTGTTTCCGGAAAAGAACGCATTCACGAGCAAAAAGGAAGAAGAAAAAAGATCCTGACGAGGCCTGGGATCGAGCGGGCCCTTTAGGAACGAGAGAAACGATGAAGTCAGTACAGCTATTGGCATTGCTGTACTCTCATACCATACACTGGATCGTTATTTCAGATTTATCAGTACAATATACACAGCCAGAAAAGTTCGGGTACACTGTAAAAAACGTGTGTGAAATCACAGGTATTTTGAAAGAAATTTTCTGTCCTCGTATAGAGAATACCTGTTCCACTTCATTGACGGAAATACGTTCACGAAAAAAAAAAAACAATAATTTTCTATTTTCCAGCCAAAACCTTGATCGGAAGGCAAACAATTCGATATATGTTTGTCGTCTGCTCTATATTCCACCGCAAACTGATTTTTGCTTGAATAGCAGGTAAATGTTGAACAGAAAGGGAAACGGTATGACAACCCCGAACGCGCTGTCTGACGATCGGTTGCGTAACAATTTTGATTCGAAAGAAGATTACTAGTGGCGCCACATTGAGGTCCGTTTTTGGTTGGCTCCCTGCTACAGCGGCATCTGTTATGCATTTCTCCGCTTTCCTTTTTTTCGGTGGCCAGCCAATGGCAAATGCGCGGCCAACTTTATGGGTGCAATTGAGTATTAGCAGCGCCGAGAGATATCCCTGAAATGAGTAATTAGATTGAAGAAATTGCCGCTTAAGGCAATTTTGTTGTTGTTAGAGGCAGAAAATCATGTGAAATGAAAGACGAGTAAAAAAAGGTATTTGCATCTTTACTTTAACTGCAACTGAAATAAAACTAAAAACAGAAAACAGAAAGCGCCGTGTAACAGAAAATGTTTGTAAAATCACAGAAAAATTAAAAACCGAAAACATAGCAAAACAGAAAATTTCTGGCAACACAGTTACCAGAATTTTTTTTACAGTGTAGGCATATTCATATCACCACCAGTGCATCAGAAAGGAAGCCAGCGCTAGCTGAGAGCGGGTGAGGAATGAAGCACGCAAGAAATGTATGCAAACTGCTTCGTCGGAAGGCACCAAAAGGAGTTATATGACGTATACTCTTTAAACGTGGAAGAAAACACCTATAGGCCGTAAAGTGTGCTGCGTGACAGAGGGGTTATAAACGAACACACGCATGTGGATGCTGGACAACGCCGACTTCAGGAAGCCTGATACTGTTCCAGGTGGACAGGGTCGTCCACTTCTAGCTAGGTCCCTTATTTCAAAGCGTCATTGCGTCCGAGCTGTCCTTGCGAAGCCCCACCTCTGTGTCCCTTTGTGTTTGTATTGCTTTGCTTCGATACGCGCCCGCGTTGGACGTAATGCTGCTTTGAAAGCTGTGACCGTGTTGTAGGTAGAAATGAACGACTCTGTACAAGCGGAATCAAAGCACGTAGAACAAAGTTCAGAGATCAAGTGATGGGAGACGTCGTGTGATTTAGCTGACAGACTATAACGCCCATGGTTTTCGCCCGACACTCTTTCCGCTCCACTGCACCCCTTGCAACACTACCTCGCACACTATATACCTGCCACAAAATGCCCACATTCCCTCCTATCGTCTCTCATCCGTACCCCCATTCGCGCCTCCCTTCTGGGAGGCCGCTCTTCTGGACACACAGCCCGACGACCAGATGCGACTGGTCGAGCGGGCCAGGCTGGAAGAAGCGGCCAGAGCACTCCTGTGTACGGGCCTCGTTTGACACTACATGTAATACCAAATAGCCCAAGCCCTCTCATTTCCAATGCTTTCGACGACAGCACAGTCAGGTGGTGTAGAGTCAGGTCCCGTTCCCTTTTGACACGGCTTATCTCTTGAGTGTGCTGAGCTGTACCAACGCAATTCACACTTACTCCGGAAGAAAATTGTCCAATGCTTAGTCTTCTTTTGTTTGTGGTTTAACGACCTAAAGAGACTCAGGCTATGAGTGACGCCGCGACCACCAGGGGTTGTTTAACGTGCACTGACATCGCACAGCACACGGGCGCGCCTTGCTATTTACCTCCATAGAAAAGCAGCATCCGCGGCAGAAATTCGATGCCATATCCAATTGGGTACAGCATTCGAGCGCCCCAACCCCTGCGCCACCGCGGCGGGTGGTTCGTCCAATGTCTTTCCCGCACAAAATCAAAGGTAAGGAATATTTTACATAAAATAATAGCCAATGCCGCCAATCTCAGTGTCGTGAAACGGTTACGCGAGAAAGCTGCGCTTTGAATCTGCCACGGAGAGAAACCTTCAGTGCCCAATATGGCTCGACAGAGTAGCGCGCGAGAAGAGTGATGCTGAATGTTCCGTGTTAGTTATTCAGGCCGAGGCTGTAGTTTCGAGGTAGCGGTCTGCTGCGACGACATTCGAGCTGGCATAGAGCAGGCGTATATACATAACCCTAGACGAAAAAGGAGAATTGGACGCTTGCCAAGTTGCATAGGAAATGCCGGAAACGTGAACCAGTCTACAACCAACAACAGCAGTCCTAAAAAAAGACTTGCACTCGGCTAGACGCACTTATTCCGAGGGTAAGCTAGGGTGCAGCAGCCGAAGTACTTAATTATCTCCGCTGTGGACCAATTCGTCGCTCGGACGCCTTCGCATTATGCCGTCGCTAGCCTGCGCCAATTGCTGCGGCGCATCTTATAAATAATAAAAAATTTGTTTACTGGAAAGGAAACACGCAGTATCTGTCACACTTTTCTTTCCTGTGGACACCTAAACCGCGCCATAAGGATATGGTGGAAGGTGGGAGTTAAAGCGAAAAGAGTGAAAGAGGCGCAGTAGTGGAGGGCTACGGAGTAATTTCGACCACATGGGGTAACGTGTACTGACATCGCACAGCACACAGACGCCTCCCCGTTTCACCTCCACCGAAACGCCGCCGCCGGCGGTTGGTTTCGAACCCGGGTACTCCGGCAAAGTATAGTTGGACATCTTAACCACTGCGCCACTGCAGCGGGAAACACATCTTTGCCGCTGTAACCATTCCGCGCAGCACTTTGCCGCTTACTGAAAAACCCCAATTTGTTCAAATGAATTTCCTAAAAGCGATAGAAATTCTTCCATTTGCAAATAACCTTCCCAGGATTAGCATTTCCGCTCCAAAAACGTACACGGCGTACGTTCACGCGGGCTGGCCCGAAGCAGGTGAACTGAGGGCAAATGAAACGGCTAATGAGAAAACGAGGGAGCGCAATAACGACATCAAAACCAAGCGTGCGCGAAAACAGAGGGCCTCCCAGTACGAACGACTATACACTGCGCCGCAGCGGAGGGAACAAAGGAGTCTGCGCGCAGCAAACGTCCAAATGACCAAGCACCGCGCCCTAATTCATTCGCCACCGGTATTCGCCTAAACGGCTCTCAAAAGTCCGAATTAAGCGGTCCGGCGGAGCGGCATGAAGTAAGCGGACCGGCCCCATGGAAGCTCGGCCGCTTGCGGCGGAGATTACGCTGGCCCCATATGGAATGCGCTGCTCAATAGTGCGCGAAACACGGCGCGCTGCCGCAGCACCCCCGTTAGGGAGTGCTCCCGAAATGAGCGAGTGTGCTGCGGATTTAACGCCGCTCGTTCACAGTTGGGTGCTGCGTGGCGGGCCGCCGGCGCCAAGACGCGACCGAGTACGGGCGTGCAAGACGTTCCGCCGGGTTGTCCTCGACTTCCTTCCGCCCAATGAACTCTGTGCCGCACTCCAGTTCCAAGTTGTACGGGCAGCCAAGTGCCAGCCGTAAATATGCAGAGCAGTCCCAACGCTGCATCCGTTATATTATGGCGTGCAGCGCCCCAGAATTCCCAAGCGTAGTGTGGAGAGTTAGTTCGGAGACGGTTCAGGCCTAAATGAAAACCCCGGGAACGCCGTCGCGTGGTGCGCGCAGCGGGTCCCGCGCCGGCACACCGCAAGTTTAGTTCCATTTTATTTCTGCTTTTCCGACATGGGAGCTGGAATCCGTTTGCCAGCTAGAAAGAACGATGCGCACGGGTGCATAAGTTTATGGCCCGAGAAACGGGTCGCAGTGCGTTCTTTCGAAATGGAATACGCGAACTTCGGGGATGACCTCGTTGCCAAAGGCAGCGCCGCGTGCCCTCGCTTCGGAGGCAACTCGAAATCTATAGTAGCAGATATGGCACCTCAGGGTGAGAGGAGAAATCTCGTTACGTCCGCACAAATTGTCTCGCGAGAACCCGCGCTGTCCTGCCAGCCGGCGCTGCTCAGGTCGATCAGGTCGATCGGTTCGAGAGTCGTCGCAACTCCGGCAGCCTCCCGTACTCGCATGCGCCAAGAGCGTTCGCAGTTGCGTTTATACCTGCAGAACGCAACGTCTAGAGCAGTAGGAGCAGGCTTTGCGAGAACGTGGCTTCCATTTTATCTTTCTTTTCCGGTACAGGAATTTCGGCGAACAGAAACTAAGAGCTCCAATAGATTACGGATTACAATAAACAGTTCAGAACGCGTTCTGTGTTTACCTTGCACTGGCCCGAAGCTTTTCTTTCTTTTCGATTATTTCGCTGCCTTTCGTTGCCACCCCACAAGTCCACAAGCATTGCGCTCGATTCGAGCGAGTGCCCCATTTTCGCCATTCAAAAGCGTGCGCGTGCATTGCGCAGCAGTATACGTGTGCGGTTTGCGAAAGCTTCCGATGAGTACAAAGGCCGAAATTCAGCGTTGCTGGGCCCACGGTGGAACCAGCTTACGCCGTCGTCCGTTCGCGCCGCCTCCCTCGAGACAGTTCGGCTGAGCGCGTGCAGGTCCCGAGCTGTCGAGAGTTATTTGCGTCACGACCGCTGCCAGCCCGCCGCCTGTCTCCGCGCGCCAGTATAGCTGCGGATTAAGCAGTGCCGCTCGGAAAAAGATGCGCTTTCTCCCAGCGCACAGCGCGCATCACCTGAAGCGTAATCCTGCTGCTGCTGACAACGGCAATGCATGCGCGTTCTCAAACCTCTTATTTATCTTCTTTTTTTTTTTTTTTTTTTTCACTAAACTAACGAGCGAACCTGTGGTAAGTGGGCGCGATTCGGTGCCCCATCAAGAAGACGTCAAGCAGATTTCATCCTACTGTTGAGCATTCCCCAAACTTCGTAATATCATCCGCCTATCTGTATCCCCCTCCCTGCTACGCTTGCATTCCATTGGAAACCATCATTTACCACCGGTTCATCTCGTCATCGCATTACATGATCTGTCTAAGCTCGTTTCTCCCACGTGATTCGAGCAGGAATGTCATAATTCTATAGTTCGTCCCTGAACAACTCTACATGCATCCTGCTCCTTAACTTTACGCCCATCGCGTTCATCTCCAAGCCTCCATTCGCTGTCCTCATTTTAAGCTAAACCTTTTCGTCGGCCTCACGCTTCTGCCCCATTGGTGAGTATACCGGTAAGGCACAGGTGCTATACCTGTACTTCTTCTCTTCAGGGATAAACTGCCTGCCAAATGCGGTCGATCTGAATCTCGCTCTTCCAGTTATTTTCCTCTCGTGGCCAGGACCTGCGGTATCTTCCTGCTTTAAGTAGACGTATTTAGTTACCATGCACCTCCTGCGCCTCAAGACAAACTGCTGTTCCTTTTCAAGACTGCTGAACATTAGTTGAGCTTCCTGCACATTAATACCCTCTTTACAGGCAGTGCACCCCAGGATAGTCCAGAATTCCAGGCCAGAGCAAATCTCGGTGTCCGCTGCATCACCGGTGAGTATACCCGAGAGCGCTGGGGATCGAACCCCGCACCTGGCGCATGCGTGGCGGTAGGCCATCGCTGCGAGGACTGGTCAAACAATTAAACTAACAACTGCCTATTAGAATGCACCTCCAGCCACGTGCTCTGAGGAGGATCGCCGAGTCATACAATGATCCGGCCGTTGCTGCAAAGAGGCGTTTCGTCACTGGAATCTCTTGGAAGCTGCAGCTTGCGCATCTGCAGTGCGCAGTGCGCAGCTGCGCACTGCTTCGCAACGCGCACAGTTTTCAATGACCAACACGGGAAACCCGGGTCAACGGTTGGCGTTCGCTTCTGCAAGAAAGAGGGCGAGAAAAAATAAAACACAGAGGAAAGCGACGGACGGCGCTGCGTAAACACAGGACGCGTGCGGACTCTCAAAGAGCTTATTGTAATTTATAGGTGCTCAGAGTTTCAATGTGCAGAAGTGGTTTTATCAAAAAATGAACAGCAGAGAAGATCACGCTCTCAATAAACATCCTTCTGTACATACAAAAAAAAAGAAAAAAAAACACAAATAATCGACTCGCAGAGGAAGCATATGCACAGCGCAAGCGAAAGCTCACGACAGATATAGTAATCTTCTGCGTTGTGAATTCTCATCGGCCGCCTATCGACCGCCGGCCGCCCACGCGTCAGACAGCGCAAATACGGGGTCATCAACTCCCGGTTCTCGAAACACGAAAGCAACACATTGGCGCCCATAAGATACACAGAAGCAAGGACAGAGTAGATATGCCTCGTTCCTGGCGATCCCCTCGACCGCACCATGGGGAAGGAACGAAGCAGCGAGTCAATATGTCTGCCAAATTTCCCACCTAATCTTCCTTTCGCCTAGCGCCGCGGCTCTGTGACCACCGAGAGTGAAATAGCTGATACGTTTCCTTTTTACTTCACAAACATTTACTTGAATTCTGCTCGTGTATTACGTAGTCCACCCCTCCAGTAATACAAGGCACACAGTTAGCGAGTACACTCAATACTTGCACACTCAGTCCGCCACTGACAGAACAACGGTTTTGCTGCGTCCAGCCTCGTAAAATTACCGGTTTGGATGCATTCTGCGGACTTGGCACCACTGTCTCGAGCGTGACCCCCCAGCGTCATGGTTGTTTCATTACGGTTGCTCCTGCCCCCGTTAGACACGCGCATACGATGCGTGAATGCTTTTTGGTTGTCGATACAACCACGCTGTCCAAGGATGGCGGTCTGATTTGAATTGGAAATAAGGTAGACCGCGCGTCCAGAAGCACGAGCCCCATGCAGACACGCTGCGTCCCGCCCGTGCGTTATAGTTGCAGAGATGCGAGGTCCCTCTTTTCGTTCGACAGCTTCAGAGAAGCGCCCAAGCAGAGCGCAGCGATCACGACAAGCCGGTTGCGTCTGCGGTTGCGCCGAACGCCGGCCGTCAAAGGGCGGACGCACCGTAGGCAGCAAAAGCGAACAGAGCCCGCGTCCAGGAAAGAGGAGACAAATCATCCGTGTACACAGCAGCCGCTCGCGAGCCCACTGTGGCGCAGCAAGGATTCAGGCGAAGCAAGAAGCAGGGATACATTCCCCCGCCACAAGACACCATCTCGGGCAAACATGGTACAAAGGGAATGACAAGAACAAGGGGGGAATCGGCAGAAGCAGAAAGAAGGGAAAAAGGGCGCAAGGGGAAAAAAGAGGAAGCGCGGGGGTGTGAACGAGGACATGTTTGACTTGGGAATGAGCCCGGGGGCAACATCGGCTTCCTCGAACGCCAAGACCCCGCGCCTCCTGAACCCCTCGTTTCTCTTTTATCTCTCCCTCTCTCGTTCTTTTTATCCCACAAGCAACGGGATTTCTCCAAACACTGTTCCGGCGGGCGTTCAAGAGGATGGAGGGCGTGCTAGGTGCACGCCACTAGACACTCCTGCTTACCTCCCCGTGGCGCCAGCGGGCGTCTTCAGAATGACTCCATTCATTCGTGGCGCTCCTTATTAGAGCGCTCGGGCGAACGCCTCCGGCGATACGCGCGCTGCACGCTGCACCGCCAGGCGGGCGTGCGCTCTGCGGCGATAACCCGACTGACAGGGAGAAAAATCACGAAAAAGCGAGTCAAGTGAAAAAAAAAAAAAAATGTAAAGACACACAATGACGCCCAGCCGTTCCACGCACTCGAGCGAATACTTTTACTAGCCTGAAACTCCACCCAAGCTATAGGCTGGACGGAGTGGGACGCCATTATTTCCAGGCGCGAGGCGAAGCTATAGAGAATGCGAGAGTGAGAAAGGGAGCAACCTTTGCGTAAACTAGCCGCAACCCGGGAACCACGTCGCGGGCTGCGACATTCATGCCCATATGCAATGCAAAGAGGCAGCGCGAACAAAAAAGAAAACGCAATGCGTGAAAGGGGGAACACAGAATTTTCTGCGGTGTTTTCTTTTTTTTTTTTTTTTTTTTTTTTAACCGCCAGCGAAGCTCTGTTACATCACTGGCCCCGCTTATCGTCGTCAGCTCGAAACCCCAGCACACTGTTCGCCACATTGGCTGCGCTATCTTGCGTACAAGCGACTAGATCGTTTGCGGAGGATCCCGACTACGACAGGGCGATTCTCCGATGTTTGGGGGCTTGTTCCAGTGCACGGTCCCCTATTTAAAGTGTTACGAGTCGCACTAAAAGTGCCCGTGGCCGACATCCTGAGACATTGTAATCCCAGTGTCCACCAAAATTGAAAACGCGATGTTATCGCCGCGCTGTACACGTTCGCTGGGGCGTGTAGTTTGCCAGAACTTTCGAAGTTTGCGTCGGCCTGCTGTACGGCCGCAAATTTTAACGTACCAGCACAATACTGTAATAGTTCATTTAATGTTCATCAAATTTTCCCGGTGGCAAAAGCGGCCCCAGAGAGAAGGGTAGTTTGGGGAGCAGCGAGGCCACCCGCCGCGGAGGCTCCTTATGGCGTTCGGCTCGTAAGCACAAGGATGCAAATCCTGGCTGCGACGGCCGCATTTAGATGGAAGAGAAATGCTGCAGACGCCCGAGTGCTGTGCTTGTGCGATGTCACTACAGTGCCACTTGTTCCCTTCCTAATCGTTCTCCCATAGTAGGGTGGATATAGCCACCCTACCCATAGCGCGCGGCGAGTCCAAAAGTGAGCACCTCTCTCTCTCTCTCTCTCTCTCTCTCTCTCTCTCTCTCTCTCTCTCTCTCTCTCTCTCTCTCTCTCTCTCTCTCTCACACACACACACACACGCACACACACACACACACACACACACACACACACACACACACACACACACACACACACACACACACACACACACACACAACAAATAACTTGCATTTCAGCGGCGAGCCGTCGTCTCAATTGCTCACTGGCGTCGAGGCAGATAACAGCGGCGCGAAAGAAGGAGGCTAAGCAGAGCTAACCTAACAGTGCTGTGAAATCAGGCATACTGCTTTTTTTTTTTTTTGCTTTGTTCAGTTTTAGGCTATACTACCAAGTGAACCAAGCAAGCCTCAAACGCATTCATCTTGCTGCGAGCTTCGCTCGCTGCGCGCAACTTCCTGCTGTCACTAGTTAAGTAGCAGTTTCGCTGAAACGCGACTAATAGGTCCGCGAAGAGAACAAAGCCAAGGCCTGAAATAGAAACCTTCACCGCGAAAGAGAAACACAACAGAACGGGGTTGACGGGCAGGGAGCCAACCGGTAATAATTCACGCTGGAGGCAGCACGGGAAAGGCGCCGTGCTGGACAGTGGGAGGGGGAACGAAGTAAAAAGAAAAGCGTGGCGGAAACGGGCCGACTGTCCTTCCCGGATCAGCGCAGGATCACACTCGTGTAATGAGGTGGCGGCCCTCGGCATGCCGAGGCTAAGCGGAAATCGCAGAGAGAGTCGGGACTTCGCGAATTGAATGACAGCGAGTAGTCGGAACACTATACACTTTGTCTCCTTGAAGGAGTGAGCCACAATCGAGCGGAAGTCACGGACTCGTTGGTCTCGCTCAACTAGAAGTCGAGAAGCAGCTGTCGTTAGTACACGGTCACTTTTCTTCTACCCGAACCACTGCCAACAGCGGCAGCGTGTACTTTCTGCGTTAACAAGAGCGCAAAAGGCCCAGAAATTAACAGCACGTACTCCGCGTCAATCTTGCATTGTTTCTCTCTCTCTCTAACGCAGCAAACACGTTCCGTACTGACGGTTACAACGCTGCTGGCGACTGCATTACGCTTTGCTCTCGTGGCGCAATTCGGCATTTACGCCAAGCTGGAGCGCCACGTGTCGAAAGGATCGCGAAGTTGCATGCCTCTCTGGTGGAAACAGTCGCCTCTCCGTCCACCTGCAGCGACAGAGTAGACGCTGCTGGAAAGTAGAGCAAACTCTAGCCGGAGCTCTGGTGTTATGCGTCACTATACTGCTGTCGACAGCACGTAAGCTACCAGAAAAAAGGAAAGAAGTTTACTGCCACTCCCTCGGCTGAAGAACACCAGCAGGATTGGCCCTCGGCCTTAACAAGCGGCGCATTACGCGCGCTTCGGTGAGCCTGAACTGGTGGCGCACGGACCCACAGTGTCATTTAAAAAAAAAAAAAAAAAAAAAACGTGTATGAATACAGCCAGACTGCCGCACCGTTCCGCATGCTTGTATTCATGCTCGACCTGCGACGCTATGGTGAGGACAGTATGACCGCGCAACGAATCACACCGAACCTGTTGTAGCGATTGCGGAAAAACAAAGGGCACAAAAGTATTCCTCCGAGGATAACCCAAAAATGGCTGCTAGAGAGCACGCTGCGTTTCCCTCTTCCCTCGCTATGCGCAGGACCTCACCGCTAGGCGTCGCAGAAGAGACGCTCGTCGATCGAAAAAGGACTATGCGCAAGATGCGCTCAGACTAGCGGGAAACAGCTACTGCCGAGGAGGAGAGACGACTGCGAGCCCAGACAGCGAGAGAACGCAAGATAAACACCCTCCCGCTTTCCTTTTTTTTTTTTTTGTTGTCGCCATCTTGGCCCGTCAGACCCCGTTCAAAAGGGTAGGGCCTTCATCGAGATCGTTGCCAGCAGTTTTTGTGGGAAGCACCCAATAAGCATCTGATCCCGGGCAAAAGTCCCGTTCTGTTGTGTCGTATTTCGTACGACCACTTTTCCGCTCGTTGTGTGCGATCGCGAGAGCTCGGATTTCGCTGCTTAGACCTCCAAGGAGGGCCTGCAAGGAACCCCGCTCTGTCGCATCTTATCGGAACGTTTTCAAACCATGTCTCTTCTACGAACACAGAATTGTCGAACGAGGTATACGTAGAAGGCTACGGCAGCTTGTCAAGCTCTAGCATAAAGGTACACTGTCGCCTATCCATTGGTTCTTAATGTAAGAACACGACAATGCACTCGTCGCCGTCCGCTGAAAGGACAGTGATCGAGAAAGTGCGGAATCGTCCAGACAGTGGGCACCTTTGGACCGCGCGAAACCGAGCAACCTCGTCAACACCGCGTAAGCAACACAAGCCCCGACAGGCGAGTCATCGGGTGCGAGCAATAACGGTCTCTGCAAGATCAACCACCCACATGTCCGAACAAGCGGCCGCGTGCGATGCTCAATGAGAGGCATTTGGCCCGCGACTAGAATGAAAGCTGAGGTGCTTGTATCTGAGACAAGTACAGTCATAAGATTAAGCGAAATACGACCAGTGAGAACCGTTGCTTCTTTTTTTCATCACAGAAGTCCAGTATGATTACAATTGGTGGCCAGCTGTATTGCGACCGTACGCCATTCAAACCGCGTGAACTGAAATAACACCACGGGCTCCAACCGAAGCACTACACTGAAGCACTACACTGTATCTACAGCCGAGCCGCTACCGGTGTTATTGGAATAGTACGCATGAGCGTTTTCGCCTCTGGACAATTAAACTGTGACCAAGATCTTGACCCCTTCCCTTCTTTTTTCCATCCCCCTCATTCATGTTCCCTATAATGTACAGGGTAGCCAACCAGAACATCATCTTTGTTAAACTCCCCGTCTCTCATTTTTTCTCCTTCGATCTCTCTCTCTCTCTCTCTCTCTCTCTTTCTCTCTCTAATAGCGCTGTTTGTTGCCTCAAGGCATACAGAAAGTTGAGGAAGAAAAAGGGGGCTGTTAACTAAACGAGAAAAGGATGGCTCTCTCTTTTATTCTCTCGCTTCTACCTCCGGCTGGCATCGTGCCCATTAACACCGTTACCAGCACGTCGCCAAAGCCGCTTAGAACACGTACTGCGAGCTCACACAAAGTGGCGAAACGTCCGGTACCGCCCCGATGCACACGAGCGCGCAGTTTAGTGACCAGAAATATTTATACCCTCCTTTCCCAACCTCGACCGCTGCTACACACGTACCGGAGCTCAGAACAACGAGGCAATGATGACAGACTCTCAGCTTCGCCTTACTGCCACTGTTGCGTGCTTCGCCGATGCCTTTCGCCGGTTCTCTCCGAGGCGGCGTGCAGAACAGTCCAGTACGGTCCAGTGAACGAGCGCGAGAGAAATTATACGCGTCGAACAGAATCCAGCGGCGAGGCAAGACAAACGGCTGGCAGCCCGACACGCACACCTGGGAACGAGAGCAATTTGCGGCTGCGGGGGATTTGTCTGCGGTGGCGTGAGGCAGCCGTTCCTGGCGAACCGCACTCCTGAGCGCAGAGGGAGGCACACGCATGGCTTCCCTAAAGAGGAGAGACGAAAGAAAGACGGCAGAGGCAGGCGAAAAAGCAAGTTTGCAAGGATGAAAGAAAGGAACACGCTACAATGTCCCCAAGTTTCTTCCGCAGTGCCTCTCTACGTTACCCGGCCATTTAAATCATGCTTTCTATCTCACACCACTTAACTTTATGTTTTCGAAGCGACTATAAATCACGCAGTTTGCAACGACATCCTTCCTACCCTCTACCTCGGAAACGATCCGCCCAGCTGCGCACGCACCGGTCAGACGATTATACGTGCCTTCCCAAGTGTTCCATCATAGTGTTGGACTCCACCATTTGACGCTCGGTGCCGGAGTGGACGCTATGTTGTTTCTGTTGCGACTATAAGCAACGGAGGCCACCACGCGACACAAGCAGTGCTGAAAAGTGGTTGTTTTGGTTTGGAAATGCTCAGCGCAGCCACGTAGCCAGCCCCAATTGTTTTTTTTTTTTTCTTTTTAGCATTCGCGCATGCACACAAGCAGATTCTGGCTAAGTGCATGCGTAAACGTTTTTATACCCCTGTCACGCGGGCACTTGTAAGGCCTTGAGAATTAAGGTTCTTTGCTACAAAGGCGGCTGACGCGCAGCTACACGGCAAAGTCGTGGGCCCTTTGCGATAAAGGCCCGTAGCGGGAAAGGCGGTCGTTAGCGGCCTTCAGCTTCGTAAAGGAGCAGCCGGAACATGAACGCCACGGAGCGGACTAAAAAGAAAAAAGCTGACACAAATATAACTTTTATTACTATATATTTAGCCTAATTGACGCTACTTAAAGCTGACCCACATGGAGCGATTTTCCCGCGGCAAACCTCGCGAACAGCCGCCCGGCGGCCGTTCGCTGTTGACCAAGCAGGCTACTGCTCGGAGTCATGCGCGCCGGCGATACGAAAAAACTCATAAAAAGTGTGCTAAATTTTGTTGTTGCCATAAATAATAAGTCGAATGTCAAAACTGAGTCCTTGAGGATCACTGAGCCTTGCAAGCACGTTTCTGCTCACAGCCGGCTGCCACCGTTGCGGCGCGGCTGCTGCGGCCCGCCTGCACGCCAGCTCCGTTAAAAATTAAGCCGAAATTAATCATAATTTGCTTTTATTACTAGAGAATGGGACTGAGAGTTAGGCAGTTCTATGAGTAGACCATTTACTATAGCACGAAGGAATTTCATAGCGCTGTTTCATGTGCCATCGATGCGAAACAAAACAGGCCTAGCGACGACTAGGGAGCAGCGCACGGCCAGAGCACTGTTGTCCGCCGCGCTAGCGGCCTGCACCGCTTTGGTAAGGTCGCGTCATAAGGTGCTGTAAGCGTTGCGATATTGCCTTATCTGATGATGGAGACGAAGCGGGACCTTTTGCGACGTTCAGCTCAACAACACTCGCTCAAACTCTGCTGCAGAGCGACGCGCCTGCAGTACGCTGTTGTTGCGGCGTCGGGCGTACTCGAAGGCTGTATGCAAGCGCTGTCGAGCGCCATTTTACACGCTGCCTATTATATTTTATGTGTTGCTCTTGAAATGTCATTTAGTGTGAAAAGTGCGTTGTTGAAGCGGACCAGCTCGTGCGTTTTCTCGCTCGGGCGCCGACGCCGCCAGTTTTTCGCTGCATGTAGTACGGCACGGCGACGGTGCGTCAACGGTCCGCCGCACCGCATAAAAGTTCGCAAAATTCGCTCCATGGTGTGGCCTTTTAGGCGGTAACTTCGCATTTCAATGAACTTTAAAAATATCCGAGTGTTGATAGAAGAGTTCGAACGTTTCAGCAACCGCATCGACATATGATGTCTCCTTGTGATTTCGCATTTTGCTTTCACGTCCTGGGTCTCGTCGCTCATGGTTGTAACACGCACGTTGATTACGTTGATCGAACACACCCTATAAAAATTTATTCGAAATTCGCACAAGTAAAGCATGCTTCGCACGCGAGCACGCGGAACCAGGCCGAACGACGAGTGCGTGTCTACCGTGGTCAGAATGGAAAGGAAAACAGAAAATCTTGCCACTAAACATCCGCTTCAAACCTTCATCAAACCTTCAGAATCTTTTTATATTAATGAGTCAAGTGCAGCGGTTCATAGCCGTTGTGATTGCCGCTCGACAGATGACGCTCACGGAGAATACTTGAATTATCATCATCATCGCCATCTATCTCATTTGCACTTGCCGTTTAGCTGCGCTGCTTCTCCTTTTTAGTTTTGCTCCTTTAATGCAATACAGCTCCGTTGCAGTAAAGACCTTGGAGAAGTGCCGTGTGACTGGGGTAATATTGTTTTAAATGTCGGCGACATTTAAAACCACAAACAGCGTGGGGATCTCCGATTCTCCAAGAAATAGATCAAGAGGTGCGCGTTCTTAGTAAAACTTCGAAAAGCCCATTCGTCTTAGATCTCCATGTTTCGCCATGTTGAGCTCCCGCTGTACTGGGCCGTGACTTTTTCTTTTCCGAAATGAAGTCGCGCGCGAGGTGTGTCTGTGGTCAAACCGCAAGTTGCATAACATAATTTCAGAGAAACGGGTTTCGTGTTCGGGCGACTTAATTCTCACTCCTAAATGTGGCTTTCAGCATGTGGAAGGTGCAGATGCTCGCCATAATCTCCGAAGACATATTTTTGGTAGGAGCACAAAAACCCGGCTAAGTTGCCTTTACTGGTTTATTTTTCCTCTAAAATAAATATCGCACTCGCTGTACCGAAACATACTCTAGGCCAGCCGCGGTAGCCCAGAGACTATAGGGACGCTCGAACAATTAAAACCCGGATTCTCGTTTGACAGACGCGATTGCAACAACACCATGCTCGGCACTGAAAGACGGTGAGGCGCGCGCAATCGTCAAACCACTCCCGATAATGCAAAGACGCGAAAATGCACGTTTAACTGCTTGGTGAATGGAGATCATAAACGCTTTGATGAAAGGATCGATTTTATCCAAAATGCAAAGAGCGCCGACACGATAAGAGTGCGGGACTGCGGGTAAATATAGATTAAAGGAATGATAAAATATGCAATAATCAGCGACCATAAACAAATAGGGCGAAAAAAGTTCGAAGCGAGATGACAAAGCTATGAAGTTCGTCCAGAAGCCCGATGTCCAGTAAATAGGCAAAAAAAATAAAATAAAATAAAAAACGTCCAGCGGCTGCGCCCGTCCTCTTCACAATCAATCGATACCTACAGGGCAAAGGAAAGGCGCGATGACGATGCAGTGATACCCGCATGAAATACGTTTTACTGGGAGCGCCCTCGACTGTGTATTCACACGAACGAAACCGTACCGCATACGCAGAAAAGGTGTGACTTAAGGGCCTCACGCTGTACATGAGCAAAGCCTAGGAGACGCCGTGCAGCTTAGCGCTCCAGATAAAACTGCGACCATCTGGAACAACTTAGCGTGCACTGACATCGCATAGCCCACATTTGCATTTAGCAGCCATCGATGGTTCGGCTTGCAGCAGTTTTAACGTCGCAAAGAGATTGGGATTATGAGAGACGCCGTACTGGAGGAATCCGAAAATTTCTACCACCTGGGGTTCTTTAACGTGCACTGACATCGCACAGCACACGGGCGCCTTGCTTTTAGCCTCCACCGCAAAGCGGCCGCCGCGGCCAGAATTCGATCCCACACCCTTATGATATCAGCAGCGCCTTTAGCACCGGCCGAGCCACCGCGGCAGGTCGCCGCCATCCCGGTGGCGAGGGTACGATTCCGTGGCCTTGGATTTGGCAGCTGAGCCACACATTGCGCGTAAAGCGCAGAAAAGAGAGGGGCGCCAGAGGACTTCTACCATGTCGATCGCAGCGCCCTAACGTAGTGCAGCGTATGGACGGAGGGCCATGCATTTCTTATAATGACTCCATGAGCTTTTCCGCGTCACCAGGCTACACCAGAAGACATGTTCTTCCGTGCTGAACCCGCTCGTGGCACGAATAATCGAACTGGGCTGCCCTCGTGCACTGATATGGAGGCGCCACCGATGGTAAAATCGGGCGTTTTGCGTATACGCTCCCTATTGAGCCTGCCGCGCGAAAGTAAGCAGACCGAAGCGAGAGTCGTGTATTTTTTCCACGAATCATGCGTTTTGAAAGCACGAATCAGCTCTTTAAGGACAGCTGTTCGGAACTCCGTGAATGTTAGCGCTCCTTTCCCGATATTATTAATATCGCCCGAGCGCCGATTGTCAGATGCAGCGGCGAAGCAGAGCGCAAATCGGGAGAGGGAGAGAGTACGCGCATCGGTAATGCTATATATACATGCAGGGTGCTTTTTTTTCTTTTTTAACTGTATACAGGTCGTTATATTTGAACCCTGCATGTCAGAGATACGTCATAGCGGTCTGCGCAAGTGGACTGTACAACGAGGCCGACATTATATATGTACGTAATAGACCTCAGTAATTAAATAATTACTAACTAAAATTAACTAAACCTTATTTTTTTTTACTTAGAAACCAACATTAAATCAAGAAAATCAATGCCGTTAATATCAAAGCTAAATCAAGATTTTAAATTTTCCTTGTCGGCAATCAAAAATACGCATATCTTAGGGCGTAGAGGTGGCTTCCAGCAATACACATTTATAAAAATGTGTTTCCGGGCGTATTACTGCCGTGGAAATAACGCTCACAGCTTCTATGACATACAATCTACAACGCGAAGCCATTTACAAAATGTATCTTGAAGTAAGCCAGCTTTACGATATATAAAAAAATGCATATTTTGACGATCAACACTTTGAACTGCATTGCCGATAATGAAAATTTAAAAACTGTACACGGCTTTTATGCTGACGGCCTTCATTTTCTGAATATAATGTTGGCCCCTAAAACCAAAAATAAAAAGTTCATTAGTTAATGACTGCAGCTGCCCACACTGCACTGACGTATCTCTCTCAGGGTTTGAAATAACCAAAGTTAAAAAAAGAAGAAACACACTGCGTGCGGTATCACGAGTGGTACGCTCCGACTGCGTATGCCGGTAGCTTCTCGAGAGCGATTGCTTTAATTAATGTTAAGCGATTACTCCCTTATTACAAGTCTACTCCAGCTTGGTGGTCTTTCCTATAAGCTTTAAACACCACCACCCTCTTCGAGTTCTTGGTCCATTTGTTCATTTGTTCTGAGAACAAATCGGGTGAAGCGAGCAAAATGGACAGACTTGGAATAGAACTCGAATTAGAATATGACGTGGATATAGTGATAAGCGGAATCAACCCGAACTGCTTTCATGAAACACTGGCCTTATATATGTATCAGTTTCAAGTAAGAACATGCTGGATCCGGTAAAATATATGTAAATAGTGAAGGGCTACAAGCAGAAGTCTACTGCGAACGTTGGCTCCGCCGAGCCTCAGTTGACAGTGGCTATGATCGACGTAGCGGATCGTTGACGCCGCGATCGCTGGCGAAATGAAAGATTGCTCACGCGGTCGGCGCACATTAGAAGAACCCCAGTCGATAAAAACTGGTCCGGAGCCCCAGACTTTACGCAGTGCCTCGCAACCGCCTCTTGGCCACGCGAACTCTCAAAATCTCCTCGTCGCGTCTGCGTTTCCACGTAACCGCACTGCACACGATCGAACGCCGAGAACAGCGCTGGATGGTCTGTAAATTTAGAACGAGTCGTGCATAGAATAATGGGCGCCATCTTTGGCCACAGGTGAGTGCGGTCTCATCAGGCAATGCGAGACAGCCGCGAAATGAGCCGGCAGCGCCTCCTGCGCGCAAAGACCGGGGGAGATCGATGGCGGTAGGCCGCCGAAATGAGAAAAGCACACCGATATTGGGCACGGGGAGAAGGGCGCAGCGAAGGAAACGGCACAGCGAAGGTATGTCGGGTATGCGCGGCGCTCAATGAGGCCCCAAATGCCCCGCGCAATCCGAGCCAGCCCCGCTGCGCACGAGCGCCCAGAGCGTGCACGCACTCGGGCAGAGTCGCGCACGTCGCAGAGCTGAGGGACTTCTTGAACGTGCACTGACAACGCAGAGCATGCGGGCGCCTTGCTCTTCCCCTCCATCGAAAAGAAGCCGCCGCGGCCGTGTTCCGATTCCGCATAGTCATATGCAGGCATAGAGAAACTACGTAAAGAGCGGACACTCGAGCCGTTTCGCGGCCGAGCGAGTAAGGGTCTGACCAGATGCGAGGCGGCGTAGCGATGTTGGCTTCCACTTCAGCTCAAAGGTAGACAGCTTATCATACATACACCGCATTGCAAAAAAACTTCCCCTTTTCTTGCCCTTTCCATATAAACGTTGATGCTGCGTCGGTCATGTGCCGTCGGGTACGCCCACTTCACCGCGCTTTTCAATGCGTCGCCTCGTTTTGCCGGTAACATGATTCCTTTTGCCTGCAGAATTATTTTGGTGCTTCTTAAAGGCCCACTGTCCACCCTCCGGTCGAAAATATTTTCTTCCCCGGTGAATGTGAGACTTCGCCCCTAGAACGCAAGGCCGCAAAATGTTTTTGAAAAGAGTAACTATAACGCATTTACAGCCACCGCAATCACCCGATTCTATCCTGCCTCTCTCCTTCCGTTCCCTCGCAAAGGTTTTTCACTCTCCTGCCCGAGGTCGTCTAGCCTCCGCAATACAAATTCCCCTTCCTCCTCCGCGTTTGGCGGGAGGTGGGGCGTGGCTCTCCGCGAGCGCGAAAAAAAAAAAAAAAAACGGTCGAGGGAGCGCGCGCCGCTGGACTGTCTGGTCGTGGCGAGGGAAAAGCGCGCTGCGAGCGGTAGACACCCATCCTTCTCCCGTCAGTCAGCGAGACGGACCAATGGACATCGTTCCCGGTACGTACGTCATTGCTGTGGCCCGTCGGGCCAGCGCAGGAAACGGGGAAGCTGGCTTCCCAGAGGAGAACATGAGAGAGCTTTGAATTGTATTTTCGATGCTTTGCGGTGCGCGTGTCACTGTAGCATTTTGCACAGACTATCTCCGGTACCTGATCGAAAAACTGGGCTCCTTTGCTTAAAATGGCCTTCCCTGGACAGTGGCCCTTTAAGGAACGAATGCTTTGAGTAAGTCGTTTGTTGCGCTGCGTGAGCTTATTTTCCTCACGTGACATACAATACGAGCCATGACGCCCATTCAGTGTGTAGTTACTGTTTGTTTTTGGATCGTGTTTTTCTGAAGAACATCAGCTGCCTTCCACTGCGTAATTTTCTAAAGTAAAGCGTAACACCTACGGTTTATAACACAGAGTTTATCGGTGGCTGACATGTATCATAGCACAAACATTTATTTTGCACTACAAGAACACTGTATTGCGCATTTGAGATCGTCTTGTGAATGATGTTTACTTCGCTGCATTTGCATAATGCCTGCGCTTTTGCCGGTTCGTAAGCACCATTTTTACATGACATGGCTAAAGCATTCTCGTGTGGTCTGAAAAGCGCTGCTGCCTGTTCGTGGCCTGCATTTTTGAGGACATCTACTGCTATTAACCGCGTACAGTGGGCTCCCTGTAATGCCTTTCACATACGCGCAAAGGGCAGTTTTGATCGCGATCAGGAGTGAACCGTGTTATTGTGATACTATTATGTATTCAGTATGTTGTGTTTAAATGTTTTAACAATATATATTGCTCAAGGCTGAAGTATAGAAATTCCGCGCGGGCTCTATCTGCATTTCTTCCTCCTTACTTGTGTCTAGCCCTTCACAACTGCTTTTGTGCTCTAAGGGGGGATGTTTTGGAGGAAAAACACGCAGCGGGTACACAATTATTTATTTTCTTCGTGACACTGTGCAGCGTGCTTTATTGCCATGCCTTCCTTCCTATTAGTTTTTGTGATTTTTTTGCATTTTATAAAGTGTGTGATCCGGTATTCGTTTCGTCAATTCGAAATAAAAACAAGAGAAATAAACTTTTTGCGCGGAACCCATGACTCCCATGTGTTCATCTGAGAAAAACGGCTAAGTGACATTAAAAAAAAAGCAATAAGAACCGCTTCTATCGTATTTTTCCAACCTGCATGAACAAAGTAAGCTGCGCTTAGGTTCTTCGAGGGCCTTGGCGGTATTTCCAGTAAAAAGGCTGTGATCCGCGACTTTATTACCTCTGTATGCATGGCATCATTAAAGACCTTACGCTCCACTATAGACGTTGTAGTTGTACCTTTTTAACAGCCAAAGGTAAACGAGAATCGAAAGCATTGCTATCGAAACCAAAACCGAAACAGAGGAAAAGCACCTGCCTAAGATCTCGGAGGACGTAATTAGCGGTCTGACCAGCCGCTCGGGGCGCTGGCGGCAGTGCAGTAGCTCGGCCGCAGGGCCCTATGGAAGTGTCCGCTCTTTACGTAAGTATGTTTCTATATGATGCAGGTGGATCATACAGATCCATCTGCAGGAGCGCCCCGGGCCCGGTGAAGCGGCGGCCACGCGTCGCTAAGCTTGAAAAGGGCCGCGTCCAATTTCCGAAGGTTTAGGCGGAACCGGGCGCGTGCGAGCCAATTAAAGCCGCTGCCTCTCCCTTTTGCGTTCAACGCGCGCGGAAGCTGACTCACCCGACTAACGCCCTTTGCGGTGCAAGTCAAATTCACGCGGGTAGACAATATGTATATGGTGCGCCATGCGACGTCATCGCCGTTTCCCGCATTTCCCCCTGCCTGCTGTGTTCACGCACGATGGCGATACACTCCGCAAGATGGCGCTAAATACTGTCTCACCCTAAAGCCCCTGAATAGTTTATTGAGGGCTTTATCTCACCCAGAGTACGATGCGAAAAGGCATGGCAGAAAACATAGAAGCGTGCAGTGTCCCACGTTGATTAAACATTCAATCTATTTATCATAGCCTCAAATTTAAAACTGTCGTTGCATATATCCCTGTTAGAACACTTTGGCACCGCCTCTGCAGGAGCTCACATGAATCACCCCAAAGGTTCTGGGCTTACGCACGTTCCCACCTGAGGCTCGCGTGCGGATTTCTTGTTCGCGATGCACTTTGCCACTCGCTTAAGCACTAATTCCTTAACCTCTACTATCTCACACAATATATGGCATGCAGACGACAGCTACCACATTATGTGATAAAGCCCCGCATCAACTAGGCCGCGTGAAAGTGCCTGAGTGGCCCTGGGGTAGCAAATCTGAATCGGAAATGCGAGGGTTGTGCACCCTCCCATCTTAAAGAAGTTGCCCGAGTAGGTACCAAGTCGGCCATCCTGTGACGCCACACAGCCCGCCGACCAATCAGTGCCAGAGACACAGCGCCGACAACAGCGCATTTCCCCGAGAACAGGGCCTTAACGCTGCACCGTTTAAACTGCTCAGCGTCCCTGGCCTGAGAAGGGGTGAAATTCCCGTCTGTTTTCTTTTTTTTTCTTTTTTTCAAACAAGTTTCAAAGTACACGTTAGCGGCGGTCGAAGATAAACACCGCACGTAACGGCTTGGCCATGTTCGCATCCCGTACTAAAATCGACAGGGTGGTACAGAGTGATTGAAAAAACAAAAAAACAAAATAGTGGACACTCTAGCTTCGCAGTTAAAGAATGACGCGACATCGTTAACGGCTCTCGTCCGCAGCTCCCCCTTGCGGTTCGTCTTTCGCATACATGCAATAATTCCCTACTCGTTTAATGACTAATCGCGTAATTAGTGCCTATACGTTATTTAACAAATATTCTTGAGCATATACATTGGTAAGCTGCGACGTTATGTCAAAGACCACCCCGCGTATCTTAACAAAGCCGTGCGAAACGTGCCCTACGAGCTCGGGATGCAAGGGTCCTATAGTTCCGATTCCCTGGAGCCTTCCATCGAAAAGAGGCCCGAGTTGGCATCTCCTGGCAAGGTGGCCACGTCCTGTGGTCTCGCAATGTCCGCAACCTTACAAGCAAACAGTGTTATGCCATGTCAAAGCCGCCTGCCAGGGGCATGTCGGTGATTTTTCACTCGCAACGCAAACGCCGATGCCGGATTTTATAGAGAACGGGGCCTTTGACGAGAAAAGCGCCGCTTGAGAAAGCGTTGAAAGAGGTAACAATAGAATAACGCACCTCTAGACAACTGTGAAAAATATATATATATAATAAAGAACACGAAACGAGCCTTATTACCACGGTGTATATACATGATAGGCCAGCAGCAGAGAAACATACGAGGCAAGCTAGAATGAGAAGGAATCGATTCTTTCGTGACATCGAACTCGTTCAGTGTACGCTGGCGCCAGACTTCTTCATCAACCAACATCGAGCTCGCTCAGTGTTGGCGGTTACGTAGTAACAGCATGTGCAAATATTCTTGATGTGTCATATATCAAGTTTGCTTTCTGTGCGAATTGCTTAATTGTGTCAAAGAAAAAGCCAATTTTTTCGCTACGTGTGCGATTTGCGCACCTTTAGTATGTACAAATCGCGGACGTAGAGAAAATTTGGTTTTCTTACTCGTGGGATTAACTTTCATAGTATGGAATTTCGACAACTGTGGTTGCCAGGTAATATAAGAATGGTCCGTAAGCTATTTAAGCACCAAAAGGCACCCGAGCCTACAAGACGTCGAAATTCGAGAAAGCCTATCGCTCAGTGAAACACTGCATCGTATAGAAAGCCAATCTATACCATTGGGCGCACTGTTTAGAAAGCCGGTCCACGGATCGACATTTCACGCTAATGTCGCTGCAACCAAGAAAGGTAGCGCGTGCCGCCGCCCTCCTTTACGACCTATTTACTGGCGAAGACATTCGCAGCCGAAGTATCCGCAGCATCCCCACTCTGGTCCCCGCAGTACACACACACACACACACACACACACACACACACACACACACACACACACACACACACACACACACACACACACACACACACACACACACACACACACACACACACACACACACACACACACACACACACACACACACACACACACACACACACACACACACACAAAAAAAAAAAAAAAAAAAAAACAGGCGTGCAGGCGTCAACGCATAGCTAGGAGGCTCATCAATATGCTAATGGCTCGCAGCGTGCCCTCTTTGGGAGAGAGCCGGAGCAGGACGCTGGGAAACGCATACGCTACGCAGTGGCAAAAGATAAGGAGGAGACATTTACGCGACGGGACGAGCAAGCACAAAGAAACACAGCTGGGCCCTCCCTATAACACTCGCTTCTTCTCCACGATTAACGCATCCCCTATACGTCAAACGCGAGCATCAGTGAGCCTCGGCGGGCGTTGTCACAGGCGGCTGCGTACCAGCGCTGACGTACTTAAATCAGTGCTCGATGCCCGCCATCCATCAATTTGCACGCGCAGAGGGCCGCCGCTCGGCGCGCGCTGCTTGTTTTCGCACTAGGCACGCATCCTCGGCTGGCTCTGCGCTCACACGAACTGCTTATTCGGCCCAGACAGTAACAAAGACGACAGAAAAAAAAACAGAAAAACGAGCCGGGGGAAAAAAAAACGTGAAAAACGACAGACATGGGCGAAAGCAAATGCTATTGAGTTTCTGCTTCTTCTTTTTTTTTTTTTTTTTACCTCCTGCTTCTGCGATTTTTATTTTAGCCCGCCTTTCTTGTGAATGTAACGCGGTCTGCATGACGAGCATTCCTCGCTGGCTCTGCTTTTATTCGTTTACATTTTTCCTCGACGGCCCGATGGCCCGACCGGCACACACTCCCGGAGACGCTTTAGTGAGGGTAGCTGAAACGGTACAAGGTACCAGCTAAGAGTCGAATATGCTATACTTGCAAAAGTGTGTCAAATTTGATCCGCCCGCGTGGCGAGTGTGAGTATTTTCACCATTTCGCCACGGCACTCAATTAAAGCGAAAAGCGGAAGTGGAAGGGAAGAAATGCAAGCCAAGTGCAGATGCAGTGAGGCGCATTTTTTCTACAGCTACGCATCGAGCCAGAAACAGTGAATCAAAAAAAAAAAAAAAAAAAAAAAAACGTAAAAATAAAACACGGCGAATCTGAAAAGTTAAACTGTGCGCCGAAAGTGCAGAGATACATCAAGTATTTTTCTCTGAATTAGCGAAACCGAAAATTTTACCTCCTTTGCGGATATGAAAAAAAAATAATAATAATAAGGCGGTGATTTACATGCTATATTGAAGTTTGCAAGGTTTTGTAACACTCGACCATCCACGAAAAAATTATAAAATGATCAAAGTTGAAAGGCAGTGTACCCCCCCCCCCCCCCCCCCCCCCCCTCAAAAGGCAAACACCACAATATTTCTGGAATATCGAGTGTTCTACAGTTTTTACGTAACATGTGAGTCTACAAAGGCCGAAGAGTGACACACGTGGAAAGAACCGCCAATTCACATTAGGTAAATCTGAAGATGCCCCTGCGAGTGTGAACGTTGTCTTTTGTGGTACGGCTACGCTTTGAAAACATTTTGCGAGAAAAACAAAAATATTGAATATCACTGGGAATTTTGGCCAAGAAAGTGTGTCGAAATAGCTGTTCTATAGATCCTCAACAGAATGAGTTTCCCTAAACGTGCGTATCATTGAAGAAATAAAGAAACGACGAGAAGTTATAACAGGTGCGAAGCTACAGCAGGATGGAATTTCATTCTACGGACTCGTCTGTTCGAAAGCTTTTGATGCTTTTTATCCTGCTCGCCAAAAGCCTCAAGGATTGAAATTTTAAACACTTTCATTCGCATGCTTCATTGAGTTCTCAGCAGCAGTTTTCGCTTCGACCCCATTTACAAAAAAAAAAAAAAAAATATATACCGGAAAGGTATATGACTGCGCTCACGTCGACAGCGTTTGCCAACCCCATCTTTACTTACAACAGTGCAGCGAGCAGGCAATTAATTTTGCATAACGTATGATCCCTTCTACGCTGTACCCCCCCCCCCCCGCACACACACACACACACACACACACACACACACACACACACACACACTAACAAGCGGTGTGGCTTGTCCGTACCTTGATATCACGAATGCATAGGAACGTCCTTAAACCCCTTTCACGATAAATAGGCTTGCTTGGAAAAAGACATAGAAAAAAAAAAATCGGCAACGCTAAGGTCAGAAACCATAGCACACTCTTTAGCGACCCCCTAAAATTTAAAACGTGAAAATAAAACCCCAAAAAATGGAAGAAACTATATAGCATCAACATAACTTATACCTCGTGACATGATACTTCCCAGTTATTACCAGCACAGCTGAAGAAATACCAGCCATTTTCTACTATTCATTTCAATATCAGCGTCGTAAGCACCCTCTGCTTACATGTCTTGCACTTATCAACGCATTGGTCCCTTTTAACTCTCCACGTTCCCCCTCACTCTCCTCCCAAGGTCAAATACCATAAAAGAAAAGATTATTTTTCGTTCTCACCATCCTCTTTCCGCCTTAATCATTCTCCTTTCTTTTTTTCTCTTGTCGCGCGCCATTATGATTAGTACGACGCTTCACTACTGTTATTAAGCTGAGAAAAAAAAATACAGAAAGAGGGGAGGGGGGATGAAAAGTGGTTCGTTTTCAGAGCTCAAAAACGAAGCCTGCGGTTTCGTACCAGCGCTGCTCAGTCTCTGACTTCCGATCGTCCTCTCCGTGCGATCCTTCGTGGCTGTTCGCCAAAGGTGAAGGAGTTTGTTCCATTCGCCTTAAGTTGGGCCAACCAAGTGAAAGTGGTTTCGAGCCCTTGGAAGTCGACATTTCACTTACAAGCTTGATCACAAACACAGATGCTTACCCAAATTTTTTTCGGCGACCCGGGAGTACCAAAGCGGTTCCCATTCCTCTCGCTCCAATTCCGCCCACTGGAACGCAGTTTTAATGCTCTACATTTTGCTGTACCTTTTAAATATCCGCATTAATATTTTTTTTTTTCTCCCGCAAATTGGCGAGCTCGTTACGCATCAACGAAGCAATCCTAGATTTTTCTATGCCCTCGACTTTCGGTTCATTCTTGCGGCGCATGTTCGGAGAGCAGCCCCGATGAGATCTTCGCTCTTTCGAGACGCAGCCCCCGCGCTGCCTTTCAACCATTCATTACGAGCGGGAGAGCACTGAAAAACCATAGTTGCCGTTCCGATGGAGGGCAGAGCGTCTGGAGTAACTACGTCAGCAAAAGATTAAATGACGACCGCCCCTGAGCTGCCGGGAAGGTAATTTTGCTCAACGTAGCAGCGGGGCCGAGGTCGCGTCTTTTCAGACATTGCTCCAAAAGCATTCGACTCAAATTTCGACTTCGCGGTAGAACTTACAGTATAGAAACAAAAATACAATTAAGCGACAGAAAGAATTGATGAGGTATATAGCAAAATGTTTTCGCCGCCGAAGACGCCGAAAAATACAAAATAAATATAATGGAGACTCAAGTAAGTAAAACCGCCGAAGCGATGCGGAGAGACTCAATTAGAGTAAAGTGCAGTAATGGAGTCCCGTCACAAAGTAAGACGAAGCCGGCTGTTTCCTTTCTATCTAGCGGAAAAAAGGAATGGGGCACCACCGCCGAGAGTCCACACACGCACACAAAGACTGAGTTCAGACGGGAAAGCACGCAGGACTCGGGTGCGAAACAAAAGAGGACGCCATTTCGCCCAAATGAAAAAAAAAAAAATGTATTCACACACAAAGCAGGCAGAAAAGAACGACGGATCGTGTTCTCAGCGGCTCCGCCATGCCTCTCTATCGTGCCGCTCTTTTATCGTTAGCCGCACTTTTCGCTTATGTCCCACTGCCACCAGTACGTGGTCGAAACGCCGGACAAGCCGCTCAGCGGTGCGATTACGAAAGGGGCAGAACAAGATCTGATGGCAGAACGGGACTGTGGGTTTCTGTAACTGATGGCTCTCTGAGATAAAAGCATGGTCTTCAGGCGCAGAAGCATGTCGTTCGGTAACAAAACGCTCACAGCCTAACTCCTGGTATTTTCGACAACAAAGTCGGGTTGATGCCCGCAAGAGAGTGCTCCGGCGATACACGAATGGATATGACGTCACGACGCACGTTTCACCGAAACCGGACCGCGTAGGAGTCTTGTTGCGACCCCCGAATACTGAGCACTTTTGCTCGGAAAACTCGAAAGAGAATACGCGTCGAGAAAACGGCAGAAAACGGCGTTCGCGCCGTAACAGTCACAGCGTTCAGGTAGCTTCCAATGTGAGCATTGATTGCAGTTTCAATGGTTATACCCACAGGCTGTTCCTTTGCTGACCGCCGACGTAGAAAATCGCTTTTTTTTTCTTTTTTTTTTTTAGCTGTACCTTGGACATTACACCAGCGCAGCGAGGGTCCGCGCGCGCCAGGGCTACTGCATTGTAATTGTCAAGCTGGTCGATTAAAACTGCCAGCGGTACCACACTGGCGCAGAGTGAGCTCGCAAAAGAAGGCCGTGGGAGATGAGTAAAAGCAGCCGTCCACTCACCGTATTTCGGCACTTGTGGTTCCAGGCCGCATTCGAAAAGGGGCACAGGCACAACTAGGAGGAGAGAAGAACGAGCCACGGTTAGCACCAGGCCACAATGAGGCGCGATTACGACACAACAGCAAAGTATTAGCAATCGCTACAGGTGCCGTTAGGGGACGTTACCTCCCCGGTCGCACCCATACGCGATGACCCTATAAATTTCAAAATCGAAGGCAACAACCTTCGTAAACTACGCCCACATCACTAAGGGGCCAGAGTCACTGCCTCTTGACCTGACTTGGCCGTCCTGCAGAACCGATGTTCGTCCCTTTGTACGACCACTCTGGGACTGCTCTGACCTTGAGAAGTCCCGCCATCTATACCCCGAAAGCCCCAAGCGAACGCGAAAGAAGCTCTGGTGGAGCTCTTCGTTCTAGCAAGTGATTGCCTTCCGGCACTCTATCACATCCAACATCCCACTTAGCCAAAACGCCAGCCTTGTGCAATGAAGGTTTGATTATTATTATTATTATTATTATTATTATTATTATTATTATTATTATTATTATTATTATTATTATTATTATTATTACCGTTATATTTCTTCCAAGAGGGACACAACCTGAAGTATGCCGAGTGGTGCCTTGCAGTTTGCACAGTTGCCTGAAATGTTCCCTGGAAGCACTAATAATGCAAGTTCGGCGATTGCAGCAGCTAAGTGAGCCATGAATGTGTTTCTGACATGTGAAATATTTATGCGGGTTTGGTGTGCACGTGCGTACATCATTTTTTATGCTCTACTGGCTCAGACAATGCGCTGGAGTTGAATGTTGGTAGGTATTTTCCTGCTATATCTATCTAGATCTTGGTTCGATGAACTTCCATCACTTCTTGGCCCGCGAACCCTTGTTGCGTTGCTTTCTCTGAATGACGGGGAAAATCCTTTCCAGAGACTGCGATGCGGATTAGGAATCTGAGAGCAGTGATGGAAACTCGGATTTTCCCAATGAAAACGACACTTGGGTCTTTTCGAATCCTGCGCACGATCTCAATTCCAGCAGCAAATCACCGCACAGGTCATTTTTGTAACCTTTTAACCGGAACCCAAAGCATCCGTCAAGGATTTCGATGCTATGAACGAGGACAAGACTCTTGTTGGGTTTAATATATAGCTTTATATATTTTTCCAGGAATGTAATTTTTTTTTTTCGGAAAATCTATGTTGCCTATCATTCGTGAAAGGGGACAGCCATAAAATATGTACGCTCTTCGGCCATCGTGAAGCCAACGAGGGCAGGGGCCGAAAACTTGAGAGTCCTGCCCGCGCCGGTTGGACGCCCCAACCATAGCCGCACACGACGTAACGCACGATAAAAAGTGTGTGCGTGTGTGTGTGTGGGGGGGGGGGGGGAGGGGCTACTAAATAGCAAATAAGTACTAGACATCCAAAAAGAAGCGAATGTAGCAATGGGGATTTTATTCATCATTCCAAAATTCCATTTTCCTCTCACTTGGGCTTACCATTTATCCTCTCATTGCATTTATCAACTCGCTCGTTCATCAACTGTCAATTAGTGCATTCATCAATAGCCGTGATAGCGGTTATAGTGGGATCAATGCGGACAAACCGGAAAAGATACCGCATGCAGTGTAGTGCAAAGTGCAGAACAACGGTTGTAATCGCTGCATTTGAAAAGCTCGCATGCTTTCCATTCTCCAACAAGACGAACAAGTGGCAGCGACAGTGCCAAGCCCCCACCTTTTTTTCTAAGTGCCGGAGCTTTACATGCCCGTAACATTAAAAAGACAAAGATCATGGCGTCTTGCCCTATCAAGTCCTGGAGCATCAAGGGACAAGAAGTGGAAGCTGTGACAGATTTTCTCTTCTTGGGCTCCAAGATTACCTCGGAAGGAGACTGCAGCCATGAAATTAGGAGACGCCTGCTTCTGGGAAAGAGAGCAATGGTTAGCCTTGACCGCCTAGTAAAGAGCAGAGACATTAGTCTGCCAACCAAGATCCGTATAACTCGTGCTATGGTCTTTCCAGTTGTGATGTATGGATGCGAGAGTTGGACTGTGAAAAAGGCTGACCGCCGAAGAATTGACGCGTTTGAATTGTGGTGCTGGCGAAGACTCTTAAGAGTTCCTTGGACTGCCAGAAGATCAAATCAGTCAATATTGTCGACCATAAACCCTGACTGCTCATTGGAGGGTCAAATTCTAAAGTTAAAGCTCAGCTACTTTGGTCATCTGATGAGAAGAGAGGAGTCGCTGGAGAAAGATTTGATGTTGGGAAAGGTTGAGGGTCGCCGGAGAAGGGGTAGGCAGCGAACGCGGTGGTTAGATGGCATCCTCGAGGCACTGCAGATGAAGTTATGTGATGTTAGGAAGATAGTGAGAGACCGGAAAGCGTGGCGTGACATGGTCAATAGGGTCACGAAGAGTCGGACACGACTGAACGACTGAACTGAACAAAAATAACAATAACGCGTAGTATTTTCCAACAGCGGCAGCCGATCCCGCCAGGACTGAAGGTGAAAAACTAGGCTATCAACTATCGATAGCGCCTCGCTGGATGAGATGTCGAAAAAGCGAGCCAATAAAAATGAGTGAGCGCTCTCACCGACGCGCGGCAAAACAAAAGAACAATAAAGAAAACGCACCGAAGAAAAGAAAGGACTACCAGACTCCAAGAAAAAAAAAAAAACAATATGCCACGCAGGGCACATACCGAGAGAGTGAAATGCCTCACTAGCCGTGAAAACAGCCGAAAGCCAGGCCGCCAGGCGTAAGCAGGTAGACAAAGCGACTGACACCCCACCAAGCAGTTCACACGGTGTAGGCACAGAGAGATAGCTGCAGGCGCCCGGTGTCGCAGTCGCAGCGGTTGCAGACCGCCACTCCGCAGACAGGCCACTCTTTTCCATATTTAGTTATTTTATTTTTTACTGAACACGTAGCGCCCGCCATTGTTGGGAAAAGACAGGGTGTTCTGGTCAGAATGCGCGCACGTACAAGAGCCCCGTTTCTCTTTTCCTTTCCCGCGCATTTTTTTTTTCTCACTCCCCGCACTGTTCCTGACTACGCGGCGGCCGGCAGAAAGCAGAGATGAGCAAAGGAAAAAGCGAGCTCAAAGACGAAACACAAGCCCGGCGCGCATCCCAGCGCAAATGGGGCATTGCCACGCGCGCGGCCGCCGAGTTTGCGGAACGGCGCGGCGTAATTTCACGATGACAGCTTTCGCGAAGGGCGCTTGAGGCGAATGAATATTTTTCGGCCGCCAAGCGGTTCCTTGGCGCAGCACACGCGTGGCGAAACACGCGATTGCCCCACTTGGATTACGTAAAAAAGACGGCGGCGCGGGCCACGATGAAATTTTCCGCGCGAGTTGGAGCACTTAGTGGCCAGAGGTAGGCTGATTAACGCCGCTTACCGCAGGGCGAAACTTGAGCAGGGAAAAATTCTGACTCCGTGTACTTTTTTCGGCGACGACAGGGCGCCTCCTCAAGCCGCAACGTCTCAAGGCAAGACTGGCGGCACTCCGGCTGCCAGAATCACTCAAGTGCCGCAAATAAAAGCAAACATTAACAGATGTAAAGCTGCCTTTTGTAAAGCGACTTCAAATTTCATTTTAGCTTTACGTGGCTTGTTATCTCTTTTTTTATCTCTTCATTACTGTCAGTTCTCTTCTTGCGCGTTCCTACTTATTTCAACGTATACTGCGGTTTTCAGATATTATAGTTTGTTACCGCTGTCTGTCGGCCCTCCCTTCCAGCCCACTGCGGCTTTGGCAGGCCAATGATGTAATGCTGGTTAAAACTGTCTAGTAAAGTTTATTATTATTATTATTATTATTATTATTATTATTATTATTATTATTATTATTATTATTATTATTATTATTATTATTATTATTTTGCTCCCTTCTAACGTACGCGGAAAGACTGAATACGGTGAAATCAATTGTGCATTCTGCTTTGAGATTTATTCATCCGTGCAGAATGGCGTTCTGGATTGTTTAAATACTTCTCCTTTCTACCGTCCAGCTTCTCATGGGGCTTACAGGCGGCAATGGACACGCCACTAGAAACAGCTGACGGCCTGCGACAAACCGATCTCTCTTGCGTCTCGAAAGGTGGAAAGACGCCCCGGCAAATATGGAAAACCTCGAGCTCAAAAGCCCTCTGCCGAAATTAATTCTCACATCACTGCAGAATCGCCGGAAACGCTCGAGTCCTAGCTGCTAGCGATGTCGAAATCCATCACAATCGGCGAGGCGAACGCCGCAAAGCCGCAGCTGTCGGGAATAAGCATAACGCACTCGCCGCTAAAAGCGATCCTAGCACCACCCGGCGTCAGCCGCTAGACTGGAAACCGAAGACTGGACGTCCTTCTCGTGTACCCCACCTGGGGTCGTCAAAGCCTCAATGAAACTGCGTGTGTCACGAACATTGGCATCGCGCAACCAACACTGTGCTCAGGTCACAGGTGCATGCCGGCATATTCGCGCCTGCTGTACTTATACGCATGATTCAACAATTATTCTGGGCAACATCCAGATTTCCATGAACGGCTATCTAAAGATCTCAAAAGGTGCGATAAGTGCGCATCAGTTAGGGATACGCTTCAGTTACAAAAATTGGCAGTGGCTTAGCTCTGCTATGCTTGGATATACGTAGCGTAAAGCATGCGCAGTAGCGCGCCGCGCAACTGTCGTGGTCACGCGTCGGAGAGCGCGCGCGCATCGAGGCACCCTACACGCCGGCGGCGGGGATGTCGTTCTTGGTGATGATGCAGAAAGGGGGGACTCGGCGCGTTCAACTCTCTCCTCGTGGTAGAGGAGAATCACCGCCGTTGCGCCGAGTGGGGGAAAGAGGGAAATAATGCGATGAGAAGGGTCCGGGTGGCGAGGTAACAGAGACAGGGGCAGCGCGGCGGCGAGGAGCGCGGAGGCGATGCACCTGCGCCTCTCGTGACGTCACGCGACTATCGCGCATGCGCACAACGGGCAACGCACATTCATGCGAAACTCTGCTCTGACCCGCGTAGTGTAGCTTTATGCTACAAAACATAGCTGCAAATACCACTTGACAGACACAGACACTTTTCTTGTTTTTGTCGCTATATTTTTATTCACCAGAACACACACACACACACACACACACACACACACACACACACACACACACACACACACACACACACACACACACGCACGCACGCACGCACGCACGCACACACGCACACACGCACACACACACACACACACACACACACGCGCGCGCGCGCGCACGCACAGGGTCTCATTTTGAACAAACGTGCCTGGGTGGTATATATAGGGGCAGCGTGTCTGACTAGTAACCCAGCGGTCATAAGTCCGATTTCCATCTAATTACTTCAAATTTATTTTGAGCACAAATACTTTACTTCGCATTCTAACTTACCGTAATGACGTTTGAGGCATGCTGCAATCTTATATTCACAACTTGGTTTCATTTATGAGGTTTTAACGTCCCAAAGCGACTCAGACTATGAGAGAGATGCCGTAGTGGAGGGTCCCGGAAGTTTCGACCACCTGGGGTTCATTAACGTCCACTAACATCGCACAGAGCACGGGCGCCTAGCTCTCCGCCTCCATCAAAAAGCGGCCGCCGCGGCCGGGATTCGATTCCGCATCCTTGAGCACAAGTATCGAGCGTCCTCACCACTGCACCACCGCGGCGGGGCATACATATTCACAATCTATCCGAAGTTTTCATTAACATTCAATCCCTTGTTACCGCACAAGACTCCTGACCAATCCGGGTTCACTCGGCACAACAACGCCGACTACTACGCCGGGTTTTCTGCTGAACGGGACAGTCGCGCTCTGCTTCCGTTAGCGGTTCTCTCATGGACACTGGTGTCCAATCAATCAATCAATCAATCAATCAGGGAAGACTCATATTTTATTAGCGAAAATGTATATGATAGCAGATTCACTCTTTTATTTATTGTTTCTTCGGGTTCTGCGCAATCAACGCTTCCCGATCGTGGCTCCCGTTTCACAGTTTTCTCTCATGCGCACAGTGTCCCTTCAACACTGCCTACGCTCCGCCCGTTTTCACGCGACCATCTTCATCAAAGTTGAAAGCGAACGTTTTATTGTCTACGCAACCCTTCGTCTCAGTGTTCAAGCTGCCCACCCAAACAGAACCGCCAATCTATCTGAAGCTTTCATTCGCGCCTTGGTGTCTGCGGCACACGAAATGCTGGCGTCACACTCCAGCTTCCGACAGCCGGCGGTCAGGGCTGCAATGCCGAAAGGTGTCTGATCAGCCCCCTGCCACCTCAGCGCGCCGAAATTTCGAAGCCCGTTAATGAAGGGCAGCCGTCAGCGAAAGCGTCCAACGGTTGGCTATGCTGTGGCCTACCGCGCAGAATTATTTACGACTGCGCACGAACCACAACAGTTTGTGTCATTAATACGCGAAACGTAAATCGTCGATCAATTATCTGATTAATGACATCGGCGTGGAAGGTACTGCGACTACTACTACAGGGAGCGGAGGTATTATTCATGCAAGGCCAAGCCTGAAGGAGACGCCAAATGGCGACGGCTCCGCATCTTCGGCAATGCACAGTGAAAGGCGGCGCACAGGGCGAAAACCACAAGCGCCTGGTCAGCGAGCACTCGAAACGACGGCGCCAAGCAGCGGGGTAAGAGAGGCGATGAAGACAATGAGAGGAACACGGCAATGAGGGGCTGACAATTGTGCTCTCGGCAGCCGGCCGCTGCGTCTCGCGCCGAAGACAGCGGCGTTTACAGCCGGAAAGAGGCAAGCCCTCCAGGAAGGAAGACCAAGTGGGCGAGGATCGATGCGAGACGGAGAGCAAGCCGCGCGATGCCCTCCGGCGCTACGCAGGTAGAGTCCCTCGAAAACAGTATAGCGAAGGCAGGTCGCCGGGAAATGAGACAAGGCAGCCAAGGAAAATATCCGCAAAAGGGCCAAGTCACACGGCTCATCGATTCGTTCGCGCGCGCCGTTTAGTTTAGGTGGGCAGTCGAAGAAAGTGAGCCTCTCTTGCTAACGTCTTCAATTTTCGCTTTTCCTTCCCTGCTCTCGTAGTGTTTTTTTTTTTCTTTTTGTACTAATTCGCGCACCTGCGGGTGAGCCAGATGGTTCAGGGGAACCGATAATGAAAACGCTGTTTTCACGCCAAGTTACTCCCGAGGAACGCGGGGAACGCCTTTTCCCTGCAGACTCAAATTAAAGGCCGTATTCGACACAGGCCCCCGATTCTATTCATTTTTGTCTTTCTCCACGGCCTGCATCGCGTGCGGTGTTACCGTGAAAGCAAGAGGGGGGGGGGGGAATATACGGAGTTCCCATCTGGCCGACAGCGAAACACGGGAGCCCTCATGCACGCCTCCGAAATTTCCACCTCGACAGGAGCGTGTGCAGATCGTATTACAGCCGGGCCACTGCTCACACAGAAAAATTCCAGTTCACAAAGCATGATGCACTATCGCTACGAATAAATCACTACGAAGCAGCCTCGCTATAGTAAACGCGAAAAAAACCACCAACTTGCCCAAAGCTATTAGAACTAACGAGTCCTGCTTATAACGAACGGTTCGTAATAATGAGCGGAAAAAGGTCCTCAGCTGTCGTTCCTTTCACCCTGAATATGCGTTACAAATTCAGATGCTTATTCAAGAAACAAGCACAACCATAATGCCACAGGTTATTGACATGTAGTGAGATTTTTTTTTTTGTTTCACCGCTTTAGTGGGCCAGCCTGATCACAAGTGTCCACGTACAGCGGTTTGGTTAGGCTTGGTTTAGACTGGTTTGATTTATGCAGCCGACGTCCCTAAGTAACTCAGGCTAGTTATCGTCCCGAATCGACGCATACCACCAGGCCACAGCATCTGCCTCACGTGCTGGAGGTGCGGGGTTCGATCCATACGGGTACCAAGCGGTGATATAATGGGCACAAGCTTTCCTCTGGTCTGGTGCTCCGCTTATATGGGGTGCACTGCTTGGAAAGTGGGTCTTCGATCCCACCTTGAGGAAAAGGACTACAACGCATTTTGTCGCTCATGGCGGATTTCCCTTCCCGGCAGATAGGTTCTCTATTGGGGGAAGATCGAGTTTGGCCCAACATCATCCCCCCCCCCCTTCATTAGAAGAGCCGAGCACCAGGCCGGGGGAAATCTTGTACCCATTGAAATCCTGTGGGTACCCGGTGGAACCAGGGATCGAACCTGGTGGTACCTCCCGAATTCGAGGCGGATAAGTGTATCAGAAGGAAGCGGTGGCCTAGAGAGCATTCGCCAGCACAAAGTGGGCTATGACGTGGGGGCCCGCGTTGGGCCCGTGAGGGCAGCCCATACGGGCCCCATGCGGGATTTGCAACACGTACCCAGAGGGGCCCCGCATGGGCTGCCCAATTTCGCCGCGATCGGTCCCAAACTGTATCCGTGTGGGCAGCCCAAATAGGGCTGCCCGGCTCAGCCCAGGTTGACGAATGTGGGCAGAGCACGAGAACCATTAATAGGTCCCACGTTTGTGCAGGCAGTGACATCCCATTGATCAAGGTTTTAATTTTTAAGTCGATTAATCCCTCCAATACCTGAATTGTACAGGCGCGGGATTTGCGAACTCCAGTCCGTTTCGGGCTGACCCACGTGCTGCCCTCATGGGTTGAATCTGGCATTTTCAGGGCAGCCTAAGTTCCAATAATTTAGTGTGAAACATTAAGCACTATTTTTTTTTGCTTGTATCCGACACTCAGTAACATGAGAGAAATTTATTCCCAACACTACAATAATGTGGGCTGGCCCACATCACCCTAACTTGTTGGTCTGAATATTTATTTCGGTGCTGCGTGCAGAACAGTAATGCCGTAGGAAACATTTGGAGGTCGTTCAGTACATACTCGTAAAGCGGAACAGTTACTGTTGCATATATTCTGTCGATACTTCATAATTAACGTAGTTTGTAGAGTAAAGATAGATAGTCTTTATTCATTGCATAGATATGGTTAGGACAGTTATGTGAAACCTCCAGAAGAGGCAATTAGTGGCCGGTATAACATGATTTACATTAATAAAATGGTGCCTTAAAGATAGGGTGGAGACGTTTCAGAGCGGCATGCCCGCCTACGGCCAATATGGGGCCCACTGCGGCCTTTCATGGGCCGCCCCGATTGGGCTGACCTTATTTTTACCGCATGGACTACGAATATATGTTGCATTTTCCCGCAAGTACCCCAAGAAATACCCGTGTGGGCAGCGTGGGTGTGTACTTGCTTTTCAGCTCGGCCGCAAACCATGCGGGACCTATTCGGTTTTTGCGTGGGCAGCCCCAATCGGACCAGCCCGTCATCTATTTGCTTTAGGCCCACATTTGCATCGCATCTGCCCTAAATTGCCCCGCAAGAGACCGATGCGGGCAGAAGTGGGAAGGAGCACTTGCCTGCCCCGCTAACGGCCATGCGGAAATTATATAGGTTTTTGGTGGGCAGCCCAGGAATTTTCTGCATGACTTCCACATTTTCGCCTGACCTTCCCTCAAGTACCCCTCAAGGGTCGCATGTAGGCAATCTGCGGGCATACCCGTATTTAGCCCCGCCGCGGCCCATGCCGGACCTATTCGGCTTTTGAGTGGGCAGCCCCATTTAGATTAGCCCAGGCTTTTCCTACACAGAGCCCAAATTTTGTTTGCATCGGCCCTAAAATTTCCCAAGCGGGACCCTTGAGGGCCAGATATGGGAATATGTAATCAGTTAGCCCTTTCCGCGCCTATACGATGCCCAGATGGAAAAAGCAGGGGCAAGCCCAATTTGGGCTTGCCCGCTTGATCCCTAAAGGGGGCCCTCATGGGTGTTATTGTGGTTACCCAAGCCCAACTTGCCCATATGGGCCCCAGGTGGGCCACGTAATGTGTGCTACTTGGGTGATGACCATTAACAACCGATGGCTTCAAAGTGAATGAAACTTTCGTTAGCGGCATTATTAATTTTCTTATTATTACTATTTGCTGTCACTATTCGTCGTTTACTGTTAATGCTAACATCCGCAGCTTGCGAAGGCATTAGGACACGTCTTGTACTTGCGTTGCACCTATACAGCACTATACGATCGATTCGATAACCGAGTCTCCACGTTCCACTCCACCATTTATCTGCGGGGGAGCTTGAGTAGGCGAAAATCCCCAGGATTAGGCGAATTTTGGACACATTACCTTTATTGAAAAACCGGTATTATGAAGGAGGTCTTATCGGATGTCTTAAGCTACAATATTAAAAGCGGCAGTTTTCCTGCTGACTTAAAAACGGCAGCAGTTCGCCCAGCCAAAAAAATAAATTTAAAAAAGCGGCTCATCTATTTACTCACACTGGGTAAATTAAATTGCCGACAGAAACTTCACGACACAAAACAAATTTTTCTATCCTCCAAACTCCTTAATTCGGTAAACACACACGATCGTATTATGTTGCCGATATATCCAACCCTATTTTTATTTTTCGTCGAAAATTAGTTCCTGTGTACGTCGTTAGGTCAAATTCGTAAAAAACTCAAAATATGTATGCATGGACTAATTCCGGGTTCGTGCTTTCACCGGAAGATTTCCCTGTAGTTTATAATTTGCGGTGGGCCTTGCACTTTACCGTTTGCATCGAAGAATTTTAACTTTTTTTCTTTATATGCGGTCCAAGTTTGAGCTTAATCTTGCTGCTGACAGTCGGGTTTCACGCGACAAGCCACTCTGGTGGCTTAAGCGAAACTGGTTTGTGCGGATGCTCGTGTATAAATTACCCGAATAAATTATTACCACAGCGCTGCAGAGCCGGCGACATTAACGCCTTGGCTACAGCCAGCGCTCTTTCCTCTCACCGGAACCAGCCAAGCGCAGCGTTTACCTAAGCTGGCAAGAATCAAACCCTGGGCCCGCTTCGAACAAAACACCCGCCGCGGTGATTTCAATTCCCTGCCATCCAGGCTAATGGAAAGCGGAAGATGGATGGAGGACGGCTTATCGTCGGGACGGCACAGCAGCGAGGACAAGAAATGGTCCATCAGAAGGGGAAAAAAAAAGATAACAAGTGAGCCAAGCGCACATGTGTAAACATACTTTTTGCTTTTGTTAACGGCGTTCCGCGCTGCCCGTGAAAACAATGAAACGTTTTGGCATGTATACTATAGTCGTAATTTGGGAACGCCTATCAGCCGAAGCGCCCCTCAACTTTCTCGTCCGCAGGCATTGTTTCACCCGCGTTCCTCGCTTTCCACTACAGAAAAGGCAAGACCGGCACCGCTGCGAGGGACCGCAGCCCAGAGATTCCGGCGCGCACGCGTGCCATAAATGTCTGAAATACCAGAAGCAGGCTTTTTTTTTTTTCTTTCCTTTTCTTCAGCCGCAAAGTACAGTTTCTTATCTGTTTCTAACGCCAATCAATTTAGTCCCGCATCGTCGAGACAGCGCGCGCGCACACTGCTCAGGCGACGCAGCGTATCCGCCTCGTAGAACGCAATGCACTCGGAGCCCGGCATTTCTTCACACGCTTGCCTCATCCCTTCGTTTCGTTCGCCCTTACTTTTTTTTTTTTGTCATTTACTTCCCCGCTTTCTTCGCTTCTGCGTATTTTGTTACAAACCACAAGGTAATATGAAAAGTATCACAACGGACAGTCACCACAAGTCTTGCAAAGGGATGAGCGAAGCGAAACAACTCTCCCCAGCGGCGGAGACATTCGGCAGCTCTCGCTTGGAGCAAGAAATGCGATTCAGAAAGGCCATATTGGACGAAAGCTCCGCGCTATAGCCGGCGGCAGCGCCGCGTAGCTCCTCGTAACGATTCACCCTTTCCGCCAAATTTGAAATCGGTGGCCGTTTATATAATCCCTAATGCGAAACAAAGGGATCGAAGTCAAGCTGTCGAGCGCGCAGCCGCGACGTGCTCCCCGAGACAATGAACAAAACAATGAGTTTTCCCGCTCGGTATTCATTGCGCCCGGCGCCTTCCTCCCGCTCTCGGTCGTGACGCCTTCGGCTGCACGGCGGCCGCATACTGAGCAACGGTGACGGCTCGCCAATGGCCGTCGCAACCATCTACAGCGCTCGGGCCAGTAATACTGGAAAAACAATGACGGGAGACGCGCGCGCTCTCGATGTGACAAGCAGCATTTTGTGGGGATGGGAGCAGATGAGGGCACGGAAAGGTGGAAAAAAAGGAACGGGGCAAGGAAGTTAATCCAGACCAGCGCCGTTGTAGTCCACTTCTCCTCTTTGTCTCGTCTTTGTTGCGCACCTATATTAATGTCCATCATGGTTCACCAACTCGCCCAATCAGCCGTTCTTCTACAATGCAGACCTTTTTTTTGACGAGTTTCTTATCACTAGACTAAGAAACAGAGTGCGCTAAAGCGAATAAAAATAAAATAACAATCAAAGTGGGTCCTGAACATATACCGACTAACCACTCAATTACATGGAATGCTTTTCGGGTTAGGCCGATGCCCATTGGCCTGTTCCGAAACGAATCACGGGTATTTTTAATGCAAAAAAAAAAAAGAAAATTGTCTGCAGCAAACCTACGACGTTACACGCGTGAAGTTCGAGGCGAGAACCTTCGAACTGTGTCGGCCAGTTTTTTAGACGGGACTGCGAACGACTTAGCATGGAAATTGTGGCAGAGCGCTCACCGTTAAATATCCCCATCAGGCGCTTGTCTCGACGTACTTCACGAAACATTAGCACAGCGAGGGATCCATTAAATAACAAAGGTGGTCCCGGTTGAAGTAGGCCTACGATGCATTATCACAACAACGTGCGAAACGTTTAATATGAAGCAGCAGTGGCACACACGCACGCCGCACGAACCGCAGACGTTGACTGCGTTTGTTTTCAGCAGCTACCACGTCTAGCCTATTTTGAAGATATATGAGCACAACATTAGTCACAAAGCGCGTACCTACAAGGCTGGGTACACTAAACGGACCCGTCTGTCATGCTCTACATGTCTCCTGATCAGTCGCGTCACTATAAGTAAGCGGCACCCCGTGCGCTGGAGCGGTGCAGCACCCGCAGATGCTTACTGAGAGAAGTAGGTTGCCATTATTGAAAGAAAGCACTGTAAAAGCGACAAAGCAATTCGATTAGACTGTCTTGGTGCGCCCTTGTGTCCAAGTGAAAGAAAAACTTGGATATTGACAGAAAACTTGGATGCATTTGAGAGCGTCATATATCGCTGTTTCGCATGAAGCAAATGCCTTTTACTTCAACTTACGCTTGATGCGTTCTATGTTTCGCGACTGTCAATGCGTATGTGTACTTCGTGAGATTTTAGTGCGAAATCAGTAATCCGGAGGTTCAGAGCATAGCAAAATCGTCTTAAATCTTGTATGTCCACTTCGTCTAGGCGTCCCCCGAGGCATGAGGCAGATACTGTGCTTTTGTTTTCCCCCAAAACAAATCAGCTAAATGCATTTAGTTTAGTTAGTTCAGCTTATAAGGTATACTGCAACGTCCCAAACAACTCATGAGACACTCCGTAGTGGAGTGCTCCGGAAATTTCGACCCCATGGGATTCTTTAACGCGCACTGGCATCGCACGCACGGGCAGCCTTGCAAAGCTTCCATCAATTGCAAACTGACGTATAGGAAAGGAAAGGCGCAGTATCTGCTCCACTTCTCGGCAAACACACCAGCCGCGCGCCGTATGAGAAAGGAGGAAGGTGGGAGTGAACGAAAGAGGTACCGTAGTGCAGGGCTACCGACTAATTTACACCCCTCCAGGGACTCTATGCGTGCATTGGCATCGCTGTGTGAATTTTTCAATGCTAAACCGCCAAGCGAAACCATGCCAAACAGTCCTTCGCACAGCTTAATCGGTTAAACCCCGGTTGATTATTGAGATTTTATTTCTTGTTGCGGCTTTTTTTTTTTTTTTTTTTTTAAGAAAGGTGATGGACGTCTGCTTATATGAGTGGCGATACGAATACAGACCGGAACCACCGTGACCGGAACTCTGTGGGTAAATTGAACACCGCAATTTTCATTGCACTGTGGCGCCATCTATAGGTGGGGCAGAAAAACGACGGCTTTGGACTGCTAAACGAGGCGACGTATACGCAGCGCTTGCACTTTCACTTTTTTTTTTTTTAAGTTTTCGCGACTCGCCGCTCGTAAAATCGTCGAAAGTGCATTTGAATTTCAGCCTCACGGCAAGACTGTTCTGCGCATCCCGCGATGGCAGTGACAATGGAGCGAATGGTTCGGGTAAGTATACCTTCGTATACAAAAATACTGCTGTTGTGACTTTTCCAATTTGATATTGCGCGCCCAACAACATGTCATGTATTAACATTTCCTTTCAGTACGCAATATATTTTACCTACGAATGGTGTCCGCAAAAATCTGTCGCAGCCAGGACTTCACAACCTCGCATTTGCGCTAATTCCCACGGTGATTCCGTTTCAAAGCCAAATCTTCACTACGCTTAAATCCGGTCGCCGGCGTGTCGACTCGATGGTACCCCGAAACGACTTCAGGTGTCCACAGAAACAAGTGCGACAGATAATGCGACTTTCCCTTCATGTGATCTAATTATTAGGGCGAAAGCCTTTGTAGGCTCATGGTGAAAATTTCGCGTCGGCGAGATTTGTCCACGAGATGTCAGCAAGATTCCGGGAGTGACAGATACCGCGCCTTTCCTTTCCTGTAAACCAATTGAACTTTGACGCGTTCAGCGAAGCGCTGGTTGTGTTCGACAAGGGGGGCGCGATGTACCGTATGCAGCAGCAATGCTCAGGCTTTCGCACTTCTCCACTGCAGATTCTGCAGTGCTCTCTGAATTTATTTCTTTTTGCAGGGCACAAAAAGGAATTAGCCTTAGATAAACCGGGCTGGAGCTATGAAGAAGCGTTGTATTTTTTTTTTTTTACACCGTCGCCAGCGTGGCATTCCGGTTCTGTTATGACAAACAACATTGACTAATCAAGCAAAAGTTTCGTGGCTAGTAGCGTTGCTTAATTATAACAACAATGTCTAACACCAGCGACGGTTCTAAAACACGAAACTTATTCGTGTCTCCCGCTCGAATGATCTTTCTTCTGCCCTGCTGAAACCAAGAGGCATCTAAAAATCAGCGCAAATGCGACGTATACTGGCATTTGCGGCATGTAGCCTGTTTGTGAGGTGCACGCTGCGACAGATGGCTATGCCAGAATGTCCCCTGTCTTCATGCGCTAAAGATCCCCCAACTGTGCACCAACTAGCCTGGTCATCATCATCAGCATCACTATACGTGGCGAAGGCCTCTCCCATATTTCTCCCTGGGTAATGGTGTGTGCAAAAAAAAAAAACGATGACGAAACGAAGGTCGTCGGCCAGTGTCTGCAAACGTTTGGCCTACAAGCGCAACCATGCACATGATCGTCTCCCGCCTCCAAGACGTCATGACGTGCAGATTGCAAGCGCTGAATCGTTCCTGCGCACCGGGAAAGTCATAAATACGCGAGCGCGTCTCATGTTTAATGCTGCATTGTTAAATGCAAGCAGGGCTTTGCAAAACCACTGCACGACGCTGAAAGCTAAAATGTTTAGCGATGGTTTCTGTTTCGACCGTCGTGTGCTTGGATTTCAATTCAGCAAGCTGAGCCCCAGTACATTTACGCGCAGGACGATTGAGCAAGCAACGTCCTTGCATGTATTATCGGCAGCAAACGTTACGGAGATTCGCGTTCTCGGAAAATATTTTATTCTGGCATTGCCTCGCGCCCTATAGTAGCTTAGTATTGTTATCGGCGTATGGATAACAGATGTCATTTTCACCTGCAGATACTTCAGGCTGTTCTCTTCAGCGATGAGGCTAAAGTTATTTTCTGCATACTAGTTTGCCGCAAACTTCAGCTGCAAACAGTGCATTCGTGAGCAAATGTGTTCAGAACGCTGGAGTAGTGTGCTGCGGAACTTATAACTCGCAATGCGATCGTTCCCTGTGTTTACTTCGCTTCAGCGTAAGCGGTCACAATGTCGCTGTAAACTTTCGCTTCGTCTGTCATGCAGACGACTATTCGAGCGATTCGAGACAAGCGTGCTCACATTCACATATATGCACGCTACGCCGCTCGATATTATACCAACGAGTCGAGCGCGCCCTCCGAGGCTCGTGAAACGGGTCAAGTGGAATTTAGCGATCGGGTGTAGCCCATGAGTTAGCACAACCTGCCTCACACGACTTTTTTTTTTCCTTCTCGCGCGCCACTTTGAGGTGCTATTTTGTGAACCGGGGAACACGGGTGCTTAGAATATAGAAGCACCGATGCGAAAGTATAAAACCGTGGAGCTTTAACTTCATCCTGGGTTGTAGAACGGGGTATACAGATTTGCGAGCGTTGCGGTTACACCGCGGTCGCAATTACAACGACCAGCCACGATTATCCCCCTAGTCGTTCAAAAGACAACACAGCTATAACGGCACAGAGTCCTCGACTTGCACAAAAAGCTCGAAAATGCCGAGAACACAGGAACACCGGCGCTGTGACTCGCTTGCCAATCCACTTGAAGAAGCTCCTGCACCAAAAGCAGCCCTCTATTTGGGCTTCTGGCAGTGTGAAAGCAATGGAAAGAGGCCTTCTGTTGTCTCCATCTCGTTGACGTACAAAAAGGCACGCAAGCAGAGCTCCATGTCGAGCTCTCGCCACAACGCTCGCGGGAGGAACACCTGAAAGTTGGTTGGTTTGGTTTGTGATGTTTAACGTCCCAAAGCGATTCAGGCTATGAGAGACGCCGTAGTGGAGGACTCCAGAAATTTCGACCACCTGGGATTCATTAACGTGCACTGACATCGCACAGCACACGGACGCCTTGCTTTTCGCCTCCATCGAAAAGCGGCCGCCGAGGCCGGAACACGATCCTGCACCCTTGGGCGCAGTAGTCGAGCGCCCTAACCACTGCGCCACCACGGCAGGACGATGTTTGCTGGATAACCAAAATGATATACGTACGACGAATTCCGCCGCTCCTCCATTTTCATCATAATTCATCCGCCAAAAAGTTCCCAAAGGAGAAAACGTTCCACACTCACGTTGCCTCCAGCACAGTCATTTCGTATAAGGATGCCATCGATGGGTGTGAGATGTATAGTACATACATCTAAAACTGAACTGATGTAATCGGAGCGGCTCAGTGGCAAATAATGTTCTCGGCAACTCTTACGAGAAGTGAGGTCCGTGAAAAGAGAAATGCAGTTATATACTGTATGGCGTTGGAAACTGCGAAATGATTCAACATTATGGCAAAACAAAACGGCGCTGCCGGGCATGAGAAAACTGTTGTCTCAAAATTAAGCGCGAACCAACGTTAGGCGGCGCGAAAAGTAAGGTGGGGTTCCCGGATAGGTATACAGCGCTTTCACTTTGGGACTCCCGCGCCCTATATGAGGCCGGCGAAGGAAGTTGGTGGTCCAGTTTCGCATCGAAGGGAAAAGGGCGGCCGACGAGGAAATGAAGGAGGGGAGAAAGAGGGATGAAAACGCCAGAAGGGGATTAAGGCCGGATGATAACGGACTACGCATTAGTGACGCGCGAGTCGTGAAGCTGCGCTTCTAGGCCATCAGCATCTGGGCGCTTCGCGGCAGCTAGAGAAATTTCGATCGCTGCCCCGACCACTAATCACCGTTAATACTCTTTGAAAGTTTTGTCTTTTATTGCGAGCAAGTTTCTATGCAGGTGTAAAATTTTTATCGGACGAGCGCGGCACACCAGAGACGAGGAAACTAGAGCAGAAATGGGGGCGAGGGTTCAGAGATACGCGCATGCCATTAGGAAGCGGGAACGGCGTAAAGAGATAACTTATATAGAGAAAAATAGTTAACGAACGTAATGACACGTGCACACACAAAAGAGAAAGGAGTCGGGAAAATTTAGAAGCGGACTACAAAGTGACGGAACCGAAAACTAGGTGCCGCGGGTAAAAATACGGATTAAACCATGAAATTAAGTTATGGAACGCGGGGCACCGGTACGCTTACACTCGCGGAGAAAAGCGGCAAGACGAAAAACAACGCGGCTGAACGACGGGATGCCACTTTTAATCGGGGGCAAGTGATTTGAAGTGACAAACAAACGGTACTGCTGATGACGAAACTCCAGGGCAGTCACGACGAGCGTACAGCAGAACAGGGCCACGACAGGTGCACAGACAGTACTGCATATGCATGCGCGACTCAAGGCAGCTCGGTGTAGCGATTGAGTGAGACTCGGCTTACAACCGTCCGGTAAATTCGGGAAACTATAGGATCACCGAATCACACGACTGCAGCGGCAAAGTAGCACCATTTCGGAAGCGGGTGAAACCAGAGAAAGCAGGAGCTCCGATCACGAGTACAGGACCCTAACGAGGCGAGCAAAAGACACGTGAAGGCAGAGCTACGCCTGAAATGGAGGGGGGAGGGAGGCACAGCGACCGGGTCGAAAGCTGTTCCAGTTGGAACTCCGCATATTGCACGGGGAAGCTGAAACGGTGCGGGTTGCGAGGAGTAATGAGGCGGCGCCGCCGCGGAACGAATGACCGATCTGGTGCGTGCAGGTCTTGAGACGCGAGAAACGGGAGGTGTGTAAAATGATAGTGAGGAGAGGTGCGTACGTGCCGACGCCTAATGAAGAAACGGGCAGCGCGGGTGAAAATGGGGGGACACGGGAACGGTGTCCAGGAAATGGCGGGAGGGAATAGGCGAGTGAGCACAAAAAGAAAAGAAATAGCACGCGTTGTGCGACAGCAGAAAAAAAAATGTAATTACGGGTATCTGGACTGCAACTACAAGTGCGAAAACGAAGGCGTGTGATTGGATGCAGGCACCCCCCACCCATGTCTCTCTCTCTCTCTCTCTCTCTCTCTCTCTCTCTCTCTCTCTCTCTCTCTCTCTCTCTCTCTCTCTCTCTCATTTCGTCGCACAAGACTTCTTTGTCATTGCCCGCATCCCGTTCTACACAAGTATAGCTAGCGCCGCGCTCCCCAAACGCATTTCCCTTCCACGCTTATAAAGAAATAAAATACGGTGCGCAGCGGTGTGGTGGTGTGTAATGCGTGGTGCGGTATGTGGTGTGGCGTGTTATACGGGGTTTAGCGTTCCAAAGCAACATCGCCTGCGAGGGATGCCGTAATGGAGGGCTCCAGATCGAATTCCGACCACCTGGCGGTTCTTCAACATGCACTGACGAAGCACTGCAGACCAACGCCTTTACATATTTCGTCTCCGTCGAAATGAGGTCGCTGCGGCCGGGGTTCGATCCTGCGACATTGGGCAGAACAGCAGCAATGACCTCTGAATCACTGTGACGGGAACAATTACAAAAAAAAATAAATACAACACGCGCTGCGCCCACGTCAGTCATGCAAAGCTTGTCGAGCTCCACGTACGAGGCAGCGCAGTGCGCCAGCCACATTTGAAGGGCGCGCCGCTTCCCGGCACCCCTTTCCCTTTACCGCCGAGGGGTATTCGATCCCAGCTCGGACCCCATAAAACGAGGTGCCTCGGCGCCTCGCTCTCTCTTCTGGTTCCTGCTGCCCGCTCTCTGGCTGGTCTCCCGACGACCCCCCGGATCTGCCTGGACGGACCTGCCTGCCCTCTGGGAGATAAAGATGTTTCTTTCACGGCCCGCTGCGTGAGCGTCTTGTGTCTCCCTCGGGCAGTGGAATAGCCGACAAGCTTCGAAAACGCACGAGCCGCTTAGGCGTGCTGACGCGAACGACCGCCAGAAATGGAGTGATCAAATGTGGCAGGGTGGGCATCCGGGAAAAGGCGGCGCCCAGTAACACTCGGCGCGTGACGCAATTCTCAGAGCTTCGGAACTGCAGCAGACGGCAAGGCGCTGCTGGCGGTGACCATCGTTGCAAGGCGCACTGCGAAGACACCGGAGCATCAGCGCACGAGACAGGAACGACGCACCTACGCTAAAATGAAAAGCCGCAACCGCCATTAACTTAGTTAACGAAACCGTACGAACGAGCCGGCGAGGACTAGGGGCAGCTCGTCTGAATCGCGATCCTAGGTTTCTGGGTTCGATTCTCATCTGCGCCAGCTCGGCCGTGTCATGTAGTCTCGTGAAGTCACACAACCCGACCAATGAGTGGCCGACACAACGCCGACCATGCCGACGCAGAACGGGCCTCTAACGTTCTCGCGTCAGCTGGAACAGAAGTCCTGGGACAGGTCAAGTTACGCGATGGATGGGCGCCGAGGCAGGTAGGCTCGCGAAGGTGCGCTATGGCAGCCGCCAGCGTACAGGCCGCTGCGGCAGATTACGAACGATAAAAACGGTACACGTCCAAAGATGCAAATATACGACGTTACAGTTGCGCTGCACAGGGTAGTAGCGTGAGCGCTATCGGGGACTGAGCGCGAGACCGTAAAACCGTTTCGCACCCCAGCTCATCTCCATGGGTCGTCGTTCTGATTAGTCCTTTCCCCTCTCTCTGTCATTCGACTGATTAGGAGCCACGCTGGCAGAAACGAAGCGTTCGCGGCGTGGGCAATAAAACGAGTGCTTTGTACTTCTCGCCCATAGTCGTAATTACTGGCTCTAGAGCAGCCCCGCACAAGAGGTAATGGAGTCACGGCGTCTCTATAGAGCAAATAGTGAAAGGCGAAAAAAAAAAAATCAACAAACAAATACCGAGCTGAACATAACCGTCCCGTTATTTCGGTTCTGAAATAAGCTGCGAGAATTGCAACGCCGAATAACGCTTCTTCCCATCTCATTCGCGCACAACCATCATGACGGTTGGCCGATCAGACAGACTTGGCGCTCAAGAATCTTCATTCCTATCCGAAAACAAAGGGGGATATAGTGCGAACACTTTGATCCAGTTTAGCGAGCCGATTTCGGGCAATCGGCTACACACCTCGAGGCCTATAGGACGTAAACCGAACGACTATTCGACTCTCTTCTTTTCTTCTACCCCACCGATACTCTAGTTCGGCGCACCTTTGGTCGTAGCGTATTGCACCCTATCGCCGCTTACGGCATCCGAACCATCAGGCAGGCATCGTGGAAGGGCTGTTTGGCTGTGATTGCCGCTTGGCGCCCAATGCGGCCGGGGCGCGGACGCACAGGTGCCGGCGGACAATAAGAAGACGAGCGAGGCCAGTTTCCCTCGGGGCTGGCAGATGCGCGATGCCGCGCACATCCGGAGCGGGACGACGCATCGATCCGACCAGGCGCCGCGGCTGCACGTACTACGGGGCCTTGGACAAGGCCGCGCCAGGTAAAGAAAAAAAGGAGGGGGGATCGCGCTATCTGCCGGCTCGCTACATAATGCCCTCTTCGCGTTCAATAAAAGACCATGCAGCGATGGAAACGCTCGACTATTAGGATGCGGCGGCGGCCCACCGAAAAGAAGAAAGCGAGAGGTACGCGTCACAAGCGCAATGCACGTCCGTCTCGTTTCGAGCAGCACCGCGTGTGTCAATTTGTGAGCGCCTGCGAACGACCGATTCGCGAATAGCGCCGCAGAGACCCGACGAGAAGGCAACCTCGGCACGCAGGTGGTTAGGCTGCGCACGGCGGAAGCTGCGCATACCGTTTGTGGGGCTCCGAGAGAACCGCGATCCCTGCGGTCCAGCTGAGCGTGCCCGGTTACCTGCTCCGCTGTCGGAATAGAAACAAGGCGGCGGGCTTTTCTCTTTTCAGCTCTCTTTACTCTCTGGCACCAAACACTGAGGTGCGGACTGCGCTCACGGCCAGAAAGAGTCGACAAAACGGTGATGCCTTACAAAACCATGCCAGCAGGCTCAATTTCCGACCACTCTCACGGTTCCCACCTGACCGTTCAGCAGAGTCCGTAGCCGATTTGACTGAAAAAGCGCACAAACAGCTCATGTTTGATCGCAGTGCAGTGGTAGTACTCTACTATACTGACCGAGTCCCGCGCCGGTATAGTGAAGCCAGCAATCTGTTTACACAGTGCGGCGCACGTATTTGCCTAAAGCTTACTCGTCATGAGGCACATAACTGCTCTAATTAAGGAAATTGATATTAGCACAGCTCCATAATGCCTCTCACGTCACCTAGTGTCGACACACACACCCGATCCGGGGCTACCGTAAGTGCACGATTGCGTTTTAGTAGCGGATACGCAAAAGGCCGGTTTAGTGCCTCGCGACGGTAACGCAGTTGGATGGTTCTGACTTCTCAACGCAACAGAGGGCGCTCTAAAATAAAAAGGGGAGGGGGGGGGGGGCAGATGGGCAGCCGCGAGTTGTAGAGGATCCTACGAAAAAGGGAAGTGCTTCGGGCCATGCGTGCCATGTTTGAAATTAAGAAGAGGGGGGGGGGGGGGGGGGGGTGCACGCTGTGATAACAAAGAGGACAAAGGTGCCAATGTCACTGGCACATCCGATGCATGGAAAATTGCCATTTTGAAAGAGTCAGACTGAGACGCGATGAAATGCAACCCGATCCTAGATAAAGTTGCCTACCGCAGCGCGAAAAAAAAAATTATGGCGGAAAAGAAAGGTCTGTGGGTTAAATGTCACTGCCCACAGTGAATGTGACAGCGACAAATAGAGGCGCTTTTCCGGCCTCATTCCCCCGATGCTTTCCACGACTACGTGCAATAAAAAAAAGGAAAAAAGAAACAAAGATCCTGCATCTGAGCAAGCCTCGCTATGACCTATCGCCTCTACCACCCCCTCTCTCCATCCTACTGTGTAGCTCAATGGTGTACGACCTGCAAGTTGAAGAGAAAGAGAGAGAGAGAGTGTGTGAAAAGCACGGTTGCCCAATTTCCTATTCATACAAATCCCTTGCCAGGTGGCGAGTCAATTTCAGGCTGGATACACTGAAGAAATTTCGCTCACGCGCCTCATCGATATATATTTTAAAAAAATAAATTTAGGGTTTCTTCAGGATTTAATCACCAGTGTTGGTATTAAAGTACCTAGGCACCTACGCCCTCTTAACCAACTTCGAAAAAACAACTGACGAAGTCACCGCCCATAACGACTGCCTTTCAAGCTTTCACGCTAAACCATAACTCAGATGATCTCTAAAACAGGAAACACTTCCAAGATAGTGTTCCTCCATTTCTATATAGTGTCTCCTTTGGCGTGCCACATGCCACGTTGCTCGGTCTTCTCCATTTGATTTTTATTAATGACTCGCCAGATAATACAGCATCAAATGGTCAATTATTCGCCAAGCTTGAGTCATTTACAGCCCTATGTATGTATGTATGTATGTATGTATGTATGTATGTATGTATGTATGTATGTATGTATGTATGTATGTATGTATGTATGTATGTATGTATGTATGTATGTATGTATGTATGTATGTATGTATGTATGTATGTATGTATGTATGTATGTATGTATGTATGTATGTATGTATGTATGTATGTATGTATGTATGTATGTATGTATGTATGTATGTATGTATGTATGTACGTATGTATGTACGTATGTATGTATGTATGTATGTATGTATGCGTGTGTGCATGTAGTTAAGACTAATTAACTAGACGGCTGGTGTTGCAGACGGCCGCTAATATAAAAATGAACGAGGCAACGCTCGCTGCCTTTCAGACATGCCAGACTACAAAACATGTTCCAAGTGATACGAATGTTTTATCTCCGAACTGCCTGAGGTATTTAGGTATATTGGCAATTCTCATTATCTAAATTTGTCTAATCATGCGCAGATAGTTAACAACGCTAACCGTGCTCGCTACCTCCGCTGCAACTTAAACATATAGCTCGTCTTTCAAATAAACTCAGTAGCAAAACGCTCATCCGATAAAACTTATAATATGCATCTGCTAAGTGGGAACCCGCTCAAGTTAGCCTAATTCGATAGAGCTCGTTAAACACGCTGTCTTTGGGTTCATCAGATCATTATGCTGGTGCTCCATGAGCATATATAAAGCCAGCTTTCCCAATTATCAGAAACGCCATAAGTGCCAGTGTGTCGTTACCATAAAATACGTCACGCTTTCCTTCATAGTTCTATAAAAACCAATCATCGTTTTGCGGCACGTACATGTTATTATGTTTCCACCTACATGCACCTTGAGCTCGCACCCCGACCCGCTCTTAGGTTGTTACTTTCTTTTTTTCTTTTTTTGTATCAAAAGAGCCTGGGACCGGAACAATCTTCCCACATGCGCTGCCATCGGCAAGGCCTGGTTCATTATTGATTAACACCATTTTTAAAGCCCACTCCTCTCGTAAAGCGCTCATCCGCAGGGCGCTCGCGGTATCTTAAATAATATATTTTATTAATTAAGAAATAGCAATATGATCAGTTACCTCCTCCGAGGAAAAAAATAGTGCGGAAAATGGAGATCACGTTTGCTCTGTAATTTTTCTTCTTCCGTACAGAACACATACTCGACCATTTTCGCTCCCAGGAGGACACCGCGCGGAGGCTGCAGGGCCAATAATGAGTGAAAAATCAAGACAGGAGTGCACGCTCGCGAGCGTGCCAGGACCATCTCCTGTCCAGAGTTCCACGCGGCCGGAGCGAAGTGGCTGGGGCGCGCGACCGCCTCCGATATTTTCCGCCATCACCGATATTTTCGCGCGTACATATACAGACGCCAGTCCAGCGATGTGTGTCAGCTGATATTAGAAGCAAAGGATGCCCGGTGTTCACTTCGCCGTCAAGCCGGAAAGAGGATAAAGGGCGTACTTCTGCTTTATTGATTATGCGAAAGCGTTTGACTGCCTAGAACACAGCAGATTTTGGCAAGCTCTCCAAGAGATGGGAGTTCCAATTCACCTTATCTGTCTCCTCAGGAATCTGTATGAAGGGCAAGAGGCCACAGTCAGAACTGGGCATGGTCTTACTGATTCGTTTCCGATTGAGAAAGGAGTGATACAAGGCTGCATACTGTCGTCCTGACTATTTAACCTATATGCAGAGTGTATCATAAGGAAGGTCGGTCTGGACGAGTCTTCAGCTGGAGTGAAGATTGCTGGAAAACGTATCAACAACCTTAGATATGCGGATGATACCACTTTAATGGCAGAAAGTGGAATGGAACTCAAGAGACTTCTGATGCGCGTACAAGAAGAGAGAGAAGTTTGGGCTTAAACTGAACATTAAAAAGACGAAGAACATGGCGTCTTGCCCTATCAAGTCCTGGACAGCATCAAGGGACAAGAAGTGGAAGCTGTGACAGATTTTCTCTTCTTGGGCTCCAAGATTACCCCGGAAGGAGACTGCAGCCATGAAATAAGGAGACGCCTGCTTCTGGGAAAGAGAGCCATGGCTAGCCTTGACCGCCTAGTAAAGAGCAGAGACATTAGTCTGCCAACCAAGATCCGTATAACTCGTGCTATGGTCTTTCCAGTTGTGATGTATGGATGCGAGAGTTGGACGGTGAAGAAGGCTGACCGCCGAAGAATTGACGCGTTTGAATTGTGGTGCTGGCGAAGACTCTTGAGAGTTCCTTGGACGGCCAGAAGATCAAATCAGTCGATATTGTCGACCATAAACCCTGACTGCTCATTGGAGGGTCAAATTCTAAAGTTAAAGCTCAGCTACTTTGGTCATCTGATGAGAAGAGAGGAGTCGCTGGAGAAAAATTTGATGTTGGGAAAGGTTGGGGGTCACCGAAGAAGGGGTAGGCAGCGAACGCGATGGTTAGATGGCATCCTCGAGGCACTGCAGATGAAGTTATGTGATGTTAGGAAGATAGTGAGAGACCGGAAAGCGTGGCGTGACATGGTCCATAGGGTCACGAAGAGTCGGACACGACTGAACGACTGAACTGAACTGATGATGACACGATTCGTATGGGTGTGCCCCAAATGGCAACATCGAATCTAACCCGTAGGAGATAGGTTACCGCTTGCAATATATTAAGTGCAGGACATTCATCGCATTTTTTTTTTTTGTTCGTCTTCGTTTAGTTCGTTCGTGATGTCAGGACGGCAGTGCCCTGTCAGACAAAATTCACCTCGGATAACAGGCTGGGCCGATTTCCGCCCCGCGTTAGCCGTTGACATGAGCAGCGCTACCAAAGATAATTTCCTAAATGGTGTCATTGCTAATGCCGCCTCCCAAACTGTCTACGAGGCAATAGCGACAGAGGAATTAATATTTTCCTGCCAATGAAGGTTCGAGAAACACGCTGCGGAAACACAATGTCCAATCCCCAGAGCTCCTGAAGTTGCCCATGCACGTAACAAGTCTGCGCGCTTCAGTTGCTGCCGCCGCGGTTCCTGTCTACATTACTCGGGCGAGTGACATGCTAGCCAACCACTGGCTTGCCATCGGCAGCGGGCCACCGTCTGCGGCTTCTGCGCCGAATGGGCGCATTAGAAATACCGCAGGGGAGTCATTAATCGCCTCGCTAACCTCATAGAAGGAAAAAAAAAAAAAAAAGCTAGACGCAAGGTCCATCTTCGAAGGCCACATACACGCCAAAGGCTTTCAAGTGGGAAGCAAACCACAGGCGACTGACTTCCCGCACTGCGCAGCAACATTCGGGAACAAAACTGCCCAGGAGTTTTCGTCGGTCGGCTCTCTTGCCGCGCACGAATGCGCTACACTGACGCTAATGCGAAGCGGCACCTTTGCGACAAGCATTCATTTCCACGCAAGCCATGCGGCACGAAGGAAGCGTCAAGATGTGATTGCTGTCGGCTGCCTCTGCTGGGAGCGACTGAGCACATGGCGGCGAGTGTACTCCCCTCGCGCCGCAGGTTGGTGCGCGTACTGATGGGCTGCTTTACAGCGGTCAAACCATGTTGTGCGGCCCTTGGCCACCGAAGCATGAGCGTGAAACACAACACGTGCTGCCCGGGATCGATCACTCTCGACGGCACCGTCTCCTCGCTCTGTGCACGGCCTCGGGAGAAAGCAGGCCACCGTTTCCGGCAAGTCAGGCAGTAGGACGGCACCGAAAACAGCCACTACTAACTTGGCGAGTAGGGCCACACTACAATGACCTCGACCGGAGCCGCAGGTATACGCTTCGGCACTGGTACTTTTCGCAAAGTCTTGCTTGCAGCCTCGAGTACGCCCTCTTTGCCTAGAGTACGAATTTGTGACACGGGCGTACATGTGTTAAGCGTGCGCTATAGATAGCCACTGAGCTCGAGAGGCCGGAAAGGCAGGAAGACTACACAGTCCACCACGTGGATGCGTTTTGTAGCAAGGGCTGAAACACATTCAAATTAACCAATTCCTTCATTGGCTAGTTACGGTTTGGTTTGAGGGGTTTAACGTCCCAAAGCGACTCAGGCTATGAGAGACGACGTAGTGGAGGACTACGGAAATTTCGACCACCTGGGAGTTCTTTAGCGTGCACTGACATCGCACAGCACACGGACGCCTTGCTTTTCGCCTTTATCGAAAAGCGGCCGCCGAGGCCGGGATTCGATCCCGCATCCTTGGAAACAGTAGTCGAGCGCAGTAACCACTGCGCCAATCCGGCGGGGCATTGGATATTTATGATTTCTCGCGGGGGCTCGCAAAGATCGTGAGAGTGCCAGAGCCAAGCAGAACATTTATTTAGTTTTTGCAACACAATTGGAAAAAAGTTGGGAAAAAATTAAAATAATACATCAAGTGAATAATAGGAATAGAACATTGACAGAAAAGATACAAGACAACAGCATAAACACATGCACGCAACCTTCGCTCCGTGCCTCTGCGGACGCTTCGAGCCCCATCCCGTTTCGGGCACACGCTAGACTCGCACTGCATCGTGGGAGAGCAGAAAAAGAAGCAGGCCCGCTCATCTCATGACGAAGGCCTCGCCGACAAACTACCGCGCAGCCTCCGGCACAAGGCAGCCGGCTTCTCAGGACGCAGGCCCGCCGGCGAGATGCCAAAAACAACGCCGGCGACGAGCGTCAGTCCGGTTGTAGACGCCGGCCAGAGACAAATTCCTCCGCGAGTCAGTCGGCCGGGAATCTATTTCTGGAGTTGCGTGTGCTACGCGGATATTCACTAACGGGAAAAGAAGAGAGAGCGAGAGAGGGAGGGGGGGGGGGGGGGGGGGGTTACGGGGCGAATATCGGACTCTGGAAGTCAAACGGAGACGAACGCCGCCCACAAATGACAGTAATTGAATTTAAAAAAAAAAATGAAGACAAGGAATAAGACAAAATGACCTGAAGCAAGGAGCGCGCAGTGAGCGCTCCGAGGTCTTTCCGTCGAGATTCCAAGACGGGTTAAATCAGACACAGTGTAAACGTTTGGCACGCGATCGCCTGAGAACCCCTGGAATGCTAGCCTAGTCATCTCTCCCATCGGCGAGGAGCCAGCCAGGCCCTCGCCTACAGCTCTATAATCAAACCGTCCTCTCTCTCATACCGATTGCAACTACACTGCTCTCTGCAGAGAGAAATGATAAAAATAACAGTCAGACGGAAGACAAACGGCGCTCACGCGTCGAGGAGGTAAAATGGGAAGACGCAGGCATCACTAGCTTCTTGGCATTCGCCAAGAGGGGGGAGGGAGGGAAAGAGAAAGAAAGAAAATAACTTTTTCTCTGCGCGACGTCATGGCGACGTCGCAGAAATGGCGCAGGCGCGGAAAACGCCGCAGAAATGGCAATAGAAAAAAAAAAAAGGAATCGTGTAAGTGGGGAGGAGGAGAGGAAGAGGTCCGCTACCTCCTCGATCTTCGTTTATGACGCGCGCACAAAAGGCGAACGCAAAGTCTGCTCGCGTTCGCTTATTTGCCCGAGAAGTGTAGCTTCGCTCGCCACGCACTCCGGCGTGCCCCGCTGACGAGGCGCCAGGGCTGAAAGAGAAGGGAGAAAAAAAAAAAAAAACAACCCGAAAACGACTGAACAGCTGCGTAAGGAAGCGAGATTTCGCGGCCAGGAACGCGCGAAAGAACGCCAGCAATGCTGGCGAGCCTGCCGCGCGCGTCCAAATTTCGAGCGCGCGCTTTTATATCAGCGCCAATTAGAATGCACATAACGGCACCCAAAGCGCGCGGAAGCAGTGACGCTCCATTAGGGCACTGATGCGAAACGAGATGTGGCGAAACTGCAGAGGCGAAGATTTTGTAAGCGGAACAGAAGTCAGAAACGCTTCCCGAATATGACACGTGCTCATCCTACGCGCATGCGACAACGCGAATTGCGGGCATTTGTCCGAGGCGCACACTTGTAAAAGACGTCTTCGACGAAGGAAACACGAGACGGCTGGTGACTGCACTTTACAACGTCTCCTCTTTAAATGCAATTTCATTTCTCTTTGATCGCGCTGGAACGGGACCGATTAATTGCTTTTTCTTTTGAATACAGGAATATCCACTCCCTAGAATCACTACGCATAAAGTAGCACTGTAGGAGCAGCAAAGGCACTCTTATAAGCGTGAATATCAACTGCCCACCTCCTCCTCTACAGTTCGGCCCCTTTTCCCATCGTACTGTACACCTACCTAAACTGCGGCGTCCACACTGGCCACTACGCAAGTAAAAGAAATCCTTATCCATTAAATAACACACTCGTGCAGCTGTATAGTAAACGTTCATGAAACATTGACGCCGTCCGGCGACATTAAAGTGCACCCGGAAGCATGGAAACTAAACGTGTGTCATTAGGACAGACCGAAACAGTACTGAGCTGACACGAAAACAACCGCAGAAAAGACCAGACGGTGGCTCGCGATTTGGGCAGGAGGCAGCCGCAGTCCCATAGCCCCGTACGCCGAACCGCGCACACGCACTGTGATGCACGGGCTCAAAGCCGGCGGAGCGATCGATGTAATTTTGAGGGGACGCGTCGGGCGACGATCGACTAACAAGCTGTTCGCTCACTGCGCACGGCAACGCGGACAATCAGGCGCGCTCCTCCCAGGGTTCCTCGCAGCTCGCCGACTCTCGTCATCTCTCGCCACACCCAACCACACAGCGTGTGAGGCAAAGGAACGAAACGTGTTCGATACTGTTGCACATAGGCAGCAATGGGACGGGGACTGCGTAATCACGAGTGAGACAGAATATGGGAAAAAAAAAAACAAAAAAAAAACATGTTTACAATCACGATGCAAAATGGTAAGAGATGAGAATTAAACAAGAGGTGGGTGCGGGAGAGGTGCCTCGTCGATTAGTGGCTACCAATATCGCCTCAATTCACTCTAGGAAGCCGAAACGATCCGTAACGATTGCATCGGCGCAAGTGTTTCACTACAGTCGGCTCGCTGAAAAGCGCTGTGTTGTGTTGTGTTTTGTGGCACATAGGCAGCTAAGGCCATCATGCGCCAAACTCGGGGTTTGCGTATCTGTTTGTTGAAAGGAAGCGAGCGATTATTTTAATATACTAGAGTAGGTTTAGGATGTTGGCATCTTTTAAGAAATCAATGAGAGAAGACGTTTTAACCAGTGAATTTTCTCCTGAGAGTAAGCTAGGATGTAGGGGAATGTAGTTGTCATAGAACTGTGGGAAATGCTTTTTTCTAAGTTGATCGAGTGTTATACAGGATATTAGAATGTGGTTTGTGGTGACCACCTCTCCGCAGTGTTCGCAAATGGGTTTGTCTTTCTTTGCTAGGATGAAGTTATGAGTCAAGTGGGTGTGTCCGATACGAAGACGGCATAAGATTACTTCAATAAAACGTTCTTGATGGCTGCATGATTTCCATTCTTTTATAACTGGTTTTACTAGGTGTAGCTTGTTATTAACTTCGTTATCCCATGCAGCCTGCCACTTTTGTCTCAGTGTTCTTTGTATGAATTTTATGGCATCATTATGTGGAATTTTCACCTTGTGTACTTGAGCAATGGAGGCGGCCGCGGCACATGATTCAGCCCTCTCATTACCGATGATTCCTACGTGGCTTGGCAACCAGCAAAATTTGATATTAAGTCCTTGTGTTTCTGCTATCACTACATAATGGACTATGTCCCCTATTAAAGGTTCTGTAGCATTTTTTTGATGTGATGCGAGTACGCTCAGAGAGTCTGTATAGATGATACTGTTTTTGATGTTTTTGCTGACTATTTTATCTATTGCTAGGGATAAGGCGTAGCATTCGGCAGTAAATATTGAGGCACACTGTGGCAACCTTACTGTTTTTTCCTGTTTGTCTTCTATTACTGCACTGCCTACATGAAATATTGTCTTTGAACCATCTGTATAAAATGCCTTGTGATCACTGTATTTCTCATTTAATGCCAAGAACTCTTGTATAATGTGTTCATGCGGTGTTTGTGATTTGCGAAATTGAGTTAATGTGAAGTCACACACAGCAGTGAAGTTGTACCAAGGTGGCAATGGGTCAGGTCTCCGTGCATTATCAGGAAGTGCATCCAGCAAGTTGAGTTCCCGGCACTGCTCTTCAAAACGGAGTATGAGAGGTCTGATGGATCGAGGTTTATTGCTCGCTCGCTGAAAAGCGCTTCAAATATCCTGCCGCTGCTGAGCCTGCGAAACGCTGCTTGGGTTTTGTAAGTCTGCGTGCATAAATTAACCTTCAAAACTCAGAGGCATAGAAATAGCCCGGAGCGCAGCTTGGCGTATACTGTACTTGAGCTGCAGCTAGGCATACACCAAAGTCGACCCGCCGCTGCGGAGGTAACGCGCAGTGATTCGTCGCCGCATACCGCGGCCCAAAACATGTGGCGACGAATATGACTACTCAATGTTAGTTATACGCCAAACTATACGCTCGGAAGACAATGCTGTACGCGATGCAATTTCACGAGGTGAGCTTATAACGGGCTTGACATTGCAACTATAATAATCGATCGATGGTCACGTGGCCACACTGCTTTCCAGGAGGCACTATAGGTTCCGTCTGGTGATCGCGTTCGCTGCCACATGGTATATTTACAAAATATAAGCATTGTACCCAGTCCCAGAACGTGTCATTATGCGAGAAATTACGGAAGTCGGCCCGGTTCTCTGTCACATTTGTCACGGCATATACCAGGAGCAAACGCACAGTCATATAGCATTGGTGCAGCAAACAGAGCCAAAGCCACCCAGAAGAAAAGTTGTCTAGGTGGCTTTGACAGAGCCCGCCTAGCCTACGCTGGCGGCGTCGGGCTCCCTTAAGTATATGTGTGGATATTTGAACAGCCTTTGCCTGAGCCCAAGGATTTTGCCTCGAAGCCGTGTATTCGGGATCCCTAGCCCACTGGAACTCACTTTTAGTTTACCGCTGCCGCTTACCGCGGCAGTCTACTGCTACCGCACGTCGTCAGCACAGCACGCGCTGATTGGTCCCAGCGTGCGGAGTCCGCTGGAATTTGACAGAAACGTGGCGCCATCTGTCGCCCTCGGGCTGACCTGCGCATGCGTACTGATGCTCGCGCGGTGGCGGTAGACGGTAGCGGTAAGCGGTAGCGCTAAACTAAACGTCACTCCTCTTAGACAGTCTTAGAAAGCTGGCGATACAAAACGAGCCGCATTGCATGACCTCTGGGTCTCGACAAATGCAGCAAATAAGCACCTTTGTTTGACTACAACGCGCCGTAACAAAAAGATTGCAAGGAGGAAAACAAAATACAATCGCACTTACAAACGAGACTTGCAAAAGGACGGCTTGCTGCGAAACAAGCGGAGGTGCCAAAATTCATGCCGCTGTAATGTGAACGCTATAAGTGAGCGCTTAACTATTTTCGTACGGGGAGAAAAATGGTCGTGCTTTGGTAGTTGTCATTAAATTATTTTCACCCAAGAACAATGAGACATAAATCTTAAAGCACAGCATCCAATGCGAGCCAGTTAAATCCACTTTTTAATAGTATTTAATTTCCGAGAGATTTCATTCATAATATCCAGATTTCATATCCTAAATGAAGCGTTTTTGATGAAATTTCAAAAAAAAAAAAAAAAAAAACTTGCAAAAGTACGCCTGCATACTGAAACCAAAGTTTTCCAGAAACTTCGGAAAATACGAAATACGGCATATCCAACAGCAACTGCATTGAAAAAAAAAAACAAAAAAAAACAAATCAGTTACAGCTTCGTGCAGTTTCCCAGATATGACTTTTAGACACTATAGCTAGCCACGGCTCTGCATGAGCGGAACAGTCTAGCGAATCCTGCGCAGCGCAAGCGCTATCAAATGCTGCTGAAGTCACATGGAAACCAAATAACGACATTAACGTCAAAACACTTTTCAGAACTTACGCTAGGTCGACAAAAAAGGACCCGAACGAAAAACTAACCGAGGCTCTATACTACCGACGCCTTGGGCTATATTTCCTCGGGCATTGTTCACCCAATGAACTGAAGGCGTATGATGAATCAGCGTGATCACAGCCATTGCTGCCTGGATCGTCGATAAAATCAACCCTGGAAGTAGCCGCAATCACGGAATTCGCCGTTTTTGGGGCATCTGCCATGCAGGCGAAGGTGTCTCCAACTCTCAACTTCTGCTCTCGGCTGTTTTCACAGGCGGATCAAATGTCACCGCCAAGAAGAAAAAAAAAATACAAGGGAAAAAAGCAAACAGCAGTTTTCTAGCGTCCAGTCACATTACGCAGTATGTTCAAGAACGGAGCGGAAGCGCCTGAAATTCCATCCATCAATCGTTAGTGGGATAACGATGGTCAAATCTGTCGTCTTTCTCGACCCGATGTCAGAAGCACAGCGTCCAAGCAGAGCAATAGGCTGGAAAAGTGAACGACTCGTTAATGGAGCCACACGTTTCATTACAAGCAACTATGTAGCCACCATTCCAGCAAAACGATGATCAAACCTGATATATCCCTCTCGACTCTCGAGCCACTACATAATCGACGCCCGTCTTCTTACGCTTATATTGCATAAATATCGTTGCAGCATCGTGCAGGCCATCTCCCTTACCTCTCGAAGCACATTCCTCGCATTTCACGCCACCTGCATAATCAGTATAGCATCAAGCGCATCCACGGAAGTACTCAAGCCTCAAGCTCTCGTTTTATCCGCACTTCTATCTGGAACGATCTTCCCGATATTATCGAGTCCACCTCCGACCGCCAGCCACTCCGTGATCACCTGCGCAAGCATTTTCTCAAACGATTCCGTTACTTTATTTTAGACCTTTTGCTTCTGTCTCATGATGTTTTCCGTTTCTTTTCTAGTCGCTACTGCGCGTTATGGTTTGATTTCTTGCGCACTGCTCAACAACTCACATTTCTAGTATTCCATCATCACTTGCGCAAGCACTTTCTCAAACGACTTCTTGACTTTCTGGTAGTACATGGTAGTACACATCTAAGTAAAAAGCAGTGGTCATACCAGAAACGTGAATCGTTAAACCATTCACGGGAAGCCATAGCATAACACAGTAGAAACAAGGAAATAAAAAAAAACCGTAATGAGATGAAGGCAAAACTCTTAATTTCCTCGTTTCTACTGTGTTATGCTATGGCTTCCCGTGAATGGTTTAACGATCACGTTTCTGGTATGACCACTGCTTTTTACTTAGATGTGTATTTACCATATATGTGTTGTATTCGATCATGCTAATTCTTATGTTATAACTCCGTACGTACATTGCACGTATGTGTATTTTTGGCTCTGAGCTTTGCCTCGTAAAATATTTTGCATTCTTGTTTAATATCTCACGTTGTGTTTTATTAACTTGCACTTCTTATACTTGTGTCTTTTTATTGCGAAAGCAATACTGCTCTAATTCCCCCGTGTACCTACCCCCTTCCCCCCAATCTAACAAGGGTGGAGGAGGTATCTCTGAGACGGCTGAGAGTCGGAGTGGCCCTTACGCCCGCCGTTCGACACCAGTGGCAAAGTACTACTATTCCAGTTCCCGACAAATGCCCACACTGCGAAGAACCCGCTCGCGACACCACTGTCCGGCATCTAATATGGACATGCCCAGGAACTTCGCATATACGAAAGACCATTTTACAAAAAGCTGGACTTTCACCGGGTAATGACTCTCATTTCCACTTATGGACAACAAACAACATCTATGCACGCAGTTTGTGCGACTTCTTGCACATGGCTGCACTCCACACATTCCTGTGACTCTATACCACCACCTTTTATGCCGTGTGGCAAACTCAGCGCCATAAATAAATAAATAATACTGCTCGCAGTTTGAGCCTTCAGCGTGGAACGGCGGTGACCACCATCGACCTTTGACCTTTAGACGACCCCCGTAGACGACCCCAAGCTGGCAGGAGTTGCCAACTTGGGTCTCTCGTTTCACATGGGACGGCTATGTCAGAATCAGCCTGCTAGCACCCTTGCATTCACGTTACCCCTATAGGCCACTAAGGCACGTTCATACGGCTTGGTTAGAGAGGGGCTTTATGTGTGGGCTGAAGAAGAATAAGAAGAAGAAGAATAATGAGAATAATAATAAGAATAAGAATAATAGGAATAATAATATTAATAATAATAATAATAATAATAATATTAATAATAATAATAATAATAATAATAATAATAATAATAATAATAATAATAATAATAATAATAATAATAATAAGAAGAAGAAGAAGAAGAAGAAGAAGAAGAAGAAGAAGAAGAAGAAGAAGAAGAAGAAGAAGAAGAAGAAGAAGATTAGAAGAATGCTCGGTCACCCGCAGCCATTGCTTTCGCTCAATATTCGGTTCAGCAGCGTTGACCTCTTCTAATTTTTTTGTCCCCCTCACTAAACGCCCTTCTAAGCCCCGCAGGGGATTTTAATGAATAAAAATAAACAGTGAAGCAGCAAGGACTAATAGCAAACGCAGAGCGAGCAAACACGAAACAGATTAGTACCGCGCTCCAGCAAATTCGACACCAACGTTTTTTTTTTTTTTTTTTTTTATTTCCCTCTCGCATTTCACACGGACCAAGTGTACGCAACGAACTTTTCACGCATCGAACGGTCTATAAGGGCTCATAACAAAGAGGGACGTCCTATAGAAGCCGGTAAGCAGCACAAGAAAAAGAAAAAGAAAAAGGTAATAACAGAGTTCTTCAAAATCCCAGCAAAAGATTTGGGACGTGCAAAAGCCCTCTGAAAGGGTTTCATCCTTCCCATTGTTACCGGCTGGCGACGCGGAGGCCTCGCCTCTTAATTCGCCCTTCTTCCGCCACGTAAAGTGATTGCGTTTTTAAATGAGCCAAATCCACACAAAAAAAAAAGTAAATGAGAAAAACGCGAAAGTTTATTATTAACACAAACCGCACCGCTGTCCGTGCCATTATGTGATGTCCTCTTCGCGTATCTTATAGCAACTCTACACTACCCCGTACAGAAACTTTATCCAAATATTTTGGTCAGTATCGGGATGAAAACTTTAAATATGGCTCTTTTCGATGCGAAAACTTTAAACGTGACCCGATTTGGTAATGAAAACGTTATTTCCGCGGCATTAACTCGAGCGCTATTCATGAGACTAATGCTTAAAGATGAGAATTTTGTGAAGTAAGCACAAAAGCGATTAGAACACTCCATGCGCACAATAAGACGCGCTCCGGTTTTTCACCAACACAAGCTCGAAAATGTGAATGGCAGGCTCCTTCTGTCACAAGAGTAGACGCGCCGAATTCGTTATCTAATAAACATTCGGCAGCAGAAAAGTTAACGAGACAGAATGTATGGGACCTCGAACTTACCCCGTTTCAAAATGAGTCGCACCTATAAGACAGGCGCAGACAGTATCAAAAAACGACAACCGTTGTCCTGTAGTTTCCTATCGGCGCCTGCCACTTCGTTGCGAGTAATTTAGGAAGCTCAACTAGTCCAACTAAATATTTTAAAGGTCAGTGCAGCAGTGGCACATGCTTGCGTCCTTGGTGACGAGTGTAATGATCCGTTCGTTATCGTCACAATCTCGGTTCGCATCTTTCCCTGATCTCTTCATATTCTATGCCGCGGATCCTAAAGCAGGGAAGGAAATAATTAAACCACGCTCGAAGCAGTCCGAGGCGCAATAGGAAATCGCGAGTAAATTCGGCTCACTTTTTAAGGCGAAAAACTTATCAGGTTATGTTGTGTCCGCAAAGCCTGCCATCAAAATGCGCCGCCGGATGTGACGGCATAACGATGTCACATCGAGTCACTGGTCATTAACAGAAATAATAAAAATATAATGATAAAATTTTAACTATTACTAGCGATAACAATTAACAGTGATAAAGATAATTCGTTATGGTAGTTAGTGATAAGGTAATCAGTTATAGGCAGCGATTAAGATAATTAGTGATAACATAATTTGTGACAATATAATTAATAACAACAATTAGTGACGTCGCGGAAGCGCTAATGCTTTTGCATTCTCTCAATGCAGTTTCTGCAGTGACTGCGAAGTTTTCTCACACAAGATTTGCGCGCAGGTTTTTTAGGCGTTTCGGGGCGGGTTTCACCATCAGCATTCTTTTTAGAGCAAAAATATACTATATGTGCTTGTAATTGCAGCAAAATTCGACTTAGTTTCGGTGTCTGTGTTCCGCTCATTTCTAAAAACAAATTTTTTTTTTACCCGGGCACGTCTACCGGGACTGCACGGCTGGGATATACGGGACCATAAAGGAGACAACTTCCAGCAGTCTTCGACGAAGCTGAACGAGAAAATGAAATAAAACGAAAAAAGGTGGGAGGTGGTGGAATCTTCGGCGGGCGATCGAACCTTTGTAGTACCTTAGTATTGGTCAACGAAACTGCTAAGTGTAGTAAGACCACAAGTATATTACTCCGTTCCTCTTCCTCTCACCACTGACCTTCAAAGCTGCAGCTGGTCACTTCCTCACTCTCTTTTCTTATTCGAAGATTCGCCGTGTGGCATAGAATGAGGCTGCCTTTACTTAAAGTAAGTCGTGTATGATTATTCAAGAAACTGAAGCAAGTTCCGGCTCTTATAATGTCGTTCATTAGCCACAAGTGCAGGTCTTGCACCCTCGTAGCCGACATTCCAACCTCTTGCAGTCGTCTTATTCTTGATTAAGGCGACTATACTCGTAAACTCTCCTCTTGAGTCGAGCCACGGCGAGAAATCTCAGGACGAAGTAGCAGGCAGCGAGACACTCAATGAAGGAGACCGGAACCGACGAATGCGGTCACGCTGAATGGCTAGGTGGCAACGTGCCATCGACTGAAGGCGTTACTCGCGTCCACGGGATAAATCTCGCTTGCACCGACGCCGTAACAAGCGCCATCTTGGCGACCATAAAGCGCAGCGAAAGACCAGGCAAACTAGCCTTATTGTTCTACGACCCGTTTATCGCCAACCAGCTCCCGCGAGCACGGGAAGCAGGCCGCAGTGCCCAAAGATGGCGCCCGTAAGGTCACGTGCAAACTATCTACAGATCGAATGTATCTCGGGTGTGGATCTGAGAGGCAAGGCTTATAAACCGCCACTCACTCCAAAACTGTGATCACGGAGTCCTCTTCAATGTAACCATCACGAGTTTCAAAAGAAGTGTCGGCGAACTTTTCAAATGCAGTTCTCTCAGCAGTAAATCCGCGTTTCGTGGCCTGGACAATGTCCAAGCAGCCGGAAAGAGATCATTTCACTCATAACTAAAATTGGCTGATGTGTCCTCTGCTCTGATCACAGCATGGTGCAGGAGAAGAAAAAAAAAGAAAACAAAGTACGCCCCGAAAACAAGACGCCGGTTTTCTAAATGCTCTGCATATGAAAAGCAGTATTCTACCCACGTTATTTCGTTGTGGTCTGCATTCCTCCGCCACTCTACTGCCCGAGACAAAATTTACACGGTGCCTTATACCTGGCCGAGGAAAAATGTGATATAGTCGTTCACCTCATCTGCTGTTGCCACGTTCATCGAAGTAATTGTAAATCCCTTTACTAGACATACTGCAGAGAGAGAGAGAGAGGAGAAACCTTTTGAAGCCTCTTATTTTTCTTAAGCGCCATACAGAAGAAGTCAGGAAAACATCGCTAATCTTCAGTAATTATTGCTCCTAATTGTAATTAGCGACGCTTCTGGGCCGTAATTTAATCACGTCATAGGAGAAAATACCTTCTCCCGGGTTAGCCGTCTAGAGTTAGCGACTACTGGCTTATCGTTCGTTCCTTCCCTTAATCAAACCTTCACATTTTCTCCCGACGCAGATGCCGCTTTTTTTTTTCTTTTTTTTTTCTTTTTTTTTTTCCGTTTTCCACGGCTCGCAAAGGACTGGCGGTGCGAAGTGGAGTGCGGTAGGCGCCCTAACTTCGGCAAAGAGGCACGCGTAAAGCTGGGCGCATGATGATAAATTGAAGGCCAGGGAACCGCGGGCTGGCCATTTGGCAGGAAGGAAGAGGCTGGCAGGAAGACCGAGAAGAAATGAGGGGAAAATTTTGACGCAACGAGAAAGACAGAATGTCGGAAAGATGGAATACGCCGCGCTTTCCATACGCGAACGTTCAATCGATGCCGCTTCGCCGTGCTAGAAATTAACGGTAATCCGCTTGGACGCAATAAAGTCGACGTGGCTCCGCGAGCAAAACATGGTAAGAAACGTACGCAACAAAAAGCAATTAGGAGATGACGACATCATAAAGGCATTCTTCTATTGGCTGCTTCATCAGACAGCACCGCATCCTAAAAAAGAGATTAAAAAAACAAAACAGCAAAGAGCAGAAGTACTAAACTCCTCATCACGGCGTATAGGACGGAGCGTCCATCCCCGTCAAAAATCGAGCGAAGAGACCGCCGGATGCTACATGCTGCTCGCTATAGGTATTTTCAATCTTTTTTCGCGCCGTTCCAGAAGTGCTTTGCCTGCTCCCAAATAATTGTTCAACTTTCAGCTGTCTTGCTTGAAACAAAAAGGAGCGGGGGTCCTCGGGGTCTGGAAAAGACTATTGGATAGGATATACATATGCCATAATCCAACGAAAGCGGTGGGAGACTTCCTGGATAATGCTGGGATTAATTCAGGTTTTCGGGCATCTGCTACGGAAATGAGGGAACTTGTACAATAATCAAAAAGCGAATACCTACATATACCATTTGCAACTTGAACATTTCTCAGCGCGGTCTTCACTTCGACAGAGCTGAATACAGCGGTTTTATAAGCTAACTGTTCTGGCTTACTTTACCTTATTTTATTTAAAGGCAAGGCACCCTCTAAAAGCTTTCCGGTCTAGGCGAATAGGAAGTCACACGTGGTGCCAAACCCAGGCACCGTAGCCAAAACGATCAAGAACTGCTGTCCATTCAGAAAACGAAGCCTAGTTGACGACAATGCCGGCTGGGCCATTCGGATGTCAAGTTCATCCATCACTGGTCCCCAGGCGTGGGTAGCCTATTTTTCACGACGCTTTGTCAGGCCGCCACAGGCGCTTTGCCGTTCTTTTTCTCTCCCCTCTCGGTTCGCAGTCAAGCCACAAGGGCAGCACATATCCGAGATATCTCAAAGGCCTTTGTACAACAGATACCTTCGGCAGCTTCCGCGACTCAGGAACGATTCCCGTCTCTAATTTTAGGCTGTCATCTTCAGTATAGTCAGAAATATACCTATAACCTGGAGAGATTCGGCACACCCGCCCGAAGCTTCTAGAAACGCTCATTTTTCTCATTTTTCTTCGTCATTTTTCTTAGAAACGCTCTTCACCTACTATGCTTAAGGGTATTCCGCCACCAGCTGAAGGGTATTCCTCTGATGGATAGCTGCCGTTTTTGTTTTTAAGTTGTAAGGGACCGGACAGCTGAACGGGTGGCGCCGCCTCTCGGCGCAGCGGTCATTCCTGGCATGCGCCGGCCCTAGCCGGCGCATTGGGGCACACTGTTTGTCGTTGGTTTGCGTGGAAATTGGAAATGCTAATGTTTAGATGGTGTTGTGCGTGAATATATATTCAGGAGTGCAGAACGTTTGGCTAGTTGTTTGAATATGTCCGATAAAACGAAGACTGGTCAAACAAGGCTGGCGAAACGTGGTGCGTTGTTGGCTGCACTGGCAGCTACGCAAACTCGTCGGACGCTTTTAAGTCGATTCATTTCTACGGGTTTCCACACAAGCATGATTGGCGGGTGACAAAGCACGGTTCTTTGAAAGACATAGGCACGCATCTATGTATTTGGTTACTGTGTGGTCGTGGAAGGTGCCGGAATTTTTAAATCCTTCCCCAGGAGTGACGGCACGAGAGTCTCAGAGACGAAGTCCCACTCCTTCATCTCTAGTCACTTTATTGACAATTGGAAATCGAGGTAACCCAACAGCGTAAGTTACAACGCTAGCATTTCCTCGCCTATATTCAAGGAAACCCCAGCACGGAAAAGGAAAAGGCAGCCACCATCGTCTTTCTTGCCGCGTTACGACTTCAGTGATGGGCAGAGACAATATTTGTGCAGCTACTTTCGCTGACATAGTTACAGAGAATTCTTTTTTCTCTTAATAGAAAGAGCACATAGGATCAAGACATGAACAATTCCTATTACCATGATCTCGTCCTTTTTCCTCTCTTCGTTTGTCAACCAATGAAAATGCGCTGAGAGCTGTGCTTTGATACTCTTAAAATTTGTTAACATTTGTTTGAGGCATGTCCGTCTTGCCTAATAAAATCACTTATTTCAGAGCTCATTCGATACTACATGGTCACAAAATCTGCCATCGGCTTCATATAAAAGAGGAACGAGAACAAAAATACCTTTTAATTGTTGGAAATGAGCATGAACGTAGTTTTTTTTTTTTTTTTAATTTAGAAGGCACGGAGATTGCAGTTTAGAGTGTTAATAGGTTGCGCACATATTTCTTCTCAAGTAGCGTATATATATATATATATATATATATATATATATATATATATATATATATATATATATATATATATATATATTTTAATTTCGCATTCACGTTGTACTTGACACGGGTTTACGTATTTTCTCAGCAGAGCCCATTTCCTGGCCCGCCTGAGATTTCTTGATGATGGCGCAGTAAGGCAAAACCGTTTTAGCTCTCAGAAATTTCTTATATGGCCAATGCTGTAAACCGATATAGCGGCCGTCCGGCAAGCTGCAGTGACTTGTAAAAGGAATGGCTTTCGGTTATCCGGATTCCTTGACGTGCAAATAGAAAACTACTCATATGGTCGTATCCCCTCACACTCATCAGGTATGCGGTCAGGTATCGGCCCCGAAAGTTCGTGGTACGCTGAGAAAGTAGGACACCTTTACTAATGAGCCATCAGAGGGGTTCCTTTAACAATAGAACACCCTCTTAGTTGTCGGTGGCTTATCTTACAAAGCACCACACTGTCTGATTTTCTTTTTTTTTTAGATTGGATTGAACAGTTTGGCAGTATTGGACTACTGCCTTCAAATGCTCAAGGCAACTGCGGTCGATCGCATTGAACTTCCTGCGCAGGGAGAACGCCTAAATAAGCAAAAGCCAAATACTCCCGAGTTCCCTCTTTCCTAGCAGGTGTGCGAAAAAATAGGGCCGCTCATAGCAGGGAATTTATTATTTTGTTTTTCTTTTCGCGGCCTCTGCAGCATGTCGATAGAAACGTATTTATAGCATAACATTTTCTAAGTCAATTATCTGCAGCAGCTCCTACATGTTCAACCAGAGCATTGTCGTATATGTAAAAATGATGCTGAGGTGGTATTACTCACTTGGCTTATATTATGATTAAGTTCGATAGTCTAAGGCAGAGTTCAGTGACCTATTGTAGGGTAATTTTGCAGGAAGTCCTGGAAGTATGTTTGTTTGCTTTTCCTACCATAAAGATAATCCTACTTTTACCTTGCTTGCTTATTTTTCTCCCTTTCCAGCTCTCGTTGGAAGGTTGAAGGTGGAATGTCATCTGCTATTATTCTACTCTGAATCGTTTGAGCCGATTACCAAAAAAGACAGACGCAGCATCTTTTTCATTCAACATGAACGCTGACCATTACAACTACCACTACTACGGCCACATGGCTACACGGCTCGGCGGTATTTGATCTTCTGGCGGATTTCGACAAGAACACAAATAAGATGAACGTGCAGTGCAGGCGTAGATTCCGTTTCAGAAGTCGTCTTCACAAGTACCTAACGAAGGCGTTTCTAGCGCATGGTGAAATCTCTCGCGCGGAGTTTTCGAGTTATAACAGAAGTAACATGCGCCGAGTGCTTCCACACACACACAAAAAAAAACATACACGCCCTGTCGAGGACGGCCCTTTCCATTTTCAAAATTTTCCGGTAGAAAAATACTCCTTGCGATTACTCAAAGTAGCTCAAAGCCGCACTGCAAAACGACGGGTAGGGACATGCTCGAGTACGCCTCGCAGAACAGAAACGACTGCGCTGCTCAGCTGCCTCGGCACTCCGCTGCTTCGGCACTCCGCCGCGGGCGGCGCTGTTCCGCCGAGGCGACGGTGGCGCCATACAACGGGCGCCCGGTTCCTATAGGACGTACTAACTCGAGTTTGTTCTCTGACCCACTGTGTTCAATTTCTGTCCCTCCGGACGTTTTGCTTGCCTCCGCTTTATGAAAAGTCCCTTATCAGTTTTCAACGCTTATTAATGAGAAGAACGCCTTTCAACTGCGCTCACATTTTCGTGTAATATTTTCATGCGATTGAAGAAGCAAGCACCGGCCACCAAGTGCAGCATGCATGTGCCGCTTATTTAACGGTACGGCGTGGCTAGCAAAAAGCAAAGAAGCGCTGTGACATCCACTGCAATGGTCAACCACACGAGACCGGGCTTACAGTTCAGAAAAGAAACAATCGCTAACTGGTTTGTTTTGGTTTAATGCGTTCAACGTCCCAAAGCGATTCAGGCTATGAGATGCGCCGTAGTGGAGGTGTCACAAACCCCCGCCTTTACGGTCAAAAGAGGCGCGGGATCCCCTTTACGATTACCCGTCGTCCCTCTACGACGTTTGAGAACACATTTAAAAGTTAGGCCGATCAACCCGTGAAGTACGCGCGTCGGTGTGCGAGTGAGGAATAAGTTCAATAGTTCACTTTCTTTTACAAACAATTGAATGTTTATAAATAGTAGTCCAAACTATACACTGCATAATAATAGAGTACAATAAAAAAAATAAAACGCCACGACACGATATTGATAAACCACAAGAGGAAAAAAACCTGACAATGAACAAAACGCTGCGATAAAAAGAAGGCTATAAGATAACAAAGCAAATATTCTAGGCATAAGTATGGGCAAAAGTCACATAGAAAACACAGCGTAAAATATTACCAAGTCCGGTAAAGGTTAACAAAAGCGAAAATGATGTTGGATTAAACAGTCTGTGGCAAAATGAATTCTCACGGCTTTCTTGTTAGTTGAGGCGTCGAAGGCTGAGTTGATCGGTAGCGGCAGCCATACAGGTGAGGAGAACGATGCGTCTATCGCGGGCCTAATGAAACACAATACGCTTTTCCGGAGCGGCCGCGAGAGAGGCCCGGAAGACTGACTATTCCCAGAGCGCACTGGCGCGGGCGTGCTGCTGTATGCGTTTTTATGCTCTCGGCTGTCTACGCAGTGCCCGCGTCAATGACACGCGGTCGCTGCGCCATCGGCGTGTTGAAGCCTGCTCAGAGGAGCAGCGAGATACCGTGAGTTTCGCTCTATATCTGAGGTAGAATGTCCCGCAACTTCCGCTGTGTAGGTGAGACAGCTTATGACAGGAGGGCTTCGGAAATGTCGATCCCCTGTGGTACCTTAATGTGCACTGACATTGCACCGTAGGCGGGCGCCTTGCTTTTCGCCTCCGTCGAAAAGCGGCCGCCGCGGCCGGGATTCGATCCCGCATCCTTCGGCACAGTAGTCGAGCATCCCAGCCACTGCGCTACCACGGTGAGGCAATCAGCGTAAGCTGAGTGTAGGGGACAGGTGTGGAATGACAAAGCTCCGAAATCAAACAGGGAGTGCAGGGTCCCTGCTCTTTCCCACACAACGACGTAGAGCAGTCCGAAAAGTGCTGCGGCACAACGCGACTGCCCAAGCGGGGCGGGTTACGGACTCGACCGTCCCCTCCCCTGAATAAGGGATTAATTACTCATAAACATACACCAGACCCTAGCTATACAGCTAAAAGGAAAGCGATATGTAGCTTTACCAGAAAGTTAAAGCTGCACATATATTTGCTTGTCGCCATAAAGCTTCCTTCGTGCAGATGGTAATGAGTCGTTATTACAAATCTGCTATCCCTGGTGGATTCCCCTAAAGCATATGACAATGGGCACAAGGCGGATTTTTGTGTGTGAAGCGGCCACAGGTTCAAATTTAAGCTTCCATGTGCAAGGTCTTCCTTTGAGACTGACCTGCTCACGAATGGAAGTTCAAGACGGCGATGCACGGAGCACGAAAGTGGCTGATGTCAAACTGCGGCGACACCTTAATGGGGATTTGTGCGCTACTTGCGAGACAGGGGACAGGTGACGGACAACACACGACTACAGTAGTTGCGCGTGTGTCGCGTGTTGTCCTTCACCTGTCCCCTGTCTAGCAAGTAGCGCGTAAATCCCCTCTATGATCACCCAACTTTTCACTGTGTTAGCATTGTTGGCGACATCTTACTTTTTTTCATTCAGCGGCCAGCGAAGCTGACCACCCGCTTTGCTGTGTGTTCGTGTGACGTTCGCCACTGTGTGCTATTTATTTGTTTTATTTATTATGCACCCATCACACGGTGAATGACTTTACACTTCGACGACGGCTAAGTGGCTTCAGTGCGTCGAGTCTTCATACCAGGAATTCGCCGGCGCGCGACCTCTCGCTCTGCGCATGCACTATACCTTCGCGCATGCGCAGACCATAAATTTGCGCTTCGGCAAATCTCGCGTAAGCATCAATGGTTTCCCCTGAAGAGCCCCCTTAAGCTTTAAGAGATGCAGCTGACGCTGCAAAGGTCAGTGCCCTCCTCCTTACCTTAGGTTCTTTTTTTCTTTTCCTCCTATGTTATCAGTATTCTGACAAGCCCTGATGCCATGTGTCATTTTATCCATGCATTAATAACGGCTTTACGAATACTTTTCGCCCCACCCTTTTCACCCCACCGTCGTAGTTTGGCTGACGAGCGGTCAGGGGGTCAAGACACGGCTGGACTTCGGCCGTGGCTAAGCGCAAAAACAACCGCAAACTACAAATTCTGCGCACCACCGAATATACTATAGATAACCTAAACTGGTCCTGTGCTCTACTATATGGCGTTTGCTACGCACTGGCCGGGAGGAAAGCTATGAATACAGAACAGCATAAACAGCTCCAACGACTTCCCAAGCGCGAACGAAGAACGCAAACCTCCTGACGGAAGCTCCACTACAGGTCCGTAGTCAGAAAGTGCTAAAGAACAAGACAGCGCGCCGCACTCGCAGTCGCATTACAGGCGCCGATGAGGCCTCAGCAACTCAATCTAGCCAAGTAGGCCTCGTCCAGAAAGGAGAGTGACGAGCGCCCTCGGCAAGGCAATCTCGCGGAGCATCAGCGCCAATGCTCTCTGGACGGCACCACGAAGAGCAGGGTGTACAGCCGCAACACGCCGAGCATGGAACACTAGCTCGGCCTAGTTAAAGCCGTTCTGTAGCTCGGCGACGCGCTCACCAACCCGCGGTCCTGGAAAAAAAAAAAAAAAAAAAAAAAAAAAAAAAAAAAAAAAAAAAGAAAAGAACAGAGCGAACACGTATGGCAGTAAACTCGTTTTCGGAGGTACATAATAAGGCGGAATTCGCGAACGCGCCTGACGGCAAGCAGAAAAAGGAGGCGGGGCAAACAAATCGCGCCGTAATTAATTTCCGAACAGCCAAACCACAAAACGCGGTAGGCGCGTGAGCAAGCTCGGGGACGCCGTCTCATCGCTCGCGTGTTAATTCTGCCCGGCGAGCATGCTAATGAGTGCATCACCGGACGCCCAGCTTGGCGCCGCTAATTGGGTGCGCGGAGGCGGGACATCCGAAGCTCCGAGAGAGCAGCTAGGTTAATGCGGGGGGACGTGTTCGTGGCCAGAGGGAGAGCGAGAAAGCCTTATACATAGCGACGAACAAAAACTTTGGAAGAAAGAAGAACTCCGAAAATGACGCCGTCATTCGAGGCAAACGACAGCAGATACCCTTCCACTGCTGAGTCCACTATCAAAGCTTGAAAGCGTCTTCATTTGTAACCATTTCATACATCAAATGAGATCTGAACGAAGGAATGCCTTTCCTGCATGAAACTGGTCTATGTACATACTTCCATTTGCGTATTTAGGAAGCCATATTCAGAATAATATAAATGAATACGAAAGGTGTGTGAGAGGTGACTGCAGCAGCGTATCGTCTAAAGTACTACCACACGGTCGCAGCTGGCTCCTCAGAGTACGCTGGACCGAAAAACACGCGCGGGTCACACGTGAGCTGAGGCAGTGCCTTAAACAAAAGGCCTGTGCGCTTCTGCAGTGGCCTTACGCACCCCGACCAGTGCACGGCCACCGAGGCCTTGGTCTGAGGTCGGCGCTTCTCGAGCCTTGTGGTCTAAATTGATATTGTAACGTGGTGGTGACAATACCTTTGGCAAAAAATGAAGAGACTATCCTCGCAGGAATCAACTCATTATTAGGCTTACTGGCGCCCGCAAAAGAACTAAGCAATCGGTGGCGGCGATAGCAACAATCGCCTCACCAGTCGTCGATCTACGAATGCCCGTTTCAGTCTTCAGCGCTCAATTTAAAAGCGGCGTAGAAAGATCTCAATGAAACCGCGAGCAGCGACTAGCATAACCGGGAACATCGTAGAAATACAAGCGCGTGGCTAGAATCCTTCCAGATACATCTCGAATCATCTGCCATAACAAAGAAAATTACAAGGCCGCGTCTCGCGACAACGAGCATGAAGAAAGAATACAGAAGTGATCCGCGCGCTAAATTCACAATGATAAGACCGCATGCCGGCGCCTGTCGAAAAAGAGTAAATAAAGATTTGATGGTTCACGGCAACATAGCATGGTCTTCTTCCCAGTAAGCGAAACTCTACACACCACGCGAAAGAAAACGCACCCCAGTAACATAGCTGCAATGTCTCAACTCGACGAAACGCAAGACCGTGGAAAAGCGCACTTTCATATTTGTCTCGTTCCTACCGCACGCCTTCAAGTCCGCTTAACCAAAACAGTAAAGATTAAACTAGTTTTTCCAGCGGCGGAAATCTTTTTTTTTTTTCTTATTTGCTGTCCCTGCCTATATATGCAAATCGTATTTATGTGATTGCGCTGAGAATATAATGTCTCCATTTTTTTCTTACTTCAAGCTAGCGTAAATTCTGCGCTGATAAAATGAATGGTATTCTGTTCAGGGTACTCATGAAGGTGGCACAGATTTACGGCGCTTACTATCGTCTGTAAGCGTGGTATACGTTGGAACTCGTAAAACATTGTGTGCAGATGGCTCTGCCATATACCAGCTTAAGCATATAGCATATTCCACCAGTAGTTTCCACTTTTATCCCATCAGAAACACCCTGATCCAGACCTCGATCACCCATTCTCTAAGGGAGAACTGCAAGCAGCTCTCGAAAGGCCGAACTCTCGCCATACCTGGGCATGACCGAGTCAGTTGGCAGGAACTTCGTAATCTCGACGCGGCAGCCCAGGATGTCCTTCTCGGCATCATTAATTCTTACTGGGAGGCCGGAACGGGACCGGATGATCTCGAGCTTTCTCTTATTCCCCCTATCCCTAAACCTGGCATAATAACCCTCGCCTTCCCAGTAATCTGCGTGCAATCGCCCTGACTTCACATTTCTGTAAACTCATCGAGCGCCTGCTGCATACCCGAATTAGTCCCTACATTGAATACGCCAGTCCTGGATTTCATCTAGCCCAAGCCGGCTTCCGCCGTAACCTTGGGACTCATGACTGTCATTGGCTTTTGCGAAGAGTTCTGAATAGAGCTCATCGTAAGGCTCTACGCCTGACTATCTCTCGGCTGTCAATATACACAAGACCTTTGACAATGTTCGCCATGAGGTTATGCTGGAGGAACTCGCCAAACGCTTTACTCACGCCCAAATTTGGATCCCCAATTTTTTGGCATCTAGACCCATTCAGTTACATGGCAAAGCTTCGGGATGGGTGCCCAAAACCTATTACTTGGATAGCGGTGTACCCCAGAGCTCCATTCTTGGACCAATATTGTTCAACTTAGCCATGACACGCGTCGCCGAGAATCTGGAACTCAGCACAAGTGCAAGATTCGCTATATATGCCTATGATATTACTGTGTGGACTGAGGCAGCGGATTACGCAAACAAATATTCTATGCAGACTGAACTTCAGGCGTCCCTTCTTTGTTTGAAGATACTTTAACCAAAATTGGCCTTGAACTTGCTCCATATGAAACCGAACTGATTAGTATCAACGAAAAAAAACAAAACCAAACCCCCTATGTTGATCCATCGACACATCGGAGGCAACACCATCACCTCCTCAAATGGGCAAATCCGCATCCTTGGCCTGCCCATCGCGAGCTGCAACAGTCCCCAAAAATGGGTCCATCAGCTACAGAGCCTTTGGATAGCACTACTTCACACTATTCGTCGCCTATCCAACCGGTACGACGGTCCACGGCAACATGCCTGTCATGCGCTGGCCCGAGCAGCGGCGATCGGAAGAATCCTCTATGGCACACCCGTCCTCCAACTGTCGAAGACTGACTTCGCTAAGGTCGAACGCCTTCATCACGCCACACTACGCACTATTACCGGTCTACCTAAGCACACTCTCTTCCACCGCTCTCTACGATCGTTTCCGAGTCACAGACGCGTCATCGAATACGACCAGAGAACACTGTCCAAGAGCGTCGCCTGCTGGCCTGGGATCAACAGCACAACGACAACACACCAGCACCATATCATCCCCCTTGAGAGATGCTAGTGGTTACATGCCTCCATCGCCGACCTATACACCGCGATTCTGTCATTCCCCGGGAGCTCCTCGCTGCCCATCACCGCCAAGAGCGAATCCCTGATACGACTGACATATACACTGACGCTTCAATTACTAACGAATTTGCCTCTACGGACTGGGTATGAGATTGCAACTCTTCCCTTTCAGGAGCTTATGCTGTTACCTACCTTAAGGTACCCCTCTCTATGTTGAACTCCTCGCGATTTGGGGAGCCTTGTCAGGGGTGTCTTACACCGGAACTGATTCAATGCGTATCGTTACTTATTCATATGAAGCCTACAAGCAGATCGCAACTCCGGGTTCGCAAGATGCGACTGCTACGGCCATACAGTGCCTCCTTAAATGCCCCCAACTCGCGACCAGAACTGTCGTCATTCAGTGGACCCCAGGTCACACGGGAGAATCAGGGGGCAATGCGGCGGCTCACGCCGTGCCTGCCTTGGCAGGTGGGACGTCCACATTTACTTCCCCACATCTCTTGCTTTAACCTTACTCGACCTTGGGCGGGCAACACATCCCTTCTCTTGCCCTTAAGTATAATATACACACACCAGTCTTCGTAGCCTCAGTGAGCATCGCATACAGGTGGCCACACCAGACCAACCTTTTACGCGTAAGACCCATCTGATCCGATGTCAAGAAGTCTTCTTGAATAAGTTCATCGCCCATGCGGCATCAGTTCAGTTCAGTCGTTCAGTCGTGTCCGACTCCTCGTGACCCTATGGACCATATCACGCCACGCTTTCCGGTCTCTATCTTTCCAACGTCACATAACTTCATCTGCAGCGCCTCGAGGATGCCATCTAACCATCGCGTTCGCTGCCTACCCCTTCTCCGGTGACCCTCAACCTTTCCCAACATCAAATCTTTCTCCAGCGACTCCTCTCTTCTCATCAGACGACCAAAGTAGCTGAGCTTTAACTTTAAAATTTGACCCTCCAATGAGCAGTCAGGGTTTATGGTCGACAATATCGACTGATTTGATCTTCTGGCCGTCCAAGAAACTCTCAAGAGTCTCCGCCAGCACCATAATTCAAACGCGTCAATTCTTCGGCGGTCAGCTTTCTTCACAGTCCAACTCTCGAATCCATACATCACAACTGGAAAGACCATAGCACGAGTTATACGGATCTTGGTTGGCAGTGTATTGTCTCTGCTTTTTACTAGGCGGTCAAGGCTAGCCATGACTCTCTTTCCCCAGGCTTCTCCTAATTTCGTGGCTGCAGTCTCCTTCCGGGGTAATCTTGGAGCCCAAGAAGAGAAAATCTGTCACAGCTTCCAGTTCTTGTCCCTTGATGCTTCAGGACTTGATAGGGCAAGACGCCATGATCTTTGTCTTTTTAATGTTCAGTTTAAGCCCACACACCTCCCTCCCTTCTTGTACGCGCATCAGAAGTCTCTTGAGTTCCACTTCACTTTCTGTCATTAAAGTGGTATCACCCGCATATTTAATACGTGGCGTGTATGCCATGCGGCATACACGCCACGTATTATGGCATTCAAGAAGGACTTTTTGTTGGGCCAGTTGGAGCGCTTGTCCGTGTCTTCTTTCATGTGAATGTGTTGTTAGCGCTTCGTCCATTATTGAAAAACGTATTATGGCCCGCTGGCACAGAGGAAATGATTACGTGCTCCTCTGACTGCACGACTCTAACATGCGGCGGCATATGTCATCTTCTCTGGGATTGCCCTGCTTTTTCTACTGGACGCTCCGAGATCGAACCCTACCGCCTGAACTACCGTTCCCTTCTAGGAACTGATGCTAGTATACAAATGATATTTGCCAAGTACGGCTCCCTTAGTGGCCTGGTCAGAGCAATGTGATTTGAGCGACGACCTGTTTAAACACTGAAGATTCTGCCTACTCCCCGTTACCCTCATCCATGGATATGGACCTTCCTATTCAATAAAGGGCTTTAAACTCAACTCATTCTGTACAATGCACACTACGACATTTCATATGCTGTTGTTTTTTACTCACTCCTGTCTGCCTTTCCGAGACGTCACTCACCTCCGTCAAAGCTGCTCATTGGCTGGCTTGACTAGCAAGCCGTGAAAGCTGTGCTCACAGCGTGTTCCCTTGGAGCCAATCACCATTGCAATGGCTGTTGAAAAGACGTATCATCGCAGTGTGCGAGAACTCGCAAGCAAAACAATGCGTGCAGGAGTTGAGCTGAACAAGTGCTCCTGAAACGTGAAAAACTTGTCCCAAAATGACAGCTGCACAACCACTTTCCTAATGAGACGCAGCGAGGAGGGCGAAGCTCTGGCCCGGGGGGTGCTAACCGGAGCGAGAGTCACGTGCTCCAGAACCGAGCTCAGCTTCGTTATTACACGCGAGCGTGGGTCTCGCACCGATGATCAAGAGGCGCGCCTCAGCAGCAGCCGCGCTAACTTGCCGCTGCCAGGGGCGCGAACCGCGATGCGAGGGCGCCGCCGGACACACGTGCGCGCTAGCTCGACAAAGAGGAGGGGCTGTTCAAACCGACGAGCCGCGGCGCCAGAGCGAGCACTAGCTGCAGCCGACCTTGGTGGCAATTATTCGATGCTCTGTCGCACGAGCGGATTTAGAGCGAAGCGCGAGGCAACTAAATAGCAACTAAATAGCAAAAAAAAAAAAAGAAATATCGCCGCAGAATATAGCGCAGGCCCGCACTTCTATGCGGCCGGATGCGACGAGTGGCGGGAGACGCGAAAGCTCGTCAATACACGGCGAAAAGAGAGAACGGAATTAACGAGGGCCTCACTTTCGGCCAGGGGCGGAAGAGGATAACCGCACGAGCCCAACCTTCGCTTGTTTTGGTTTACAGGGTTTAACGTCCCAACGCGATTAAGGCTATGAGAGACGCCGTAGTGGAGGACTCCAGAAATTTCGACCACCTGGGGGTTCTTTAACGTGCATTGACATCGCACAGCACACGAGCCCCCTTGCTTTTCGCCTACATCGAAAAGCGGCCGCCGCAGCTGGAATTCGATCCCGCATCCTTGGGCACAGCAGTCCAGCGCCGTAACCACTGCACCACCGCGGCGGGTGAGCCCCCCTTCATTCACTTCATTTAATTATTATTAATTTTTCGCCTCTTTATAAACTGAAGGAAGCCCATTCTGAGACAGACGGAGAGTGCCCGCCGATCTAGACAAACTATCGCAGCCGTTCGAGCATCAGGAATTTTCGTTATGCCCTTGCATTCTCTCGCAGCTTAAAATAAAAAGAAAGCTCAAAGAAGAAGAAAAATATTGAATTAGAGTATGAAAAAAAAAAAAAAAAGAAAACAGTGAGACGACGATTTTCAGCGGCTGCGTGTAATTTTGTGCGAACTGATGACCTCGGGTGGCTTTCATTACCCGTGATTGGTCATGCACAACGCACAACCACGCTCATAGAACACGGAGGGAAGCTGCCGAGGGCGCAGACCGTAATTGGGGGTGAAATCCCCGGGGAAAGAAGAGAGCCACGCGCAATTGCCGGCGGAGCAATTAGCGATAAAAACATGGGGCCGCTGGTCGTCAATTTAGCGCAGATTCGACGAAGCGAGCGCGAATCGGCTTCTCTGCTTTCGGTCACGCAGTATACAGCACGCGCAGCTTTCACCGCGGCTCCTGAGTGCGTACAAACTAGCCACCTAACGTGATACGATACGCGGTAATTATATCGCCCAATCTTCCACCAAACTGACACACCGGCATATCGAACTTCGCACGCGCCTGAGACAGCCAGCAAAGTGACATAATCAAATCCCTGCACGCGCGCAAATCCCTTCCCGCGTACAACCTTTGGTAACAAATAAACGATCATTGGATTAGCCTGCGCAGTGGGCGGAAGTCCTCACTTTCAGAGGGGTGAGCGGTGGAGTTCATTTTGCTATCGAGAGGCTTGGAACCTGGCAACGCATGGCCCGGAGGGAGACCATGCACACACTTGGGACAAAGGCGCGCATGGAGTCAAAATTAAACTGAACATGGCCAAAGAAATCCAAGCGCACGCAGTAACGCAGGGTTTAGGAGGTTTTCCCTGCCATTCGATATCACGTACCGCGCTCCGTTCAGTCACCCAACTGACGCACTATAAATGCAGGCATGAGCCATGCAGTACGCACACGATGCATGGTACAAAGCAAATCTCCGCAATCCAAATAGTGGAGAGAGAAAAACGCGGACAGCGACTTCGCGCGCGGCTGTATAGTACAGTGAATATACCGCGTCGTGCACAACAGCGCAGCAATCGATGCGGTGCTCGCACTGGGCTTCGACCGTGGACTGCAACTGAATGGAGAAACGCACCCTCTCGTGATTGGTGAACACGAGCAAGCAAACTCTGGACGATTTGCCGTACGTGACTCGCAGGCACGGATTCCAGGTGGTATGGGGAAAGGGGTCTGCTAAAGCTTTTGTTCAGCTAATTGGTGGCTGAACATTTCGGATACACATTGGGCTTTTCAAAAGCAGTCTCGACCCATGGATAGCAGCTATACTCCCGGTTGCTTGCAAAGGCAATGTTGAAGGCGGCCCTCAGCGTGTTCGTGGAAAGGTATGCATAAACTTCCACCAGAAAGGAAAACGACGTACGCCAGACAAGATAAGACACACTAGCGTATGCCCGACCTGCATTCCTGCCGTCTGTGTATCGACTGAAATTGTAACCTGCAGGTCTGAGGCATGGTCGGCAGCACCAAGTCAGCTCATAGCCAGACAGCGAACGACGCTTACAGAGGAAAAAAGGAAAAACTCGACAAGGACACTGCCCTGTTTCCGGCAGCCTACGGGCTGGAAGGAATTAGTTTCAATTCGTCTACCTGTCCCAGCATAGCTTTAGTTTCGTGCAGCCAGCCCAAGGTTAAACTCGCGCCCAAGAAGACTACACGTGCACACCCTATAGGCATAGCCGAGCGTTGAAGCACAACACCGCATTAAAAAAAAAAAAAAAAAAAGATTTTTTTGTTTCTTTCTTTTCCACATAGCTATCTTAAACTGGCCAGCAGCACCCGTTGAGAAGCGCAGGAGAGAAAGTGTGCATAACCGGTGCGCCCATTCTTGCTGAAACTCGATATAGCTTATGGGCTTATCGCGAAACCCCGTGGCTAGGAATTGTTTCAGTCGTGCTTGTCCGGCGGTACCGGGAAGTGAATTTGGAATGATCAAGATATTTTTTAGAGCAATAGCTATACGCCTCTTGTGCACAATCCTCAAAGCCATGTCGCCCTGGAATTTTACCTCTAAGAGCTGAAGGTGTTGCTAGTTACGTACGCCGCCCGTGGAGATGAAGTGTGGAGAGGGTTGTTTAGGGAACCCCCATTCGAACGCCGTTCTTAGTGTGGTGCAAAGAAAAGGCGCAGTATGTGTCACACTTCTTGGTGGACACCTGAACCGTGCCACAAGAGAAGGGAGGAAGGTGAGATATAAAAAAGTGGAAAGAAAGAAAGAGCAGCCATAGTGGAAGGCTCCGGAATAATTCGATCACCTAGGGATCTTTAACCTGCACTGACATCACATAATAGGCACCCGCGTTCGAACAAGGAAGACTCCACACGAAAGCCGTTTTTAGGGTGGTGCCAACTCGAGCTGGCGCCGGGTTTGGTGGGCCAGCCACATTTTGCGGACAGCGGCTGCTAAATTTAGCGCGCCGCCACAATTTTCCAGTGTCCTCCACTATGGCAGCCCTTTCCCTCTTCTTTCAATGCCTTCTTCCTCCCTTCCATTACGGCGCGGTTAAGGAGTCCACCCAGAAATGTGACAGATATTTCCTTACTTCTAGACCAATTTATTTGTAATAATTAACATAAAAAAACCACGGCAGTTTGCTACAGTGATCACAAGGCTCTGTTCGCAATCGTTAGAGCGTGAAAGAAATCAATAAAATAAATAATAAAATCAGCCAAGTGCCTTACATCAACAAAGGTGCTGGTGGTGGTTCAGCATCGGTTCAGCATCGCAACGTACAGAGCTTGTTTTTCTAAGGCGACGGAGCAACATGCAACTATAGCGATAATAGCCAACAGCCGCACTCGAAAGCAGCAGTCGTGCTCAGGCGCAGCGCGCCCACCAGAGCCAGTCCACAAACAAGGCGGTGTCTGGGAAAGCGATAATCTCTGCTTTTTGCCGATCGCGCGGTCGTTTCAGTTGCATTCACAAATGACGCTGCTGCAGTCTTCTTTCTTTGCCCCATTTAATTAGCATGCTTTGACGTCACATCTCTGCTTACATCTCCGCTCTAGTTTCGTCGCGTTTTGAAGCAAGAAAAGACGCCGCAGCGGCGTCCCGCTGGCGCTGCAGGAGAGACTTCCGCTCTCACCTGCAAGGAGCGCAGCACGCGACGTGCCGTCAAGCCTCCCAAGTTCTACCCTGGCTTGTATGGGCGTTCTTGGTCGTGTACTACTAGTCTGCTAGCACCCACGTTCTATTATTCCGTTTGCGCCAACCTCCCCTTACTCTGAGAGACTGAAATATAGTGCAGCTTCGGTAGAGGGAGATACCTCTCAAGAATCTTTCCCGTGGTCTCCGAATACAGGGGAATGTTCATCGCCCTTCGGGTACGGGCCAAAAGAGCTCCTCATAGTTGGGCCCATTAGCGAAGACGACTGAGCTCGTTAGAGTTCTCTCGCATTAAGCAGCGGACTCCTCCGCGCAGCGTCGACGGGAGTGGGCTGTCTCTGACATTTCGGGAAACGTGCGCGCCAGTGTTGTGTTGGCACAGGCCTCCTATAAATGCGCGCTCACGCCCCTAATCCGAAACATACGTGGCGCAAAAAAAAAAAAAAATAAAAAAAAGGAAGCGCTTTCATCCGCGAGGCCACGCGTGTTCAAAGGCACGCCCCTCAGCCAGTCCTCGACACGCCGGCCGGACGCATGCGACGTGTCGCGCAGCGCAGTCCCGCGGAAGACCGGAGTCACGTGTGGCCCTGCGGCCCCACACGACCTCGCGCAGCGAACCCTATTGTTTGAGTGCACAGCGGGGGTCACGAGAGCAGGGTAACAATCAAGATGGAGAAGTGAGCAAGTGGAGGGGGAAACGATGGAGCGCCGAGGAATGCGCAGTTTGGAGCCCAATCACGAGAACGTGAGCCTGCACCAAAAGTGTTGCACAATCGCAAGAAAGCACGGCAAAAGCGGGGAACCTGTGTACGAAAGACTGCTACGTATTGCGGGCTACAGAACAGGCAGTTAAATTCGGTTTACAACCACGCGCGCTTATCGCGAACATGCGCTACGATGGCCGACAAATGCCGCGATAAAAGCAGCGGCAGGACGGGCGACGAATGCAGCAAAGCTTCGCAACGACGGCACTTGGGAACGCTGCAAGCAGCAACAACAGCGATACAGGAAGCAAAAAAAAAAAAAAAAAAAAATCCCGCAACAAAGCTCGCTTGCTAAACACGCTCAGAAAGAAGACGACATTGCTTGGTCTTTGGCGGGTCTTCAAATCTTCAGGTTTCATCGGAACTGCGTGGGACCAATGCTCGGTTTATATGAACAGACGCGAAGTTAACCTCGAGTTTGTGGCATACAAACCCAGCATTGGCCCCATACTCGACACGTTTCGTCCGTGTGAGCTTGGCTTCGTGTCTGTCATTTCATGACCTCCGGGTACGGTTCTGTTCGCCCCTCGGTGCCAACAAATCCGGAGCAGTGCTGAAAGAGCCGCCTGTACGAGCTCCGTGATTGGTCGACGCCTGTAGTGCCAGCCAGGAACTGTAATATAGACTGTCAGCAATGATGCGAGACGCTTTCGCGATTCGACCCCTCATCGCATGGCGCGAGGGTAGTACGCACCACGGTAGCACGTGAGCAGATTACATTCAAGGTTTCAAAGAGCAACAGAATAAATTGAGACCGGATATATATATATATATATATATATATATATATATATATATATATATATATATATATATATATATATATATATATATATATAGGCGGTCTCTCAAAAAGTTGCGCTGATGCCTAACGCTTGACGCTGAGCTACGCATCCTACTTGGGGCTCGCCGAAGACACTGAACTTTTATTGGAGGATGAGCCTGTGGACGCGCTCTCCACTGCGGAGGCGCTTCATCTCAGTGACACAAAGTGAGATACGGAAGGTGGCGAACGAGTGACACAAACACATGGTCCGACCAAGAAGAGCGTTTGTGTAGGGGACCTCATGGCTCCTTCGACCACGGTACACATCGGTGGCAGGTGAAGGCATACGTGACATCCCGCATGACCCACGGACCGGAAGCGGGCACGGGGCACACGAGTTCACCGACGGCGGACACGGCATGCACCAGCACCGCGCGTAATGAGACGAGACGGTGTCACCGGAGAAAGCATAAAAACAAAAAGCGTCGCTGCCGCATGCACGGCCCAGAGCGACCCACCCGCGCGGACAGCGCGCGTCTGTAATCAGAGCAGAGACGGAAACGTGCGCACTGCAGCGGCGTGATCTGTCTTCCGTCCGGGACAGAAAACACTCGGGACACGCGGTGCACAGATTCGGTTTTCGCTGGTCCCGCTGCTACGGCGTTCCGCTGCCGCGAGCACGGCGTCGAGGCGCCAGCGGCCGCATTCCGTAGAGGCTGAAAACGGCCGCTCGCAGAGCGTATATACACTGTTCGCGACAAGCACACACGTATCTGAAAAACCTGGCAACAACGTCGCGCCTCATAGCCCAGCCAGCTTTCACGCGTACACCGAACAGTCGCACCTGTATACATATTCAGTACGCAAGTTTAGTTCCAACACAGCAGATTTGCGGCGGTTTCCAAGCTAGTAAGCTCCTCCGAGATGAGGATGGAGCTGATCCTCACCCTCAACAGATTAAGAGATACGGGAAAATCCCAAACGCACCCTTAACTATACAGGCCTCAAATAAAGGTCCACTAACCTAGGGACTTGTGATCAACTTTGCACGGCTTACATCGCTCGAGACCGTATCGGACTACAATACACTCGAAAGAGGAGGAGTCACTCGGGGCTGGGGCGGCGACGCGCGCCGTTCGCCAGAAAGAGCTCAGTATCGGCTATGAGAGGGTGTTCTTGAGAGTCCAGCAAGACCATGAAGGAACAGCGACGCACCGGTGTCTTGGCAGTGTACCACTGCCACATACTGTCGGTCATGCAGACCAAGATGAACGAAAGGCGACGCTTTTCGAAGGGGTCCACCGAACGTAACCATCACTTCGTGACACAATGTGCTTTTCGTGTAAACTAAGAGTGCTGTTAGTCCTCCCACGCACAGCAGCACAATGAAAAGCACGAATGCAAGTTTAAAAAAAAGAAAAAAAAAGAAAAACATACGCGACCCAAGGAGTGGTATTCTTGAAAACGCGTCACACCAAAAGGCTCGGTATTTGCAAGCGCCCCGCCCCCATGAGCCAAACGTTCCACACGGAAAAACCACATTGGCGCCCGTATTTTTTGTGACGAATAAACATGAAAAATTTGATATCGCAAAAACAATTCTGCCCCAGCAGACCCCGCTCCATTCCGAGAGTCTTCCAGAAATCCGACTTTGCGGGGATTTATGTACACAGCCTTTCGCGTTTCTCTGGGGCAAAAAATAAATAAATAAATAAATAAAACGCCGAACTTTCACCGAGCATCGATGCTTCGCTATTTCGCGGTTGTTATTCGCTTTTGTGACAAATTTTACACTCCTCTAGTTCGCCAGACGCGAAACGATGCGCCGTTCTCATCTTACATCCGCCGTCACAAGATCAGCTCCAACGCCACATAAGACTAGGTTAGTTAGCGCCGACAGTCGAACGCGCGCAACGGTGACGCCACGCCTCGGGATGAGCGGTACGCGTTTCTGACTCTCTCCGTTGCAACCATAGCGACGACTGAAACTTTGCAGTTGTGGCATCGGAAGAAAAAAGTAGACGGATAAGGAGACTACTGATACCGGCGCTCCATCAAGCTGATAAAAGGTAGCCATGCATACTCATCAACGTGCGGTTGTGCGTCGCAAGCCATCGGACGAGCGAACACCGCTACCTCGAGAGTATCCGCACCAGACTCTTCGCTCAGCAGCGCCAGTCTTAAGAGGGGTCCAAAACCGCTGTCAGGTAACAGTTGACAGGCGCAATGTATAGCCTGCGTAGAAAGAATGCGTCTGGCAGCCGCCCACAGTAGTCACTGGACAAAGATCAGCGGAATGCACAGCGTAGAAGTGCGGCGAGCAGCAACAGCGCTGATGCTTGGCGGACGCTCGACTCACCCTGGATAATGCATTGGGGCGGCGGCATTGTTTCGACAACGGAGCGCGTGGCTGCGCCCAGCATTGATCTCGGCCACGCTGTTGTAACCCGCGCTTCGCTTACCGGCCAGCAGCGCCCGACGGTCCAGAGCACACCGAAACGCCAGCACACGGGTCACGCAAACACACATCCCCTCGTCTCGCCTTGTACGAGCAAACACAGGCTCCTTCCAACTGCGCACCCTTTTGCTCGCCTCCCGCAGAGGGGCAGGCACGCGATGGAGGCGATGCACGCCCATGTACGTGCACATTCCCTCCATCCAGGAATGTGTGCCGAGGTCAGCCAGGATTGCATGGATGTAATGCGACACAGCCGTTCAAAGGCCGTAGCCGTGAACCGCAGCGCCAGTCTTAAGCACAGCCAAGGGGGACACGTCCCCCTAGCGTTGTTAGCGTTGCATGAGAGGGCAAGCAACTAATGGGGCGGTTGCAACCGTTGCACTTGGCGCCTTCAGCAGAAATGCAGCAGCGTTCGGTACTAAGCACGTCGCCAAGCACGTCGCCAAACTCACAAGCAGCTCCCTACCCCCTCCCCTTCCTCCGCAAAGCCAGAGTCAAATCCCGACGTGGAGATAAATAACGAAAATTAGGAAGAGAAGAGACAACTCGAAGCAGCCTTCGCGGCGTGGAAAAGAGATCCGAAGTGACCGACCAAGGCGAAGTCGTCATCATCATCATCGCCAGCCTGACTATACCCACTGCAGGGCGAAGGCCTCTCCCATATTTCTCCAATTAACCCGGTTCTGTGCTAGCTGCATCCACTTGACCCCTGCGAAATTCTTAACATCATCCGCCCACCTAACTTTCTGCTTTCCTTCCCTTGGAATCCAGTTTGTTACCCTAAGCGACCATCGGTTATCCTCTCTTCGCACTACATGTCCTGCCCATGTCCATTTCTTCTTCTTAATTTCCACTAGAATGTCAGTAACTTGATTTATTTCTCTCACCCACTCTGCACGTTTCCTATCTCGTAATGTTACCCCTACCATTTTTCGTTCCATAGCCCTCTGGGTATTTACTAAGGATTCTATAAGTATAAGGTATTTACTAAGGTAATCGCTAATAGAACCAGGACAACCTTAGACTGCAATCAAGCGAAGGATGAAGCAGGTTTTCGAAAACGGTACTCTACTATCGATCATATCCATACCATCAACCAGGCGATAGAAAAATGCTCGGAATATAACCAGCCCTTATACATAGCATTCATTGATTACGAAAAAGCATTTGACTCAGTTGAAACCTCGGCGGTGATGCAGGCATTGCGAAATCAGGGGGTAGACGAGCCGGACGTGAAAGTGCTGGAAGATATATGTACTGGCGGCACAGCAACCATAGTTCTGCATAAAGAAAGTAACAAAATTCCCATAAATAAAGGTGTTAGGCAAGGAGACACGATCTCCCCAGTACTATTCACAGCTTGCTTAGAGGAAGTATTCAGAGACTTGGAATGGGAGCAGTTAGGTATAAGGGTAGATGGAGAATACCTCAGTAATCTGCGATTTGCTGATGACATTGCCTTGCTAAGTAACTCGGGGGATGAACAGCAAATAATGATTGATGGCCTAGACAGGAAAAGTAGAAAGGTAGGATTGAAAATCAATATGCAGAAGACTAAGGTAATGTTCAAGAGCCTCGGGAAGGAACAGTAGTTTACGTTAAGTAGCGAAGCACTGGAAGTAGTAGGCGAATATGTCTGCTTAGGACAGGTAGTAACCGCAGATCCGGACCATGAAAAGGACATAACAAGAAGAATAAGATTGGGATGGAGCGCATTTGGCAAGCACTCGCAGATTATGACTAGCATCTTACCGGTATCGCTCAAGAGGAAAGTATACAACAGTTGCATCTTACCTGTACTTCTCTATGGGGCTGAAACGTGGAGGCTAACCAAGAGGGTTCTACTTAAGTTGAGGACAAGGCGAAGTACCGTCACCAAAAGGGGGAAAAACGGCGGGACGAAACCAGCAAAGATGGCGCGCGATAAGCGGGGAGAAGGAAGGATTTTGGGCAACAGCAGCAAGGGCGCAGTGGGCGTCGCGAAACGGTGTCAAGGCACGAAGGTCAGTGCCGAGGCCCAAAATAGACGGTCACGCAGAGAGGCGCGCCCTTCACTTCGGCGGCGCACGACCCGAGTCGACTGCCGCACACGAGGCCCGCGTTCTTAGCACCGACCTTACACTCCCCAACTTTAAACAGCTGACTGATGAACAGAGATACGGCAGCAAAGTGCTACAGAATACAGGAGTGGGCAAAATTTATTTCGATGCAGCCACGCAATTCAAGGATCCGAACTGTCTTAAGGGACGAGGCAGTCTCCATCACCTGGTGATGACACCAGGCGATGCTATAATAATCATTTTCATCGAGAACCCGCGAATCCTGTTAACTGTACACCACCTTAAAAAACCTACACTGATTAGATGTAACCTGCTCTTGCTCATACTTGTCGAATAGTGACCCAGTCCGCTTGCACTGATCGCCGCGGCCAAAACGTTGGTCAAAATAAACATATCGTTTGTGAAAGTGGTGGGTCATACTGGCGCGCGAGCGTCCTGCTAGGAAGTCGGGCTTGCAAACCAAGTCGGCTCAATGGAAGACACTAGCTTCCATCCGACCTGAATACTCAGAGTGCGGTAGCAACAGAAAACACAAAAATTACAGAGGACACTTTGGACCACTAAAGTGCGATGAGGCGAAAGCCATTATAGCGCGATGGATCGTAGCCCTCCACTACGGTACCTCTATCTCCCTCTCTTCTGTCACTCCCACCTTCCTCCCTTCCTTTACGGTGTGGTACATGTGTGCGCGGAGAATTGTGACAGGTATATAGTGCGCCTTTTATATCCAGTAAATCAATTTCAAACGCCGCTGATGCCTGTTGTACTGACGCATCCTAGACATCTGGGTCTGTTTGCTGTGTGGTGCGGCGTTTGAGAAAGCGGCAAATGAAAGGCGTCGCATGGACATCTGGATCGGACGCCCGGCGGGGTCAGCTTCGTCTGTGCATGAGTCACCTGGTGACATCATGACCTGCCGTGACGGTACATCGCGCGCCCCTTGTCGAGCACAACCAGCATTTCATTGAACGCATTAAAGTTTACCGGCGTTCTATAATTCGTCTACAGGAAAGGAAAGGCCCAGTATCCGCCACTCGTGGAATCCCGCTACCATCCTCACGGTAGACAAGGGGAATTATGAAGAACGTTTCACGAGCCGGGGTGTGGAGCAATTGGTAATTCGCTGGGCTGGTGGTCCAAGGGATGGAGGTTCGATTCCGGGTGGAGACAGGGTTTATTAATTTATTCGTAACTCTCGCTCTCGAAAGCGTGACACCTCTGCTGACAACGCCTTGTGATGGTTAAATTGCCTGTGCTGGAACTTAGGATCTGGTTTCGCGAGTGTTCCGGGAACCACCGACCTCTCCACAATTTTGCCTGCTCGTGTCGCCTTTTGTCCGAAAACCGGATACGAGAAGGGTCGTTGAACGAGACGCTGGATTGCGGGAAAGACGCGCTAATGGAGGCTACACGTGCGCTGTTGCGGGGATGGCGGGGGTTTCGGGAACAGGAACAAATGACCCGAGGTGACAAGGAAAGCAACAGAAGGACGGTGGGGCAGAGAGGAACGAGACGCTCTAGAGCACCCAGCCTCGTCTCCCGAGGGACGACTGGCTGAAGATACGAAAACGGCTCGCTAGTCCTAAAGTCCCTAGATCCGTTTTTTAACAGCTAGTCCTGGCGGCGCGCCTATAGACCTTTGCATCTGGCGAGGAGGTTGTCGAAACGCCTCCTCTCTGGACTGTTGCAAACCGGTTCCGCTATCGCCTGCACCGTGTTGATGTCATACGGACACAACAGCCCAGCGAACAACATGGTGACGCCCAGGAGGCCCTCGTTGCAAAGGCTCGCCGTGTACACCGTCACCATCAGCCCTGCCTGCAGCTATGGCCATCATCTCCCACCTCAAGCACCGGATCATAGCAGTGGCGTCCAGACGCAACCTCTAGACCGTCGGGTGAGCGGGGGCTCTGATTAAATATGTTACTGGCCCTATTTCGTGTGGGATTCCTACTCTCCACCCCCGAAAAGAATTCTATAGCCGGCAGCCGTTTCACTTGCGTCCTGCAAGTTAAACTGAAATAGTCCTCTGCCTGGCGACCGCGCAGAGGTGAATACTCCAGTCGGCCTGTTTGCTCCGTCCACTAGATGTCGCTCCAACCAGCCACATTGGTTGCGAGATAAAATATCCGTCCCCGGACTACGTGCCATCTGGTCGGCAGGCGAGGGAGGCAAGTGACTAACAAAAGCAGTGCCACGACGGAAGGAGAACTGCACGCATCCGAGGGAGGGACCGGATGTAATACGGCAGCAACGTGCCTCTTCTTATTCTGCTCGCACTGACCCATATACCATGGGAAAAGTACCTGGGTGTGCCCACTGCAAAGCGGTAGTGGGCACACCCAGGGAGCCAGACAGACAGCGTTGACACAGGTACGAAGGCACTGAGTATGCCAACGTTCACGGGGCTAACCAAGCGTACAGTATACAGTGGTGTCGGCACACGAGTTAGTAGTTCGCGACCCGAGTCCTGCGAGGAATCGCTCAATGCTTGAAGTGTGCTGATGTGCAGCCGGTGCTGTAACATCCGAGCATACAATGATAATGACCACAACTGAAATCCAGGTAACAAATTTCGCTCGTGCGCAGCGCTGGATAAACACAAAACTGCGATCGATATATATATATATATATATATATATATATATATATATATATATATATATATATATATATATATATATATATATATATATATATATATATATATATACTATTCGAGTGAAACGAGACACAATAGTGCCGGTGAAAACGACGCTGTTTTGGGCTGGCAAGTCGAAAAAGCGGGCCGAGGGCCCACGCGCTAGTACACAAGCCATCCAGTCTCAATCACAAGTATACCGACAGTGGAAAAGAAAACGGAATGTCTAACTGAACAATGTAGAACAGCTTGCTTCCTGATAGGAACTGGTTTGTGATTACGTTACACAGTCGTCCTCAGCAAGCAAGTGGGGCGAGATCACAGGTTTGGTCGCCAAAGGGGCAATACCATTAGACTGTTCGTGGCGCTTGGATTAACGTCAGTGCGCTACCGTACATTACACACACAAAAGTCATTAAAACTAACTGCCTTATGCACTTAACCAGCGAAAAAAAAAATGCAGGGAAGATGAGGGGCTTCGTTACGAGATACAAGAGACTGTTGGCTGCTCTCTCCTCTCATGTAGTTCATGTCATCAAGCGCGCAGGTTGGGTGCAGCTATGCCAGTTTATTTTTACGCCCTTGAGGCACTACTTGTTCAGCGAATGAGAAGACAAGCAGCGTAAACCTGTAGCAGTCAAATGACATTGCTCCGGGGCATATTAGCAGTTCATTTTCATTGCCACCTTATTTGCCGTGCGACGTGCTTGTGCGCGCCAAGTATTCAGACGCATTTCTCGATTGGGCCCGCACAACTGTAACCAACCAAGCTTTGAAAAATTCTGCGCAATCAAATCTACCAATAAGAACAACGGCATTGCAAGTGGCGCCTCTGGTTGGCTGGCGCACGCTCCACCGCTTCTACGTCTGCGCTACATCTTATAACAGTTTTTTTTTTCTTGTTGTTTTTTGTTTGACCACTTACAGACTTTTGTTTTAAAACCCATGATAAGTACATTGGTACGGCTTTTGCAGGATGATTGTACACAAAGGCAGACAACACGTGCACGATAGGTAAAGAATGGTAACAGAAAAGAATGAACATATTTTTAATGCGAAATCATTACTATGATCGGCAAGGTCGCATGTACAGAATGTGCATATAGAACGTGTCCGCAGCCGTTTAGTCGTTCTCAGAACAGTTAGGATCTAATGTACAGTTGTGATCAACAGATGATGTGAGGATTCTGCAGAAAACAAGTTATGTCAATAGGATGATGAGTTAACTAATTACAGCCAAAAATGTAAAAGTAAAACCATTCAGACGTCGAAATAGCCATACGACTAATGTCGACGTCCAAGTAATGTGACGTCACGCCAACCAGAAGTGGATGTGTTACTGACTTATTGAGCCAAATAAATGCCTGACGATGATAAGCGTGTAATGAGTATCAATTAATCAAAACAAAAAACTTCCGAGAGCACTGCAGAATCGAGAAATACGTATGCCTCAGCGTTGCTGTGTTGTCCGCGAAATATGTCAGTGGTATTCCGCGAGTGTTCGAAAAGGGGAGCGCGATGTACTGTGTACAGCAGCAACGTTCAGGGTTTCGCATTTTTCCACTGCAGACTCTGCAGTGCTCTCCGAATTTTTTTATTTTCGATTGTGTAGTCCGATATTGCGAAATCGAAGGTCCTCAACAGAGAAGGTAAGTCACCTTCTCCCACTTCCTTTTAATTTTCTTAATCGGAATGTGGTTTGAACTACCGAACGCCAAATATACGAATTTAAAATCTCGCAGAGTGATGGTTTGGTTTGTGTGGTTTAACGTCCCAAAGCTACTCAGTCTGCGAGAGACGCCGTAGTGGAGGGCTGCGGAAATTTCGACCACATGTGGTTCTTTAACGTTTCTGACAACGCGCAGCACACGGAAGCCCATAGCTTTTCGCCTCCATCGAAAAGCGGACGCCGCGGCAGAAATTCAATCCCGCATCCTTGGACACAGTAACCGAGCTCCCTAACCAACTCGGAGCGACGAAACGCCAGAGCCGAAAGCCTTCGCAAGAAATGGGATGGCCACCCGGACACACTCTACGTGAATGCAGCCGGTCTAATGCAAGGGCGGATGACCATCGCCATAACGAATCCCCGGGGCAAATTAATCAACTGCGCATCATTCCGAACATCCAAGCCCACTCATGCAGAGGAGGCAGCCATTGCACTAGCGCTAGCAACCAGCCCAAACGCTATTGTACTCCCAGAGTCTCAGAATTCATGCAGGAATATTACCAGCGGATTAATCGATCAATTATATCCGATACTATTAGCAAAACACCCTCCTATAATCAGGCCTCAATCATATGGTTTCCAGGACACACGGAACACACGGGAGGGAATGACGCCGCCCACCGGCACGCCGGAACTCTCTTACACCGGGATTCCCCCTTGGCGGGATTCCACCTTTGCTGAACACCTGCAAGCCTACAGACAGGCCAGACAGACATACCCCACACCTCACAAAACTCTAGACAAGGCGGAAGAACACACCCTCCATCGGCTACAAAGAGACACTCTCGTTACACCATTTACACTCCACCCCTCACTTTACACACCAGAGTGCCCACACTGTGGAGAAATAGCTACGGCTTTTCGCATGGTGTGGGCGTGCCATTTAAATACCTTTATCGATAAACTTCCTAATCCCAATTTGGAGCAGTGGGAGGCCATTCTGCACAGCGAGGACTCCGACCAACAACGAGGACTGGTTCGTAGGGCCCACGCTGCGGCGCAGGCCACTGGGATGCCGGAATAGGCTGATCACCCACAACTTTCCCATGCACTCAATAAAGTTTTCAATCAATCAATCGCCACCCCGGCGGTCTGTGTGCGCATATATATACATATGTGTGTGTGCGTGTGTGTGTGTGCCGGATGTATTTCTTACCCACAAGATAAAGGCATAGTTCGCGTATTTGATGTTGCAGAACAGGTAAACATTATTCTTGTGACAATACCAAGCGCAGCGACGTCATTTTACAACTTTAAAGACCGCATCTTTAGTGTTCCAATACTTCGAACTCCAGTGCCAATTAAGAAAGTTATAAAACTGGGCTCAACTTCGATACTGACTTCCTTTAATTTCGCAATATTTACCACAAAACATTTAAACGTTCCTTATTAATCGTTCGATCATAACCACGGACTTCTATTCATCTTGCTGCACAATCCACTTGCACAGACCGCACCGACGCACCTGTCACACGTTTTAAAAATTACAGAGGTGCACTTGACTCTCTGTTTATACGCGAAAACACGAAAAGATTGCAAGTTCCGCAGTCAGTGCCATTATGAGCTTGTTCTGCGTTTCAAGCGTGCAATGCTAGTCCGACGTCTATAACTTCCTGTCTAGACGTGTTTGCATCGTATGATCAGTTGATGACGTCATCGAAATCATTAACTACCTCTATCTTATCAGTAATATTGAGTAACTTATCTGATCTGATGACGTCATGTAGTTACCGTTAGCGCTGACTTAAATTCTATTGAGTTACGTTAACCGTCCTACTACCTGATCTCATCATCATTATCCTACCATTACCTATCACTAAATCTCACAATCAAATATCGCGACCTTATCAGGAACTATCCATCTAATCTGATGGTCATATTGTTACCGCTAGTGTTGACCTAAATTCCCAAATTGAGTTATGTTATCAATTTTATGTATATCATACAAATAACAATGGCCATCATAAGCTATTACTATCTTACCAGAACCTGTCTATCTAATCTGATGACGTCATATGATTAACGATAACGTTGACCGAAATTCCCATTAAGTTATATCATTGTGGTTTGTGGGGTTTAACGTCCCAAAGCGACTCAAACTATGAGAGACGCCGTAGTGGAGGAATCCGGAAATTTCGACCACCTGGGGTTCTTTAACCTGCACTGACATCGCACAGCACACGGGCGCCTAGCTTTTCGCCTACATCGAAAAGCGGCCACCGAGGCCGGGATTCGATCCCGCATCCTTGGGAGCAGTAGTCGAGCGCCTTAACCACTGTGCCACCCCGGCGGGGTTAAGTTATATCATTATGTTATGTTATCAGTCTTATTATTCTTCTCATTATGAGTAATCTGTACGTCGCCTTGGTATGACTTCTCATTATCTAATGATCTACTGTTAATTAACTAGTTACCGTCGTCCTCATCGTCGCTATCTCCTGCGCACATTTCGTGGCCGTACATTTTGTTCAAATGTTCTGTCGATACCACCCATTACCCAAAAAATGCTTTCGCATTAGTATAATGATATGCAGACGGTTAAAAAGAATGCTAAACCAGGCAAGATGTTGGCTACGCTTATTCTCGCCGAGCACTCACCTGGGTGCTGAAGAGATTAAGACACGAAGCTGGGAGCTAGATAGCAAGGCACGAGGGCAATTACAATATCGTGGTATTTGCGTCAGCGATATTTCTCTCAAGCCCGACGCGGCGCCGTTAGCGAAGGGGTGACTGACAAGAGGAAGCTGCTACGCTAGGGTTTCCGCTTTGCTTTTATCTTCAGTCTCTGTCAGTGACAGCGTCCCTCCATTTCCTCCCTCTACCTGTTCCTCTCATTCTTGTTCCCTTGGACGGACATCAGCCACGCGACGGCGACGGCTCACGCAGTAAAATCAACCGGTGTGGTTAGATGAGACCCCTGGAGCACATTACGATCCCCGTGTGAAGCTGTGCGTCTCGATGTCCAGTTAGCGCTGTTCACAAACCACGCTGTCAGCTTACAAAAACAGTCCATTAAACGCCGTCCCTGCGTGAAATGTGAGCGAGCAGGACGCCTCCAGTTTCATGAACAAGAAAAATGACACATAGCTGCTTGCGAAGCATTAAAATGTGCAGTGTTTCTCCCCATTCATCATTGCAGGAGCCACACCATACATACAAAAGATGGAGACGGATACGCTCGTCGTATGTGGCCGACCACTGCCGAATTAATCGTAGTGGAGAGTGACGGGCATCTAAACACGCTACATTATTCTGCTAGGCGCTCTCACGGGTCAAGTAACAACTACAACAGCGGCGTGAAAGCTCTGTAATTACACAGTAAAATGCTTCCAAACGAAACCAGGCCAGAAATGAAAGTGACTCCACTTTTATTCTCAAAACATGCAAAGAACAAAAAAATAAATAAACCTACGCATAGACACCGGCGTCCCTTTTTATGCGGTCTTGACAAACGGAAATGACTGGAGAAAAAGAATAAAAATACTCCGATCTAAGCTCCTCCCTTTCCAGCGCGCACATGCAAGCACAAGTGAAGCAAAAGAGGACGTTCCTGCAGCAACCCAGCTCCTTTGCAAACTCGGCGCCACGGGCCGCTTGCGAGCGCGCGCAGGCCGCTCGATCAAAAGCTGCCCGGTTATCCTCGCTGATCGAGTCTCGGCGCAAGTGCACGCGTCGTCCCTCCTCCGGGCGCGTAGAAGCCGGCGCTCGCTACACTAGCTACGCGACGACGGCAGAGGCGCGTTGGGTCCGAGTCGAAGACCCTGCCTCCCCCCCCCCCTCCCCCCCGGTCCGCAGAGATGGCTTGCGCGCGCCCCCTTCCGCCCCAGCGCACGTCTGACCCATATCAGCCACCGCCGAACGTGGCAGCCCCGAAATCGCATCATACGGTCGTCCCCTTCCAAGCTTCAGGCAGAAAAAAAAAAAAAAAAACATCGCCCCACCACCACTACTGAGGGAAGTGGCGGGGTGTATGCTGCATGGCTCAGGCCGATGGGATGCATACCCCCGGAGGTGGAACACGAAAGGAATCCCCGTCTCTTTGCGGCGTGAGCAAACCGACATGTTTCGGCTCAGAAGTCTTGCGTCCGCTGAACGCTAGGCGAACGGATGTCCCGATCGATGTCATCGCTTCAGCCCAACTCAACGTCGCTGCTCGTGACGTCACCGCCGAAGGCCAACGATGGATCAAATTCGCGAAACAACCTTCTGACGACTGCACCCCTTCCTCACGGCAAGTCTTGCACGCACGAAGCGAGAATTCTCCGGTTTTCGCTCAATTTTGCTTCTCGTAAACCTCGCCGTTTACGACGCGACAATTTCTATAACTTGTTCTTTCGCCTCTCGTTCCTGCCACAGACTCGTGAGTGTTATGTGACCATAGAAGAAAGGAAAACGTATGGCAAGCTCTCCACCTCGCGTCTACTTGCAGGTCACGAAACGCTCTACATACACTCTCCGTTCCCCTCGCATTCTTCCCCTTCCCCGACAACGACCCCAAGACGCAGCACCACCTGAGTACCCCAAAACCCAAGATCCCTCGTAAAATTCTGGGCAGGCCCCGCCCGCCCTTCTCCAAGGAGCCCAGCCAAAAACGAACCGCAAGAAATAAAACTTCGTTTCGACCCTTGCGGAGCAGCAGGGGAAGAAAGGAAAGCCGACAAAGGGACGCAACGAACAGCAAAGCAGGAACACGTGACAAAGACGGGAGGAGAAGCGTTCGAGGCGAACACCGACAAGACACGGCGTCGTAGTAATGTAACATCTTCCTTGTCACTGTATAGCGCGTACCACCATGATCTGAAAACCGCGTTCCTGAATTGCTTGGTTTTACGTCTTTATATCCGCCTCGCGCAAGCCAGACTGCGCAAATTCGGCGACCCGCGGTCATGTGTGCTTTTTTTGCTTTTTGTTTTTCAGCCAGCGACGCGCATCGGCGGTTTCCGAAAGGGAAAAAAAAAAAGAACAAAAATGACGAAGAGGAATAACTCGGGGCATACAAACCCCTTATTTCTTCTTTTTTATTATTATTCTGTCTTTGGCAGGTCAAGCCTTCTATATTTCTGAAAGGAGCGGGAAGCCGAGCGCTAAAGGCCGACATTTGGGCCCTAAGCCCAAGAAAAGAGAGCAAACACTCTCTCGTAGAGCGCGAACAAGCCACCACTCGGCTCGACATTGTTGAACCCTCGCTCTCATCTCAGCGCTTCCCAAGCCCACACAACGGGCGAAGTTGGCGGCGACATGGGACGCAAGCAGGGCGCACGTCGAGTGCCCACACGACGCCGGAAACGAGGGAGAGCCGCGCGGCCGTCGTGCGGTCGATTGTGAAGGCCCCAGTGGAATGGATCGGAGTCGCCAACCTCGCAGCCAGGACGACTGACCTGATATCACCAAATTCGAATCGATTTGCTCCTTTACAAGGTCAAATATAATAATAATAATAATAATAATAATAATAATAATAATAATAATAATAATAATAATAATAATAATAATAATAATAATAATAATAATAATAATAATAATACTTTATTGGTATTTACAAAATAGATATGACATTTTGTCGGGGCTGCCTATGCCCCTACCTAGGTTGTATGGCAGAACCCAGCAGCGGTGCAGAAACAGAGTTATAAAACAAAAGTATCCATTTTCTCAATACGCAAAAAATTTGTAAACAAACATTAAAAGAAAGAGCGGAAGCTGAAACACACTATTTCACGAGGCATAGTTAAGAAATAACGGTTCACGGATACACAAATGCTTTCAATGAAATTAACACGAGGGGGGGCGGAGAAACACACTGACCACATTAAACAACGAGTAGCATATACACACAGTGGGGAAAGCAAGTGTATCGGATGCTATAAACAGTATATAAGGCACCTGCTCAAATAAACCACTATGCAGCACTTATTGTTGAATTACAAATGAGCTCTTCTTATACGGTTCGTGTTACACTGTTTTAGGAAATAGGAAATGCAGTACGTAACATAGTACGTAAACAGTATACGTAGAGTACTTTTTCCACAACGCGTTCTTACTGAAGGTGTTAGATCCTTTAAGTCGTATCAGTGTGTCTCTGGCGGAAGTCACCGTTCTTCCAAACGTATTTGGAAACAATAACAGAGGGGAAAAAAGAGTGTCAAATTCTAGACGCTTCTTTATAGGCACTTAAATAACGTACTCTTGGGCAGATGTGGATTCGAACTGTAGGCGATACATTTTATCATGTTCATTAGGAACTTTTTGTCGGTACGTCTTCTCGCGTTCCGTCTTCTTCCCAGCGATGTTCTTTGGGATTTTACAGAATCGGTGTCTTCAATAGGAGGAGTTAAATTGCGAACGGGGTGATGACTGTCGAAGTGATCAATATGACATTGGTGATCGTATAGGGCGCCAAGCTCCTTCGTCCGCTCGTCCGTTGACACGTTGCAAATTGGAGAACTCTTTAATATAAAGGCCGTTTATTTCAGACAGCCAAAGACAGACGTACAGGGTAGATGAATAAAGGTGGTTAAAACGATGACAATCCAGAGGCGGCCGAGACCCGGCGCGCTCT